>NC_051214.1:12122788-12807788 GCF_015220715.1 Pygocentrus nattereri | reverse complement strand
TGACCCCACGGGTTGAGATCTTGCGTGGACCCCAGATCGAGGGAGATTATCAATGGTCTTGTATGTCTTCCATTTTCTTACAATTGCTCCCACAGTTGATTTATTCACACCAACCTGCTATTGTAGATTCACTCTTCCCAGCCTGGTGCAGGTCTACAAGTTTCTTCCTGGTGTCCTTCGACAGCTCTTTGGTCTTGGACATGGTTAAGTTTGGAGTCTGACTGTTTGAGGATGTGGACAAGTGTCTTTTATAAACAGGTGCCACTAATACAGGTAACGAGTGGAGGACAGAAGAGCTTCTTAAAGAAGAAGTTACAGGTCTGTGAGAGCCAGAAATCTTGCTTGTTTGTGGGTGACCAAATAATTATTTTCCATCATAATTTACAAATAAATTCTTTAAAAATCCTACAATGTGATTTCCTGGATTTTTTTTCTCATATTGTCTCTCATAGTTGAAGTGTACCTGTGATGAAAATTACAGACCTCTCTCATCTTTCTAAGTAGGAGAACTTGCAAAATCAGTGGCTGACTAAATACTTTTTTACCCCACTGTATGCACAGATATGCAAATGTCTCATTATGAGATCACAGTAAGAATATTACAAAATTATATCACAACTTATTTTTATCCCTTTTTTCAAACATCATTTCAACAATTGATCTATAGATATGTATTAATTACTAACTGTTGTTAATTAATTATTAATCATTTCTGGTGATCATTGATTATTAATAACATTATGGGATGAGTTGGGTTTAGGAGTAGACGTAAGGTTTATGGTGCAGTTAAGGTTAAGGTTAGGTTTAGGGTTGGTGCTTTCATAGAGTTTTTCACACTCCCCAAATTCTGTTGCATTTAATAGATATTTAGTTGAAGACAAACTAAGACTCTGCCGAGCATCTACAGTGGATAATCAATAGTAAATGTTAGCTACTGGTAAGTAATTTGCTTATTTACTTAAATATATTAGAATGTTTGAATCAAGTCAAATATTCTCTAGATTTACATTAAACAAGCAAAATAGAAATAATTTGCATTACCTAGAACATATGAACATTGAGATATGAGCCAACTGTAGCTGCCTTAATGTTACATTTAACTTAAATACAACTAAACATCTGTTTATTTGAATTGACCTAAATGTTCCCTCCCCCGAACCCTGGCCATAACCCTGACCCAGAGCCTCAGTGTGTATGAGAGAGTTGTTCTGGTTCTGTTTGTTTTGGTTCAGATGTGTTTGGGTTAACCTGCTGTCTCTGTAGAACATTCTGGGGAAGGTAAATGACGTTTAGCCCGGAGCCTGAGCCAAACTAACTCTGGACAAATTGCTCTCCTTACTTAAGATACACAAATGAAGACTGATTATCAACAATGAAAAAAACTCATACTGTGTGTTTGTGTGAGTGTTTAATCAAAGTTTCTAAAAGCTGTCAGGTTAATACTGAAGCACAATCACCCAGACTCTCTCTCTCTCTCTCTCTCTCTCTCTCTCTCTACAGGAACAGCCATATACACAATCAACTCCACATATTTTTTTTCTGAGAGATTTGACAGTGCTAGAGAGACAGGGACAGAGAGATAGACAGGGAGAGAGAGAATGTAGAAAACACTGCACTCTTTACATTATGACTATGTAGGTATGACTGAGGGGTATGGGGTCCCAACAACCACACTAGATGGAACAAGCATCACAAAGAGTCCCTGCATGCAGACTTCTGCCAATATAGCTGAAAAGTTCAACCAAAACCACTAACAAATGCATGTAGGGCAGAATTAGGCCAATTTCCATTGATTATACTTATTCAGAAAAGAGCTTTAAAATTTTGGCTGCATCTAAAATTCAGCAATCCAAATCCACTGCAGTATAAAGCACTTAAAACCCAAAAGCTCAACCCTAAACCCAGCCCCTCTGTCAGCTGGTTCTGAGACCACCTAACCCACTGACCCCTAACACACAGCAGCATCAGTCCAGCACCGCTAATCAAAGTCCAATCAGAGCAACCCAAGTTATCAAACACAGTAGAAACTCTTATCTGGAACACTGGGACAGTGAAACCACAGCTCAGTCTAAATTACAGAGTTAGTGGGCCCTAAACAGAGAGCGGTATCTCTTCAACATAAGAGACCCACAGCAGAGACAGATTCTGACCAAGTACAGGCTTGGTGACCACAGTCTAGCCATAGAAACAAACAGATATCCAGGCTGCCCAGAGAGAAAAGACTGTGTGGTCACTGTGAGAGCAGTGAGGTCAAGACAGAGCTGCTATTCCTCCTTCAATGTGAAAAATTCAAACTGGCACAAGAAAATTTTATAGCAAAACTGAAAGATAGAGATGTCTGACAGTTAGAGAGAGAGGGAGAGAGAGGAAAAAGGGAGAGAGAGAGCAAGAGAAAAAGAGAAAGCGTTCTGACAGTTGGAGAGAGAAAAAAGGGAGAGAAAGAGAGAGAGAGAGAGAGAGAGAGAGAGAGAGAGAGAGAGAGAGGAAGAGAAAGCAGTCTGATAGTTAGAGAGAGGGACAGAAAGAAAATAGGGAGAGAAAGAGAGACAAAGAAAGAGAGGGCACAGAGAAAAAGAGGAAGAAATCGCAGAGACAAAGAGAGAGGTCTGTGAGTTAGAGAGAATGAAAGAGAGCACAAAGAATGAGAGGAAGACAGAGAGGTCTGACAGTTAGAGAGAGGAGAGAGAGAGAGATAGAAAGGTCTGACAGTAAGAGAAAGAGGGAGAGAAAGAAAAAAGTGAGAGGAAGAGAGAGAGCACGGCAAGAAAGCAAGAGACAGAGATACATAAAAAAGGAAGTTCTCACTTCTTTTCTCAAAATCGATTTATTGATCATAACAATAAATGTTACTGGATTGAAAAGAGAGTGATAGAAATAGGAGGACTGAGAAAGATAAAATGAGAAAAAGTGGAGAAAGTGAGGGAGATGAAAAACAAGAGGAGAGAGAGAAAGATATAGAGTGGACGAGACAAAGAGAGAAAGTCAGAGAAGCTGGGAGAGATAATATGAGATAGAGTGAGACATACAGAGAGGGGGAGAGAGAGACAGAGAGACAGAAATAAAAAACAGTATACACTGTTGAGATCAGTCAGCAGGGTCTAGTCTTGAGGAGCTGCTATTAAAATACCCATTTAATGCTCATTACTGTGTTTAATCTGACTGACCACACAGAGCCTCACCACTGACCTTTGGACACAGGCAGCAGGAGAGGTGGACCTTACTAATACTGCCGGGGCGAGAGGCCCACTGGAACATTACTTTCATGAGCAACAGCTTTTAAAATTATGCAGTCCTATAGCCAGGAGTCAGAGGTCAGTCTGGAGGGCACAACACTGCAGGGAGGCCGATACATGGCTGTATTGTTCCCTTGTCCTGACCTCTACTGCTTCGACAGTTATCTGTGTGTTTGATCACACAGATCATCTTGGAACTTCTCAGACCCTTTCAGGTAAGATCTCTGAGGGAATTAACTGGACAATATGGTGTGGGTCAGCCAGGGCCACAACAGGAAAAAAAGAATATTTTTTTTCTTTGATATTAAAGAAGTCTTAATTGTTCATTTCTATACTGACTAGTTGACTTGGGGAGGAGCCTGGACATTTCCAGGTCTGTATCTGTGGTTTCCTGAAGGCTAGCAACGTGATCCAGGACTTGATGGAAAAGGCATGTCGCACTGTACTGGCTCTCAGTCGGCTTTGTTAAAACATTTCAATGCTGATCTACAGTGCCTGAAAGATTAGGTATTGAACATTGTTATCTCAGATTTCTTGAAGACCACAATAAAAAAGTCATGTGTCATGCATCTCGGCCTACGATCCTGTAAATTTTGAAGTTGGTTACGTTTATTTTTACTGAGTTATGGTGCTGTAAATTTCTCTGACTCTCCCGACCTCCACCACAGGTGAACATCTTTGATTAGGCCACCTAGGGTAGGGAACAAATTTGCAAGGTTTCATTTCTGGTTCTTTGAAGGCTAAAAATGCAATCCAGGACTCATTGGAAAGGACACATCATGCTCAACTGACATGTGGATTTTGGCTTTGTCACAGATTTTTGAAGTCACTTGTTGCTAAATTGTTGTTTATGACATCATCAACAATTAGTCAAAGTCAGCTTGTCTATCATCAAGTTATACAACATTCCTATACTGTTCATTTCTACAGTATTTTTGTGGAACTTCCACCATCACTGATTAATGAAGTCCCAGTGGAGGATCTCCAGTTTCTAGCTTACCTCAAAATTAGTAGAGCACTTGGCATGTCAGGTTATTCCCTACAGCATCGAAGAAAGGCTAGTTTGACTTTTTCCCAAACTTGTTGGTCGTACAAAAGTTGAAAACTTTGTATGACCCTTTATGATCTTTATGGGTGGTGTTAGGAGCAGGAAGCTCAACACCTCATCACACGTTACAGTAAATGGACAGACTAAAGACGGTAGCATGCTTTGCTCTTTATTTTGGCATAGAAAACGTCCACCAGGTTTAATTCTTCCTTCTCGCCACAAGTGAACATTAGCAACGTTGGAGATTGGCTTGAAGACCACAACTAGCTAACAGACACGACATCATGTTTCTGCTCACCAAGCTACAGCAGTGAGGGGTCCTCTTTTTTTTTTTCAAGGTTGTTAACCAAATCTCACAATTTCCAGGATGATACATACACCAGTAAATTATTATTTATCTTTAAGCTGAGCTTTTTTTCATCACAAGTGTAGAGACTGTAATATTATACAGCCCTCTGGCTCAGTTTTACAGTAACTCTTTTTTGATTGGTTACCTCAAGAAAAGTGACACAGTATGAGTGGAGTTTTTCTGTCAAAGATGAACATTTTCAACTTGACTGAATGGAAACTCAGGAAAAGCTGTTCGGTTGAATTCTTGTCGAATTTAGGAATTTAAAGTTTAGTATTCAGGAATGCAGCATTTATTCCAGACAGTAGTCTTAGCCAATGTTTACAACACAACCAGAAGTTATTTAACACTTTACACTTCCGCATGTGAATATGCAAGTGTGCAAATGGTCTATTGCAAGTCTATTTTGAAGTTATCCTTATGACTCTTGATGCATTGGCATCAAATATTTCATTGCAAGGAAAAAATTCCATCATAAATATATTAATAAATATTCTTTTACTTCTAGTTAATTTTTTGATGGGTTGGTAATCAGTTGAAGAAATGTTCTCTGTTACCTACATGTTGGAGTGTGCAAAGGATACAGATTAACACCCAGCCCACACTAGGGATTAAGAAAATCCAGTGGTGAACCATGACTATTAGATCTAAACCTTCAGCTCAGGTCATAAATATCAAAGCTTGTTCATTTCATATTAAACATAGACATATATCTGCTTTTTTAATACAGACCAGCCAATTAAAACAGAGGTCATTCACAAAGGGTAGTCTGTGTAATTCCAAGGGATAAAAAGAAGTGGGTAAATGGTCATGAAAAAAAGAATTATGAACGTTTTTGGTACAACACAAACATTATATGTGGAAAAAAAACATATGTACATTTATGTACAGTACAAATAGACTTAAAATCTATGGCTCTTCAAGGTTTCTTCAGGTTGATGTAGAATATGTCATATAATGTGTTGTCAACCAATTTTGAAAAGCTGGACATCATAACAATCAATCTGAAAGATGCTTTCATGAAGGAAAGAATCCTTTAATCATTCAAATGGTTCTTTGAGTGTTTATGGATCTAAAGAGAACCAATTTTTGTACTAAATAACCCTTGAAGAACCATCTTTTAAGAGTGTATGGTATATTTTATCTATTGCTTGCAAAAGTCAGAAAAGTCAGATATAAACATGTAAACCAAAGATATCGGAGCTGGTTCAGGGCTTCAGTTCAGTAGCTTCCTGGATTCTAGCTGCAGGGCATGAATGGGCCTGTCTGACCAGATGATAGATCACAGTTGAATTTAATCAAGGATAGCCCTCAGTCCACACATTGCGGCACTGATTTTCAGCCACAAATGTATTATTAAAGAAAACACAGAGAATAATTTGTTTTGTAGAAAATCCCTTCCTCCTGTTTTGATCCAAAGTACACACTGACCCAAAGGGCAAGGTCAAGTCCTCACATTTAAAGTTCACTTCAGGTAACGTATCAATCAAATAACAAGAAGAGTCAGGTCACTGTGGATATGGGAGCTTTTTAGTTATGCTAATTCAGAAAATAACACCCTTTTGTACATCTTTCTTAACTATTGTTTAAGCAGATTACTGACCTTATACTGACCCAAAAGGCAAGCTAAGGGCCTCACACCAAATGTCCACTCCAGATGTTGTAACATATCAATCATATAACATAAGGCATCAGGCCAGGCCAGACAATATAAGGACATTAGTTATGCTGATTTAGCTACTTTCTTTTTAAGATTAGTCTTTGAGCTCATTATTAAATTAGCATATTCAGTTGGATGCCCATTTCCACTCACTCTACAAGGCAGGTGTTGGGCTTGACCATGCTGTTGTGGAAATATAACAGGTCAGATGTTAGTACTCAATTCACATTAACCCATTTGGCTGGGTATTAGCATATTTCCCAGCAGTCAGCAACTCTTTCTGCGGAAAAGTTAATTTA
Organism: Pygocentrus nattereri; assembly: GCF_015220715.1. Classification (NCBI taxonomy): domain Eukaryota; kingdom Metazoa; phylum Chordata; class Actinopteri; order Characiformes; family Serrasalmidae; genus Pygocentrus; species Pygocentrus nattereri. Next base: position 12,801,199 of record NC_051214.1, on the reverse strand, counting down.
GATGAGACTACATTCATGTGGATAATTACTCTGTCTTCCTGCTGCATAATGGAATTCATGCAGTGCTGGTTGGCTGGTCTGAGGGTGAGAACAGTTTTGACTGTGCACTGGGCCGTAGCACTGATCTATGTTACTGTCAGCCAGTGAGGACAGGGCTTATTTAATTTTGGGCCGACCTGGCCTCCTTCCGATTCAATTCAGCTCTGAATCACTCAGCGTCATGAGCCTGGACTGGGTGGAGGAGTGAAGTCAAATCCATCTATTTCAATACTTCTGTTTTCACTCTCTCTCTCATACACACATGCACTTGTTTCTTGGAATTGATTGTAAGGCAAGCTTAACTCAGTTATCAGGAAATTTCAATAAATCCTTTATGAGACCTCTACAGTCAAGCATTACCTCATCTCCTTACCCCACACTCTTTTTATGCTCCGGTATCCTTTAGTAGTGCCATGTTTATCCACCTTATTATGTGTGATAATGGTCGATAAATGTCTCTGAGGTGTTCTAGGACAACAAGCATTGTGCATTGATCACTACAGCACAGTGAGGCTGAAATTATGGCAAGAACAGGAATGTTATGAGTATAAACCTGTCAAGAAAGTATAGTGTAATGTGCTTCACATTATTTTCCTTGTAACTGGATATATTCAGCTCTCCTAGAGAAGGCTCAATAGGTTAGCAGGAAGCTAACAGGCTAATATTCCAAGAATCAAAGACTGTAATTACAACCCCAATTCCAATAAAGTTGGGATGTTATGTAAAACATAAATAAAAACAGAATATGATGATTTGCAAATCCTTTTCAACCTATATTCAATTGAATACACAACAAAGACAAGATATTTAATGTGCAAATGGATAAACTTTATAGTTTTTTGCAAATATTCAATCATTTTGAATTTGATGCCTGTAACACGTTCCAAAGAAGTTGGGACAGGGGCAACAAAAGACTGGGAAAGTTGAGGAATGCTCAAAAAAACACCTGTTTGGAACATTCCACAGGTGAACAGGTTAATTGGAAACAGGTGAGCATCCCTGAAAGGCTCAGTCATTCACAAGCAAGCATGGGGCGAGGTTCACCACTTTGTGAACAACTGCGTGAGCAAATAGTCCAACAGTTTAAGAACAACGTTTCTCAACGTGCAATTGCAAGGAATTTAGAGGTTTCATCATCTACAGTCCATAATATCATCAAAAGATTCAGAGAATCTGGAGAAATCTTTGCAAATAAGTGGCAAGCAATAAAACCAACATTGAATGCCCATGACCTTCGATCTCTCACGCAGCACTGCATAAATATATGCGTTAAATATCTTGTCTTGTATTGTATTCAGTTGAATATAGGTTGAAAAGGATTTGCAAATCATCGTATTCTGTTTTTATTTATGTTTTACACAACATCCCAACTTCATTGGAACTGGGGTTGTACAAGCTTTCACATAAGGAGGGTACCTAAAATTTGAGACATACAAAGCAAAGTTGTGTTACTTAGATGTTGTGAGCTTAAAATGTGTTTATTCAAAGCACAGCTGGCATCAAAATCCAGCATAATGCTGAGCTTACCTTATTAGCATGATGTTACCATACCAGAGCCTAATCTCAGCACTGCTTTAAAAAAGCAAAGAAATAGGCATATAACAGATTTCTGCATTGAACATGGCTGTGTAAAGGTATTGCTTTATGATTTTGGCCTGTAACTGACAGTTTTTCTTCTTTCCCACTATATTCTATTATGTTTCAAAGTTATTACAATTTAACATATATAACATGTATTGTCTGTTCATGTTTTGCAGGAAGTTCTGTCCACTTAAAGTGCACGATATGGCCAAAAGCATGTGGACGCCTGACCATCACAACTCTAATGAGCCTGTTGAACATCTTATTCCAAAACAGTGGGCATTAATATGGAGTTGGCCTCCACTTTGCAGCTATAAAAGCCTCCATTCTTCTGGGAAGGCTTTCCACAAGATTTTAGAGTGTGTTTTTGGGAATTTGTGCCCATTCAGTCAAAGAAGTCACAAAGTCACAAAAATGAATAGCTTGCAATTAACATTCCAATTCATCCCAGAGGTGTTCAGTGGGGTTGCGGTCAGAGCTTTGTGCAGGCCACTAGAGTACTTCCCCACCAAAATTGTCAAACCATGTTTTCATGGACCTGCACAGGGGCGCAGTCATGATGACCAAACACATAATTGTCTAAAATGTCTTCGTGTGCTCTAGCACAAACATTAGCCTTCACTGGAATTAAGAAGCTGAGCCCAGCTCCTGAAAAATGGCGTCAGACCATCATCCTTCCTTCTCCAACCTTTACTGTTGGCTATGCATTCTGGTAGGTTGCATTCTCCTGGCATTTGCCAAGTTCAGGTTACTAGACAACCAGATAGTGAAGCCTGATTATTCATTACTACAGAGCTCCAAAGCCCAGTGGCAGCATGCTTTACACTGCTTTAAGCCAACACATGGCATTGTGCATAGTGATCTGAGGCTTGAGAAAATTCATGAAGCTCCTGTCACACAGGTGTTTTCTGATGTTGCTTCCAGAGTTCATTCTAATGCGCTATGCGCTCTCACACTTGTTGGTGGCCCCGCTCTGTGAGTTTGCATGGTCTACCACTTGAGCTGTTGTCGCGCAAAGATGCAGTTGACCAATGCAAATCTATCATGGCAGAAACTGTGAACTGACTGATGGCAAAAGTGGCATCGTTTAATAGCGCCATGTTTAGAGTCACTGCGCTCTTCCATATGACTCAATATACTACTAGTGTTTGTCAATTTAGTTTGCTTGGCTGTGTGCTTGTTTTTATACACCTGTTAGCAATGAATGTGGCTGAAACATCTGAATTCAATAGTTAGGGGGGGGAGTCCACATATTTTTGGCCATATTGTGAATCCTGGGGCATAGGAATAAAATAAATGCATTCAGAGACTTATGGGTTATGAGCTAAGCCACTTATGAGTTATTTCTAAGTACTGGGGCCAAGTATCTGTCCACTAAGGCTGTCGTAAAATCCAATACAGTACTGAAAAATCAAACTAACAAATGTTTAAAACAATGTATCAGGTTTAAAAATTGCATTGAAGATGCCACTGAGTCTGTTCTAAAGGTCTCTCATCTCTCACTCTTTTTCACATAAAAAACGATTGAAATTAGACATCTGTGAGTATCCAATCACAGTAAAGTGGGTTGGGTGGGCGTGGCTTATGATGTGCATGCGTCCACACTGAATTTACTGGACAGTTTTTTTCCCAAGTCACTTTCTATTGTAGAGGCTGTGATTTTTGAGGTTCACTTTGTTAGAAGGCTTGCATGACAGGCATTGAAAAGATTAATGACACTTCATTTGAAGTGTTATTAATAGGGACTTCATAAGTATTAAATAATGTATTTACATAGCAACATTTGAATATGTCAGCAATCGAAGATGACATTAGATTGACTTTAGGGCCTTTAAACGAATTTTCAATTATAAAATAGTTATCAAGCAGCATCTTAATTAAATTCTCTGTAAGTCAAGGTCAAGTTATGAGCTTATAAGTGATCCGTTTTATGCATATTCCCATCCCAAAAAGTAAAAAAGTAGAAATACACTTGGTAAAATATCTAATATTGATATTGTAATTTTGAATATGAAACATTGAGTATCATGTTATATGCAATTGCATTTAAGCACATTTAGAAGGTAATAATAAAAGATTTGTGAACATTTGTAATAGAAATGTACACATTTTTAGAGATTTTGTTAGATCTTGCTCTTTAAATGTCAAAATAAATCCCACAGCACTGAGAAGTCATGTTATTAAAGGAGAAGGGTAAGATAGCTGCATTTTTGTCTCTACAGTAAAGGGTTAACACACTTCCTTTCGACTCGCTCTTTCTGAGGAAATGTTGATTATCTGCTAAAGAAGGCATTCACATGTAATTGTCAAAGCTGTAACTGGTGGTCATTACTGTAGCACTCTGAGGGAAACAGCTTAATGAGGTGGGCCGAGGCTGTTGTTTGTGTGTGTGTTAAACATTTTAATTACACTATTCAGAACACTTTTCCTATTCTGAAAACAGGAGAAAACATGCACAGCTTGCAAAAGACATTACAGAATTCTTGCCTATGTCGTCTGTGTCTACTCTGCAATCTACATTTTTAATAACTTATTTTGAGACTTTCTGGGATTCTAGAGAAGCTAAAAAAGCAACCCCGGCACTTCTAACAAAAAAAAACGCTACTGGCTGGCATCGACACTGACGAGCTCAGGAGATGTGGCCTCTCAAGCGACCACACAGTGGCCCATGGTATGCGTGCACCCTCCGACAAAGTGTCAGTTTATGTTGTTAATGATACTGTTTGTCATTTATCAGGTATGTGTATGTGTGAATGCGTAAATCTGTGTCGGGAAGTGAGCTTATTGTGTGGGTGTTTTGTGGGGGGGCTCGCTGCCAGGGAGAAGTGTGCAGCTAGAGGTGACCTCCACCGTGAGTTCGGTGGTCTGTATGTGCCATTTCTGCTGGTGTATTATTTTTTTTTAAAAAAGCACTTCTTGCAGTAAAAGCATGGCCACCCCTGTGTTTTACTCTCTGTTAACATCACAATATTGATATAATATAATACATTAATTTATACTTAAGTATAAAGTTGGGAATCCACAAGAGGCCTTCAGAGGATATAAAAATAAATGCTTTTTAAAACGTCTATTTAAAAATAATAATACAGCTTGTTGTTTTTAAACACTGAATTTATAATAGCAATACTAATATTCATAATTTTGTTGGGAGCAAAAGATTAAGATCTTGGAACCCTTGGATATTTTTTTTTCAGTGTTTTCTAGATTGATACGGCCAAGTGAGCTCTCTCATTGGTTAGACCTTCAGGAGCTAAATAGAAGGTCCTAATTGAAGGAACCTACCAGCATCAGTAAGATGTCACATAGGATTCGACTATGACATCTTCTATAAACTTGACATGTTCACATCCTTGGCAGTTGTGAAGTTGTTGTTAGGTTGATCCTATGGTATTCCAAGTGTTTGGTAGGGGGATGCTGGGCTATTGTTTTGGTAGGTAGTTGCTTAGGTGTTGCTATGTGCTGTTAATAAGCTATCGCAGGAGGTTGCTAAGATGTTGCTATAGTATCTCAGGTGAAGTATTGCTAGGCTGTTACTATGCTATCCGAGGTGGTTGCTAAGGCACTGTTATAGTATCTCAGGTGGTTGCTGAGGTATTGCTAGGCTATTACTATGCTATCCCAGGTGATTGCTAAGGTGTTGTTATAGTATCTCAGGTGGTTGCTGTGGTATTGCTAGGCTGATACTATCTTATCCCAGGTGGTTGCTAAGGTGTTGTTATAGTATCTTATGTGGTTCCTGAGGTGCTGCAAGGCCATTGCTAGGCTATCTCAGGTGGTTGCTAAAGTGTTGCTATAGTATCCCAGGTGGATGCTAAGGTGTTGCTTGCATATTTGTAAAATAGTTTGGATACAGATTGAATGTCTCTTGCAGGATGTTCAGCATTCCCTCATTCACTCCAACGGAAAAAACTGCATTCTAACGAATGCGGTATGAACAGCATTAGACAAATTGACTAAAAAGGCACAAGAAACCTGTTTGAGTACAAATGCTATTGTGGATCTAGCTGAAAAGCTGTAGGAGGAGTAGCATGGGCAATTTCATTTCAATTTGATTCAATTGTAGAATGATAACAATAAACTGAAACTGAAGTATATTATACTATAGTATAGTATAGTATAGTATAGTATAGTATAGTATAGTATAGTATATGATAATACATTGTATACCAGAGCAGTGTATGACAAAGCAAGCTCAAAGCAGTCAGGCTGTACCAAAGGTCAATATAACTGCAGAATTGATGACATGAAGGCAGGTGCCAAATCACTAAGTCAACTGTTTTGTGTCTGTAAATTAAATGAACATGTATCCTTTATGTCTTAATGCAACCCTGAGCACATTAGTGAGAGCTCATTCACCAGAAGGAAATCAGTGGCCTTTTTCATGAAATAATAAGCATGATGGCCAATTAAGCAAAGTTTCATGTGTGTATTTATGCATATTTATGGTAAAAAGAGAAATGGTTTAATGAAGAAACACTATTGCTGTGCAGCCATGAATACAGAATGCACAAATGAGTGTACAGTTAGCAGATATGTAAAGGTCATGCAGGGAAATGTATTTAATCTCCTGGAAGGGCACTGTCCACGGAGAAAATGAGCTGACATTGCAAACAGCACTGTTTTTTGTTGAGAGCAGCACAGTTCTGTGCTAGAGCAGTGCTATAGGTCTGAACTCAAGCTATTTCTGTCTCGTCTGTTTTTGTATGCATCTATACACTCAAGAGAAAGCAGAAGAAATGGCACCTCTGTGTTAAAGTGACAACCCTAACCATGTGTTTGTTAACTTATACACATACACGGACACAATGAAAGAGACGCACACCGAGAGCAACTTGGCAGTGTTAATATTGGAATCAATTAGAGGTTCATCTCTCACAGTTCATTTGTTTGCCAAAGGACATGCAGAGACCAAACTTCATTTGTTTAATATCCACTCAGAATGGCCATCGAAGACCCAGGGGACCTAAATCTGTTTTCTTTCTAATTAGGTTCATTTTATTCTTGCACACAAACAGTAAACATACACTAAGTACACCTTTTGAATGTTAATGTTCTAGTGTCCAGTATATTCCAAATGATCAGTGCATGTCACTGTAATTCTCTTTTCTTGGTGTAAACTTCTTCTTCATCTTCTTTCGGCTGCTCCCTTTAGGGGTCGCCACGGATCATCTGCCTCCATCTTGCCCTATCCACTGCCTCCTCTACTTTTACACCAACCATCTCCATGTTCACCTTCACTACATCCATAAACCTTCTCTGAGGTCTACCTCTTCTCCTTCTACCCGGCAGCTCCATCTCCAACATTCTTTTCTTGGTGTAAACTGGTGGTCCTAATCTTGGGTAACACCTCCATAAGCATTCCCCTTACCAATCACAAGGTTGACTGCTTTCAACCCACCCACACGAAACAGTCACTGCTGGTGAAAAAAAAACAAAAAAAAAACCTCCCTTTTTGTCATTTTGTCCTCTTTTTTTTTTCTAACAAAATTTGGAAATGCCAGCTGGCCTTTACAATGCGCTTGTGTCATGATGAATGGACCAACAGAAAAGCTCCAAAATTACTCTGAAAAGCACCAGTCCTATTGACTTCCATTCCATGTTATGGAGGTTTTTCCTTCTCCTGTAAAATGACCATTTTTAGTTTTGTTCTGACAGCAGCAACACATTACATTACATTACATTACATTTACATTTAGCAGACGCTTTTATCCAAAGCGACTTACAAATAATGTGATACATAGGACAAACATAGCCAGGCCTTAAAGGAGGCCAAGGGGTAATAGCGTGGTAGAGAAGGGAAGGAGGGCAAGAAGGAGATGAGGTTGGTAGTGGTAAGATTTGCAAGAGGCGATCAGAGTAAGTGCTCCCTGAAGAGCTCTGTCTTCAGGAGTTTCTTAAAAATAGCGAGGGACGCCCCTGCTCTGACAGTGGAAGGTAGCTTGTTCCACCATTGGGGAATCAAGTATGAGAACAGTCTCGATTGCTTTGTGTGAATGTTTGGCAAAGCTAAGCGACGTTCATTGGAGGATCGCAACGGCCGGGCGGTGCTGTAAGCCTTTAGGAGCGAGTGCAGGTAGGAAGGAGCATATGTATATATTTTGGTAAAATGTCATGTAGAATGAATTAGGACTGTTTTTGCTGCACAAAGCTATTAAAATGTAAGGAATGAGACTAATAAATAAATAAATAAAAAGAAATCATGCAAATTGGATGATCAATGAAGCCAAATAAAGACTAAACTAGGGTCTGAATGACATGCGTTGGCTAATAATATTTAGATGATGTTAAAGGAGAATTCCAGTTGTTAAGTCTTCTGCATAGTTGATTCATTGAGATGTAAACAGTCATTCAAAGTGGTTGGATGTGAAATGCTCTGTTCTAGAGAAACTTACAGATTCAGTGAAAGTGATAGGAACCAGAAGAAGAACTGTCGGAAGAGTTTAATGCCTAATAGCTAATAATATTACATCAAACTGCACTGGAGGACTTTGTTTACATCTCAAAAACATAATTAGAGAGAACTTTAAAATTCCCTTATAGCTGGATGGATTTATTATATGAAAAAAAAATCAGGTATCAGTCACTAAACACTATTGACAGTCAGGCTGTCCTGTAAACATGTTTGTAATGATATTCCCTGTTTGATTTTGCTCTTATCCTGTACGAGGAAAAGGAGCAGGTGAAAGCGGGAGAAACCCAACACTCCTTTGTCCAGCCCCACACATGATCCCGCAGGAGCTCCTCAGAAACTGGACACCATTTTCTTAGTTGGGGAGTCTATGCCCTCTCTAACTCTCCTCATTTAGGACTTATGACATCAAAGCTAGGCTACGACAATAGTGCGCAAACCGCTGGCCCTTCAAAAGAAAAAGAAAAAGTTTTTTCCCCTCTTCCGCCTCTCTGTGTCTTTCTTTCAGACAACGGCTCGCAGACAACAAAAGGAAGGAGGAAAGAGCCAAAGAAGGTGCTGAGGAGGCGCGTTGCTCACCTGCTGGAGGAAATACAATCACTTAACGACCACGCCGAGCACTGTGGGACACGCTCAGGGAAAAAGGAGACCACACGCTTAATGTCCCGAGCAAACCTTAGATGCCGTCTAATATTTCATTGATTTAAGTGCAGACCCCCTCCTGGCTAATCTCTGTAATGAGACCAATGCCCTTGGTCCTGTAGTGGACTTAGTCATAGTGTGGAACAATAGACGTTAGCTAGAGTGGTGGGATATGGTAAGGTGGACCCACTACCAGAGGGTCTTAACCTGTAGAACTCACGATTATGGTTTAAATGAGATCATCAAAGATATGCTAATGATTTATTTTTACATATATTTTAAAAAATATATCAGTCTCAGTCTATGATGTGGGTAACAAAGAATCAATATGACAATATTATTTAAAATAAACTAAAATTAATAAGTGAGTTTACTTCTTCCCATAAAGTTCTGCATAAGCTTTCTGTTTAACATGTGGCTTGTTAAAAATTCCAGATATTTGACAGTAATATGATGAAGAGTAATCATGTCACTATACTTTGTTGTTTCAGGTGTATATCTTAAAACAAGCAAATGATGTGGCCATGTCATTTAACAAAATTCTTTAAAACGAATAAAAAAATGTCTACAAAGAAGTTCAATAATATAGTAACATTCTTAAATTCTTAAAACAATCTCAAAATTAGGTGGATTAGATATGTTGACTATATTTGAGATGAGTACTCATTTGTTTTCCAGCTTTGGTTGAGTTTAGTTAATATTGAGGGACACAAAAATGTATGTTTTTATGATATATTTCACAGTAAAGTGTAGTTATTTATGGTATGCAAAATTATTCACAGTGGTGGTGATGGGAACCAGATATTCAAAAAGCTTAATGGCTTTAAGAACAACCTCACTTAAAGCTTGTACAACCTCACATAAATGATGCCTTAACTATTGTTTGATGATAGCTTTGAAAGTTTTTTGATCTAAAATGCATTTTTAAAAATCCATTTGTGGATACATTGAAGTCCCCAATGAGACTTTCTTCCAACATGTGGTTCATTGGTCATTTTGGGTTGTAAATAAAATATCTATATATTTTATATATTGTGACCCTGGTAAAATGATTTTAAATCTAGTCAATGTATACAATATTTCTAATAAGAGACTGTTGTAACCCAATCATAAGATTATTTAACTTACATCTAGTTTGCACTAGTTTTAGATTATTTTAATTAGTCTAATTATCTCACTATTTGGAGATAAAACCAGAGAGGCCAGGTTGAGATGGTTTGGACATTTGTTGAGGAGGAATAGTGGCTATATTGGTCAAAGACTGTTGGAGATGGAGCTGCCGGGTAGAAGGAGAAGAGGTAGATCTCAGAGAAGGTTTATGGATGTAGTGAAGGTGGACATGGAGATGGTTGGTGTAAAAGTAGAGAAGGCAGTGGATAGGGCAAGATGGAGGCAGATGATCCGCTGTGGCGACCCCTAAAGGGAGCAGCCGAAAGAAGAAGAAGTCTAATTATCTCACTATCTTGGCAGATAATCTTGCTTATTGTAAGAAATGGCTTAAAATAAGCCAAAGTATCTGCCAATGCAGTGAGATAATCTGACTCCAATGTCACTTAAGTAAAAAACTGTCTAGAAGTTAACCCCTTACAATCTCAGGGTATTAAGGCCAGTTCCTCACTAATTACATGGACTACAGTGCAAACTGCCTGCTATTGTGTGTGAAATTATGGAAGTGTGTAATAAGACTTTGGGCCCTCTGGTGGGCCTTGGCCATTTAATAGGTTTAATAATCTTACAGTAGACTAAGAACAACCTCAAAATGAGCAATATTAGATATACCGACTTGATTTAAAATCATTTTACTTGCCAAGGTAATTTGTTGTAGTGAAGCCACTCTGAATTACTTTATTTATAATGAAGAGTAGATAGTCTGTGATGGACTGGTGACCTGTCCAGAGTGTGTCTTGATTTTTGCCCAATGATAGCTGGGATAGGCTCCAGCACCCACTGCGACCCAGAAGGAGAAGCAGCTTAGAAGAAGTGGGACTCCTAACATTGATGCAAGACCTGATAGTCCACCAAAACTGCCACCATCAGATAAAGATTGCTGAAAGTTTTCATCTTTGAGAGAGAGGGGAAAATCAAGCTCCACTTTGGATTCAGTCCATCCTTACTTTAGTCTATCCTTCCACTGTGACAAGACAACTCCACTCTATGAGTCTGAAAGGATGTCACGAAAGGCTTATTTAGATTGTGAGGAGCAAAATATGTGAATCAACTCCTAAGACTGAACTTTGGAGGTGTGGAAAAATATCCCAGCAGATTTGTTTGAGAAAATGAAAGTAAGTCTACAGAAAAGAATTGGTGGACACAGTAGATACTAAGAAAACTAATTGTATTATTGTTGAAACTGCTAAAAAAAAGTAAATAATTCATTGCAGATCCAACCATGTAATAGATTAATTACATTTAACTAGTATAGTGTTTACTCTCAACTTCTGAAGGGTAGCTGAACTGGATATGGTGAGACTGAATACGAGTGAGGAGCTGAAAACGAGTGAGAAACTTCAGACAGAAGATGAAAGAGACGGAGAGTGTTGAGAAGTCCAGGTGTGCTCGGTACAGGTAAGGTGAGAAGAAGACCACTGTGTGTCCACTCAGATTACAAGGTGTGTGACGCCCACACATGCACACGCACACTTAAGGAACCTGTTCTGAATGAAGCTGACAGGGCGAACAGAATGATTCATTGGAGTGACCCGATGATCACCATTGTTGACAGGCCGGCCTCTTCCACCTTGAAATGCCGACATCTCAACTTCAAAAAATCGGCCGACCATTTCAACAAGTGACCAGGAAGAGCCACTCCAGAATCAATGGGGCCTGGACCTCTCTGCACTTTCACAATCTAGCAATTTATCATGGTTTCCTCTCTCATCACTACACTTTTTGTGTGTTGAAAATGATTCCTGGAGTGTCGTTCCCTGTAACCTCTGACCTATGCTTGTTTATATTTAGCCACGGCTAACGCTAGCTAATGCTAGCTCGGGCCCCCTGTAGCCAGCTTGCATAGGTGGAATGGAAGGGTTAGCTGCACTCTTTGTGGGGAGAAAAGCTCCATTGTGAGGGCCCCCTATGTGCTTGCTGACTAAGGCCGGCGAATGAGCCCTCCACTAAGCCCGGCCAGGGGGCGTGAGGCTTTGCTCCTGAAACGCCCCCTTCCCCTCCCTCCTGGAGAGTTTGAGGAATTTCCTGATTCAATAACTTTCTGAATACCCCCGTCTATCCATCCGTTCATCCTTCCATCTCCTCTCATTCACCACCTCTCCTCATTCATGCATTCATTCACTCTTTCATGCAATTTTCAACTGTTCATGTTCAGAACACACCATTTCACATTGTTAGCTTGATGGATATTTGGCCATGGGCGTTTAAGCCTCTTCTTGACTATTTCTTACTTGCGGCTTGAAACATGCAGAGAAATTTTGTCAAAAGTGCTGATTGTAAAGTTACATGATGTCAAAGTTTTGATTTGTGTTTCAGAATGTATTAGTTTATTATTATGTAAAGGTACTTTTGTGTATACAGTTTTATTTTGTGGAAAGAGCATTTTACATTTTTTGCCACTTTTGATGCCTAAACAAACAGAGAACAACGTTGGAAGTGCTGATTAGAACCAACCAATACAGCATGTGAACCAAATGTAAATGTGATATGTCATAACTGTGCAATAATTATGCAATCACATATGTATCAGTATAGCCAATGGAAAATACAACAAAACAACAATCACAACACTTAATTGTGCAATACCTTAATAACTACACTTAACTGAGCTTATTGAACATGTATTTGCATGTCACAACTATGTAATTCATTGTGTAATTACCTATGAATAATTCTAATGTAAATGCAACAAATAACAAAACAATAATAACTCCACTTCTAGTGGTTAATTGTATGTGTGTGTGTTCAAGATTCAGATCTGGTCGTGCTATTATATAATGTTAAATAATTAACATTACGTAATTTAAGGAATGATGTAATTACATATGAGTAACTATATTGAAAATAGAAACCAAGCCAAAAACAACAATAACATTAAATTACAAAGGTTGGCATGTTACTGTGCTTTTAAGAGCCACATCTGGTCATATTATTACATATTAAATTCAGGAGAGTTTGGTGGCGGTCGGCCTCTTCAGAAGTTTCAATAGCTGCGGAAATTCATTGTCCCTCTGGGCGCAAAGATATTCATTTGCTTAACGTGCATTTAATTGGTCCAAGTTACTGTTTAACTGCTTTCAAATGTCACCCTTTAAAATGCTTAGATAATTCATGCCAGTCTCAAGGCGCTCACAGGTCGTATAGCGGTGACCGTGGATGGGCCGTTTTAACAAGGACCCCGGCTGAATTTATACACAAACTTCAAAGGGCCCTTAGTGCAAGACCTTAATACTCAAATAGATGGGAGTCACAATGTAGCCATTACTGCTACTGTGTAGACCTAACCCCTACCCCCGCCCCATTCTCTCTCTCCCTCTCTCTGATTGAGGCTAACCAGTTTCCTGCTGACGGTACTTAATTTCTGCAGTCTGTGTTGTAACAAGAGGCCATTCGGGACAATAGAGCAGCACATTCACTCTGTAAAGGTCCTGTAGGCCTCATACAATAACACAAAGGCAATAATGTAGGAACGTTTTGACTATTAAGATTAGGTGATCAACCATTATCTACATTGCACATTGTAAGTAATTGGACAGTGATGCTGGTTTCATTACTGTCGTGCTGGATTTGTAATACAATAATGAGATTAAACAATTAAAATATGCTGGCTTGTATGTACTAGGAATGCCTGATAAGATCAGCATATGCAGATATAGGCAGATAATTGTTTTTTTTAAATGATCAGCATCAGACAGATGTCTAGATTTGACCAATATTTCAAGTCGATATTTAATTATTCCTCCGACTCTAGAAAGGCAGAAGGTTGAGGTTATGCTAATCCAGGTAGTTTCAATTTCAATTTCTACTTTTCATTAATGGATATGTATTAGAATTGGAAGGTAAGTACATGGAAATGATTAAATATTGACTTGGCATTGGCTCAGATGTATTTATATCTATATTGGGCAGACAGTATAGAGCCTTCAGTGGAGTATAATTTAAATAAATTAACATAATCTTTAACAATAGTGTTGTATTTGGTACTTGATTGCAGATCTTTTGTAAGAAGTCTACGAATCACAAGAAGCTGGTGATGCTCTGTCAGGCCTTTCCTGTCTCTACTTGTTTTGGAAGCTTTTTTGCCTTTAACTTTATCTTAAGCCAGTGAAACACATGTTCAGTTGTGTTCAGGTTGGGTGACTTGATCAAGAGCACTCCATCTTTTGGCCCTGAAATTTGTTTCTAAACTGTAGTTAGAGTTGTTAAGCTGTGCAACCGTTTTTCAGCATTGAATGTACTCTTTGGTCATCCACATCCACAGCTTTTCAGTGGTTTTCTTATTTGAGGAGCCCCACACCCATCCCAGCCTAGCCACATGCTTTTGTATGAACGATTAAATCAAGAAATAAATCTTGCTTAATTCTGATAAAGAATCAGTGCAGGATGTCTGGATTAGACAAATAATCTTAATACTAATATTGTTAAAAATTCATACTCAGGGCCTAAGTTTGGGCATGCTAAGTGACTGCATACAACACTTGTTAGATGGGTTGTTTGTTCTTAGACTGACTGATTTTTCCATCTCATGATGGCCTCTTTGGGCTTCATGTTGAAAAACAAAAGGGAAAGACTAAAATTTTTATTTTTATTTTTGGTGGATAAAATTGCGAATCATCAGAGCCTTCTATGCCTTCTATGCCAAATGATACAGTTTTAATAATTTGTTTATTTAAACTATACATCACACTTGTTGTATTTGTTCATTGCATGTACTGTGGAAATTATTTTATTTCAATTATGTTTTATAGGAAATAAAAAGGTTGAACTGTCTAACAGAAAGCTGTCCAAACCAATTTTTTTGTTTGTGTTATTTGGGTAGATACAGTCAAGCCGGCCCTCTAATCATTTAGGCTTTATATATAAGATTAAGTTCTGACATAATAGTAAGTGTCAACGGAATCAAGCAATCACATTTTGATTCACAGTTAGTGGGACCATTTATGAGAGAGAAATGTTGCTCTAGGCCTTCTGGATGTCCTACATAATCTCTGACTGTGAATGCAAGCTGCTGGAAAACAGTGGTCAGGGCTCTTTACTAAAGGAATCATCATAAAAACTGTTTTTAAAAATGGCAATTGCTGTTTACGCTATATCTTCATGATGATTGTAATAACAGAAATGGTCCAAAATGATGGTAAACAAAATCTGTGGCCACTCAAAGTTAAGTTCCAATAGTGATGGTATGACAATGTCTATGCTCAATCTAAAACTGTTAGCTTAGCACTTACTTACTACTTGAATCTCACAACAACATTAGCCGAAAATAGTGTTTTGTGAAAATATGTAATTTTTTTCCTAATTTTTTTTACATTGATGGTCCAAAATGACTATCCATGAAAGTCTTGGCTTGCGACTGGCAACAAGAATGTTCAACAGAAGTGAATTTGCATGTTTAGTGAAGTGGACAAAGACGAAGATATCAGTTTCTTTTTGATTACTCTGATTTGGATGTGTAGAAGATAATGGTGGTGCTGAAGGAAGACTCATTTTCTGTCCCTGATTAGAGATGGTAAAGATCATTGTCATGCTTTATTTCACTGATTTGCTACAGCGGTCTGAATGGAGAAGTATGCGAGTGTGAGCTGTAACCAATCCCAGACCACCACACACTGACACACTCATCCCGCTTCACGCAGACCTACAGCCATAAAACCACACTTCCGCTCTCTCACTCTGAATCACTCGTTTTCCTCCTATTCACCCCCTATTCTCTCCCCATCTCTCTGTCTCTCTCTCTCTCTCACGCTCTCCAGCCTGGCAGTGATTGTGATGGTGCCCATATAAAGCAGTTCCTGGGTCATGGCACCAGAACTGAAAAAAGCACCAAAATGAAGTGTGTTTTGGGGGGGTGTCTGTGAAACAAGGAAAGAATGTAACAGAGGAGAAACCCCTACATTTACAACCTTTACTCAAGCTAAGCGCTCCCATGTAAATTAGTAGCTTTTTGAAACGCGAGTCTCATGTTAGCAGCTGGGCCTGAGCGGGCAGAATTGGAGGCATGTGTTGTCGTAGTGGCAGGGCGGGTTTTTACGGTCGCTGGCAGTGTTTGATGTGCTGTAATGAGGAAGTGAGCAACTTCCTGTGGCTAACAGGAGCAAGGATTTGGGGTGGTTGGGATGGTGGTGGCAGTGATGGTGGGGGGGGTAAATAAAAAGCAGAAGCAGTAGGACGAACAGACGGCTGGGTGAAGGGTTAAATGTTCTTTAAACGTTCTCACTATGCTCCCACAGACATGACGGGGAGGGGGCAAGGAGGCGTCCAGGTCGAGAGGTGCTGTGGAGGTATGCGCGGCCCTGCATGTCTTTATTACCGAAAGATGAAATGCATTCGTTTTAATGATTTAATGGTGCAGTGCCAGGTGGCACAGTGGATCTGGCTGGAATTCTTTTAGAGCGCCTTTAATCTACAGAAATTTTACTGTGCTGTTAAGTCTGTGTGATGAATTCTGCTGTTACTGTTGCTCCTCCTGCTGACTTTCAGCCAAGATTATCTACAGATGAGCCTTTCTCTTGTTTCCAGGGTCGACATTTACGGTTTGGGAAGTTCTGTGTAGAATCATTTCCATTTTTGAATTTTCATTCATTTGCATCTGATGATGAGCTCAGGAAGAAATAGTCCTCGCAATAAAAAGGAACGAGGAGCCAACATTCAAAGTAATTCGAAACAGCACCTATGTGTGCAGCGCTCATTTGAACCCGTCGGACATCTACGTTACACCGAAGCGAAAAATGTGGCTGAAAAGGGGCCGCAGTACCATGTCGTTTCAGTTGGGGTCAACAGGCAAGGGAGTCTGTGTATAGCTGAGAGAGGGCCTGCCTCAGAGACTGTACTAATGAGGAGGAGTGGTGGAGCACGATATGTCAGGGATAGAGGAGAAAGAACAAGCCTAGGAGGACACACACACACACACACACACACACACACACATATATATATATATATATAACCTATATAAAAGGCAACCATTGCTTACATTGTGTGTGAATTGCTGTTATTAAAATATACCTCTAAGATTTCAAAAACAACTACTGTAGTCAGCTCCTATTCTAATTTCTACAATTTTTTATTTTTGTTTAGCTTTGTACTACATTTGAACTGTCATATATGTTCAGTTTTCAAGTTGTCCATGTCTGCATGCGTTTTTTATTATGGACCGGAATCATGGTGTGTGTACGAAACCCTTGAGATTGGCATCAAAGGACTTCTGTGACCCAGTTGATGGCAGGTGGTTACTGGAAAGATGTGTGGCTATATGTGGTACATAAAAACCTAATAGTGAATTAGCTTATAAAACATCCATTTATCCATCCATTTTCCAAACCGCTTCTCCATCAGGGTCACGGGGGGTGCTGGAGCCTATCCCAGCGGTCATCAGGCGGAAGGCAGGATACACCCTGGACCGGTCACCAGTCCATTGCAGGGCATCTTAAAAAACACTTAATCTAATTGCATAAATTAAAATGGGTTTGTGAACTGCAATGTTGTAACAATGAACTAGTTAATCTCCTAACTTCTTTAGTTTTTGGACCACTAGTCTGTGCAGTTCCTCACTTTTCTTGACGGGGAGACCAAAGCCCTTACACGGATCTCCCTATCTACAGCATTGGACACTGAGAAGGATATAATTTAACACAATAATTCATGTTAAACACCGTTTATATACTTCTTAAACAGACACATACTTGACGATCTCTAAATCTGAAGAACGCTGAAACTACCTAACATTACTCATCCTGTCTGTGCCATTAAGTGAGGTAATGTTAGCTAACTACAACACTGGGAACCAGCTAACAATTTACCTTCATAATCAAAAATAAACTGCTCAAAAAAGAATTTATAGCCTTTATAGAGTTTTAAATTTTCGGTGCTCGACAGCTGTTCCACAATTCTGACCACATCATGCTGCCTAAAGCACGGGAGTCCAGCCAAAAATGATGAATAATGAAATGCAGCCATATGCATAGCGGAGCGGCGCAGCACAGAAACCAGAAATAAGTTTGCACATAACCTCCCCCGGAACTTGACCCCTCCTCCATGCATGAAAAACACCTATTGTTCAGAGAACCTCAGAGTAGAAGGACCAGATGAGTAGGTCTAAATCCTGAAAACAAGTTTTTCCTGTCCATTCAGAGACAGAACTGACAAGAATGGAAAAACTTTTTATCAGTTTTACCATTTTATCAATAATTTAGCAAAGGAACCCCACTGGAACCCCATTGGAACAGCCATGATGTTCTTTGCAAACCCACAATCTTAAGTATTCTTTTGCTTTTATACAACACAGCAAACAAAAAAAGACAGTAATGAAGACCAAACATTGTTTTGAATGTAGGTCTGTAACACTGCCAGTTCTTTCCGACAAAAAAATAATTCCAATTTAGAGTAAAGTGACCACTGTAGACAACTCAAGTTGCATTTCAACTGACTCATGATTTTTGAAATGATAATTCCATTAAAGAAAAACCTTCATTTAGCCTCATTAGCTAAATGGAAGACATTGAATTGTACAAAAGTAAACCCCTACTAAACACTTGTTGGGTTTGATACAGCTTTAAATAATGAGCTGAAGGACTCAACTGAACTGAACTGAAGCACTACATGTAGTAAATGCGGTACTTAAAGCACCTTGAAATGGTGGGTGAGACAGTAGTTTGTATAGCTAGTATGCTATAGTATGCTTTAGAAAGGTTTAAAAGAATGTGATCTGTAACTTATTAAACTTCAGCTGGATTAGGTGACAACTTCAGCTGAACAAGCTATTTTGCTAGCTAGCATACAGTATGCTAGTCAATCGTTTGAAGTTGTTTGGCCTTTTTACTTTAAACACTGCATTTACTGCATGTACAATATTCTACCCATCAGATCTCAAATTCTCTACAAGTAGCGTGAAGCTGCTTGTGAACATCTCTGGACCGTTTTTGTTATTTAGCAGCAAGTGGTCAATGGAATGGAACAGTTATGCTGAAAAAACTGGCCTATTATCTGATATAACAACACAAGCAGAATTTCCAGATTGTGTGGTCAGAATTACTGTAAATGCCGTAGGGACACTCATATCTGGGCAGTGAAAATAAGTAAAAAGCATATATTTCTAAACACATATTCCAGCCGATCTCCCGATCTTCTCTTTAATGCTATTCCTTATTGTGTGTGCCATCTCAACTTTGGCCTCTGGGCCAGGAGTTCTGACCTCTCCTCAATGCAGACAAAGGACAAACACTGGGATTTGCTGGAGCACTCTGATTCATGTGGCTCAGGACATGAATGGAGAAGATCTGTCCTTAAAAACAATGAAGGCAGGATCAGCGAAAGTGAATTTCAGGCAACAAATGCGGCGCCATGCGACTCTTCCGGCTGATCTGAGGCCTGTGTGGGTGTGTGATTGCCCATTGTTCCTCTCCAACTCCCTCTCCCTCTCACTGAAGACAGATGAAGTGGAATGCTGTGGTGCAGAGCCATAAATCTCCTCAGGATGTTAACAATGCGTTTGAAGAGCAATAAAGTGTCCTTAAGTATCTTTAGCACTGCTGAGGATTAGCCTGTTAGCATCTTCTCCCCTAAGAGCCAGCTCATTATCATGCAATGAGCTGAGACCCCCTGCTGAACACAAACATGCACACACAGCAATGAACCATTGAACATTCCTGGCCTAGTCAAGCATGCAGCAGTACAATCAATCAGTCAAGGAATTAGCAATTAATCAATAAATCACATTTATGTGAGTGCACACACACATTGATATGCATCAGGGAAACAAGCATAGCATTTAGCGTGTCATTGAACTAGTGGGATATTGCTCCTCAACCAAATTTGAGGTAATAAAAGAACCACACACATTTTCACCAGTGACTCAAGCCAGTACAGGGCCAACTGTGGGAACTGACTGTCCAAATAAACCAATCAGATTAACTGAGCATCTAAGAAAGCAGTATTTACTTTGTGCACAATAGCCAGATTAACTCTTGCTCAGATTTAGCGTTTGCTTGTGTGCGTACACTCGTTATGTACACATTGATTTGATTAGTGACCTCACAGATTTGCAGCGACTTATCCCCAACCCACTGGGGATTCCACACACCAGCCTGCCAGTGATGATGTCATGAGAATGCACAGGGGGTTGCCCAAACATTGCATAACACCAGATTACGCTCTTATCAATCAGTGCTACGACACAGCCTTGGCACCAAACACAGACATGGAATGCTGAAGGGAATGTTGTTCTAGTGTTAGAATAGCGGACACTGTGTTTTGGTGTTTGATAAAGAGCTGTTTTCCTTCAGACCGGAAAAAGTGATGTCTTGTTATGCTTTCTTGTCACCCAGCTGATTCTGACTGTGTTACTAGCACAGTCAATTCTCCTACAGCATTTAATGTAGTGGGGATATCCAGCGGTGGACAGCTGAGCTTGCAATGTGTGTGAGTGCATATTTGCAAAAGTAAATATGCCCAAATAAGGGCTCTTAAGTGCTGCTTTCAGTTTTCAGTGCAATAATCATATTTGCAAAGGAGATTTGCCAACATGAAGGACTGAAGTCATAATAATGTCAGCATAATATAAAAGTTATACACGATTTGAAGGTTTTTCCATTTAGAACCCATGTAGAAACCTTCATTTCTAATGAACTCTGGGCCAAAATGAAAAATGTAACCATCCATTGTAAACCTGTCTTGTTGTGGTGCCACAAAAGTGAGATTTTCCAATTCAGTGACTAAAATCCGCCCCTTCTAATGATATACCTTGAAAGTGGGAGGAACCTTTGAAAAAGCACAGCTGTTTTCAGGTGAATCAGGTTTTTTTTATGTTTTTTTGTTATCAATTTTCACTGAGGAGGATAACAAGCTATAAACTAAAGATAGTAACTATATACATAGTTTATCTCAGTTTGACTTGTGTCACTGGAATGGGCATCACTAGGCCAGTTTTAGGGGGGCTTTAGCCACTTTTCTGACACTGCCGTGCTACCAGAGATTTACTACTGCAAAAAGTGAAACCCCTGGCTCAGCCAATCATAGAGGACTTATCTTTTCTGTAAGCCAGTCATATCAGATCTGGGGAAGGGTCTCTGGTTTTACTCATTGTGCTAAGTAACTCAAGTCGGTAACCACTGAAGCTGAAGCCAGGATTTTGGCTAAATCTATAATATACAGGGTGAAACAGTAAGCAGACATAGAGTGACAGCCAACTAAATTTCTAGTGACACCCCCCCTCTCTAAGCTCTATTTTGGATTAAAAGAACATAGAATCCTGGTTGCTTTACAATTCTCTTTGATGAACAGTTGTGTTACACTGATGGTTGTTAGTCTATAGCTCTGTGGCTAAGCTAGTTGTCACACTTGATTGACACCTTAGGGAGTCCTAGTGGTCATATGATGTATTTGCATAGCGCATACTATGTAGTACCTGGTATTGCAGTGAGAGAGCACTGAAGAAAACTTGAAAAGAAAAGAAAATCATAGATTCTGTCAAACCAACAAAGCTAAATATGATGATGCACTAGGATTATGTAGTAACTGCCATAAGATATACCACAGTACTTCAAAATTATGATAGCATTTCAGATTTATGCTGTGTCAAATTTCCCTTTCACGTCTGCATGGCTGAATAAACACATTCCAGAAAGGCTTGGCAAATGGTGGAGTGGGAGCTCTCTGATAGGTGGCGCTAATAACAAGAGGAGAAAAATCAGAGCTAGGAAAACATTAGTAGCACCAGTTAGTCAGTAATCAAGTCTGTATGGTGGTGTATGGCACTGAGTCTGTAGCCTGCTCGTAGCTAACATTAAGTTAGCCTATGAGGCTACAGATCATTACAGCGGTAATATTTACAAAGGGTTTAAGGGTATGAAACACATGGATACCACTCTATCTTATGCTGTACTTCAAAATGATGCCTAAACTTAATAGTAATTAAAAATAATACCCCCTTAAGAGTGTATATGCGGATCTTTTGAATAAGTTGCGTATCCAAAGAGATACAGCTGCAGCTTCAGTTAAGGGAATGGCTATCAATGGCCTAACACTCTGTATGCTAAGACAGCAAACAAATTGCTTACTAAAACATGAAAATAGCTAATAAAGTTATTGTCATGATCAGATGATTCTTGTTAGTCTTACATGATGCTACACTGACACCTGACTCTGAATGGTGTCACTCCACATTATTACAAATGAGCATCCAGAAAAGCCATCCCTTTCCCTTTTCCATCTATGCGTTGTGGCTTTCATTTTACAAACCTGTTTCTCTGTCTTGCTTTCCCTCTCTCTCTCTCTCTGAGCTCAGTCCCCCTATCGCTCACCCCCTTTTGCGGGGTGTATGCTGTGCTGTGGGTCCCCCTGACAAAGGCAATTGTAAGGATGAGTCTTTAAAAAAAGGAAGAAAGAAAGAAATGCCTAAATGGCGTCGGCCCGCACAATGGAGCAGAAGAATGCACTCAGGGTGGACAAAAGGCCACCACTGGCCCGGGTTAGCCCAGGGGGTGACGGATCCAAACGGACGGGTGAACACGGGGCCGAGAGCGAGCGGCCCACCCCCTGCCGGGCCCATGCCGAAAAAAGAGGCGCACTCCGCGCTCCCCTACCAACAGTCGGCCCCGCGCTAACTGGCCTCTCCTGGCTGATTGATATGGGAAAAGCACGCTGCACCGTCCCCACGTTACAGCCCAAGCTTTGTGGCCAATTATCACCCCTGCCTCATGCAGATAGTACAGATTAGGTGACGCTGGCATTTTCGGCCTGGTTTTATGTATATAACAGGTTTAGATGGGCCTTCAAAAAGAAAGAGAGGCACTCCGGCCCCAATGACGCCCACGGCAAATGCAAGGCTTTCTGAGAAGATATGAAAGGACTGTTGTGACATTAAAGAACGCAGCAATGGAAATGCACTCTTCTGTCTTCCTGGGAGGAGATATTATTTCCCCGCTGTGCTGATAACTCTGAGAAGTGGCGATTTGCATGGTTTTCATGCGGCAAGCAAAAGTATTAGTTGAGCGAAAAATCAAATTTACTACTTTTGGGGTAAGGGGAAAATTGTGCAAATTTGATCTTAGCGACACAGTAATGCTTTAAAGCAGGTCAATCAAGACTAATTCTTCATGAGCTCTATAAGTACAAACTGCCATCCATGCTTCGTCTATAAATGCAGTCCTTCACAGTTGATGGTGTGAGTTTGGACAAGCTTTATAGAACAAATCTCATTCAACCTAAAGAGAAATTGCAGTTCACAACTGAGCTTTTTGTCAAATTGCTTACATTTATTTTGTATGCATTTGAAAGGTGCTGCTGTTAGTACAGACCAGATGTTGTTTGCCCCACTGTTAGCATATTGTAGATTGTTTTGCATGGTGCAATAGCATGGTGGCAATTATGTGCAAACTTACATATGGCATTTTCTAAATTAAATGCATAATTTATATTTATTTGCTGAGCTAAATGTGTTGGAAAAAAACCTGATCTCATAAAATGTGCCATAATTTCAACACAGGCCACACTGTATAACATTTTACTGAACATATAAATAGTAATCGTGCATTAAAGTGTTTAAAAGTTTGTTCTCTGTAGAGCAGTGGTCACTGGTCTTGGAGATCAACCTTCCTGCAGCGTCTAGTTTCAACAACAATTGGCCACAAGTGCTTTGGGTAATTAGCTTCCTCAGAGGCTCCCAGTTGGCTAGATGAGATACATTCGTATTGGGTTAGAGAGGGGCAGCGTGCTAGACACAGATTGCAAATAAACATTGCAGGAAAGTAGATCTCCAAGAAGAGGTGGTGATCCCTGCTGCAGCAGATGTGTTAACTTATTTTCACTTAGAAAATTAACAAAAGGCCCTTCTGGCCTACAGCAGTTTAGCCCCTTCCATTCAAAAAGCAGTGATAAGGAGTGTTTTTATGTTGATAGTTTTTTTCAATGAATCACAATACAAGGCAGTCAATCTGAATAGGTGTAATTTACATATTTCAGACAGCACAGTAACACAAATGGCCTGTTTAATTCTAATGGATAAGGAGAGGTTGAAAAATGGTTGAGTGCAATGTCCATCTAAAGTGATTAGAAGTCGAACCTTCTTTTATCATTATTCAACATCAACAAAACCTCAAAACAGAATAAAATAGTCATTTTTGTTTAAACAAAATCTGTTTGCTGCTGGTTGAAGATCTAATCGATCTTTCTATGATGGATTAACTGAGTATTGTTTGTTTGTCCTCCAAGGGCAGAGCAAAATATTATTATTAGTATGTTTTTATTTAATAATAAAATGGATATGTGTTATTTGGTTTATTATTAGTTGACTTTAGGTGGTGATGTGACCATCGTTTTCTTCCAAAAATTACACTGCAAAGACAATAATATAATAATGCATTATATTTTCTGGATATATATATGTATATATGTATTAGTTATTATCATATGTGATGTATAATAGGTGATAATCAATGTAGAATGAACAACAAACTACAAACAAATTAGTTTTTCCCTTTCTTCTTTTTATTTTTATATTCTGAAAAAAATCTTAATCTGGTCTCAGTCTTGTCTCTGTTTTGGCCACTCCTGGACTTGATGTGTTTGGGCCTTGGTTTTGACTCAGACTTGATGTGTTCATGACTCTTGACTCAGACTTCATTTGTTTTGGTCTTGGACATAATTTGGACTCAATGTGTTCCAGTCTTTGTCTTGACTCTGATTCAGTGTCTTCGGGCCAAGGTCATGACAAGGTTTCAGTCTTAACTCGAACTCTACTACTGCAAAGTCTTGGTCTTGACTTAGACTAGATGTGTTCAGGTCTCAGTCTTGACTCATACTCGATGTGTCCAGGTCTCGATCTTGACTCTAACTCCACTACTGCAAAGTCTTGGTCTTGACTTATACTAGATGTGTTTAGGTCTCAGCCTTGACTCTGACACACTTCTGCAAAGTCTTGGTCTTGATTTGGAGTTGACATATTCAGGTCTTTGTTATCATTTATACTTGAGGCATTCAGGTCTTGACTCCGCTTAATGTGTATAGGTTTCGGTCTTAACTCAGATTACTGAAAATTACTGCAAAATTTTGTGCAAGAGTTTGGTCTTGACTCTGACACAGTGTGTTCTGGTCTCTGTCTTAACTTGGACTAGATGTTATCAGGTCTTTGTCTTGATTCGATGTGTCCAGGTGCCAGTCTTGATTCGGACTCAACTACTGTAAAGTCTTGGTCTTGACTCACACTCAATGTATTCAGGTCTTGGTCTTGACTTGGACTGGATGTGGTTTGGTTTTGGTCTTGACTCAGACTAAACTACTGCAAAGTCTTGGTCATAATTCAGACTCAATGTGTTCAGATTTTCTCGGCTTTCACACTGGCTTGATGTGTTCAGATTTTGGTCTTGATTTAGATTAAACTATTACAAAGTTTTAGGATTAGGATTAGGACTTGATGTCCAGCTGTTGGTCTTGATTCGAACTCTCCTTTAGTGGCCTTGACTACAACACTAGTAAACATGTCAGTTATCCAAATGTTTTGGTTTTTTTTCGTGTTCAAATAATTTAATTTGTTGTAGCCCTACAATTAATCAATTTCTGAGGCCTGATATGCCTTAATAGGGAAAGATAACACTTGAATGCATCTTACAGTCAAAAGTTGAACATGATAGCAATAACGATCTTCACTGTATCTCAGTGGGCCAAATAATGGTACATTCACACAATGTGCACAATGCCCTATAGTATGCTCTACACACATACACAATGGAAGAAGTCTCCAGTTATGTAATCGTTGAGGAAGCAGCTGCTGTCCATGGCTGGACAATTGTTCCTGTCTTCTCTAGTTTCCTGTGCCTGTTGTTGAACACAACTCTCAATAAGTATCATGCACACCCATGCTCACACACACATATACAATTCTACTCCAGCAGTTATCACACACAGTGCAAGATACCCACTCCGCCATAATCACACATTGGGGCCGGAAATCCGATCACTCAAAAACAACAGGCTCACCTCTCGGAGTGAAGGACGCTTATGTGATATACACTTTGGATTAATGATGAGGCAATTAGCTTCAGCAAGCACTCGTCTGTGCAACTCACAGCACTGAATCTGAAGAGCATATTAACCATGTTAACCATGAGAGGAGAAGGCTCTTGAGCTCAGATTAAACCTTGAGGAGGCCTTTGTCTTACACTTCAAGCCTATTTGCACTCATGGCACAGTGACAAACACACACACACACGCACACACACACACACATACACATGCAAGCATATACAATAGCTTGTGAAAGTATTCACCCCTCTTGAAAGTTAAGTCAAGATTTTCTTGGATTACAAATTTCTCTTATGCATACATTTCACTAATCAGTATTTCTTTGCAAAGTCACATCCTCAAACATAAAGCCGAACTGTTTCTGTGCTCTTATTTTAGCATTTTATGTATTATAGTTAAGAGTCCAACTACTTAAATGATTTGTTACTATACTTAAAGCTACACTGCATATGTTTTGGGATGTCTGTGGGGAAGATGTGTCAATGCAGGCCATATTTTGTAATGTTAGTTGTGTAATGTCAGCATATCTTCATCAATATAATGCTGAGACTTAACGTTGAGTCAGATCTTCTTTCTGAGCCTGTTCATGTCATGTTAATATGTAAAGATGTAGCACATGGTCTGAAAAACCCCTGCAAAATCAATCCTGACACCTCTGACCTCTATCATTTCAGGCTTTAAAGGGCAAGTCGTAGCAGTGCACACACCATATTTTAGCAAATTATATTCTCCTGACTCCTTAAGTGGTACTTCTTTAACTTATAACAGCAAAATGTAATATATAGTGCAGCTTAACAATAAAATATTAATTTGAAAGATTTTGTGTATTAATGAAATTAAATTCTTGTGCTTTTACCCAATTACATTTATGAGACATGCTTTTTAATCTTTATATTTTCATTTATGCCCTCAAACTATAATGACAGCACTGCCTAATGTCTGAGATATTGTCCACATAAAACATGGAATTACCTCAATTCCAAAATATTATATTGAAGTTTATATTTCATTTTGTTTTATAAAAGTAGACTTAATGACAGATTTAATTTAATGTAGTTGTATTATAAGTTTATTTAGTGATATTAAAATATACCTTAAAATACATTTAAGAGCATTTTTGTTGCAGTGTAAGTTATAACAACAGTAAAAGTCTTAAGCATAACTAAAGACATTAGATACATTTAAAGCCTGGCTTAATCACAACTTTTTTTATAGATTATTTTCAAAAAGTGTAAACATTAAAATATATACATATCATGTTAAATATAAAATTAGATTTTCAGAAAATACACTTTAATGCATTTTTAGTCAAGAATTCATTGTTTCCCCAGCTTGTGTTTATACACCTTGTCTGTTACTTAGCAGGGAATGTACGTCTCATGCAGGTAAACTGCAGCATTTTAGTGTTTTCATTTGGACTTTGGCCTGTTTCCACACTTGACCCCTTCCCGTTTTAATTACACATAAATTCCTGCAGAAGAGTTCAGCTGTGAAAGGGCCTCATGTTTTGATTTTTGGAATTGGGAATCAAGAAAATCGTGTGGATTTGAGAGAATTCAATTTAATTCAGTCTTTATCATCAGAAGTGTCTGTTTAGTACATATCAAACTAGACTGCATTCATTTTCTCCAACACATGTAAATCTGTGAGACTTCAATATATTGGTGGGGCCCTATAATGAGCAGGAGAGCTAGTGTTTCAGTTAGTGATGTGAAATCTCAGTAATAACCCAACCGTACGGAAAAGAGGGGCCTTCTCAGTTTCTCAGGAGATTTAGGGGTTGGAGGAAAGTGGAGGAGGCAGGGGAGGTGTGCTTCATGCTAAAGCAGTAAAAGAGGGGCTGTAATGTCAGCAGTGCCTTTTTGTTCTGCTCCGAGGGCCGGGACAAAGGTAAAGGCAGTAAATTTCCCTTTCTGACACTTTTACTACGACTGCTGTGCCAACCAACCTGCTCGCTCAATGGAGACTGACCAGTGTCATATGTTTGAGCGTGAGACTGATACGCTTCAACTTGGCAAGAGACAAAAGTGTGCAAGTGTGTTTGGCTGCTGCTAACAATTATTTCAGTAATCGCTTGATTGACCAACTATTGTTTGATTAATCAACGTATTGAACCTTCAGTGTTTGAAGGTTCAACATGTTGATTAATCAAACAATAGGGGCAGATTTACTAAAAGAGGCATTAACAGACAGGCACTAACAGATGGCCTGCAGACTGTTTGTGCTGGAGGGGGTGACGAGTCTGATTGTTTTAAACTAATTTGGGAATGAATGCAACTTTATTGCTAAACTATTACCAGCCCAACATAAACTCAGTTTGAATGGATTCCCCTTTTTGACAGATAAGACAAAAAAAAAACATTTTTTTTGCTTTTGTTTCTCCTTTTCTATTTCTGACAGTAGTATGTCTATAACATGACATGCTATGTAAAAAGTCTGACTTTTCATCTAAAAAAAAATGACTAGTTTTCTCAATATTTTGCTTAGTACACAGAAATAGTGACTTAATATGTTAAAATAATAGCTCATTTTCTCTAGACTTTGATAAAATATAAGTATTTTGATATAATAAATCATTGATTAGACATCTTATTTCAAAAATTTGAAAGGTCAAACCAAGACATGACAAAAACAAGAGGAAAAAACAGCAGCTGACAGGCAGAAACCATCATCTCTGAGCAACAACAATAGCAGTCATGTTAACATCAAATCTAAGGCAAGTTTAAACAGCGTTAAGCAGCATTCAGTCAGTTTTTACTATAAGCCTTGGTAAATCAGAGTAGGTGATTCACTTCCCAGGGTTTTGTAATTTCAGAAGGAACCTCCTACAAATGCATACAATGAAGGAAAAGTACAAAAAAGTGATGACTTACAATTTGGTATAATTATGGGCCCCTGTGCCTATATTGTAAATTGCAACAGTTACTTTAACTGCCACTTTTTAACAGGTAAACAAGTCTGTTATTATGCCTTCTGTGGTTTTCTCTCACTTTGCCTCCACCAAGTTACTCAAAGATACATGGCTTTGTTAAAACTCTGATAAACAGTCAGTGCAGGTTCTACCTAATAAGCAACAAAAGCAGCTGCCAGTGGGCCTCCAACAACTTCTGGGCTATTGCTGTACCATTATGTTGTCTAAGATGCTCAAGAGAGCAGAAAAAGCAACAGATTAATCAAGCCTCAAAAGAATACATGCATCCTGAGCTGAAAAACAGAGAAGAAAAGGAGAAAATGAGATGAAAAGGCTGAATAGTGAAAATGTATTTTGTGTCAGTGTTATGCCATTTGTTTTGATTTGTAGTTGGGCAAGAAGAAACAGTCAATGAAGTCAATGGGGTCTGTCTAATCAAGCAAGTTGAAATTAGACAGGCTTTCTGACTAAGTTTCAGCTTCACAAACAAAAACTTTCTCTGTTAATTCAGTTTGAGATTGATTCTTGTACACATGCATATGAAAATGTGATGTTTGTGATGAACAGCCAACAGCGTTAAGCATGAGGATGAGCAAAGAAGGAAAAGGAAATCATGCCACCTAAATATGTAGAAAGTACAGCATTTAAAATAATAAAAAGCAAGTTAGCTGAGCAAGCAAGAAGTACTACGTCACAAGACAGGCCCCTGGATCAAGAATGCTTCACTTCAAGCAGCTTGTGATCACCATTGCTAAGACTTAACCTCCTGCTTAAGGCCCCCCAAAAGCTGGAGCAGGGTGTGAACATTGTAAAACATTACAGAGAACTTTTGTTTTCCATAATTGATGGTTTTGAGGACTGTTACAGCCTTAGAGTGAGTGTCTGTGTGATTTGGGGGTGTATAAATGTTCCCATGTTTTATGCAACTCCACACATGTGCAATTATACATGCCTGTTGTGACAAGTCACACATGCCAGTGGCGGCATGACGTTGCTAGTGTTTTTGTGTGTGTGTAATCAAAGCCCGAGCCCTGTAATGCTTCAGGAGGCGCTGTTTATAGAGGTGGCCTCTGCCTATTGTCTGCTTTTACTAGGCCACAGAAATGGACAGCACACGCTCACCCTGGCCGCACAAAGCCTGTGCGTGCCACATTAATCCTGCATCTGATGACTTCGTATGGCCTTTATATTCAACCCTCCACTCACTCTCTATAGATGTAATCACTCTACTGTGCAAACCTTGCTAATAACGCTAACATTACTACAAAAAAAGGTAATTAAACCCGCATACAAGCTATCATGCCATTGATAAGGCAATAGTTTTCCACTTATTTGCCCCATTACTGCTAATGTAGTTATTTTGACAAGACATGGTGTCATTATACACTCCCCTTTAATCACATTGATTAGTTTCACATAGATTTGTTTATGTGGTTTATTTCCTTCACAAGCTTCAGGTGGTCCAGAGGGGTGACACTAGCTACCCCTGAAATCTATTGGCCATCTGGCCAAACTGCCAGATTTGAATGCTTCCATCCACTCAACTAGTCAGACACCAACAGAGAGAGAAACAAAAATTGTGCAGTTTTACAGAACTGCAACCTGGTTGTAAAGATTTTCTCCAGATGTTCTCCTTGTATATTGATAAATTCTGGTTCAGAGTTGAAAAGATAGTAGTGAGTGTTTCAGTAGTGACAATTTTAGCTCATTTTGAACATAATTAAAAAATACTAGCTAGTAGATGACAAGCAAACAGTTGGACACACTGTTGATGACTAAAATCATAATGTATTTCATTAAAACACAAAAATCTACTTAATTGCAGAACATGCGTTTTTCAGTAGTGACAATTCTTAATGTAAAGCAATGACTTTCAGACTTCGGGACACATTTACTTAAAAACAGTGGGATATAACTGCTGACCATGTGGCCGTGATGCACAGAGATGCAGTCTCATCATTCTCTAAAATGCAGGGGTGCAGTTTGAACTAATTTGATAGAATGGTTTTAGCAAGTAGCGAAGTTAAGGACAGCAGGTATTTTGTATAGTTATGAAGAATTCTCTTATCTGTTTTTATTATTGCTGCCCATTTACAACACAGTCTTTGCCTTAATGTCACAATATGTAATTTATTTAGATAAACTTTGGCTGAAAAATGTGAACAAACTGAAAAGGCTGTCACTTTACAAAGGCTCACCAGAACGGCTTATGCTTTTTGATTGCATAACAGGGTTAGCTGTGAGAAAGACTCAGACATAAGCTTATAAAACTCATAGTCCATGATAAATTTTTCATTCCACCTGAACTGGTGCAGCAGTTGCATTTTGCTGCCTGTACAGTAATGTAAATGCTGCACCACTTAAGGCGAAATGGAAAATTCAAATTCACACTTTTGTTGTCCACTCTTTATACTATTGCCTGTTTTATAGTGTTTGGGGCCTTGGAAAGCATTATATAAACATAGTGTATTATTATTGTAAAAGTACAGGCCAAATTGATTCACCTACACCTCTTTTTGGCTATGCAACATTCTTTTGTCGATTCTTTGTGCAAATGTTTCACTGACCTATGGCTTTAAAGCTGCCATGCATATGCTATGATATTCATTCTAATGGCTGTTAAAGTGTTTAAGTGCCTTGTATGTCGCTGTGGGATCCCTCGGGACAGTGAGCTGAAGTGCTGGAGTGGGTCTTTATAAGGGGAAATACAGTGTTCCTCCCGGTTACAGTGCTGTAGGTTTTATTACCCCAGGGAGCGATCTCAGTGTGTGTGTGTGATAACCGCATTAGGATTTGATACCACCATGGCTTGTAATCCTTTTGAAGTGGGATTCGTTTTCCAGCCGTGGCCGAAACACTGTTCTAGATTACGGGCCCTGGAAGCAAGGGATTTTCCTTTTTCTTTTTTTTTGCTCAAAAATTTTGGAAGATATTATGGAATATGGTGTATGACCGGGAACGATGAGACAAGGCATGGTTACCAAAAGCAGACAGAGAGAGAAAGAGAGAGAGAGCAGGGCATCTAGGGGCAGATAAATGGATTCTGCAATTGAGAATGAGAAGGAGAAAGGAGGAAGTCTATTACATGAATTTCATTCATGGAGGTACACACACACCGCTTCATTCATTAAGACTGAAATAGAGCTTGTACAAGACCTGGAGTGAGTCATTAGCATTAGCACCTGCTCAGTGGTTCGTGTACCCTAAGAAGTATTTGCCATCTTAACTTCATGGGAATTTCTTGTGGGACCAAAATTTGAGCTAAATGACATGAGTGATAAATTTCATGTGATTTCATGTTACCTTCTTGCAAGGTACTATCAGCCAATCACGGCACCAGCCTAGTCAAGCTGGGGCATGAGAACCATTCCCTGTGCTAATGCTAGGGGTTGCATAGACTAGTCAACTAGTTGATTAGGGGTTGCATAGTTACTGTGGCCGTGACAGCAGACTTACTACCTACTAACCCAGTCACACTATGTGGACATTATTCAACTACTCAACCGCTTAATTATTTATTCACAATTACACTTCCCCAACCTCTCTTACACTCAAGTACATTTACTCATGGTGTGGCATTCATATATTCATATATTCACATATTCACTTTACAGAACTATATTTTTTACATGTACATATTAAGAATTCTATGGCACATCAGTCACTTTTATAACCAATGTCGTTTGCACTTTGCTCTGGGAATTTATCTATCTACAGTTTCAAACTAAATCCAAATCTAACTTCTCAAAGGGGGACAGCATAAAAATGTCCTGGTTCAGTGAGTTTGTCCCATTCTGCAAGGCTAAACTCTAGATATGCAACTGCTACCTATTAGCATTTAGCTTGATAAACAATCATTTCAGACTTAATGCCAGTTCTTGGAAGCACGCAGAGCCAGAGGCAGTTTAAATGATCTGTGAGTGGCGAGATTCTGAGAGCTGTCTATGTACTTCTATGTCTATGTCTATGTACTTTAAGATCCTGAGGCTGAAACTGACTGAAAAACCGAGCTTATTCATGAGCAATGATGTTAATGATGTTAGAAAAAATGAACTGCTTTTTTGATGGTCTAATGCCTCCCCAAAATAATCACTAAAATAAAATAAAATAAAATCACTAAAAAAAAAAAACAGAAAAAGAAGTCGAGAATAAACAAAAAGGTTCAGCAATAATGGCTAAATAAAACTCCCTGGAGAAATGTGTTTCTGGCACCTGGCAGGATTTATAGCGTTTGGTCATTAGGGTTAACTGTGCACACTCAACCAGCCCAACCTTGACCTCCTGCATGGAATTTATGGATAATTCATAATGGATGTCACAATATTCCCCTTGTGGAGATCAGTCCTAGGACTATTCCAGTTCCACCCTCTTATTATTCCCAACACCTATGGCAGTTTATCTGTGTGTGTATTGTGTTGGTGTTATTTGCAGTCTTGTTCTGTTGGCAATAATGTTAAGCCTTGCTTCCTGTATATATATATATATATATATATATATATATATATATATATATATATATATTCCAATAGTCCTCCATAGGCATCTTTATCTTGACATTACTATTTCTTAGATATTCTTATTTTAGAACAAGCTACAGCTAGAATTCCAAGGTGAAGGCTGCCGCAATTCAGAACTGGTCAAATGCTATTGCTTTTGTCAAGGTCTTGTAGGGCCAGAGTATTTCAACTTAATATTTCTTTTAAATTTCATTGCTTGATTGATGATCTATGGGTATGTTGCTGATACTATCATAATAATGTACCCTCTCCCCAATATTTGTTTAGTGCTGCATATTAAGAGTGTCTGTGTGTCATCAAAAAAACAATTAATATTCATTAACACAAAAAAATTACCATACCATAGCCTCAACAGTCCATATATGGAAACTACGCCTGTTTTGAATTGCTTTTGTGATGTCTCTTAAAGCTATACATCTACATATATGCATTCATTCAGCCTATAGCAATTTAGCCCCACCCATTCTCACTGAGGTTATAAAGAGTGTTTCAGTCCTCAGGTTTTGAATATAAAACTACCCAAACATTATAAGTGGACCATAGGAAAAAAACTGAAAGTAGGACATGGGTTTATACAGGTTTATACTTTTAACACCCCCAGTCGGATTAAATATTCTGTTTTCTAAGATTTAATACATCCTCAATGGGGAACACAGTGTGTGTGTGTGTGTGTGTGTGCTCCCTGTAGAGGGTGTGTTATTTTCATTTTGAAAATCAACAAGGTCATTTGACAAGGGACACTTCTTCATATGACACGAATGTGTAAAAATGATGTATACTTTCCACACACAGGCCTTTATTTATATATGTGTAATATTTTAAAGCTATACCGTAACCAGTATTTCACTGTTCACACACCTTTCTTCATTTTTGCATGTTGCTATGCTATAGTAAGGTATGCAAGAGATTCAGAAAGCTTCTCACAGACGAGATAGAGGGGAAAAGGGCCACCAATGCAGCGAGAAGGGGACCCTGGGAGTTTTTTGGGTTTTTTGTGGGGGGGCTCCACCCCTCCTCTCTGCTCTTCAAAGGCAGTAGTGGGCCGGTGTGGGGTGCGGCCCGCTCAGGGAGTGCAGTGTGTGTGTGTGGATTTGGGCCTTTTGTGTCCCAGCTTCAGGGGCGAGTGACATCTTGAACGCCTCAAGAAGATTAAATAGCAAAGCTCAGTCGGAAACACAGAGAGAGAAAGAGAGAGAGAGAGAGAGGGGGTGAGAGAGAGAGAGAGAAAAGGAAAGGTATATGGGTGGGATGGGGAGAGGGTTGTAAATGAGCGCCGGAGAGAGGTTGAGCAAGGGAGAAACGGTGCGAGGGAGGAGAGAAGGAGGAATGCAAGAGTGCAGAGGAGAAAAGGAGGGATAATGAGCGAGGGAGGAAAGAGGAGATGAGGTAAAGGAGGAGAGGAAGAGAAGGGGCCTCCCTGAATGAGGATTAGTGCAGGCTCAGAGACAGAGAGAGAGGGATGAGAGAAAAGAATGCATGGACAGGGCTGAGAGAATGGAGGATAGTGGGAATGTGTGTGCGTGTGTTCGACTCATGCCATTCACAATAGATGGACAATTCATGATGGGAGGTACTTGACACAACACTATACCAGAATGCACTCAGCATCTAATAAATTATGTGCATATGTATGTATGTGTGTGTGTATTTAACACTTTGTGGGGACCAAATGTCTCCAGGGTGATGGAAGAAATGAACAAGTTGATGATGTGGGGACACCTGGCTAAATATAAAATAACCTACAAATTTTCCCTTTGAATATTGAGGGGTTCAAACATCTGTTACACACAAAAATGATTATTCCTGTCATCACTAAAATACTTTGATGCACACTGAAAAAAAGCACTCATTAATTAACCCCTTAATTAACAATAAAACTGCATTTACTAAGTGATGGTAAAAATCTGTAAAATCAGCTTTTTGCTTAAGTTCAACACATTCACTACTCCAACTAGTTATTATGACAGTACTTTGCCGTATAAGAGAGAACAGTAACAACAATTAAAATAAATGAAATTGTCCATAAAATAGTTGGTGATGGTTTCTGTAAATAAACACCAGTGTTAACATACAGTATAAATACACTTTATTTACATGTGTTTAACCTGTTTCCCATAAACAGGTATTGATCATCAAATGTTACAGTACTTTGACAGTGAAAATACCTTTTTTACAGTGATATAAACATTAGTTTATATAGTTACATTTTCATTCAAAGGATTTTGTGGATGTCAACATGTGAGTTAAACATTTCTTCCATTGTTAAAGTAGAAAATTGTTTCCTGATACCTAAATTGTCACATGACAGATTTTGCTCATGCGCCTTTTAAAACATAAACAAATACAAACTACATGGCATGCCAGTATAGCTGGACTGAGGAGGAGAGCATCTTTAACAGGAATGCTGCCACTTCTCAGCTCTTAAACAGAGAGTCGTCCAGAGGCTACAACCTTTTTACATAGAAAGTGTTCAAACAGATCTCTCTTGTAATGTTTTCAATGAAAAATGTATACAAATAAATAAATAAAACTATAATAAATAAAGACTCTCTGCATAGAAACAAGAACCATGCTTAGATTATTGTTTGCGTAGTGAAATGGTTCTTCACATTGATGACAAATGTGTTGTATATGATTCAATATACACCCCTTTTTTGAAAATGGTTCTTTATAGCGCCAAAAAGGGTTCCTCTACTGTTACAAGCTTGATATCATAAGAATAGCAGAATCAATTTTTGTTTAGTGCAGGAGTTTTTAGCATTTAGCTACACTCATACAGAAGGCAATGGAAATACCCAGCAAATACAGAAATACCAGAAATACACTGTGTGTGTGTGTGTGTGTGTGTGTGTGTGTGGGTGTGTGTGCACAAGCACACGCATGCATGTGTACAAATTATGCATATCCCCAATTACTGAAAGAGCACAAAAGCATGTAAGATTAGCACCACATCTCTAGACTACTGCCTCATTGACGGCCTCCTGCTTTCTTGTCTTCTAGGAAATATATTACAGATTCACTTGACAAAAAAGGGATGAATAAGCATATACTGTCTAAACTAAACATAAATAAATACACTTAAAACACTAAAATTACACAATCAGTTCTATTTCATCTAATACAGTTGACAGAGTCAGATGAAATTCTTTTATTTTACACCTGCATATGATCTTAATACTGTTCTAACTTATGCTGCTTATATTTGCATCTTCAAAATGTGTATGTTTAGTGTTTCATCAAATTGTGGTCAGCGCTATCTTTCACTTTTATATCACGTCTATTGAGCATCTCATTGCTTTGTTGTACAGTTACACTGAACACACTAGAATTAAAACCAACTGATCACCATTTACTTAAAGGTAAACTCTACCAGTTGGTATTTATTCCTTCATAATTCAGTCACTGAGCTGTAAACAGAGTCATTCAGAGTGTTTCAGAGAAGCATGCCAATTCAGAATTGTTTATTGTTTAATGATGGTGATAGGAACCAGGGGTTGTGATGTGAAAATACAGCCATATGAGCCTTATGAGTTTTTATATGCATTTTTATGTTTACATGAGAGTATATTTTGGGGGGAAAACAGTTTTTCTACTGTTTTTTTCTGTTTTTCTACTGTTTTTCCTCATCACCATGTGTCTCTCTGCCCTGAATGATTTTGTAAAAATGTCTTTCAAGCAAAAAACTTTCTTAAAACTACCATAAAACAATCTCTCCATTAGGCAAAGTATTCATAAAGTCTAAGTTCATGTGAGGGAGCTTTAAGAGATATTAAATGCTTCAGATGTCTGGCTCCTGTCACCACCACTGTGTACAATTCAGACTTAAGTTTCTCTAGAATGGAGCATTTCACATTCCACACTCACTCTGAAAGACTTTATTTAAATCTTGGTGGTTGAATAACGCACAAATTTTGAAAAAAAATGGTGGAATTCCCCATTAAAAGAAAGGTCAGGCTGAAAGGTTTCAGGTCTCACTGTGTAAGAGTCTTTTCCTCTTCAAAAGCTCAGGGAAGGAAAACGGGAGGAAAATCTTCTTTATCTGCACTCTTGTTCTTGCTTCTGCACTCCTATTGTGTCCTTCTGGAGAGTGACCGGTCAGTCTAAATGCCTGCGAGAGTGTTTGATCTCATGCTGAAAGACACACATGAGCAAACAAAATTTTTAGTCACGCTTTTAAGAATCACAAAACAAACATAACTGGTACATAACTGAACATAGCTATGGAACCTGAGTTAGTGTAGTCATGTGCTCTTGCTTTATAAAGGGTTATGCATGTACAATTCATGTACATATGGCATGTATTCACTCTGCAGAGGATGCAGGTCTTTATGCTATACTGTTCTGTGACCTCCATCCCACGGGAGACACTTTCTTCCACTTTATGCATGGGTCAGTGGACGCACCCCTAAGGGGAAGCAGCCCCCAGGATTAATGATATGCATGACATGCATTGTGTGACCCCTGTGAAATGTGGGGGGTGAGGTGGGGGGAAGGGGAGCAGCCAGGTTATCTAAACCCACCCCACTTCACACACTCCAAAAGCGGCCTGCACACTGCAACAGGCTCAGGCGTGTATTGGAATGTGCTGGGGCTTACCTGTGCATGAGTGTGGTTGTCATATATAATCAATGCAGCAATAATACTAATGATGCTTGCGGAGAAACATAATTTGTTTTTTCTTCTGGGAGGACGAACTTGGGAGACTTTTCATTCAAAAGATTTAATATAATTGTGGGCTTACTTAATAGTACAAAATTCTTAGTGTACATATGACTGTACATCCAATTCTAACTTCGAACGGAACTTTTAGTACATTAATAACATTAACCAAATGAGCCGCTTAAACATACGTGGGCCCACACTTCAATCTTCAAACTCATAGTTATGTTACTGTGACACATTAGTTTCATATATTAGTTTCAAGTAATAATTTACAGTTGATAGCAAAAACTCAATAGTAAATCTTTAGATTGACCCCTTAAAATCCTTTAAAATTACATTCTAAGTAAGTATTAAGTGACTACATGGACAGCAAAGCAAAGTGAGTTATAGTTAAGGTAATTAATGCATAAGTGTTTAATAAAGATTTAGACACCAGAGCCATTTTAGAGGTTCATTTGAAAGACAATAAATATTCACCAGACAGCCTCTATACCATTTAGTTAACCCATCTCTACCCTAATGCTAATTTTGCTAGCTCGCCTATGGGGTACCAGTAGCATTACACGAAACCAATGGTGAATGTTTCTGGTCATTTTAGATTAAGCCTGGACATTTGAAGCTTGTAAAAGACCTTACATGAATCTTGTAACATACATAGTATCAAATTATTTGCCTTGAATGTAACAGTGACTTCAGAAAAGAGTCCCGGCCTAGACCTGCCTCTGATTTCCACTTCTAAAAGATGACAAAAACCATTTAGCAGGCTAACACTGGTACTGGCAGACAGACAAAGCCATTGATTCCACTGTTTCTTCCTAATTATTCTGTTAGTTAACCTAGTACATTAGGTTAGGTTAGCTTTGCTGTATCTACCGAGATACCAGGGATGAAAAATGTCTTCATTGGAAAAATTTTCATTAACACTTTTTACCTAAACAGAAACAGAAAAGTGTAAATGCAAGTGTGATATGATTCAGCTGAATAAAAATTAGCGAAAAAATTACAGACATGCATGTTTCACTTCCCAGAAATCATTAGGCCTTCTCTGAAGGACTGAAAAAAAAGAAAGAAAGAAACTGATGATGCTAATACTGGGAATTAATTGCAATAGTTAATGGTAATAAATGTCTTTTATTAGTAAATATCTGCTGCTCTCACTATATCATAATAAATGTGGTCCTAAAGGCTCATCATTAAATCATCTGCCATTAGATTGTGGGTTCAGTACCCAGCTGAGCCACTGCAGTGGTTGGAAAAACAGTGGGTAATGTCACTGCCCTGCACATGACAGATTAGGGCAGGATTTCCCCATCTGGGCAAGAACAGCACAGTATACCAACAAAAGACTCCCAACACTACATTTGCCTAACTCTGTAAGATGATTAAAGTTGTAAGGCCTTCCTCTGAAGTATGATGTATTTGTCTCTAAACTTTGATGTAAATGGTACCAGTACAAATGTCTAAGGCTTGCCAGAAATAAGCAAGTTCTTCATTGCTTAGTTTACTGCATTGCTGTTATACAGATTATGTTTGATATTAATTAATAGATTATATGAGTGATGTGTTCAGTTTCATCCCTGCAGATTTAAGTGGCTTCACTGTGAACCATGCTAATGTTTTTTTTTTCTTTACGCTTTTCATAAAAAGCTTTGCCATAACTTGCGGTGTGGCACGTTGACTGCTGTGAATTATTAATGAATTCTCACTTAAAGCCTTTCATGTTTTCTCCTCCTGTCAGTCTCTCAGCATCCCTCCATCTGAGGCGGCGTGATCCCTCGTTCCGGCTAAAATAGATGAGTAGGGGGCGGAGGGGGGGAGAAAGCGAGAGGTTTCGCTTCACACCCAGTCCAGCATGAAAAACGAACAGTTTTCCCTTCACATGCAAATCTGCAGTTACATAACTAGCCAAACTGCCTGGGGGGCTAAGACTCCTTCGAACACACACACACACACACACACACACACACACACACACACACACACACACACACACACACACACACACACACACACACTCACCCTCAGAGACACTCGCAGGAACACACACCACTGAAACAAGGCAGAGATGAGCAGTTGTGGGGGTAAGTGAGGTTGTGCTGGTCTGAGAACAGAAAGAGATCTAGCAGCATGTAGAGTTTCTTATAAAAGATACCCACATATAGATAGATACACATATTCATGCGCTTTATTGATCCACATAGGAGGTATTTCAAGCTGCAGAAGCGAAAAAAGGGACGCTATATAACATGTGCACCTAAGTTTGTGTGGAAGCAGGGGAGGAAAGCTGGGGGGCAGTTTCTGCTTAAATTTCTGCATAATTAATTACAATATAAACAAAGTCACCAGAGTGGTTTGGTATGAAATGCTCCTTTGTAGACTAACTTATGAATGCAGAATCATTCATAGTGGTGGAGTAACTAGATGTCTGAAGTGTTCAACCCCTTTTATGGCCAGGGCCTGCTGGCAGGCCTAAAGTTTTATTACACATTGCTATAACCTCAGAAATGCTCGGCCAGTTTGCCCTGAAGTCCCTGTAGTAACTGATTAGCCTCAGTATGTAATACATTTGGGATTTTAAGGGGTTAATACCTCTAAAAACCACATCACATGAAATGATTTCAAATTTAAATATAGTATCTACTGTCTGGGACATCTACTGTCTGAAACTGTGCCCTATTCATTATTAAGTGCACTATTTTGGGGTTCCACTGTTTTGTAGGGCTGTCCGTAAGCATAGTGCAGAAGATCCAGTAGACAATTCCACAATACACCACAATAAGTATTGAACAGTCAACGTACCCTAGCAGATAGCACTGTGTTCTTTGTAAATATCAAGTAAACCCGTGTAACTTGTGTCCAAAAACATTTATTGCCATCAAAATTGTGTTCAGTATGTTAGCGTTTTATATAGTGATCAAGATTTGAGAATGTGGACGATATAGATTAGGGCTTATTTTGGACACAGCAATGGTTTTACAGGAGTTGTGAGATGAGCTTTTGGCCTCAAATGCATTTGTTTTTTAAATACACAGCAGAAAGAACATGTAAGGTGTTGTAAGTCAAAATTGTCCCAAAGGAAAACTTTATTTTGGATTTACTATTATTTTACCATTATCTACATTACATATGTGGGTTCACTTGAGTAGTAAATAAATTTGGTTATGTTTGTGCTCCAGACATCTCGACCCCTGGTCACTATCACTATAATAAAACAATGTGAGTCAGCGAGTTTCTCTACAATAAACCATTTAACATGAAAACCACTTTGAATGATCTAGAATGTTCTCATTTAGAACTCTCGTTTAGAATGTTATCCACACTGTTGACTGCACCTTGCTTTTCCCACTGTTCTAGAATGCTCTAATCTGT
Source organism: Pygocentrus nattereri (assembly GCF_015220715.1). NCBI lineage: Eukaryota > Metazoa > Chordata > Actinopteri > Characiformes > Serrasalmidae > Pygocentrus > Pygocentrus nattereri. The sequence goes on along the minus strand of NC_051214.1, from coordinate 12,759,888 downwards.
TTACATTGTTCTTGAACATTTTGCCTACATTTACATGGTTCTAGAATGTTCTACTTTGTTCTACTCTGCTCTGTTCTATTCACATAAAGCATTCTTTCTCTTCACATTGATCTAGATTGTTCTGCTCATTCACTGTTTTGTAATGTACACCCCATTCATACTGTTCTAGAATGTGTTCCCCATGAATGCCCTTCTAGGATGCTCTCCTAGAACAGAATCTACATTGTTCTAGACTCTTTTCATTCACATTGCTCTACAACATTCTCCCATTCACGCTGTTTCAGACTGTTCTCCCCATTCACACTGTTCTACAATGTCCTCCCTCAAAGGCATTATTATTCCATGTCTCCCTCATTCCCTATTCTAGGATGTTCTCCTTGATTCACACTGTTCTAGAAAATTCTGCCATTTTACACTGTCCTCAACTCTGTTCCCTCATTTATGCTGTTCTAGACTTTTCTTCTCAATTCCTCCTGTTCTAGAATATTCTGCCATTTTTATTTTGTTCTTGGCTCAGCTCCCTCCTTCATGCTATTCTAGACTGTAGCCCTTCATTCACATTGTTCTAGAACCTTCTTCTCTATTCATATTCACACTTTGCTGTGATGTTCTTCTTCTTTCACGTTGTTCTGGGATAATCTCTTTCAAGAGGTTTTATAGTTACACTGCTCTAAAATGTTCTCACACATTCACAGTGTTTATAATGTTCTCTTCCATTCACAGTGTTCTAGAATGTGCTCTCTGTTTCGCAATGGTTTACATTTACATTGTTCTAGATAGTCCTGCACAGTTGTTTACATTCCAGTGATTTAATTATGCATACATTTTGAAAAATTGATGAAATAGTCTTTCAATCCGAAGCTTATTGCACACTAAAGCTGATTATTCAGTAACTACATGGGCTACAATGCAAACTGGCTCTGTTACTCTTAAAGAAGAGGTTATAGAAGAGTATAGAAAACTTTGGGCCTTCTGGTGGGTCCTGACCATTTAAGGGAGATAAGTCTATATAAATCTATATGAACTCATTTAACTAATCTACTGAGTTGGCTAATGTTATATACCTATAGTTTAGCGCTGATGTGCTTATGACACAATTACATATATTACACGTATTCACACATGCATTCAGTGTAAAAGCATCAGTGCACAGTCATGATAAAGTGATGACATACAGGAGCCAATATCATTGCTTTGATTTTTTCACACTGGCTGATTTTTACTGATGAAATGCAGTAAGTAGATCAAATATATGCACACATGCACACACACTGCGCCTCCCTCCAGCCTGTGGCCCCCTGCTTCCCTGGTTGGCACACAGTAGTGAGTGTATTCTGAGCTGAGTTTGCAAGTGGTTAATGTGGTAATTGGATGAGTCAATGACTCTGCATGCTTTAAAAGAGCACGCCGCCTCTCTCCCCTGCGCCTTTCATCCCCTCATCATTTATTCATCCTTTTTCTTTTTGGATGAGTGCAGATCCACCTCCTGTCTGTCTACATGTCTGCCGATCTGTCGGTTTGTCTGTCTGTGCGTCCAAAAGCGTGTCTTCTCTGCTCCGGGGTGGGGAATGAATGCATACTCAGACACTTAAAAAACAGCACGAAACAGTGGGTACTCTTACTCAACTCCTGAAAAGGGGAGGTGTCTGAAATAGGTTGCAGAGAAGTCATTCTAACAACGCTTGTGGAAATGATGATGATGATGATGATGATGATGATGATGATGAATTAGTCTGCTTATCATAAAAACTTGCCAGTCACTTATATAATGTCTACAACTAGACATTATACAGATTTATATAATGTATACAACAGATATATAGAGATTTTATTCACAAATATCATTTAATCATGTTTCAGGCATTAGGCAGGACATTTGATGAAATACGTTTCTGTGAGGTAGCTTTCAGAGGCATTAAATGCTTCAGATGTCTGGCTCCTATCACCATCCATATGAACATGTTTTTCGTGGTTAAAACCTCTCTAAATTACTTTGTTTACAGCTTGGCAGCAGAAATTTGGAAGAATTGGTGAAATTCCCCTTTTCAGGGGTTAAATCCATTATTCCTTGCTGAAGCAGAGTTCAAGTCGGGAGCCCGTTTGTTCTAAATACAGAGCACTGTTTGTATGCATGTTTATATGTGTGCATGTGTTTGTGTCTGAGTACCACACTCGCTCTAAGTCTTGTTTGATTTAGCCTGATGCAGCCTGAAGCTGAGTGGAGGTATCCGGTTTCGTTCTGGTTTTAGCCTCCGTTCTGAAGCTCAAAGCGCTACCCTCCTCTCCGGCTGTGGGTTGAGGAAATGGGAGTGAATTTGATGGGGGGCTGATTTTTTCCCCTCTGCTTTGCCTTTTATCTCCACACAGCTCACATCACAACCATCAGGCCTTGCATGGGGCGAGCGGAAAACGGGTCCGTGCTGATTACACCAGGCATGGGCAAAAGAGATGGAGTGATTGAGGGAAGTGAGGACGGAGAGTGGGATGGAAAGAATGAGAGAGGATTCTCATTGCTGAGTGACAGACGTGAGACGAGCGGGCCTCCTTGAGAAAAGCCTCTCACACTTACGCACACAGACACAGTCGTAGAAGCACACGCACACTGCAAACTAATGGCTGTGGCCACATCAAATAGGGAGCAATCTCCTCCAACAAGAGCATAATCAAAACCACACCTGGCATCAGAACACAGTAAACTGAGAGAGAGGGCGAGAGAGGAAGAGGGAGAGAGAGAGAGAGAGAGAGAGAGAGAGAGAAAGACAGAGAGAGAGAGAGAGAAAGACAGAGAGAGAGAGAGACAGAGAGATGGAGAGACAGAGAGAGAGAGAGAGAGAGAGAGAGAGAGAGAGAAAGACAGAGAGAGAGAGAGAGAAAGACAGAGAGAGAGAGAGAGAAAGACAGAGAGAGAGAGAGACAGAGAGATGGAGAGACAGAGAGAGAGAGAGAGACAAACAGAAAGAGAGAAAGAGAGAGAGAGGCCAAGTGAGAAAGCATGTGTGTATGTGTGTGTATTTATTAAGTAATTACTTAATGAATGATTACACTGTTCTACACAGTTCTTAATGATTAACATATTTTAGAATGTTCTCCATCATTCACACTTTTCCTGATTGTGCTCTCTCTCTTATTCACAGTGTTTTGCAATGCTTTAACTCAGTTGAATTGCTCTAGAAAGTTCCTTATGATTCATATTTTAGAATGTTCTCCATCATTCGCATTGTTCTTGATTTTTTTTTTTATTCTGGTTACACTGTTTAAGAATGTCTCCCCATTCACATTGTTCTAGACTGTCGTTCATCACTGCTTCTGTTCTAGAAGGGTCTATTCTGTTCCTATTCTAGGTTCTAGAATGTTTTCCTTACATTCACGTTGGTTTATTTGGTTAATCAGACTGTTGCAATTGATTGCTGATTGATGGGTAATGTTGAGTCATGATGCCATGGCCTTAAATTAACATGGTCATGCCAGAAAAGGTTGTTGAGTTGAGCTGATATGAGACGTCTCCACGTCCGTATCTGGATGAGTTTGTGAGTCAAGAGTCGGTTGCTCTCCTCTGGAGAGGATCAAACGGGAACATCTCTGACTGGGCGCGTGTGTGTGAATCTGAGGGTACGTCCCAGACAGGGAAGCGACGTGCCAATCCTGAGTGCCCGTATCCGGGCAACCGTGCCACGCAGCGCCCGGCGCCCCCTCAGCAGCTCCTTTGTGCCAAAGCCAGCGCCGTGCCGACTGCACAGTGCCACACACCACGGCCCACGGGGAGAGGGGCAATGTGGGATACGTCTCAATCCACAGGACAGTGACCCCCCTCTCCACTTGTCCCTCTTTATCCCCCCAACCTGCTGTCTTCTGCACTCTCTATGCCATGGAGAAATCATCTCTCTGCCCTGCTGTCACCTACTCAGCATGCTCAGATACATCCCTTACTCTCGCTCTCTCTCTTTCTCTCTGCCTTATATCTCCCTCTCCCTCACTCTGTGTCTGTCTCTCTGTATCTCTCTCTCTGTGTTAATCTCTCTCTCTCTCTCTCTCTCTCTCTCTCTCTCTCTGTCTATCTCACCCTCTCTCTCTGTCTCTCTCTCCCTTTCTTGTTCTTTCTCTCTCTCATCCTTTATTTTTTCTCTGTTTTGCCCTTTGTCTCTCACCCTCTCTCTTTCTTTCTCTCTCTTTCTCTATCTCTCTCCCTCTCTCGCTCTCTCATTCTCTCACTCACTCTTACCCTCTTGTCTACTCTTTCTTTCTATGAACTACTCCTCCATCAATTTTGGTCTCTTCTCTCTCTCTCTCTCTCTCTCTCTCTCTCTCTCTCTCTCTCTCTCTCTCTCTCTATTCTTCACTCCCCCACCTCTCTCAGTCTCTCTTTCCTCCCGTCTCTCTATCTTTCTGCCTGACAGATCACAGGAATATAAGCTTCTTTCTTCCAGACCGCAGGACTCCTTGAAAACCTCCAGTGCCCAAGAACAACATTGCAAACCTCCCACCACACACACACACACATACACACACACACACACACACACACCTAGTATCTCCGGAGTTGAGACATGATTGACGTTCTGGGAGGAACAGCCTATCATCCTATGTGAGGACATTGGGGGGGATGCAGACAAAGCAAGAGAAGAGGAGAATGTGGCTGGGAGTGAAAGGGGCAGGGATAAGGAGATATAGCTGAAAAGGCCTGTAAAAGGGGGAAACCTGAAAATAAAAGATAGCAGAGCGGAAATTGTACACGCTCAGAAATAAAGGCATGAAACTGTCATTGGGGCAGTACCCATCTTGTCTCTGGGGTGGTACCATCCAAGGTACATCTCAGTACTTTTAGTCAAGGCACATAATTGTACCATAATCCACTGAAATGATATTTTCTAAGCTCTACTGACTCCACACACCCTGTCTAGTCTCCAGGATTTTTATTTTACTGTTCTGTTTTAAAGCATTATGTTATGAAAAGGTGTGTAAATGTACTTTTCCACTGAGAAACTTACATTAGGTTCACAATTGGACCTTAAAACCCCTGTTGTACCTTTAAGGGTACATTTACATTGTTTGGACCTTGACTAACGAAAAATGTACCTGCTAAGTACCTTTATTTCTAACAGTGTAGAGAAGATAGCATGTGATTAGAGAGGAAGGTGATACATGAGACATGATACACCAGAGAGAGGGAGAGAGAGGGAGTATATTTGCATGAAGGTAAAAGAGACCCTTGCTGTAGAGAATAAAACTTTTGGGTCCCACCAACCAAGCATACACCAACAATGCAGTTTGCACATTCTTGAGCAGTGTAAATAGGCACTACATTCTAGAAAAGTGTGAATGGGGGACAATATTCTAGCACACTGTGAATGAAGAAAACATTCTACAAACCCTTTTCTAAAAAATTATTTTCTAAAAATGTTGGGACATTAAGAGAAATGCAAATAAAAACAGAAACCGTGATTTGTGAATCCACTTTGACTCGTATTTTGAATTAAGTCAGTCTAAAGATGAGATATTTAACGTGGAATCTTATCAATTGCATTATTTTTTTCTAAATACACACTCATTTTGAAAGTGATGCCGACAGGGGCAATGTAAGACAAGGAGCATTGTTAAAAGTTCAGAAAATGTTTCAAAAGAGGTGATGCAATCATGCTTGGGTGGAAACAAGCATCCAGGAAAGGCTGAGTGCTTTGTAAGCAACCATGAGTTGAGGCTTGCCTTTTCAAATGTATCAGCAAATAATCCATCCACATTCCTTTAGGTGTTTCATCCACTGCAGTGCATGACATTATGAAAAGATTCAGAGAATCCAGAAAAATCTCTTCGTGCAATAAAAAGCAAGGCTAAAAACCACAACTGCATGCCTGTGACCTTTGATCCCTCAGACGCTGCAATAACCTGCATGTTTCTATGATGGCTATCACAGCATGGGCTTGAGCATACTTTGACAAACCATTGTCAATAAATGTTGACACACAGTTTGTTGCTGCACCCACAAATGCAAGTTAAGACTATACTGTGCACAGTGGAAGTCATGTGTCAACAATGTCCAGAAATGCTGCCAACTTCTCTGGGTTTGAGATTATCTGAAATGGACTGATACATGATGGAAATGTATATTATGGTTTGATGATTCAACCTGATGGACTGTTAATGGAAATAATGGACATTGTGTTCTCCAGGCCAAAGAAATAAAGGACCATCTAGATTGTTACTAGGGTAAAGTTCAAAAGTCACTGTTTGTCCTGGTATGGGGTGTCACACCTGGTATGGGGTGTGTTAGCGCCCAGACTGCACATTTGTGAAAGCACTAATAACATTGTATATGCACATTTTTGAGCAACACTGCCTTTTTAGATGACGTCTATTTCAGCACTGTTCAAGCTTATTTCATTAAGATAATGAAATAATTTGTTACAACAGTATAGCTGTGTATTCAGAGAGTCTGGATGGTAGATTGGCTGGCTCTTATTTATAATGTGTGGCGCACAATGAAGTGCAAAATATAACATCGAAGACTCACAATAGTTGCACAGTTGAAGACCTGTAAAACTAAAGAATGAAAAAAATATGTACTTTCAGAACTGGATTAGGTCTTTAGTGATCAAATGTTCATTAAAATCACAGGCTTATTACATACTAATGCTTATTATTCACTAACTACAGTGAAAACTGGCCAAGCTATTCTTAGGTAATAGAAGTGAGTTATAAAACTTTGGTAAAACATGAAATATAATGTTTTTATGCTGTTTTTAATTTAATACAGGTCAAAAGAATTACAAATCATTGCATTCTGTTTTTATTGGCATACGCAAAACCATCCCAACGTTTTTACAAATAGGTTCCAAGAAATTGTACAACAGTGTGAATGAGAAAAACATTCCATATCAGTGTGAATGAGGAACAGAATTCTAAAACTACATGAATAGAACATTCTAGACCAATGTGAATGAGGAAAACATTCTAAATCAATGTAAATCTGGGAACCTTTCAGAACAGAATGAATGGAGGAGAACACTCCAAAACAGTATTCTAGAACCATGTTTCTGGAACATTCTAGACCAGTGTGAATGAAGAAAGCAAACAAGAATGTTATAAATGGTGAAAACATTCTAGAACAGTGTGAATTTGGGAGAACATTCCAGAACACTAAAAATCTGGGACAATATTCTACAACACTGCAAATGAAGAGTTGTGTGAATGAGATCCTACAATAGTATAAAGGAACTTGTGTGAATGATGATAGCACTCTCAAACAGTATGAATGGGCAGAACATTCCAGAAGAGCGTGAATGGGGAGAACATTGCAGGAAAACATGACTAATGGAGAAAGTTTTAGTACAGTGTGAAGACAGAGAACATTCTAGAGAGGAAAGGATTACATTCAGGTATGGCATACAGACCCAACACTGGAATTGCTGGGACTGTGTATTCTGGCCTTTTCTATTCTTTTTAGTAAATGAATTTGTGAGTACGAGGAACCTTTTCTAATTTTAAAGAACCTCCACATAATGGAAATATTCTGTACCTATTAATGTTGTTTTACAATAACTGCACATCCAAGCCAAGAGCCATTTATAAGCAATCCAGAAGTGACTCATTGGTGTAGAACTCAGCCTCAGTTGAAAAATATGGTCAATTGCATCTTTTTCTCTTTCTCTGAGCATAAACTCATACATATAAACATGTACGCTGAGCTCAGGGCCTCAGCCCAAATGACCTTCCCTAACTGATGAAATTTACCAGTAGACAGGCCACATGACGGCAACAGATCAGCATGATTATATACCGGATCGGCTCTTTTCTCAAAGCGACGATGGTGGCTCATGGCTATGCCAGACTCATGCTGACCAGACGACAGATGACAGTTGGATTTCTGTAGCGTGGACTGGCACACAGGCCTAAAATCTGTCTCTGCCTGGAGGGACGAGTGTGCCTGTGTGTGTGTGTGTGTGTGTGTGTGTGCGTGTTGGAGAGATAAGCACTTGCTTTGGGCAGAAAGAGATTAGATCCATCTTTTTGAATGACAGGAAAATGACTGTCAGGCTTACACAATGATAGATATTAGGTCAAACACACTTCCATGTGCCTTGGGCCATGCTGGAAGAGGGACAGAACAAATTGGAAAGATTGCAATGTTGAGGCTGCTGCAAAAGTATGAATTAGAAAAAGGAGGGTGACGATACAAAAATCAGGAACTGATATGATAGCAGTGTCAGTGTACAGCAATACTGAGTAACTGAATGTGTTCCTTAAGATAATATATTACTATTTCTATTTTTAGTTTGTTGGAACATTCAACATTATAGGTATTGAGATGCTAAACAGTTGGCTCAATCTTGCTTCCTTTGGGGTAATATTCTACATATTTTATTGTACACTTCTGAGGCCGTGTTGTTGGTTTGTAGTTGTCTTCATATATTTATCTATTTTGCTCTATGGAACATTTTCAGAAACGGCAGCTATCACATCCTGAGATATTTTTGAGGTATGGTATGTCCAGCTTTCATGGGAATGTCACTGAATCCTCTGAATTTATTAATTATGCTGCCAAAAATTTGAAACCACTCCTTAACTCTTAGCACTGTGTGATTTCTCAGCATGTCGCAGTGCACCATGCAATTCACCATTACTCCATTAAAATAAAGCTATATTAAGACCACTGAAAGCCACAAAAGATCACATGTGGATTGAGATAAACACAGTGAAAGGCAGCCAGTCTTTTAGGTAAACAGACAAATGCTAAAGGTTAGTTACTTCAGCTAACATTACTATCCTAGCCTTTTTGATTTCAAAAATAGGCAGATTATTTCATAGCAGTGCTCTGTTATATGATGCTATGTGATGCTGTGTGATGTTGCGTTGCGTGAAGCTACACGATGTGATGCTATGTTACATGACGCTATGTTATGTGGTGCTATGTTATGTGGCGCTATGTTATGTGGCGCTATGTTACATGATGCTATGTTACATGACACAACGTTACATGATGTTACCCTACATGATGTTACTCTACATGATGTTACTCTACATGAAATTGTGCAGTTTGTCATGATACATCCAGTGTGGAGTAGCCTCTAGACACCTCCACCAAAATTCCCAACAAAAATTAGCAAGCTTTGCACACATGGCAATAAAGTTGCCTTGGAAATAGTAGCCTACAGTCTGAGTAGCAAGTGTTGGTATGTGTTGTTATGTAAATATATAATAGTGTTGAAGTTTAGTAGTAGCTTTACTTTAATGCTGTCAGCTGAATGAACAAGGGAGTTTGCTTGTTTGCTTTTGACCAATAAATGACATTGTAATTAAATGTACATAGGACAAAAGGCATCAGCTTTGGAACATTTTTGTTTAATTCCTTTGCTTTCAGAATACCAAGAAAAAAGAATAAGTCAAACAAACTAGTACGACTGAGCAGAAACTTCCCATCAATCTCTAACATAGATGATTTCAAGACTTGAAGTTCTACAGTGAACATGGAGGAGGTTTTGTTGAAGGAGATGAATCTCTGTTTAGCTGGTTCTAGGGGGCCAATATGTAGGAGAGGCCAAAGTTACAGTGGGAGACCAGTTCAACAGTTGAGAATAGGTGTGGACTATGACACTCATAATGACTGAGTGCAGCAGTGAGGGCAGGGGTTCTCAGCTGTTTAAGATTTCTGAGGGCTATGCTACATTCAGTAAGTGACTATGGGAGTCCTAGAAAACTTAAAAAGTGACAGCTTTATGGCCTGAAGTCCTTAGACTGGTAAGAGGAGGGGAAGCTAGTAAAGGAAAAAAAATATCATGCATGTGGCCTTGACACTGGTTTGGAAGACGTGAAGCAATACAAAGGAGATAAGAAATCTAACGAAAACACACAATGAGCATCTATGGCTTTGTGGGCCATGGCTTTGGAAGGCTCTTGAATAAAATAGTACTCAGTCTAAACACAACAATAAATGTTGAAGGTATTTCAATGAAACCATAAATGTTCTGCCATGTGAGTAATTAACATTTACAGCCAATGCTAGTTAAGGTTAGTCCCACACTGGCTGAGACATATAAGCCTACATTGAGGTTAGAAATGCAGTGTTATTCAGAGTTTTTTTAGCAGCCATGAAACAAATGAGTTTAAGGTTTTGTAAGAGTTAAGATATCTGATTTTTGGAAGCTTTGTAAGAAAAGTACTGCTAATCTGAAAGGCCAGAACCTCAATATCACGTAGATTAATGTAGTCTCAGGACATTTGGAGGACGTGCTCAAGTACATTATTTAAAAGGCCTTTAAAACATGAAAGAAATCTATCATCTCTGATAACATCTTTGAAATTTTGGGAAGGTGTTCCATGAGATAAACTTCCACATGAAATGGGTTTGGGGTTTCCCTTGAGGGTCCAAGTGACTGGAGGTGTCTTAAACAAAGTACTCACACTGCAAATGAAATGATTCTAATAATGCAGATGTCTGTAGCACTCACCAACACCTTGGTCAAGTGTTCCACTCTCATATCTACCATAGCACATTTATCATAGAAATTTTATTTCAGTTACATTTAGTTTTATTTGTATAGCACTTTTAACAACAGACGTTGTCCCAATGCAGCAAATTGACAGAAATGTGGGTCCAAGAACCATTAATATGAAGCAAGATTCAAAAGGAGGAACTCTCTTAGAGCATGAGGAAAAACAACTGAGAAGAACTAAGATTCAAAATGAAAAACTCCTTAAAAGCATGAGCAAGAACCACAGAGAAGAACCATGACTCAAAGGAAACATTCTGTAAAAGTATGAGGAAAAGCCAATGAGAGGGAATAAGACTCAAAAGGGAAAATTGCCTAAAAGCATGAACAAGAACCACTTAGCAGAGCCAAGATTAAAAAGCAAAAACTTGCCAAGAGAAAGAGGAAGAAACACTTGGAACCAAGGCTCAAAAGTAAAACCTCTGTAAAAGCAGGGAAAAGAAACACTAAGAGGAGCCAAGACACAAAAGCATGAGCAAGAACTGTTAAGAGGAACCCAGACTCCAACAGAGAACCCCTTATCCTCTAGGCCTCCAGCTTAGATCATGGTGAAGAAAAGTAATCCAGTGATCAGTATTACAAGCCTGTCTAAGATCTGTCTGAATCTTCTTCAAAGTACTTGAAATCTTGAGCAGATGTTAACTGATCACTATAATATGTCACATGGCTGCAGAAAGAAATGACAACACACCAGAAGTCCATAAAATAGAAGAATTTTAAGATACACCTTAATCTTAATTCTACTCATCCTGTTACTTCATTTGGACACCATCTCTATTTTTCTATTTTGGGATTCCACACTTGAGCTGTAAGGTAACAGGGAGAGTAAGGGACACCCAAAAATGCAGTTGACGTGTTTTAAACATGCTGGAATTTAGGGTCCGAAGATGGGAAGCATTTGAGTGTCACACCCTTTAGCCACATTGGTTCACCCTAATGACCCTTTCTACCCATGGCCTATTTTCCAGCAGCCTCTTAATAGTTCCCATAAGTCACTCAGGTAACCAACACCACTAGGACTAGGCCTCTATCTCACTCTGAAAAGCTCATTGATCTGTAGAGATGTAACTGCTTGCCACCAGGATGTAGCTTGATAAGCAATCTTTTGTTTTGTTTTTGGAGGTGTGGCTAACCAGAGGCCGTTTGAATTCTCTGTGAGAGGTGAGATTCTTCAGCTTGACCGGCATATCCACCTTTGGCAGTCTGAGGGTCAAAGTTGACTGAATGATGGGCAGAGGCCTAATAGCAATGAGCACAGGTCCCGAAGGGAACATGATGTTTTAGGAGCGCCAAGCTCAGACATGTCGGTCGGGCCTGAGAGATGAACAAAGTGTTCAAGTTTAGCAGACCTAGGGTCAAAGATGAGAGAGCCTGAAACTCTGCTGCAATGCACATCTCACACCTCAAACTGCTGCATCTACTGCTAGAACCAGCCTTTTTTTAGCAAGCCAGTAACAAAATACTTCTTATAAGCTTTAATTTAACTTCATTTAATTTAATATGATGATGATGATGATGATGATGATGATGATGATTGATTGATTCGTCAACAACTTTTCTGAGTAACTAGTCAACCAGTAAAAATGAACCTCTACAGTGAAGTCAGCTAGATGGTCAGTGTTATCTTACCATACCAATGACTCTAGAACATAATGCTTGCATGCTGGTGCCCCTTAAACTGTAATCTGGCCACAAACTCTAAACATGACTACAAGAGAAGAAGTAAGAAGAACAAACAGCTTTTCCAGAAAGACCAAAAGAGAAGGGGGCAGAAGCAGAAGTTCTTTCTGGAAATTTTGATGAACTTAATGAATTAAGGATGAGGGGAACGGGTTCAAAAGTTTAAGCTTGTTCCTAAAGAAGAAAGGCACGCAAGGGGGGCTGATGGCAAAGATACTTACCAAGTACAGTCCCAAAATCCCAAATCCACCTGAGCTTCTTCGCCTCCCTCTCAAATGTACTATTCACCACACACAGACAAAGAGCCTCTAGGCTGACCTACTTTATGTTCATACAAAATTAGAAGACTAATTTTCCAAATGGATCAGCACAGACCAAACCAGCTCTGGGTGGAATAGCAGTTTGATCTTTAACAAGAGCAAAAGTGTGTAATACAATAGTACATTACAATAGTACATTCTTAAAAAGGAACGTCCTTCAAGGGCTCTTTAGTAAAGAAAACAGTTCTATATAGAACTATTCAATATAGAAAAAATAAAGATATTTGTTTTTATTTTGACAGTGATGATGGACAAGTTTTAGGCTAGGATGTCCTTTAAGCAGTGCAGATTGGTGGTGCTGTATTTTAACCCATAGCATCCTGTTCAGCTCCAGCATCATACAGCAGGTCGACTGATTTTTATTAATTTAGCAGCAGACTAAATTGTATCTGTGTGTGTGTGTGTGTGGTATTGGTGGCGAGGTCAAACTGAAGAGGCTTTGCCAGAATCCAGACGGTCAGCAGAATTCTGTCTGCTTTCTGCGCATTCGCTATGCGCTTTCGCTGCAGTCAGCTCCTATTGCACCCCCAACCCCCAAAACACACCCTTTACCTCTCTCTCTCTCTCTCTCTCTCTCTATCTTTCTCTTTCTCTGTTTCCCTTTCGCTCTTTCTACTTCTGTCTCTCCCTTATCTTTCACTCTTTCTATTCTCTCAGCTCTCTTTCTCTAGCTTTTGCTCTATCTCTCCCTCTTTTATTCTTTCTCACTCTAGCCCTCTTCTATTTGTTTCTCTCTCTACCTCTGTCTCTATCTTTTTATCTGTCTCTCTTTCGCTCTTTCTACTTCTCTCCCTATCTGTCTCTCCCTTTTTTTTCTCTATTATCTTGCTACTTCTCTCTAAATCTCTCTTATTCTTTCTGTACCTCTCTCTCACTCTTGCGCTCTCTCTCTCTCTCTCTCTCTCTCTCTCTCTCTCTGTCTCTCTCTCTCTCTCTCTCTCTCTCTCTCTCTCTCTCTCTCTCTCTCTCTCTCTCTCTCTCTCTGCAGCAGAATAATGCGCAGTGTTGGTGGAGCGTCCTCTGTGTCCCTGGTGACCTATACTCTGAGAGATGCTTTACATATCACTCACACACACTCTCATCCCAGCGATACACACAGATGAGGTGCACATTCACTGTAATAATGCAGAAACTGTAGCTCAGTATGTTTTAATAATAGATATTGCACTTGTGCTCCATGTTCAGTACAGCTTTAGGGAAATATGCAATGGCAAATGTAAAGGCTCTAAAAATGGCTAATATTATAGCCGTTGATTATGTTTCAGTACTGTCACTCAAAAGCCCATTTGAAATTGTAACCTTACAAGGGAAATAAAAAATGTTCTTACCGTAAAACGATTTTCTTTGAAGTAATTTTGGACATTCATATTGGTCCATTCCTTATGAAATGTTCACACAATGTAAAGTATAGCTGGTGTTTTCCAGAAGGTTAGAACATTTCTGCATAATTAAATAAATAATATGCTGGCAAAGTGTGAAGTGCTCCGTTCTAGAGAAACTCTCCTAGTTCTTAGTTCTCAGTGGTGCTGATAGGAACCAGACCTTTCGAGTTTAATGCCTTTCAAAGCTCCTTCACAGGAAATTATTACATGAAAATGGTTATAGATGCGTTGCCCGATGTCTAAAATGCTGTTTGAGATAAACTTGCAATCAGATTTTGGCTTAGAACACTTTTCCATTCATGAATACATCTGCATCAGAAGAGAAGGGTTCTTTAGTAAAGATGATGGTTCTATATAGAGCCATGAACACTCAAAGAGTGGTTCTTTGCATGATGGAGAATGTTTTGTACATGGCTCTATATCGAACCTGTTTGGTTCAATGTAATTGGTTCTGTATAGTACCAAAAAGGGTTCTCCTATTGTTTCAAGCTTGACATCATAACTATAGCAGAAGCATTTTGGTTCTATGTAGAACCATTTTCAAAAGGGTTCTATATAGAGGCATATACAACACATTCTCATTTAATCTGAAGAACCACTTTACCATTCAAAGAACCATTTAAACCAGCAATGGTTTCATATAGAACCATTGGGCCTCTTTCACCAACTGTTCTAAAGAAGAAAGTTTTTCATAAAACCCACTTACACAGTTTTCATGAAGATACTTTAAAAAGATGGTTCTTCAAGGGTTTTTAAGTAAAGAGAATGGTCCTGTATAGAACCAAGAACACTCAGTGAAGCCTTAACATGATTAAGAGGTCCTTTCCATCATGAAAGAATTCTTAAGACTGCTGTAGATGGTCCTATATGGAACCTTTGTGAAAAGGGTTCTATATAACACCAAAAAGCATTCTTCCATTGTTACAAGGTCAGGCTTGTAACAGTAGAAGAACCCCTTTTTGGTGCTATATAGAACCCTTTTCAAAAAGGTTCCATATGAAACCATCTATAGCACATTCTCTATCAATCTACAAACCACTTTCATGATGCAAAGAACCCTTTAATCATGCAAGGGTTCTTTGTGTGTTCATGGTTCTATATAGAACCATTTTCTTTACTAAAGAACCCTTGAAGAACTGATGCTTTCTTATTTGTGATTTGTTATAAGGTAAGAATAGAATCTATGCACACTCAAGAGCTCAAAGGTTGTGAACAATTATGCGGTCTAAGAACACGTCATGAATCTGATGTAGACCTTTTCTTAGAATGTTTCTCAAGACCAAATTTAAGAAAAAACTACTGGTAGATACCGGTGAATGAGGCCCATTGTCTTTACTACTTTTGAAGAATCACTGTTTTTAAGACTGTGCCAAAATGAAACACACTTTTTAGACTTACGGATTATAGTAAAATAGTATTATTACATCAAATAAAATGGCCATATTCATAATCACCATAATCACGGTAACCCCTGGTTCCTATCACTCTTGGAAAGAAATCTGAGTAGGAACGTTGGTCTAAAATCATTCACATCAAATCACTCTTATATTTTTACCATTTTTATAGTATTTTATGTTTAAATTGTAGAACTGGCAGAATTCCCCTTTATCAAAGTATCTATTATCTCACAGGCACATTAGCAGATGTAATAGAGGCTGAATGGCATATAAATTCTTCAGGCTCTTTGACCTGTTATGCCATAGAATGATATTAGTAATGCACTGTGCTTCAGTACAGAGAGTAAATGTGTGCGTTTAAAGAAAGATCTCAGCTTGCGTAATCCAGCTCAGCCGCTAATGAATATAATTTTACACAGTGGGGAATTTTCATAAGCGGAGCAGCCTGGTGCCCTGAGTGACTCCTCCAGCGCTGCTGTGTGAGAGCCAGTTACATTTTGTGGTTTCCCTCTCTCTCTCTTTCTTTTTATGACTGACTTTCCCTCTCTCTCACTCTCTCCTGCTCTCTCACGCTCTCTCTCTCTCTCTCTCTCTCTCTCGTTCTCACATCCTTTTCTTCTCTCTTCCCATGAGCACATTTAAAGTTCCAAATCACATCAATAAAAGTTGCCTGTTTTATTTATTTGTCTGTTCATTTGTTTGTTTACTTCATATTTCATGTTCCTCATGGAGAGAAGCCAAGTGTCCCCATAACATCAAAGTGTTCATCCTTTTCCATCATCCCTTAGACAGCTGGTCCCCACGATGAGCTAAATACATGGGCAAACAAACACAAAAAGTTGCACAACAGCTCATATCTGAGTATTTCTCTTTCACCTCCCTTAAAACAGATGGTCTGGTCTCTGATTATTAATCATTTGTATGTTCTGCATCTACAACCACACGTAGAAATCACGTTCAGAGTGTCAGTCAGCAATGATTTGACTTTGTCGACCGATGCAGCTCTACAGAGCTCCATGAAAAAAAAAACATATATAGGAAACATATATTTCTCACATTGAGTCAGTATGTATGTGTGACACATGCATGACAATAAATATGCTTCCATACATTGTAACAACCTAAAAATAACATCCTGATTTTCTAGTTGCTCCTAAATAAGAAGTTAGCAATTGTAACAGTAACAAGTCAGTAATTAAATGGACAAATGAGGATAACATACTTTAATTAAATCAACTGTTAATTTTCCAGTTGATAAAGTTCACTGGAGGGCATTGGCGGTTTTTTATGAGATAACAAAGTTATGACTGATCCAGCAAAGGCAGTAAACGCTCAGGTTAAAACTCATTTTCATGGCATATTAAGCTGTGTGTTTTAGTGTTTTATATTTAAGTGATATATGTTATTTGATTTGCTGCTTTAGCGATGATAAATGAAGCTGACATGTGAACGGCTGAGCGTCCTTGTCATTTGTCATTTTCTTGAAAATTGTCATTTCTCCAGCTGCATACTAGAACACTAAATAGTATGCAAGACAATAGGACATTACCATTACCATTAGAAGAGCACAGAGGTTTTCACTTGACTGAGTTGTAAGTGCTGTAGATGAGCAGGTGAGGTAGCGCTACTGTTTCAGGTGTTGGTGTAGGGGAGAGTGGGTGCAGCAGTGCGCTGAGCACTGTGGTCACCGAGTGCACAGCTTTACTGCAGGGATTAAAGCTTTAGACAGACGTCTGCTCTGTTCTGATGGATCGCTGTTTGAAGACTGATCTGACTTCACTGCCTTTCTTTCTCTTCTTTCTTTCTCAGACAGTAAAAGTCTACAGACAGGTGAGACCCTTCTCACAGCCATCAATCATCAGCCACACACACACACACACACACACACACACACACACATACATGGACACACACACACACGCAGCACACACAATACACACAGTCAACTGTTCAGGAATGAGGTGTGCCATTTTCAGACTTTTCTGCCTGTCTGTCTGCTTACTTTATGTCTTTCTTTCATTTAGTCCGCTTTTTATCTTTCTCTTACTGTTTTATCATTAATACTTGTTTTGTTTTCTCTTTTTTGTTTGTGCGCTTGTTTTTTGGGTCTCTTCTCTTGCTTAGGTTTTCTTTGTCTCCCTTTCATTCTTTCTTTCTTTGGTTTTCTCTTTTGTTTTTTTGTTTTTTTTGTCTTTGCTTGCTTTTTGTGTCTTTCTCCATCTGTGTCTTTTTTCTTTGTTTCTTTCCTTCCACTTTTCTTTCTTCTTTTCTAAATCACTTTCTCACTGTCTTCTTTTTCCCTGTTTTTGCTTTCATTCTCGCTTTACTTCATCCTTTCATTCTTTCTTTTTTTTCTATTTTACTCTGTCCTTCTCCCTTCTTTGTTTCCATATTGATATTGCTGCAGATTGAATAAGGAAAAGAGTGAGATGATCCTCTGAAAAAACAGGACGGTGGGTTTAATTGATGGGTGGGTGGGGGGGGGCGCATTCATGCTATTCAATATCTCTGAGCTTTGTTTCTTTAACATTTCGACCACTTGTGATCATAGGTGTGATCCCCCCCCCCCAAAGCTTTCACACTTAGCTAGAGCTTGTAAAAATTACTGGACCGACTGGGTCTTTCAAATGACCTGCCTGCATGTTTTGTCAGTAAACATCTTGCAAAACCAGTTTGTTCTTAAATAATAACAGAGGAACAGTTGGGAGGTGGGACTTGTCATAATTTTGTTAATGGACAAATATCATTGATTAATTAACAAACTTCCTTGCCACCAGTGCTGTGGTGCTGTATCTGCTACTCTTCTGAGCTTCCAGCCAGGAAGGTATTAATGTAATAGCTATCTACAAAGCAACGCCAAACCATTTCTATTTAAAATCCTGATACTAAAGCCCAGTTTGGGTTTTATTATACACACTAAAGGCAGTGCGTTTGAATTCACTTGAATTTTGTTGATTCAAAAGTGTGCATGTGCTCATTTCCACATGAATAAAGTCTATTACATTAGTACACTTACTTCCAAAAGTTAGTAAACTGAGCAGAACTGTATTGATGTGACATGTGGGAATGAAATGCACATTTCTTCAGTGATTGCAAACTGCTTTGTGCCATCAGGCCTAAAACGAAAGTACAATAGCTGCTGCTGCTGCATTATCAGCTCTTGATGTTAAACTCATTTAACTGTGGTATAAATGCACAGCTTCTCTTCCACATTGTCCTCTTTTTGCTGCTTCTTTCTCTCCCTCCCTCTTTTCTCATTGTATATAGAGCACATTAATCACAGCAGTGTGGGTCAGGTAGCTGGACCTAGAGGAGTGTGCACTGTATATAAGTGTGTGTGTGTGTGTGTGTGTCTGTGTGTGTGTGTGTGTCTCCTACAGACATCCTGAACAAATGAACCAGACAAAAAGGAGCTTCTTCTCAAGAGTCAGAGAGAAGAAAAGGGCTTATCTCTCTCTCTCTCTCTCTCTCTCTCTCTCTCTCTCTCTCTCTCTCTCTCTCTCTCTCTCTCACTCTGATTTTACATCCACCAGGAGGATTCTTATGTGTATATATATATATCATATCCTATGTGTCATGTGTAACAATGATAATATGTACAATATTAATGTCCCATATAGAGATATTAATATTATGAGATGACCATGGATCTTTCCATAATGCACTGGCTGCCTCTACTAATAAGCTCTACTAATAGTTTTAAGGTTCTAAATGACTTAAATGACCTAAAACACCCATTTACTTAAAAAAATGTCAAACTATTTTAAGAAACATTTAAAAATGTATCTCTTTAATTTAATGTTTAACCAGCCTGAGGGAAGACCAGAAGGATTCTAAAGGACTCCACCTACCCAAGCCACTTTCTGTTCTCACAGCTGCCGAGCGGGAGGAGGTACATAAAATCTAGAACCAGAGACAGTTTCTTCCCCTGGGCTATCGAGCTGCTGCACAGCCAGTAGTGCTGGTATATTGGTCAAAGGGCACTTCTACTTCAACCTCAAAGGGACTCACTCTGACCTTAATGTTACTTCTAGCAAATTTATACCTGCACATATAGATTAATCTTGTGCATCTTCTATCCATATCTTGCATTGTCTAGAGTACAAGGGAGCTACAACGCCTATGATTTTGTGATATGATGTGACAATAAACGTGATTTGGTATAATTAAACAATTTCTTGTTGTAAATCTTTGATCTTGCCATGGAAGAGCTTCAGGAGACCGGGGTTTGCCGAAATAATGATGGTTTCATTAAAAAGAGAGTGCTCAGTATACCTGCCCAATCTGGACAGCCGCAGAGACAAACAGCTTTTACGCTATGCAACTGACCCCCCCACCCTCAATAGAGTCATACAGAACAGAGTGGGATATTTGAAGCCTGCCGTAAATACCTTACTGTATTCTGCCCCTGCACATCCTCTTTAAGGGGTGTTGTAAGGCCATTTGGTGTAATTGTTCAAACCATGAGAAGAGAAATGGAGGTGGCTTCTTAAACCCTTCAGCATTAATACTGTTTAACAATGACTAACAATTAAAGCAAACGAAAGTAAACAGAAAACTAGAAAATACATCAAAATAATAATAATAATAATAATAATAATTTCCAACAGTCTCATATTCATCTTTTCAGTTTGTTCTGTGTCGTTGCCTTATGTGATTTTAATACTCATAGTGTATTCTATTACTGTTAGGCATCATCACCTGTCTGTATAGCACTTTGAGGTGCCACTGTCATGACAAGTGCTATATAAATATAAGGATCATCATCATCACCATCATCATCATTATTGTTATGAATATTATAATTATTAATACTATTATTATGACATATTTGTAACTACTTATATGGAATAATAATATGGCCCATTCATGTTACATATCAGTAACTATATGTAAAAATAACATCTTTTATGCACTACTATACAGTCCTTAAGCCTATATACAGATGCATATAACAATTAGGGCACACTTGGTCAAATGACATGCTTTGTTGATTTTCTCTGTGATAATAAGTTACACATCCTCTACAGAGAGCATATTTCTTCACATCTTAATATCCAATGTCTGTTTATTTGTGGAATTTAACATATTGGAAAAAAAACTAAAACACAAATTTTGCATGTTAAATTCAACAAAAAAATGGAAATCGTGCAGTATTTTATGTTCAAATTTGTTCCCTGAAGAGGTTTCACTTAGAAAATTATCAAAGCATGTAAATTGAACAAGTGCATTCAAACTTTCAATTATGACTATATATATATGCAAATACAATGTTTATAATAATAATAATTATTATTATTATCCTTCTGCCTATATGTAATTATAATATGTAGGGTATGTGTGTTATATGCATGCAGCTATCTCTACTACACTTAGACGCCCTGACTATACAGTAATATACAAATATATGCACTATATAAACAAGCAGCAAACTGGCAAAACAAGTAGCAAAGCAGAAGACTCAAGTTCTCATTGAAACAAGACATAGGAGCATGAGAGTGGGATGGCTACAATGATGAAACTATATGTTATTTATTAAATATTCTTTTTTCCACTCATAAATCTATAAGATGTGCATTGCTGTTAAAACAAATTATAAATAAGAACAATCACTATTTACTCCACAAAACAATATGATTGCTCATGACTACATTTTGTATTTTGACAGATGCCATATATAAGCACATTTTTAGACAATTTACCTCAGCAGTGAGTTTATCACAATATATATTAGAATAAACACAATTCATAATACAATAAAACAAAGTAAGAAGAATTTTTTGGGTCCATACTTTTCCTTGACACCTTCACAGCCACCACAGAGACTTGTTAATATCATCAATTACATCATGAGCACAATTTAATGAAGCACTGATTGGTCAAACCAGGAGTTGCTTTTTAACTACATATAATACTGGGCTCTCTCGAGGAGAGGTTTGAAAATCGTTAAACAAACAAATGTACATCCATAAAATCATTATATATATATATATATATATATATATATATATATATATATATAGTCATTATTAATTAAGATTCTATACATTTTGTTTATTCAAATATTAACACATACTACACAAATAAATAGATTTTGATAATAAAATGTGTCTTGGGTGCCTAAAAATTTTGCTGAGTACTGTACACACACGCACACACACACACACACACACACACACACACACACACACACACACACACACACACACACACACACACATAAAAAAAGTTAAACTGGTGGCAAGCAGATACACATCCTGCAGCGTTAGAGCTCTCTCTGTCTCTCTCTCTCTCTCTCTCTCTCTCTCTCTCTCTCTCTCTTCCACTTCTCTAATGGCTGGATTAGTAGCCTGCTCTGCCATGTCATCACTCAGGAATCTTTATAGGGGCCGAAAGCTTGGTGGGCATGTTTTAATGCGTTCAGTGTATTAAACACTGCCACAGGTAAAGAGGGGGATGGGGAGGGGGGGGCTTTTATCTCTTAGATCTGAAAGGAAACTGTTTTAGAGACACAACAGAGCACTGCAGACACTAAAAAGGAAGCCACACTGACACACACACACACACACACACACACACACACACACACACACACACACACACACACTCTCACACTCAATGAACCCCTTTTGACAAGTGTATAGACAACGTGTCATTATGGGGGCTGTTAACGTTCACACAAAGATAAATATGAACAGATCATAAGGCCGGGCCTGAACCTGAGTGTGTGTTTTGCGTGTGATAATAAAACAATAAAACACAGTGCCTGCATTATGTGCAAAGCAACAAGCTCATAAAGGCCTAGCATAACGAGAACACTCTGCTCTGCCAAATGCTGACTCCAAATCTCCAAACAGTTCAGTTTAAGATGCTATCTCTCTCCCAAAGCTCAATTAGAGCCTCTGCACCCCTACAAAACACCAGCTTCTGCCAGGTATACTGCACTTTCAGAACTAAAGGATCCTGTATGAACTTGAATGGAACTGTAAAATAATGTTTAAAGTGTCAATAGACTACCATCTGAGGATGGCTGGAAATGGTTATTGTCAGTTATATGTAACTTAAAATGACAAAACCTTTTACATTCTCCTCTAGCAGACTGTTTTTGATAAAATTGATGGTTTACGTGTGTATGTACACTTGTGTGAAAAGGCTTGGGCACAAAAAACAATACATGGCATCTTTTAAAAACATTATGTTACAAAAAATACATTTTGTCAGAAAAGCCATTTTTGTGCACTGTCAAGGCATTGCAGGCTCACATTTTACAGCAGAAACAATCAAACACCAGCGCTGTCCTCGAAGCAGAAGCTGACAAATCTGTTCAGCAAATCAACACGCAGTATTCGGGTCAGGTGAGGCAAGACTGCTGTGAGCTGTTTAAGGTTGAATCTGCTAATAGGATAGTGCAGTATCTAGTGAGCAGTTTAGGATTTTCCGAGGTATGATCTATTGCCCATTAATGAGCTGTGTTTGTTGTGATTGTTGTGAAGTGAGATACTGATGTTGGATGAGAAGGCCTGGCTCACAGTCTCTGCTCTAATTCATCCCAAGGTGTTCTATCAGGTTGAGGTCAGGACTCTGTACAGGCTCTGTGCACTAGTGTGCGGTCATGTTGGAACAGGAAGGGGCCATCCCCAAACTATTCCCACAAAGTTTCAGTCTCTTCACTGGCTCCCTGTGACTAAGAGGATTGAATACAAGGTTCTCGTCCTTACACACAAATGTGTTCATGGCCAGGCTCCCTCTTACTTAAAAGAACTGCTAGTACCACAGACACATCTACGAGCCCTTCGCTCTGTGCATCTCCGCCGTCTTCTTCCAACCACAACAAAACTTTGTACCATGGGTGACCGTGCCTTTTGTTCTGCAGCTCCACGCCTTTGGAATGCCCTGCCTGACCATCTGAGGAAGCCTCAGACAACTGATTCTTTTAAAAAGGGACTAAAGACATATCTTTTTAGGAGGACATATGGACAATAAAGTATTATATTTTATTAGTGTTATTTTTTTTTTTTATTATTATCTTTTAATTAATGTTTTACACTGTAAGCACTTTGGGATTTACTATAAATGAAAAGTGCGTTATAAATCCAATGTATTATTATTATTATTATTATTATTATTATTATTACAAAGTTGGGAGCTTGAAATTGTCCAAAATTTCTTGGTCTGCTGAAGCATTAAGAGTTCCTTTCACTGGAACTAAGGGTCCGAGCCCAACTCCTGAAAAACAACCCCATTGGATTGCCAGACAGAGAAGCATGATTTGTCACTCCAGAGAACACGTCTCCACTGCTCTAGAGTCCAGTGGCGGCACTTTACACAACTGCATTCGACACTTTGCATAGCGCTTGGATGCAGCTGCTCGGCCATGGAAACCCATTCCATGAAGCTCTCTCCGCGCTGTTCTTGAATCTGAAGGCCACATGAAGTTTGGAGGTCTGTAGCGATTGACTCTGCAGAAAGTTGGTGACCTCTGCGCACTATGTGCCTCAGCATCCGCTGACCCCACTCATTTTATATGGCCTACCACTTTGTGGCTGAGCTGTTGTCATTCCCAATTGCTTCCACTTTATAATACCACTGACAGTTGACTGGAATATTTAGTAGCGAGGAAATTTCATGACTGGACTGCACAGGTGGCATCCTATCATGGTACCACGCTGGAATTCACTGAGCTCCTCAGAGCGACCCATTCTTTCACAAATGTTTGTAGAAGCTGTCAGCGTAATAGGTGCTGGGTTTTATATACCTGTGGCCATGAAAATGATTGGAACACCTGAATTGAATGATTCAGTGGGTGACTGAATACTTTTGGAAATATATAGTGTATATATATATATATATATATATATATATATATATATATATATATATATATATATATATATGTAAACAACAGAAAACATTTTTTGATCTATCCATAGGAATCACTGGTGTTATTGATTGTCATTGTGTCATTGGAGTTACTCATAAGGAAGGTAACACCAGCCACAGTAACACCAGTGACATTTTTAATGAAAAGTGCATTTTACAAAATGATACTGAACATGAAACCACATGTGGTCAGTCAGAATATCCATTATATCCACATGTAATTTAATCCGTTTGAATTCTATTTCTTTTACAATTACCTAAGAAGTAAAGTAGGTCATACCAGTGACTTCAACTAAAAGCTTCATATGAAATGGAAATCCACCACCCAAATAGTACCTGCTCTGTGAGGGTCCATAGAGGTCCTGACCACTGAGGTACAGGGTAACAGGGTGAAAGGGGGCTAACAAAATATGCAGAGAAACTGATGGACTACAGTCTGTAATTGTAGTTATGTGTTGACCTACAAAGTGCAAACATTTGTGAGAGTTTATGGGTTGTTTGTAGAAATTACATCCTTACACATTATTATCAGTGTAAATCAGTATTATGGGATGAGCTAATGGCAGCAAAGTTCACAAATGCATTGTGTGTGCGTGTAGGTGTATGTGTGTGTGTGTGTGTGTGTGTGTGTGTTTGAGATAGAGAGAGATAAAGAGGAAGACACACAGGCACACACACCTGTAGGCGTGAGCTGTAAAAGTGAGAGCGGATGACCCGGATCCTCTAGTGTGCTAATGTGTGTGTGAGCTGTACACTAAGCAGGGAGGAATGTGTGTGCATGCAGGTGGAGATGGAGGCTCATTCATACAACTGCTGTCTGGCATCTGTCAGACTGCCAGCATGATGTCTCACACACAAACACTATACTGCAGGCTAATGCGGTCCCTCACATACTCTCTACTGCAGGTTTGAGGATCACCCTGGCTTTTAGTCTCTCTCTGCTGCAACCTTACAGTAAAAATGAACACTTTATTTTTCAGGAGATATTTCTGAGGAGATTAGATATAAACCACTAGCGATGAAGCCAATGTTAGGCCTGGTCCTACTCAGATTCATCACAGGCCTATAATAGTCCTATTCAACTAAATTGGGCATAAAATGTTTATTAAGCCAATTTTTTAAAATAATGTAATTTGATTTATTTTTTTGATAGTGCTCTCAATGTATTGGACAGTCAAATCATTCAAATCTCTGCCAAGCTCTACCTTCTTTTCCCAGTCCAATCACTGCTTAGCACCCATTGCTTTCTGCCATTGCCTCAAGCCTTCAGTTTATTACCAGTGCGACAAGTGGAGATATTTTAAAGTAAGAATCCTTCCTATAAAATATGCCATTTTCTGCCCATCCAAAACCACAAACAAATATGAAACTGTTTCATTTTAAAAGCTTATATAATCTCTGTGAAAATGTCAAAGCAAACATCTAACATTTCCTCAATGCACCAAGTCATCAAACGTCATACATAAATGGATGTAAACATTTTTCATGTCTGCCATGGAAGTACACTTTAGCCTAAAATTATTAAGTTTAGGGTTTTTTAGAGGTCATTCTGACATTCACTGTATATCTCTATAGTTTGTGTATATCATTCATTTTATCTATTGTTTATGGTAACAATCCCAGATGCAATAGATACACTTCCATCCCAGCATAAAGAGCTTATCAAAACATTTATCAGCAAGCATAAACAAAGAGATATGTGTAGGAGTGCAAACACACACACACTCACCGTGCACCAAACCTTTACACTAAAAACAGCCATATGCTATAATTAGAGAGAGTTTAGAGAGATACTCTACCTTCTTTTCCTCAACTTAAAATATAACAAAGCGCCTATTTAGTGATGCGACCTGAGTGGCAGGATGAACTTTCCTCCTGACCTTTGCCCTGCACAACCCCTGCACTGCTTCGATGGAGACAGGAAGGTATTAAGGGGTCTGGGGGAGAAGGGTTGAAAGGTGGAGTTCATAGGACAAGACCCCAAAATGAGGTGTTTCCCCAGCAACACACAGGGAGGCATTATGGAGGTTTTGCCTCGATTTAGGCCTCAGCTATTTGTTGAAGATTTGGAGGAAAATGACGTGATAATTACCCCAGTGATGAAGTGGTGTGGACTGCCTGCTTCATAAATTCTGTCGAGCCTCCTCACAGAGGCACTTACTGAATGACCAAAAAGAACGTTTTCCAAAGCCAATCGAACCTACAGTCAATAGACACCTGATCTAGATGTACATTTACAGTACATTTTAAATATGACAAATTCACCAGTTGCAACTTAATACAGCCCATATTTGTGTTCAGTAATGTCAGTGTTACTACTGTGTTAAGAATCATCCATCATTAAAAATAATATTGGTTTAGAGCAGTCCTGCGGTCAAAAACAGGTCAATGATGAATGGAGTAGAGGGACGCTGACAAACAGAAATGCTGTAATTGTACACTGGCACATTGGACCTATAAGACAGGTGGAGCTCATAAAGTGGAAAAACAATGTAGGTGTTTCTAATAAAGTGACCCGTGAGTGGAAATACAAGTTGCTGTTTCTAATAAAGTGGCCAGTGAGGGAAAGTACAAAGATAGGTGTTTCTAAAAAAGTGGCCATTGAGAAAACGTACAAGTTTGGTGTTTCTAATAAAGTGGCTTGTGGGTGTATATGTATGTTTACATGTATATATGCATGTTAATGTATGTATAATGAGGAAGAGAAAGGGTGTAATTCTTATAGTTAACTGACAGTGAGTGTGGAGGTGAGAAAATGGATCACTATGTGAATACATGGATGGATGGATGTCAGTAAGCACACCAGGGGCTAGGTGACCTATGTGGGGATTAAAGAACAGTGCGTGTTTTGCTACTGGGTCAGTGAGAACCCCAGGGTGCTGATGCGGTGAAACATAAGGGTCACCGGGTTTGTCAGTAGTGTGTGTGTGTGTGTGTGTGTGTTCTGCAGGTCACGGTACTGCCTGAGGAGCTATTAGGAGGAGATGAGGGTGTAGAGAAGAGCTCTATGTCAAACATCTCCAAAGTCAGTAGAGCAGAGTGGTTGTCCCCTCAGAACATATCCCCCAGCTGCAGTTTGAACAGGGACTTAGTACCAAAATAAGTCTAAACGCTGACCACAGGTCAGAGTGAAAGGGGAAATTCACCAACTGTTCAACATTTCTACATAATCACCTCATTAAGATGTGAAGGAAGTAATTCAAATAGTTTTGATGTGAAATGCTTCATTGTTGATAAATTTACAGTCAGCATTGTGGTCATGATGGGAATCTGAAATTTGAATTTTAGAACAGGATGTAACACTGTATCCCTGTCCCTCATGGCCACATGGTAAGTAGTTCAATGTCATTGATCGAAGTGTGTCCCAAAGTCTGAAAATCAGTGTGTAATTGTCACTACCAAAGACATGTTTTCTGTAATTAAGTAGCTTTTTTGTGATTCCCATGATGCTTTTTGCTAAGCCAAATTATATTTAGTTAAAAAACAGTAAATAAACAGTAACTAAGTGTTTTCAGTTGGATGTTCAGTACGCAAATTAATGTTTATAGGTTATGTGAACTGTTGAGCAGGTAGGGTAGGTACCGGGTTGTGGGACAGTGAATTACTGCACCTGAGGTTGTTGCCTGATTAATAATCCCAGGTGGGATTCTGTGACTGCGACTATGAGTTTTTGGGTTTTGCTCAAATTTCACTAAATTTTTCACTCCTGAAACAGTCAACAATTTTCCTCCAGCATCTTAGACAACATAATAGTAGCTTAAAGGTAATTAATTAAAAGTTGTTAGGGGGTCCCCTGGTGGCTGGGGATCCATAAGCAGCTGCTTATGTTGCTTATTAAAAAGAGCAAATACTGTGCTGATCATAGAGTCACTTTTTTTTCCTTTTTGAATTGGTGATTATGCTATAAAAATGCTTTCCTGTTCAGAATATCCTGAACTGAAATGTCCAGTGTAATATTTTAAGAACTGCATTTAAAATGGACCCTATTAGAAAAAGGAGATGAGCTGTGAACTGGACACAATGCACACAGTCAGCTGTCATAAAATGTCATTTCACCCACGAAAGTGTTATAACACCACCTAATGGCAGCAAAAACCTGGGTCACCTCACAAAGGTGTTATGTAAACTTGAAGCTGTAATGAGCCTTTATAAATGTGTATGCAGGTGTATTTCAGCTGTGATGAAAAGCCCATGAAACTGTCATGTAGCCTTATGAACTTGACCTGCAGTAAAGTGTCACCCAAATGACTTATGTGTATTTGAGGATACATGCAAAATATTTGAATCAAACTTTTATTAGCTCTGCTGTGGTCAGTTAGCATCGGGGTCAGTCACATGCCCTTTCATACTCTTGTGGATTCTGGCAAAATGCTCAGCACTCTCACAAAGCAGTTTTCCATCCTTAAAAAATGTTAGACATCAGCTTTTCGGTACTGTTCACTACATGCAATGCTCGGCCATTTCTTAATACCTCTTGACCTGTTCGTTCTTCAATCAGCATTTAACTCCCTCCAACATAACTCACCACAGCAATGACCAACAGTCTTTAGAGTTTCAGGCATCATGTTAACACCCATCATGTTAACATTGTAAATCCAACTCAAAAGCTGCGCACCAGAAGATGACATTTTATCTTTATCTTTCTCCTGCAACGGCATGTTTAAATTAGCCCAATTTGGGAGAACTTTTGGCAAAGAATTGCTTGGCAATCCAGATGATGTGTTCTTTGTCTATGAATGTAAGTATGTAGAGTAGGCCCACAGCCAACATAAGATGTGTGCCCAATGACAGTGTCATTGGAAATCTTGAAAATATCTTTGAAAAGTTAAAGGAATTGCAAATATATCTTCACTAAGGCTTTTGTCACTCTTCACTTCCTATGTCACAAGGATCTGTGATGTAAAATTATTGCTTTGCTGATGCCATGGTGACAAATCCAGGTAAGCGAGGACAAAGGCATATCAGATCTTTACGTGAAAATAGGATTACTCAGGAGCGGTAAAGCCATGAACTTGCCCACCTATCCCAGTCTGATCCTGACCTCCGGGCCTAAGACAGTAGATTAACCTGCTAGCACCTTCACAAAGCCCTCAGCAATGTCATATCCAGTACCGTAAATGCCAATTAAGCTAAATCTGAAGTTGACTATAGAATGACCCATGGCTTCAGGGCTCTATTGAGGCCAAACTGCCCCATACACTTCCCCTACAGTTCAGTCACCAAAATGTGCACGGATGGCTGTTGAACTCTGACTCATCTTAATTAGTTAAAAATATTGCCACTGAAACAGCATATCAGTATAACACCTTCAAATGTTTCAGCACCCCTGTAGTGACAAGACATTCAGGTGCTGCCCTTGAAATCAGCTCATCAGAAGACACAGGTTTACACTCAAAATAGTCACAAGAATTACAATAGTAATAGTAAATATAATTACTAGCTTATTATTCCGCAGTCACAAAAATGGCCATAGGTTTGCTGTAATCTTGAAGGTCAGAAAGCTAATCTCTAAATTGTAGTGGAATGGCCAGAATTTTTTTTTTAAGTTTTATATAAAACTTTGGTCTCTGTTGTCTGTATAAAAGGAAAATGAGTCCCCAAAAGCACATGACTGTGTTCTTGGAAATATGTTAAAACAGTGGCGCTTGCTTTAAGATTCCTTTCTAGCAGAAATGTTAGCATTTATGCAGCACTATTAATATTTTGACTGCTAACTGACCTTAAAATCTAGAGGATGACGCTCAGTGACACTTGAGGAAAAATATAAACAGGACAAAACATCTTGACTTTGGGGCATTTAAGTTTAGCCCAAGACACAACAGCTGCAATTCTCCAAAACATCATTCATTTCTGACAAAGAGAAATCCACCTTTGACCCGGAGTTCCTAATATGAGTATGACGTTGACTACAGAATAAAACATGACTTCAGACATCTGTAGAAGTCACATCTCACCCTACATTTCCTGTAGTATATTGCAATTTGTCAGAATGACTGCATATATTAACATTCCTGAAAATTCTAGAATAATTTAGTTTTTAAGGAAACTTTTTACCATAATTGACGTCACTGACAAGTAATCGACTTTGTTGAATTGCAGCAGCATTAGTATTCATATGGGAAATTCTCACATTGTCGTTATTCTATTTTATAGCTGACAAATTCCAACCCCACAAAACTCTATTACCCTCTATATGCCCCCTTTAAAAACATGTTTTAAACCCCAGACACACACCCACACAGCATTTCCCCATTATTAGAATCCTATATGCTCCATACACAGTCCTAAACTCTTAAAGAGGGGCTCTTCAGCTCTCCTGTGCCTTTCTTCCCTCTCCTGTGGCCCTTGCTGGGATGAAGGTCCAGCCTTTTGAAGTGCTCTGTGCTCTAATTGGACGGCAGCCGAGCACAGGGCTGCCCTGGTCATTATTCCAGGGCTGACCCCCATGCCGGCCGTTCTCACGACGATGGAGACCGCGGCAGCAGGGGTCTGGATTCTGTTAGCCTGGCCTGTAAAAATCAGGGCCCATTTCAATCGAACACAGAGAGGGGTTGAAGCCCAGCATCCAATTACAGCACCAGATGTTTCAGAGGGGTCGTCCTGACTCCCTCGTTAGGCCCGTTAAGGTGCAAAGAGATTAAGAGGGGCCCACTGAAGTTCTGGCTCCAAAAGGCTTTCATTTAACTGGGTTTTGCCAACCCCATGTGTAGAGAACAGACACTAACACACAGGCAGTAATTCAGACGTGGCAGTGGGGTTATGAACTGCAGCAGGATTGACCACTTCTATTACACCAGATCATGTCTGGGGTCGTAATGTAGACCCAACTGTTGAGACTGAGATTAAGATCAGGTTTTCCCTTTAAATTGAAGCTCAAGTACTCTCTCATAAATTACGGTTCTCAGCTTGGGTGCATGATTCTATACTCTAGAAAGGTATAAGAAAGGGTTCTTGGAAGAAGGCCATGGAAGAACCTCTAAAGAACCTACAAACCCATCCATGTTTGAGTTTCTGAGTGTAAAGAACCTATTAAAAGCTTAAGGTTCTTTTTCAATTTAAGAGCTATATCTAGAGCCTTTATATTATGTGCAGGTTCCTCCACATTGGAAAGGTTCTTCACCTTTGAATCAAAATGAACCAAAATTTTGTTTATATTTTTAACTAAACCAAATTTTGGAACCCAAACTCAACACACTTCTCGAGGTTTAAAGTTTAGCATTGGCTAAAAAAACAATCATCAGTAGCTGTAGAAGTTCTAACAGTAGACGTTTTATTATGCACAACAACCTTTTCTTTAGTGTCCGATACAAATTGCTAATAATGTAAACTCATAAATGTTGCAATGTAGGCTCATAAAACTGCTATGTTAATTGATTATGTCTGTCAATTGCTGACAAAAACGTGTAAAAACATGTAAACATTGATGTGATGTTAGATAAAAATAACAGATTAGAGGCAGTTAAAGACAATATCAATAATCAGATGAGGCAAAGTTTTAGGCTCCAGTCTATATTTACAAAACACTGACTACTCTAAAATCCAAATAAACAGGCTAATTAAACAGTTTTATGGCATTCTGGCCCTGTCTTAGTCTTGTATGATGTGTTTGAGGGTAGATGTAATGACATTGTAATAGAAGTGAAATAAATCAGTTATAAGCTTGGTATTCAAAGACACTGGGGCATTATTAAGGTTCTTATTAATAATGTAATGCATCATTATTAATTTATTGCACCTGCTAGCACTGTGGAGCATTTGCACCAAGATTTATGTGTGTATTTAAATCCAAAATACACTGATCTCAATATTCACGCCGTCACCATGCTTAGCCGCAGGGCAGTAGGCATTAACGCACAGCTGTCAATCAAACCCTACAGCTGAGACTAAGCTGACTCCGCAGGCAAAGAACACAAAGGCCCATTGCTAATGTTATCTCTCACTCTCTCTCTTTCTTTCTTTCTTTCTTTCTTTTTCTTTTTCTTTCTTTCTTCCTTACTCTCTCTTCCTTCTCTTTTTTCTTTTGTTATCAGTCTTTTGCTTACAATCTATATTTTTCTCTTTCTCATTCTTTCTTTTTCTTTCTTTTTTAGTCACTTTCTCTCTAATTCTCACTCTTCTCTCTCTACCTCTCTCCCACTTTTTCTTTTTTCTGACTGTCTATCATTAGTCTCTATTTTCTCTTTCCTTCTATCTCTTTCTTTCTCTCTCTTTGTCACTCACTGTCTTTCTGAGCCACATTGTCTCTTTTTCTTTCTCTCCATTTCCATCTCACTGTCTTTTTCACACTCTCTTACTCTTTTTCTTTCTTTCTTCCTTCCTTTCTTTCTTTCTTTCTTTCTTTCTTTGTATAACACACTCTATTTCTCCCTGTTTTTCATTCTCTCTCTCTCTTTGTGTCTCTTTCTTACACAGTTGCTGTCTCTTTCACTTCTCACGTCCCTCGCTTCCTCTCCCTTTTTCTCTTAATCTTGCTCTTTCTTCCTTTCTTTCTTCCTTTCTTTCTTTCTTTCTTTCTTTCTAGAACACCCTCTCTCTCTCTCTTTTGGCTTCTCTTTCTTTCACAGTTGCTGCTTCTGTCATTGTATCTGTCTGGTAAAGAAAACTGTGATGATGACATTAAATGTATAGCACAGCTGTTGCCACATACTGGTTCCTGACTGTAGATCATTTCTCTGTCTGCCGGTATGAAGTACTCAGATAAGGAGTAAAGATGTGGGGTGAGGATTAATAGGAGTCATACAGAGGTAAATTCACACAGGGACTTATGTACAATTTATTTTACCACTTCTTTGTGGTGTCAAAACACTCTAATATGAAAAAATTATATATAAAACATTATATATGAAAAAAGTCAATATGAACTGTTGAATACTGAGTCATATAATACATTTTGGTGTGGATTTCTTATTTGTTTTCTTTTAGCCATGCTTTGATTTGTGTGTAGGAATCTTTCTTATGGTGCTCATGAGACTTTATGGAAATGAATATACAGTGGAAAAACCATCCTTTACATTTTTGCCTTGTTTTGCCTTTTTTGATGTTGAAACTAATGAACACAAGTCAGCAGTGCAGACTGCAGCCTGCAAATCACATGTGAATGCAACGGATGTAATGTAACTGACACATCACTAAACCCTAAATATAGATTGTCCCGTCACAGCTTTTCCACTGTAACTCCTCAAAGGCACCTTTGAAAGCTTTCAGAACTTTCCAATATTCCAATATACACAATTAATACAGATGGTTGTTAAAGGGTTCCTTAGTAAAAGACACATTTCATTCAATGGTTCTTGCATGATAAAATGGTTCTTCAGACTGCTCGAGAATGTGTTGCATAGGTTTCTATAGAGAACCTTTTTATAAATGGCTCTAAATAGCACCAAAAAGGGATCTGCTGTTAATAATGTCAATTAGCACTTTTAGTTAATTAGTTAAAACTATCTTATGATAAAGATATATTTCCATCGCTAACCAATTTCAGAGCTTTTTGATCCAGGTCAATAATTTAGTTCTAATATTTCATATCACACTGCACCTGAATATGTAAAGATATATTAGTTAAAAAAACAAAGTAGAAACACGTGTTAGTACTAATACTACACCACTTCAGCAGAACTACAGCACTGTTTTGGGAGTAATAACTCTTATAGAATCATTTTTATTTTTCAATTCTAGTTATTATTGCCAAATTACTTATTAACAATTAGAAAAATATCCATTAAATTTTTTTTTTAGGTTAGTGACTTATTACATTTTTTTTCTGTTTTTCTTGCTAACTCATTACCACTACAATTACTAGCTTACTTTTTTTGTAATTACTTAAAACTTAGCTTGTAGGTTTTAGGTTTCTTCTTAATTTTACCGTTATTTCACTATTTTTACCAACTTCTTACCACTGCAATTATTACCTTATTATTTTGTAACAACTACAAAATTTGCATGTAATTTCTAGGTCAGTACAACTTGTTGCTATAATAATGTCATATTTTTACACCTTTATTACCGATCTGTAACGTGCTACCAGTTTTTCTTTGAATGTGGAGGCCCTTGTATTCCCTGAGGCCCAAAACTTTCCCAATCTAATGATGATGCTGCTGACACACTGCATTCACTTAAGACAGCTAGGCAAAGGGTTAGAGTAAATGAAATTCTGATATAATTCCATGTTTGGACATGCTTTGGACATTTTGATTAGCGGCACATATTGTGTATGTGAACATTCCCACCGTTCAGAGATTTCTAATCCCAAACTGGTCATAACCATTACAAACTGTGGAAAAATGACATTACCCAACCTCCTCATGTAAAACTAATCTCATCTGAATAGCACTTACGACACCATGCCCTGTACTACATGAGAGATAGGTGCATAGGTGCATAGCATTAGCCTTAATGCTAACGTGTCTCTTGTATTTCACTGTAAAGTAGTGTATTATTAAATCACTGTACAAATGTGGCTGATTTGGCTGAATATTAATCCATGTCTTGCTCTTATTATACTTTAGCTTTTTTAATTCCTAATTTCTGAACTTTTCTGAGAGCATTGACTGAAAGACAGATCAGCGCATTCCAAGTATGCAAGCCTGAAAGCTGTAGTGCTGAATGGGCCAGAGGCCTGAGCTCCGCCCCTTGAGAGTGCTCCCTTCTGATACTGACAGAGTGAAAGAGCACAAATCATTCAAGTCCAATCAGCTTTGATCTGCCCGTCCCCACGGACCCCCTACTCCAGCCTATAGTGTGTCAATCATCATAATACACGGCCGCCTCAGGACTTTACCACTGCGCTTAGATGTTTGACGAGGAGACCTATTCAGCTACTGTGTGTTCTCTCTCTCTCTCTCTCTCTCTCTCTCTCTCTCTCTCTCTCTCTCTCACACACACACACACACAGACACACACACACACACACACACACACACACACACACACACACACGCACAATGGACGCCTTTTTCCCACTCCTAAGTAGAAACAGCAAAGATTTAGCTCAAATAAAACAGTGATTTATTAAAGCTTCAATTAATGGGGTTGCAATACTTTGTTCATCAGAGGTCAGGTAGCTAACTATGACTTTATGGGCTACAGTGCAAACGAATTCTTGGAAATTGTCATTGTTTACTAAAAAACAATTAAGATGAAATTAGCTTGTTTATTCACTTTTCCTATGTCTTAGGTAGGCTACTGTTTTATTGTGGCCTATTTGCTAGTCAAAGTTGTACTATCATTGCCCCCCATGAGTCACTGGTGTAAAAAGCATAAGCAATGTCATAAGGGGTCCAAAAAGATTGCTAGTGGGCCCCCCTGCTATTCAGGCCCCAGTTCTATTGCCCCACCTGCATTACCAGTAGTTGCACCACTAATCAAAGCATTTACTTTGGTGTAATGACAGTATTATTGTTAAAGGCACATAGTGAGAATATTTTGGTCCAAAGGTGAATTAAACACCTGAAAGGTTTGAGGGCTAAAGAGTGCTGACATCACAACAAAGGAATAAAATATGAAGAGCTTGGCATAATACCCAAAGTAGTACTGTCACGAATTTTATTCATGTGTGATGCTGTTTTCCTCAAAATAAGCCTGCTTTCATGTTTAGTATGTTGTTGAATAAATTACAACTTCCTAAAACTCAGAGATTCATTTATTCTCATTTTATATTAAAACCTTTTGAAAAGCTAGACTTCCCATAACTTTTGAGGCCCAGTTGCTGATTTTTTTCTTTTTTCTTTTTTCTTTTTTGGTGGCTTGTTTTGTTTTTTCACATTTAACGGAGGCATTCTTTGAGGTGTAGCAGCTAGTATAAACATACATGTATATACTATCTGTACTACATATACTTTGGACAGTGACATTTTATCACTGTTGTCAGAAGAAAACCTAATTACACAAAGTACCTGTTATACTTTACATTGTATGTCAATTTTATGATGAATGAACTGAATTGAATGGACTAAAAGAAATGGCCCAAAATTACTTGGAAAAAACAGTCTGGTTCAGTTGATTTACATTAAAAGTAAAGTAGGGTTTTTCCTTCTCCTGTAAAGTTATCATTTTGGACATATGAGGTTTCCTTCTGACAACAGTGATATATACTGGTAGTGCAGGTAGGGCAATAGCACTGGGGTCTGAATAGCCCACAAAAAGTCATATTGGACCACTTATTACACTGTATATTATATATATATATATATATATATATATATATATATATATATATATAGTGGCTACCATAACCATAGTAAATTGTTTTTTTCAACATTAACCCAAAGCTTGATTGCTACCTTTGCATTTAACATTAACAATATTTATGGTAAGAATTGCTCCAAGTAAAGACTAGCTACTCATAGTCTTACTTTATACTCAATTGGTGTAGCTGTCATGGGTGAATAGTTGAAGATGGTTCTTGACATCTTTTCACAGAACTGAATGCCTTTTCTTCACAGTCTTCTACTACTAATTACTTGCTAGCTAAGTAAGTAGCCCAGCTCACCTAAGTTCTCACTGATATGTTTACATATCACTGTTGTACTGACAGTATTGTAGAAGTGGTGTAAAATGGAGACATCACTCAACTGATGGCAGTATGCAGTTGTGTAAGCATGGCCATTGTCATAGCGTCTGCTGAAAATTCCTTATGATCTGAGGAGAGCGTTGACAGTCTCTTTATTTATTTAAAGTGGATGAGAATGGGGAATGGCATGAGGATTATACAGTGCCTTTGTGCATGGCAACCTTACATTGAGTAATATTTTATTAGCACTGAAAAACTTTTTTTTAACAATCAGAAAATTTGGAGAACAGCTTTCTTCCTAATGAGAAGTCCTAGGCCCCTTCATAACAACCCCCCACCCCCAAAACACGCACACACACTACACCCCTACTCTATTCTTATCCAAGCAGTTGACTAGCTTGTGGTTTAAGAGTGTGCATTAATGGAGAGCCACATTCTAAATGACCTGGTTTCAACCACACTCTCACATACACACACACACACACACACACACACACACACACACATCATGGCTCTGTGTGTCTGTAGGCAGAGTGGAGGAAGTGGCTCTGCTCTCATTAACACTTTTCCCTCATTACTGAACGGTGTGATTAATCACTAAGGAGTGAGCTCCATATCTACACAATCTATACTGCACCAGCACGTAGAGGACACACTGTCCATGGTGTCCGTATATATATATGTGTGTGTGTGTGTGTGTGTGTGTGTGTGTGTTTGGTTAAAACCAGGTCAGCAGAAAACAGCTTTCGTCCTGCAGCTCTCCAGCACTGATCTCGGAACAGGTTCAAACATGCAGACACCTACTAACAGTCAAATCAGAGAGATCATACATGAAGCCAGCATCAGAGCCCTCGTTTTAAGTCTGGAACCATTATTGCCACTATATTACTTAATTGTAATTACTAGTGCTGTTGAAGTTCACATAGTAATAACATGTTGATGCAGTAACAAGACCATCACTTGGCTTTTGGGGGCCCTATGCCCTCATCTTGCTAACTGGTGCACTGTAAAATTAGAGGTTTTATAACAATGACTACCACAAGCTGTCCAAATTATATACATTGATAATTAACTTATTGTGGCTAATGTTTGCTGATAATTGGATGCTTATTTGGGGTTCTAATAAGTAACCGTTTAAATTACAGATAACCTTCTTAGCATTCTCAATCCAGAGGTCTGTATCAGGGGCTTTACTTTTTGCTTACCCAGCTAACATGAAGTTTAGTTTGGTCTAACCCTGGTGGCAGTGGTGACAGCATTGCATTTTAACCATTATAAATGCTTTAATTCCTAAATATCTGTATAAATATCTGGGTAGTATGCTTTTTTTTCCTTCTTTGGCAACCCTTCCTAATGTTTCACATCAATGGCTGTTGGTCATAATTGGATTAATCATAGCCTGAGTATCTAAACCTGTATTAACCCTTAAATGGCCAGTTCCCACTGGTGGGCCCAAGGTTTTATTATACACTTCTATGGCCTAAAAATGGCTCAGCCAGTTTATATTGAAGTCCCTGTAGTTACTGAATAATGAGCCTCAGTATGTAATAAGCCTGGAATTTTAGAAAGCTAACAGTGAACAATGTTAAATGCTCTTTAAATATGTTTACTGCATCTGAGTTTGTTAGGTTTTGCGAAGCTGAACGTTTGTCAATAAGCCTAAGTTGGCCCTGCTTCATTAAACAGTCCTGAGATCAACTACAAGCCAAAACAAATGGCATAATGTTAACACCACAAAAAAGCGCTTTATCTTTAAGATTTTTCTCCTTATTTAGTTCCTTTCTGCTCCAGATGTGTACTTTTTCTTTGAGAATTAACAAGTTTTTTTTTCTCCTCACGCATTTGGCACAACATAAAGATACAGTAATAACACAAAAGCTGTTAGGGGGGGGCCCTGCTAACGGTGGGCCCTAGGCAGCTTCTTATGTTGCTTATTAGGTAGAGATAGCCCTATGTGCTACTAATGCCACATTTTTTTAAACAAAAATCATTTTCTTAGATTTACCCTTAACTATCTGTTACTGTAGCAATCTTGTTCAAATGTAGCTTTTAAATGGCAAGTTGCAATTTTGATAAAAGATATTTCCCATTCACTGCCGTGAATTAGTTGAGACTCCAGTACACCGAGACTGAAGTTTACAAGTTTGCAAGCAAAATACACCACTGATGTCAACACTACTGTTGTTGCAGACTACAATACACAGCGCTCATGGGAAAAACTATGGAAGTATTGTTACAAGAATCCATAAGCTGTATGATCAGGGAGAAGTTGGAATCATTGACCATGTGTATGATATATATATATATATATATATATATATATATATATATATATATATATATATATATATATATATATATATATAATTTATACACTCAATGATGAGAACATGCAGCCATTGTTGCTCCAACTGGCCACTGGTTGGCATTGTGTTCACCCTTTGGAAATCATAAATTTTTCAAGTTCATGTGAAACCCTGTGATCACACAATGGAAATAACATTAATAATATTAATTTATTTAATAATATTAATTTTAATTAATAATATATAAAAAAACTCATTTTGGTGACATATTTGGGTAAATTAGACCAAAAGGACAAATAAGACAAGGATTTAATTGTTTCATAGCCCTAGGAATTACTTCATATTATAATTATAATTATATAATGAACTATACTTTTATAATTATATTTAATTATGTCATTATTACATAGTTACTTCCCACAAAAATTGGCCAAAATAAATTTATAAACTATTGCACATCCATATCCACATTACAGATGTCTGGACCTGAAAGGCCACAGTGCTGCACAGTTTAGTGTTTTTATGAGTTTGCTGATTAACTGATGAATTGAAATAGATATAAAACATTTAATTTCAGTAAACATGTAGTAGCTTATACAGACTGGCCTATACAGACTATATGACACTAGCGTCTATCGATGAACTGAGAGGAAAAAGAAAAGAGATGAAAGGAACCTTAAACAAAGAAATGAAACTGATGTAACTTAGCTCACTTCAAAGCAACTCAGTTCATTCATTATCAAAGAGAGCCTGTTATCATGCTGTCAGCCCTTTCCACTGTCCCAACCAGTCAACTTCCCCAACTGCTCTTTTTCTTACTGTATGCCACGACAACCACACGTCCCCACTGACCCTCACCCCACAGCAGAAGAGGCCGTGATGCAGAGAATAAACACTGAGAGGACAAGAGGGTGATCCAGAGAAACAGCAAGAGAAGTGGGGGGGTGGGACAGGCACAGCAAAAGTAAGAGTGAGGGGAGAGAGAGGGAGAAAGAAAGAGAGATACAGAGAAACAGCACGAGAAGTAGAGAGAGGAAGAGATAAAAACAGAAAGCAAGATATAGATTAACAGAAAGAGAGGTAGAAAGAAAGAAAGAAAGAAAGAAAGAAAGAAAGAAAGAAAGAAAGAAAGAAAGAAAGAAAGAAAGAAAGAAAATAGAGAGAAAATGACAGACAGATAAATAGTGAGAGAAACTGAAACAAAGAGAGAGAGAGACAACAGAGAGAAAATAAGAAACAGATTGAGAGAAATAGCATGATAGAGAGAAAAACAAGAACAAGATAAGATAACAAGAAGAAAGAAAGAGATCACCAAAGAGATACAGAGACATTGAGCGAGAGTGAGAGAGAGAGAGAGAGAGAGAGAGAGAGAGAGAGAGAGAGAGAGAATTTGAGACCTACTTACAGAAGAGCCCTAAATTTAGCCCTTCTGACCAACACTGACACAGAGTCCTCTTTCCCATAGAGATTACACTCTGCAGTGTGTGTCCCAGTTTAGAACTGGGTCTCACCCAGAGAAACTGAAAACAGATTCTCAGACTGTGTTCTTGATATGAGAGACTGATGATGCAAGAGTGAGATGAGAGTTAATGATCTGAAATTCACTAAAATCTATTGAAGCGTCTGCATTCGTCTACATTGCCCTGTCCAACACTTTTACACAATCTGAAGCCGTTTTTCAAGTCAGGAGCCAATCAGAAGCGTTTGTCAGGATGAATTGTCTGGTAGTATGAGATGGGACTGGAGTCAATATTTAGTATCTTTATTATCTAAGCCACTTATCCTTCTGAGTTTCTTCGGGGGGCTGCTGGAGTCTTGGAGGAACCTTGGACAGGTTGCCAATCATGTAAACCATATTTTTAAAGAAAACAGTACAAAGACAACATATCAAATGTTGAAACTAAGAAATGGACTGCTTTTTGAAAAATATATTCCCATTTTGAATTTGATGGAAAGAATACGTTCCCAAAAAGTTGGGATGGGGGCATGTTTACCACTATGTTTCATCACCTCTTCTTTTAACAACACTCTGTAAGCATTTAGCAACTGAGGAGACCGACTGCTGTAGTTTTAAAAATAAAATATTTTCCCAGTCTTGTTTGATATAGGATTTCAGCTAATCAACAGTTCAGGGTCTGTTTTCAGTGGTGACAGGTCTGGACAGGCAGGCCAGTTTAGCACACGGACTCTCTTAACACACAGCAATGCTGTTGTAACACTGTGGAGAAGGGGGCGTGGCCGAGCGTCAAATGCGGGACGGAGAGGCTGGTCCGGTTGAACCAGCAGGTTAAGCAGCTGACGATGCTCACCTATGCCTTGTTTCTGCCAACCTACTTATAGTCATCTCTCCCTTCAGTAGGCTGCAGAGCTTTGAGAGAGAAGGAGACCCTGGCAAGGCGCAAGAGAGAGCCAAATGGAACAAGTCCACGAGACGTTAATGTGACAAGCTGAAAAGCCATTTAAGTTGTGTTTAAAAGAATAAATCTGCTCTCTGCCTTCACCCCTGCCCCCAGCGACTTTCCTCCCCACCCCTTCAAAACATGACAAATACATGCAGAATGTTGCAAGTTGAAACTCTACCATGCAAAGAAGAATCCATATATGAACAGGATTCAGAAATGCTGCCATCTTCTCTGGGCCTGAGCTCATTTAAAATGACTGAGGCAAAGTGGAAAAGTGTCCTGTGGTCCAACAAATCAACTTCTGAAATTCTTTTTGGAAATTATGGACACTGTGTCCTCTGACCACTCAGCTTGTTATCAGTGCACAATTCAAAAGCCAGTATTGATGATAGTATAGGGGAGCTTTAGTGCACATGGTATGGGTGACATGCACATCTGTGAAGTCACCATTAATGCTGAATGATATGTATATGTTTTGGCAACACATGCTGCCATACAGATGACATTTTTTTCAGGGAAGGTCTTATATTTCAGCAAGACAATATTAGGTTTCCAGAAGTGTTTCTGAGCCCATGCAGTGATTTCCACTAGAGAATTGTTTCTGTTTTTAATGCAGTGCTGCCTGAAGGTCTAAAAATCGTGGGTAGCAAACACTGGTTTTGGCCTTGTCCCTTGCATACAAGAGATTTCTCCAGATTCTCAGAATGTTTTAATGATATTATGCACCATAGATGATGAAAATCCCAAGTTTGTTGGGAAACATTATTCTTAAAACGGTATTCTTGAATTGAACTATTTGCCAGTACAGTCTTTAACAGATTGATAAAACCCTCTGTATCTTTACTTCTGAAAGACTCAGCCTCTCTTGGATGCTTTTTTTATACCCAATAATGTTACTGACCTGTTGCCAATTTTTTTTAGCATTACTCAACTTTACCAGCCTTTGTTGCCCCATCCCAACTTTTTTGGAACATGTTGTTGACATGAAATTCAAAATATGCATATATTTTTCAAAAACAATAAAATTTCTTGGTTTTAACATTTGACATGTTGTCTTTGTGTGTGTGTGTGTGGGTGTGGGTGTGTGGGTGTGTGAATGAAAGCTTTAGAAACTTATAGCGACAGGCGTGTCCATGTGCTTGCAAAATCGATGTGACGTGGGACACAGGAGGGGTTGGGAGATGATTCCGACACAGAGCGACCTCTGACCTTAACCGTCGAAATCAGAAGCATCCCGAAACAAAGGCAGGTTTGCACCCAGAGATATTTTCCTCTTCTCTTCTCTCTTACTCTCTCTTATACACACTCGCCACTCTACAACAAAGCCCGAGAGAAGGATCAAAGGAGATGAGGTGACCTTGACATGTAAGCATCAGTGTGGGTTCATGTGTGTCTGTGTGTGTGTGTGTGTGTGATAAGGTTGGTAAATGGTCACTCGCTAAGGGTTAGTGTGTGTGCTATCCTGAGTGACAACACATACTAAAGCATGTGACCTCCAAGTACAAACACACTGTGTATGTGTGTGTGTGTGTGTGTGTGTGTGTGTGTGTGTGTGTTTGTGTGATAAGGTTGGTAAATGGTCACTTGCTAAGGGTTAGTATGTGTACCATCCTGTGTGGCAACACATACCAAAGCATGTGACCTCCAAATACAAACAGACACTGTGTGTGTGTGTGTGTGTGTGTGTGTGTGTGTGTGTGTGTGTGTGTGTGTGTGTGTGTGTGTGTGAGTGTGTGTGTATCTCTTGTTTTAATACACTTAAAGGACAAAAAAGTTCTGCCTTTGGAAAAACAGAAAAAACCTACAGAGTGAAAACAAACAAAATTGTTTACACTTTGTAAAAACTTTGTTTCATTTTTTCTAAATGGAAAAGCCAAAATAATGCAAAATGTACCAAAATCCCTCTTTTGTTTATTGGACACTTGTTTTATTTCATTGCTCGAAGTCCTAGAGCAGGTCCATAACTAGGATCAACATTTTACTGAGGTCCATTTTGCAGAAAGTGGCCTACATCTCATAGTGAATAAACTAAGTGCCGATTGTGAGCATTACACCAACCCAACTACACCAACCATTTTTCCATTTTTTTAAATGAAATCATTACTTCTTTTCACCCATCCATAATTCCTATGCATC
Source organism: Pygocentrus nattereri (assembly GCF_015220715.1). Classification (NCBI taxonomy): domain Eukaryota; kingdom Metazoa; phylum Chordata; class Actinopteri; order Characiformes; family Serrasalmidae; genus Pygocentrus; species Pygocentrus nattereri. The sequence continues at coordinate 12,716,396 of NC_051214.1, read as the reverse complement.
TTTTCCATTCATTTGTTCCTTTCTCATCCCTCCATTCTTCCATGAGTTGTTATTATGGACCATAAACTAATTTGACTCCAGTTACCTTGGTTAATTTTATACAGTTAACCAGTTGAAAATATCGAAACTTATAAAAAATTGCATTACAACATACATTAAACATACATATTAAAAGCATCCTCTGACTAGATAACTACTCGTATATTTAATGAGGCCTAATACAGTTAAAGGACATTGATCTCTTAATTATATTGATATAATATTATGCCATCAGTTGGCAACAAAATACAAATTAAATGTTTCATCCAACAGTTAACATAACAAAACTATTTTTTGTTTTGTTTGTAGTGTAGACTGAGCAGCTACTCAAGCTAAGATAAAGCATGCTGTTTTAGTTAGTAAGCAACATTATGAGTGGTCCAAATAAAAAAACAAATCTTCAGATTTGCATTTACAAGCAGAATTTCTTAAAATACCCTTATAAACTCTCATATTGTGATGTCATACTGTTTGTTAGTCAACTATTTCCTGAACCTCTCAAGAAGTCAAAGTTCCTCTTGGTAGCAATGGAGTCTTATCCAGAGATAGGGCAGGCTATTAAGTTCATGGCCAAAGCACAGCTGTTCTTAGCTCAGCTGAGAACTAGTAACAGCTGATTGGGTAGTCTCATCGCTTTTCCCACTCAAAATCTCATAAAGACCTTGGAGTCCTCATGCTAGTTACGAACAGGATGGGTGGTGATAATAAACCGAAGGCTTGAAGCAATGGCAGATATCAAATTTGATCTGTTAGGCCTGTGATACTCACAGTTGCACCCCTCAATAGGCTATTGTACCAAAACAATGATTTCCACATCTCATGAATGGAGATGAAAATGCCATTTGAAACTACTAGATAGCTAGATACAAGACCCAGAGACAATAATGATGCATGTAAAAGTCATTCAATTGCATTGAATTCATTATGTTATTAAATAGGCCATCACAATTATGTAATTACATTTGAAAATAATACAGCACAACAGATGTGATAACAATTAGGCCACAACTACAGACATGGAACAAAACTGAGGCAAGTGTGACATATACCAACACAGGGCTAAATGCATGAAACTCAATGGTAACAGTGCTACACTACGCACAATGTGCGGCATGGTAAATAAGAGATATTCATTATGTCATACTGACAGAAATTAAAGCATTGTTGTCTTTTGAACGCTACTGTTTTTTAACCAGCGTCCTAGGCAAGAGCCAATCAAAATCCAAATGCAAATGAGGTCATACATATTAAAGACACGGCAAGTGAAGACACACACCCAACACACACACATCAAACCCAAAAGGAGAAATGCTTTATAAAATGCGTGTGTTTGAAAAAAAACAAGTAGAAAATGACCAATGAAAGTTTGAATTATAACATCTTAAAACTCAACTTTTAATTGTGTGAATTAATTTTTTGCATGCAAAATTTCATTTGTCAATTAAATAATTCAAGAATAATATTTATACTATTTCTAACCTTTTTCCTATTTATTATAATTTAATCATTTTTGCTAACATAATTTAAAAGTTGGTATTTTTTATTACAAATTACACTGAAATGCTGTAATTTTACTACTGCTATGTCAAGCTGATTGTGCTTTTATTTCCAATTTTTTATTTCCTGTCTCTGGAATTCACATAGGTGAAAACTAAATTTTTAATACTGACTTGCAAAAATACAGTTTTTACTTGTAAAAAATTTACTACTTCTATCAAATCTTCAGTGCATTTTATGAACCTGGTGGTTTGTCTTGCCTGAAGAACAGCTCCTCTGTTTAGTAGCTCCTCCATCTAGACTAATGCAAAGGGTAGCAGTTTTCAAATTCTGCAAAAAAAAGTAAAAAACAACAAAAGTGGAGATGCAAGGTTTTTGTGCAATTGCGATATTATGCATGAGCCCCTGTCCTCACACTGTATAAAAACAAACTTGTGTGTGTGTTTCCTGTCCCACTCTCAGGTCCACAGGGTTGTGCGAGTAGGTGTTGGATTACAGAAAAAGAGCTCTCTGTGAGCCGGCTGTGTTATCTGGTCCTAGCTACTGATTAGCAGGAGTCTTTGAAGACGGCCTAATAGCACTGCTCTAGGGGCCTAACTACCTTTCTTCTGCCTTTCTGATTTATCTAACATGGGTTTCCCCATCGCACAACTCTTTCTCTCTCTCACTCTCTCTCTCTCTCTCTCTCTCTCTCTCACACACACACACACACACACACACACATACACACACTTACTCACAGGCTGATTAAACGGATTAGGTGCTGGTTTATAAACTTCCACCTCTGCTATTGAAGGGGAGATTCCGCTGGCCTGCGTTTCTCTGAGCACTCTCCAAGCAAAGCACTCAAACACATAAAGCACAAATATCAAGAGTGCACTTTTAAATAAACACAGACATTTTGCAAACATGCTACCATGCTCTTTGATTTCTTCTACCACACATGCACATGCATGCATTCCAGCAGTGAGGAGACAAAGAGATAACATGGAGGCAAAGACAAAATGACCAGTTTAAGAAGCGGTTTGGTGATCAATCACATTTTCCCAATTTTTTCACATATGCAGGATGTAGTCGATCAGCCAAGGCATGCTTGTTGCCTGAAGTTGAATTTCAATCCAACTTCCTACTTATACTAACTGCCGTGTGTATGGATATCATGTAGACATATGGATGCTAGATTAGGTTCACCATGTTTGTTATGCCACAAGATTAATAATCACTAATAAAAGCAACAAAAAGTGCTAATATGATCTAGTGTCAATACAGTTTATGCTATAGTTCCATACAGTGTCCAAAGTCATATATGGTCGAAAAACACAATACAAATTTTCACAACTTTAATGTTGAGAGAAGTTTTAGATGTGTTCTTATGGAAAAGCTGTGTATAGGAATGACCAAATTGAAGATGTAAACCTCCAACTGGATAGGACTTTGACCATTGGCCTTGCAAGTTGTAATTAACAGACCCTTTGACCCTGCTCCCCTGCTGTTCAGTGCCCACCTGTCCACCTCTGTCCATGCCACTTATACTCTAATATGGTCATTGGACTTGAGCTGTCAACAGGTGATGGAGAGTTGTTATAATTGGAATACAACTCGTTTTAGTCATGTGTTTTCGTAGAGTTGAACTTGTTATAATGAATAAGAGAAACATTAATAAACTAAGGCCGTCAAATGATTAAAAAAAAGGAATCATGGTGTAATCACATTATTTTTGTGAAGTCAACCACTGCTTTTTGTTACAGCTGTAAAAGTTTCCATTTTTATTACCAACATCCAGTGAGAGGAATAGTTCCAACTACTTTCAGCAAATTAGCACAGTGGTCAATGGTGCTGACCCTGTTTTTGTTATAGTGGAGACTCCAGGGGGGAACTTTATCTTTCCACTTTGCCGTTGCTTATGTTAGTTAGCTGCTTGCTGTTTTATTTACAGGTCCCTTGTTAGCACCTCCCAGTTTAGTCCGCCAAAAGTTTAAAAGCTGTGTTTGTGTTGGTGTTTTCAAAATCTTAAAAAAAAAAAAAAAAGAAAAAGAAAAAAAGGATATGAAATGAAAACAATAAAAATGGAGAGACTATGATTCATTCCAATAGCAACCAATGGCTTTCAATCTAACTATGTAATGAAATAGACCTAGTAAGAAAAAAGACTTCATGTCCTTGGTGGACATTGGTGGCCATTCTGGTTAACTGGCCATGTGGCTGACTCTGTTATTCTACTTTGCAAATAGCCTTTAATATAAAAATGTCATATAATTTGTTGTAAAAACCCAAAGCTAAATATCATGATACATGAAACTAACAGCTGCCAGCTATCTCCATGCTAGCTGTGCATGTGCTAAACACTAATGCAACATATCAGTACGACACCTCTTGGCATGATAGTAATCCAGCAATTGCTTTTTATTGAAGTCTTAGGCTAATGCTAAACGCTATATGCTGACTTTATTATCTCAACATATGACAAGAATGCTAAATTCAACACAGATGCTAATCAGGGTTGCAATATTGCTAATCCAGAGTTGAACACTAACACTAGAGATCTGAATCAGTGTTGGCTTAGCTTTTAAATCTCTCCCAACACCCCCCCCCCTCCCCACCCCTCTCTCTCTCTCTCTCTCTCTCTCTCTCTCATACTAGCATTTGGGCAAATGGCTAAGTACAGGGCCGTTACAGACAGGGATTAGCTTTGTGTAATTAGGGATTTCTAATTAACTAATTTACGGAAAGCTCCCCCACCCCTTCCCCATCCAGTTCAAACAGGGCAAGCCAAGAAGCCCTGCCCCCACTTTAGAAAGAGTCTAGTCCTACAAGAATCTGTCAAAGCAACAAAGCAATGACCTGGCTTTGCTAATTACTTACTGCCCATCACTTTCCTTAATTTACTTCTATTGATTACAAAACAATAACAGCGCTTTTCCTTACACATCAATTTACCCTTGTCTTCAATTATGGGGCAATTATGGTTAAATTGCCATCATCTAGCCAAGAACTAGGCCTGAAAGTCTGACTGTTCTTTAAACTTTAATCTCTTGTACTAGTTAAATTTCTGAGTCTGCCAGCATCAAAATATTTCAAGGAAACATCGTCATCACTTGATATTAATAAAGATTATTTATTGATATTAATAAAGATATGAAATATTGTCTGCTGTAGATGCTCTAAAATACATTTCAATTCAATTGAACTGAAGTGAAATCACCACATCATCAGAGATTCCTTCATAGTGTGGATGGATGTGCGTGCATGCATGAGTGGGGGGCCTGTGGATTAGTACAGTAGAATCTAGGTTATAGACAATGAAGGAACAGTAGCTAGACTATGTCCATCTGGTGTTTGTATCCTTTTAAAGCCGGCAACACCCCACCCCCCCGCCCCCCACACACACACACACGCACACATACACCCACCCCCATTCCCCAGCTACCAATATACACATATCCAAACATGCATACCCAGCAAAAACTGCAAACTATGGAATACTTTCAAATATGTTTTTAGGGATAAAAAGCACAAGCATAATGCATTTATATATTCATCTTTACATGTTTGCCAGTATATGTGCATTTACAGATGCGTTTATTAAAATTACTGTTCATGTGTGGTGAGCATGTTATCTTTTCCGGACCAGCTGTGTCATGAATAATCGTCTCGATGCGATCTGGCTGCTGATTGAGTCTTATCTACATGCATCGTAATACACCCCATCAGTCTCTGTGTCTCACATCAGCCTTTTCGCTGTAATGACCCACACATACACTCCAATTACCACACTAGTCCAGTTCTCACTACACTATTCACAAAGCAGCACAGTCATTAGCATCACTGTGTGCACAGTAGTTAAAAGTGAAAAGTATACATAGTGACTATTTCTGACTTCGAGATTTGTAATTTTATCATGCAAGAGACATCATATAGTGTCTAATTATATGTGGCAGAAAGATGGATAAGGACAAGGATGGAGTTTTACTTTAAAAAGTTGCCTGATGGAACTTTGGAGAAAGTAATCTGCACACTTTGCAAAGCCGAATTTAATTACCACAGGAGTAATTTGTGTTTGACATTCCACCTCACAGCAAAATACCCTAATGAAACTACTACTTCACAGCCTCGTCAGTTAACATTCCAGGAGTGTGGTACTCCTGGATGAAACTTGTGAGTGAGAAGGAAACTACTACTTTGGTTAACTGGATAGCTAAAAACTGCCACCCAATTAACACAGCAGAAGACGATGGACTGAGAGAAATCATTCGAATTGCATCAGGAGACACCTGTTACAATCTACCCTCGAGAGGAACCATCGTTTCAAGAATGCACACTTTGTATGAAAGTGAGAGGTCACGAAGGATGAACAAGCTTGAGAAAGCAAAGTGTGTCACTCTCACAGAGGACCACTGGACTTCGGTGAGCAATGACAAGTATTTGGGTGTCACTGCGCACTTCACTGGTAAAGAATGGAATCTGTGAGTAAAACACAAATGCCAAACTACGCAAAGGCATGTGCTGATTATTTTCTAGATATAGCAAAATAACAGAACATCACGGACAAGTTAACTACACTTGGCACTGACAGTGCTCGTAATATGGTTTCAGCCGTGGGGCTTCTACCATTTATACCCTTGCCCTGCGTGGCCCACAGTCTGCAAAGAATGGTCATGGTTTCACTTCACAACAGTGGATTTGAAAGTCTTCTGGCTAAATGTTGCAAGATTGTCAGACACTCTAAGCACAGTCCATTAAATGCACATGAATTAAATGAACAGCAAGTTGCACTTGGACAGAAGCAAGAATCACTCGTTCAGGACATTCCAACAAGATGGAATTCTGGTGAAGCACTGACCACTACACTGACCACTACACTGGCTCTGCAAAACAGCAACGTTGCCATATTGAAAGGACAGGATCTTGCCAAACTGCAAAAGGTAGAAGAACTAGTTGAACCTTGCAGGTGAGTTAATATTTCTTTCTGCTCTCACTCATTGTGTCTGTATCTCTCTCTCCCTGTGTATGTGTATGTTTTTTCTCTGTCCCCGTTTCTGTGTGTATGTGCTCTCTGCCTGTGTTTTCTGTGTGTATGTGCCCTCTGCCTGTGTTTCTGTGTGTATGTGCCCTCTGCCTGTGTTTCTGTGTGTATGTGGAAGAGTCCATAGAACAGTGTCTGGAACTCTATAAAGCCCAAAATGGATATGGAGGGGTGTCCACTACAGTGGTGGTCAAAGAGAGAAGGAGCACATGTGAGGCTGGCACCCATTGCACACAAATACCTGTCAACCCCTGCAACCTCAGTGGCTTGTGAGAGGTTGTTTTCACTCTCAGGCCACATCATCCAAAAGAAGAGAGCTGATTTGTCCCCAGATAATGTAAAAACCTGGTCTGTTCAGTAACTGGATGAATGTAAAGGAGGAATAAGCTGAATCTTTACTACAAAAAGAATAAGATTCAACAATTAGAACCTTAATATTTCCTTGTTCCTTTTTCATATTTTGCATTGATATTGCTGACTATATTTAAATTGAACTGGTACTTGAACGTAGTTCACAAGGGACAATCTGTGTTCAAAGTTAAAAAGATACAATTAAACAAACATATTTTAACATAAATATGGACAGTGTAGAAAAGAGGTGAAGAAGAGGGTACAGGCAGGATGGAGTGAGTGGAGACGGGTGTCAGGGCTGATGTGTGACAGAAGCAAGAGTGAAAGGGAAGGTTTACAAGACAGTAGTGCGTCCTGCTATGATGTATGGTTTGGAGGCTGTGGCTCTGTCTAAAAGACAGGAGGCTGAGCTGGAGGTGGCGGAGATGAAAATGCTGAGATTTTCGTTGGGAGTGACAAGGATGGACAAGATTAGAAATGAGCAGATCAGAGGGACAGTGAAGGTGGAGCAGTTTGGAGATAAAGCCAGGTTGAGATGGTTTGGACATGTGTTGAGGAGGAATAGCGGATACATTGGTCAAAGAATGTTGGAGATGGAGCTGTGGGGTATATATATATATATATATATATATATATATATATATATATATATATATACATATATATATATACAATAAGCTGGACTGTTATTATTGGTTGGATGATCAGAATTGTGGACTGGACAAATAAAGCAGGACAGAAAACATATTGATGCCATTGGTGTTGGACTTGCTGGACCAAATTAAGCTTCACCTGTCTGTCAAAGCCCAGCTCTCTTGTTTTGGACATATTCTGAGAAGAATCAGTTCTCTGGAAAAATCACTTATGCTTGAAACCCTTGAAGGTAAAAAGTCCAGAAGACAGGATATTCTGAAGAAACGCTCTCAATGTGGTAGCCTGAAGTTGAAACTGACTTGAAAAAAGAGTGTAGCATGCTTGTCATCAGAGCACAGCTAAAAAAAACAGCATGAGTGACTTGCACATCTGTGATGGCAGTATTAATGCTGAATGATACAGGTTTTGGAGTAACATATGCTGCCATCCAGATGATGTCTTTTTCAGGGAAGGGCTTGCTTATTTCAGCAAGACCATGTCAAACCACATTCTGCAGGTATCACAATAGCATGGCTCTAAGAGTCCAAGGGCTAAACTGGCCTCCCTGCAGTCCAGACCTGTAAACATTTGGGACATTATGAAATGAAAAATACAAAAAATGAGATCCCAAACTGTTGCGGAGCTAAAAATGTAGCCTATATCAGGCAAGAATGGGTAAACATTTCACTTTCATAACTACAGCAATTGGTCTAATCAGTTTCCAAATGCTTACTGAGTGTTGGTAAAAAAAGAGGTGGTGAAATACAGTGGAAAACATGCACCTCTCTCAACTTTTTTTTGCTGGTATCAAATTCAAAATGGACATATAAATATATGGATATATTTTTAAAAAGCAATAAAAGTTTCTTGTATTTGTACAATTTTCAGTTAAATATAAGGTTGCACATTCTGTTTTTATTTACCTGAGGGAGAAGTGGCTTAGAAAATGTGTGTGTGTGTGTGTGTGTGTGTGTGTGTGTGTGTGTGTGTGTGTGTGTGTGTGTGTGTGTGTGTGTGTGTGTGTGTGTGTTTTTATTTACTTTTTTGGTATCAGGATTGTAACAAGTTTATTCTCTCTCGCTCTCTCTCTCTCACACACACACACACACACACACACACACACACACACACACACACACACACACACACACCTGACGCACTGACTGAGAAGCAGACAGTGGATATCAGATCAGTAGACAGGCTTTATGTGTGCTTACTGAGCTTCCCTGCTGTTCTTACAGCTTTCCGTCTCCGGCACAGTTTGGCTCAGTGAAAAAGGAAAGGACTTCCAAAATATAATATTTTCTCGACAGATGAAAACCAGAGCATAAGGAGCGCTTATGGTCGCATCCACGTCTGTGTGTGTGGTCTTAGACAACTGGAAGTGATGTTAGCTAAGTAAGGAGAGAGACAGAGAGAGAGAGAGTGAGAGAGAGAGAGAAGGGGGGCTACTCAACAACACAATGGCCAAATGTATAGGGTAAAGTGCCCTCATCCTATATAATCGACACAAAGAGAAAAGAGGGAGATGAGAACAAAGAGAAGAGAGAACTAGAAAGAAGAAAAAGAGAAAAGGGAGGAAAAAAGGGGGAGAAGAGAAGAATCTGGCAGAGGAAAGTCCTCTTTCTTTTCTTGGACAGCTGAGAGTCTTATTATGGGATTAAAGCTAAACATTCGCCTCATGGAATGTGATGTGGGTTGTGCATTGTGGCTGTGTGTGTGTGTGGGTGTGGGTGTGTGTGTGTATGTGTGTGTGTGTTAAGGTATTGGGGGGTCTTGGCAGAGGGCCCAGGGTGGCAGATCAGTTTCGAGCTGGGGTGTGGGGGTGGGGGATTCGGGAGCTGTGCCAAATCTATAAGAAACAGCTGCTAGATAAAGCAGGGTGACTTATAGAACTCCCACAATGCAACTGGTCTCCAGTGACTTCAGCACTCCATTTCCTTCAGTGCCATCAGGCCAAACCACCATACTGCTGCAGGAGAGATGAAATACAGTGGACGGAAACAGAAAGAAACAAATATACACAGATACACACACAAGGAGTACCAGTCAGAAGTTTGGACACACATGATTGGTTGTACTTTTCGTGATCTTGAAGGCAGTTATGGGAATGGAGAGTCAACTCTGGGCCTGTGAGAGTGTGAGATATTTGATTGTCAATCCCCAAATAGCCTCTATATAGTCTCTATATAGCCTATATAGAAAATGCATCCTTCCACAACATACACATACATGCACTGGCTGTATTTTGCTTTGGAAAATATAGTATTCATTATAAAAAATTGCTTACTGCATAGTAGCAAGCATACTCAAGAGGCAGATTTTGTCAGGGAACACTATTGTATCATGATCCATTGAAATAATTAAAACTGCATTTTTATTCAGTGGCACTAGTGTTTTTATCACTCTGTTCTCTTTCAGTCATTTGGTGTTGTGCACCTGTGCCTGACTTAGCTAGCTAAGACCTCTAGTTTTTCTTCTGCTTCCTCTGCTAAGCTGTTTTTTTCACTCTCTGTTATTGGCTATAGTTTTAATGTTCTTCTCTCTGATGTTCAAACAGCATGTTTTCAGTTCTTTAGTGGTCCAATTTCATCTCTCTCTCTCTCTCTCTTTCGGTCTCTGTCTCTCTGTTCAGTTGTCAGTAGAAAATGCTAAGGCAGATTTCACTTCCAGTCCTGGTTGTGATTTCAGTAAAATCAGTTTCCTGTTTTAAAATGTCTTGTTTCAAGTTAAATATGGGTTTGGGCCTACCTACTTTAACATCAGCCAACTTGTTTCAAGTATCAGCATAATCATACGCTATTAGTATTGAGTAATTTCCTCTTAAATTACTGATTTATTTTCTTATTCTGTGGCCTTTAGTTTTTAATGTGTTTAAAATATATTTGCTTACATTCACTGTATTTCACTTATTACTGTGCTGTGGCAAGTCTGAACTTAATAAATTTGAATTGAAAACCAGCATATTTTACTCATTTCAAACCTCTGAACACTTATCAGAGCCTACTTATTTCTAGACTGGAACCAACTTATTTTAAGAATACTTCTCAAGTTATCTTGCTGCATGGACAGATAATTTCACTAGTATTAGGTTGTTTTCTTGTTAAATTCATGTCCAAACTTTTGACTGGCACATACAACTCCCCTGTGTAAACACATGGGTGTGTGTGTTTGTTTCGACCATCTGGATTACCCCGTCTACAAAAATCTCCATCTTCTCCAGTTTATAAATCCTCCACTCCTTAGTCCTCAGTATACAACACTGACAGCCTAAACTGAATGTAACCACAGCCTCTAACAGTTGTCCCTCTGCACACACTGCCTGCACGCCACTCACCCTCATCAAACACTCACACACACACACACACACACACACAGACAAACACACACACACACAGTAGAGGCACACACACATATGGTGACAGTATGCGAAACTGTACCTTTCATTAATGTGGTTTGGTTTCCGGTGAAGAGTTGTGGTGCTGGCATCTGATCTGAGTGAGCGTGTGTGTGGTGTGTGTGTTTATGTGTGTGGAGGGTGTGTGTTAGGATAATGAGGCAATGAATAAGAGCTGAGTGAGTGTATAAAGCTCCAGCTACAGTTCAGCAAGTGACACATCAAAGTATTAGTGTGTGTGTAATCTTTTCATCTTCAGTACTACGTCATATCAGTTTAATAAGGCAAAGTAAAACAACATATAGAACAGAATAGAATAGAGCAAAGGAGAATAGAATAGAATAGAACCAATGAAAATAGAATAGAATAGAACAGAACAAAGGAGAATAGAATAGAATATAATAGAATAGAACAACAGAGAATAGAATAGAAAAGAACAAATAGGAATAAAATTGCATAAAATTGACAGAACAATGGAACAGAACAAAAGAGAATACAACCAAAGAGAATAGAATAGAATAGAATAACGTAGAACAGTAAATGCAAGTGGAATATAATAGACCTAAATAGCATAGAATAGAGCAGAATGGAACAAATGAGAATAGAATAGAACAGAACAGAACAGAACAGAATAGCATAGAATAGAATAGGAGATGAACATGAATAGAACAAAAGAAAAGGACAGGACTGAATAAAATTCTAGAACAAGAAGTACATTTTTTTCTACTGTAAAATTACAACAAAATTCATCTGTCCTCCAATATCTTACAGTGAAAATAATGAATAATTAAAATATATAGCTGCCAGTTAAAGGTAGAAAGGTGTCCACTGCATCTGTACTCTTCACAGCAGACTTGTAGGCCAACCAAGGTGAAGCAGTGGCAGTAAATAATTACATAATAACTCTAGCCTGTGATAAAAATGAGGGATGGCTCTGTCTCGCCATCTCTTATCAGACTTATGTTAATGCCTGCTTGCACCAAATGTAAATCGGAGCGCTGCCAAGCAGCAACCTCAATCATCCTGGGAACCATGACAACTACATAAGTGGGCGGTATTATGTAAATGAGCAGAACGCAAGGAAGGCAAAAAATTAAAGACGCCAATGATGCTTGACAACGGGGCAGAACAAAAGCAGGCTGAAAGCATGAAATATAAAAAAGAAAACAAAGGCAATTACGTCCAGTACAACCAGTTCTGCTCTGAGCAATTATTTCCCCTTTTTGCTTGTAATGTTTATCTTTCTTTCATTCTTTCTTTCTTTTCCTTTATCCTCCTCTTTGTCTTACGTCAGTAGCTTGAGGCACACTGCCATAACACTTACGCACTTTTATCTATCATGCTGGATGTGCATATTAGATTCATTCATTAGTGCTAATTTAAAAAGTAATGGCACCTGGTTCATCCTTGCTGTGATCACGCTGTTGTCCAGGGACCCACATTTGTATGCATATGAGTGTGTGGTGCCATTTCCTTGCTGTCTGCTGTTGTGTGACATCCTCCACAGAAGACTTTGTTGAGTCTTTTTGTTGTTACAGGCCAAGTAATCATAATACATGTATGAATCTGAAGATGGCTGTTTGGTTTTTAATCAATTCTAACAATATTCAGTGAAATACTGACTTCTTTCTATGTTTGTGTATTAGGTCAGTTCTTTAACCTCTCAAAATCCTACACTCTTTCACTCCCTCTGTCAATCACCTTCTTTTTCTCCCATGACTTATTTCATTTTTTTCTTTCTCTCACTCTTTCACTCTGTCTCTCTGTCTCTTATTCTCTCAAATGCTTTCTTTCTCTCTCATTTTTTCTCTCTAACATATTCTCAGAACAGAACAAAGCAGAACTGTATATAATTGAATAAAAACCACAATAGAAGGGAATAGCATAGCACAAAATAGAACAGAACAACACATACTAGAAGAACAAAACAGGACAAGACTTAATAGAATAGAACAAGACATAATAGAATAGAATAGAATAGAATAGAATAGAATAGAATAGAATAGAACAAACTTGAACAGAACAAGACATAATAGAATAGAGCAGAACAGAATAGAATAGAACAAGACACAATAGGAATAGGAAATAGAATAGAATATGACAGAACAAAACAGGAAACAGAATACAACCCCAATTCCAATGAAGTTGGGATGTTGTGTAAAACATAAATAAAAACAGAATACGATGATTTGCAAATCCTTTTCAACATATATTCAATTGAATACACTACAAAGACAAGATATTTAATGTTCAAACGGATAAACTTTATTTTTGCAAATATTCACTCATTTTGAATTTGATGCCTGCAACACGTTCCAAAGAAATTGGGACAGGGGCCACAAAAGACTGGGAAAGTTAAGGAATGCTCAAAAACACCTGTTTGGAACATTCCACATTTTCAGCAACAAGTTCTATCAATAGAAACCACCATATATGTGGTGTTTTTTATTTTTTGTATTCTATTACTGTATAAATATTTTCTCTAGTAACATTTGTGTCTTTGTTAAAACGTGTTCTGAATCGTACCAAAGTAAGTTGAATTATGGTGAAATTTGAAATGTTAGATTTCATGATGAATCATTTTCTCAAAGAATCAGGCTTGACTAAAATAAGAATTTGATCACATGGCATCTTCCATTCATCAGCCAGTGTGCTGAAACCTGGCTCTTTTTGTGTGAGTAAAGAGCGAAATGGAGAGAAAGGAAGAAGAGAAAAAAGGCAAAACGGATTGAGGAGCGACAGCTGCCCAAATGCAGTAATCCTGCCATGTGATGATGTCACTGGTGCTGGCAGTGCGAAGGCAAGGCAGCAGAGAACCAGAAGAGCAGAACCTTCAGACGAGGTCATCAAAGTGAGACAAAGTCATCACGCGCACACACACACAGCTGTCGCTGTTCGCAGGACTCGGTCCTACAGCAGCTCTTAAAACAAAGACTCTCTTCAAAGTGAGAAAGAGAGAAACAGAGCTGGAGAACTACTGTGTGTGTTTGGGTGGTTAATGACTTCATCAACATATGTGAGTTTCCTGAGGTCAAGGGTGAACCCCGCTGACCCCAAAGCCAAGCTGGTGTGTGCGTCTCTGTGTTTATGACGTCTGGCTTTTAAAGTCTCTTGTAAACGTTAATGGCCCTTTGCCTCTTTTTTTCTGCCTCATTTACACAATGTGTCTAATCAGGACCTCGCTTAAAGATTAACTCCCACCTCCGTCACAATTGCAGTAATTATGAGAAAGTAACGAACTATGAACATCGTTAAAGAAAAGACCAGCCTGGATGGAAATGGGTGGTTTTCTCTTCGGAAGTTTGAATTAAGTTCCAACTTTAAAGCAGTCGAGCATTCAACATCAGTGAAAGTTACACAAGAAGAGCTTAGCAAGGCCTTAACAGAATGCTTTAATGAAAAATCCAATTGGCATAATTTTTCCCTTCCCCCACATGTAGTCAATCAGCCAATCCACAGTGCAAAAGTCTATCTATCTATCTGTCTGTCTATCTGTGTATATATCATCATGAAATTTTCACACAATGTAAAGGACATTTGATGCATTTAAATGATGTTGAAAAATAAAAATGGACAAAAATGGAGATGCATGGTTTTCACTGGACAATGATATAGGGAGACTTGCTTCTAGTTTTCCAAAGAAATCTTCAGGAATATTTTATACACCTTCAATTTCAGTCTTAGAAGTTGGTTGCATTTTTGCCTCTAATGATGGAAGTAGTCCCTAACACATTCAGTGATCTTGAGGTCTGGGCTCTGGGGTGATCAGTGTATTGTTCTGCGAGCAAGTTTTTTTGTTTGATTTGCAATTTTTCTTTTTCTTTCTTTCTTTCTTTCTTTCTTTCTTTCTTTCTTTCTTTCTTTCTTTCTTTCTTTCTCTTTGACTTTTGCACAGCGTGTATTTGGTGTCTGAAGTTTGCTTCTTTAATTTTTTACGCCAAATCACAAATCTAATGCCACTAACAAGTAATGGAGGCTTATGTCCAAGGATAAGCACTGCACAAACTGCATGCCTATATCCCTACACACTTACCTGAAGAGATATCAAGTCTTCTGATGCAAAATATCATATGGCTGAAGCAGCTGTGCAGAACCCTGCATTTTGACTGTGCCTTTTCTCACAAAACAAACAACAACACAACAAACGTCAGACGCCAGACTGATCATCTCCAATTGAGGTAAGGATCAAATTTTGCAAATATAATTTTTTGGCAAATAATCGCACAGACTGTCACTGTTAGAATGTTAATTGCTCTTTTGGTAGCTCCGTCTCTTTCATCAAGGCTTTGTCGTCCCTTAATGCGTGCCAGCACTGAGAGAGTGGAGGTCTCTAAGCCCCTCCCTAAGGGGCTGTTAATTAATTATTTGTTAATGACTTTTGGGATTTCTGAATGACGGCATCATCAGGAAAGAAAAGGATGTTTACTGGATGGGAGGGGGGTCTCCAAACCTGGCATATGAGGGAAGCAGAGAAAGAAAGAAGGAACGAAAGAAAGAGGGATAATTTCCACCACTCAAAGTCAATCTTTGTGTGCCCCTGAAAAAGAAAAGTCGCTCATTATCCCCCCACCACCACCACCAAATCCTTCGTTTCTTTCTCTTTCGTGCGTGAAGGGGTCTATAAAGCTGTGCTCTTTTATTGGCCTCTTTGGAGAGACCACAGGTCAGAATGCCACATGCTTTGGCCGAAGTGAGACAAAAACGTCTCAATTGTAATAATATGCCACCAGGGTTGGGATGCCAGTATTTAGAATACATATTTAGTTTCTGTATTAGTTTAAGTTACATTTTGTAAAGCAGTACTCAGGATATTCTTGCATTTTTGGTAAAATACTTTTAGAATACGTACCCATTAAATAATAAAAAAGCATACAATTCAAAAGAAACAACATCAATGTGTGTTATGGGCTATTTTGGAAACAAGATGTTGCAAAAATGCTTATGATGCAAATTGACTGCCTTTTTACAAACAATGAACTTCTTGCTAAAGCCTGAGTAGACTAATAAATCAATATGATTAGTTATTAATCACAGTGTTTTAGGGCTCTGCTAAAGCCTGAGTAGACTGATAAATCAAGTTGAACATCAGTTATTAATCTCAGTGTTACTGATCTCTGCTAAAGCCTGAGTAGACCAATAAATCAATGTGATGATCAGTTATTAATCTCAGTGTTACTGATCTCTGCTAAAGCCTGAGTAGACTGAGAAATCAATGGGATGATCAGTTATTAATCTCAGTGTTACTGATCTCTGCTAAAGCCTGAGTAGACTGAGAAATCAATGGGATGATCAGTTATTAATCTCAGCGTTACTGAGCTCTGCTAAAGCCTGAGTAGACTGATAAATCAATGTGACAATCAGTTATTAATCTCAGTGTTACTGAGCTCTGCTAAAGCCTGAGTAGACTGATAAATCAATGTGATGATCAGTTCTTAATCTCGGTGTTAATGAGCTCTGATAAAGCCTGAGTAGACTGATAAATCTATACCACATCTATTACATCTCTTGCTGCATTTGTTGCCAGACAAAAATGTTCCTGTTCACATAAGGGCTATAAAAAGGGCTGTTACAAACATTTAGGTTACATGAACCGCTAACATGACTTGTAAACAAATGGTAAATGGTATGGTAGAAAACAAATGAAGAAATATGGTACAACTCCAATTCCAGTGAAGTTGGGACATTGTGTAAATCATAAATAAAAACAGAATATGGTGATTTGCAAATCCTTTTCAACCTATATTCAATTGAATACACTACAAAGACAAGATAATTAATCTTCAAATGGATAAAATTGAGTGTTTTCTGCCTGCAACACGTTCCAAAGAAGTTGGGACAGGGGCATGTTTACCACTGTGTTACATCACCTTTCCTTTGAACAACACTCAATAAGCGTTTGGGAACTGAGGACACTAATTGTTGAAGCTTTGTAGGTGCAATTCTTTCCCATTCTTGCTTGATGTCCAACTTCAGTTGCTCAACAGTCTGGGGTCTCCGTTGTTGTATTTTGCGCTTCATAATATGCCACACATTTTCAATGGGAGACAGGTCTGGACTGCAGGCAGGCCAGTCTAGTCCCCGCACTCTTACTATGAAGCCACGCTGTTGTAACACGTGCAGAATGTGGCTTGGCGTTGTCTTGCTGAAATAAGCAGGGACATCCCTGAAAAAGACGCTGATTGGATGGCAGCATATGTTGCTTCAAACCCTGTATGTACCTTTCAGCATTAATGGTGCCTTCACAGATGTGCAAGTTACCCATGCCATGGGCACTAACACACCCCCACACCATCAGAGATGCTGGCTTTTGAACTTGCTGATAACAATCAGGACAGTCCTTTTCCTCTTTGGCCCAGAGGACACAACGTCCATGATTTCCAAAACAATTTGAAATGTGCACTCGTCAGACCACAGGACACTTTTCCACTTTGCGTCAGTCCATCTCAGATGAGCTCGGGCCCAAAGAAGCCGGCGGTGTTTCTGGGTGTTGTTGATATGTGGCTTTTGCTTTGCATGGCAGTTTTAACTTGCACTTGAAGATGGAGCGACGAACTTGCTTGTTCATCCTTGCTTGTGAACGACTGAGCCTTTCAGGGATGTTCCCTTTATACCCAATCATGACACTCGCCTGTTTCCAATTAACCTGTTCACCTGTGGAATGTTCCAAACAGGTGTTTTTTGAGCATTCCTCAACTTTCCCAGTCTTTTGTTGCCCCTGTCCCAACTTCTTTGGAACGTGTTGCAGGCATCAAATTCAAAATGAGTGAATATTTGCAAAAAACAATAAAGTTTATCCATTTGAACATTAAATATCTTGTCTTTGTAGTGTATTCAATTGAATATAGGTTGAAAAGGATTTGCAAATCATCGTATTCTGTTTTTATTTATGTTTTACACAACGTCCCAACTTCATTGGAATTGGGGTTGTAGAAAAATAAAGCTACTCAGCTGCTTTTATCGCACTGTAAATGTCATGTGGCCATATGCTTCTCTGATTGAGTGATTAGTACAGTGTGTCACCAAGATGCCAAGTTAATGCCAAGTGTGAACAGGGCCTATGTTGTATGTGGTGATCCTAACTGATATCATATGTTTTAAAGTTGCCTGTTCAATCTTGATATATATCATTCAGATTGCTGATCTAGTCATGTTCCCAGATGAACCCAAACATCTTCATTTTTGTGTGGTGCTGCACATTTCTATCCTAAAAGGCGAATTCCATTGAAACAGACATAAATTTTGACAGCAGGAGCCAGGGTGTGTGATGTCTGCAAAACTAATATAGCTATTTTAATTACTATCCAAAACCAGCAGTGTATGTAAAGGTGTCCTGTGTTTTTATGCAGTAGGGTCCAAAAGTCTAAGACCTCTGGTGAAAATAATACTATTTTGGACTATTTCTAATGTAATGCAAAGTTTTGCATTTCAAAATGACATTACCAGAATAATGATATGAGTGAAAAGTTTACATGTTCAGAATGTTCAGAATTTCTCAGTGTTTGGTATTTCCTTTCACTTTAATGACAGCTTGTGCTCTGATGAGTCAGCCAAATCCATTGGAGAGTCATCTGAAATGTTTCAGTGAAAGGAATAAAACTGGAAAAAAAAAAATCTGACTTTTTTGCACAAAGGCCTTAACATCGTCAATTTCACAAATTTGCTTCAATTTGAAGAGTGACTTTAAAGTAGTGCACAAATTTTGAATACTTCTTCTTTATTTTGTCAAAACTTTTCTTTATTTTGAATTTTTCTACAATTTCACAACTTTGTTTATTTACAGGTATAAATGAAACAAATACCAGAATTACAATGTAGTCCTTGGGGACTACTTTGCTTTATAGCACCTGGCAACAACATTTTTCCATACCTTTTTGATAGAAGTAGTCATGAACATGTAACAATAGCGGTGAATGACAAGGAGACAAAGTTAGTTAGAGGAATATCTGGGCATGCAGATTAGGTTAACTGAAGTTAAACTTTAGCTGCTCCATCCTCCATTAAACTGCATCATCTAGGCAGTCTCCAGAGGTGTCACCACAGTTTTATTTGCTTAAATTGTATATACAGTTTGCGTGAAACCATTTACAGATACTGTGTCTTGTGGGCTTTTAATGTACTCGTTTTGCAAAGATTTTTCCAGTCTAGTACTGTTACTTACTGGCTATCAGAAATAGTAACACACACATACACACACTGTTTCTCATGTGGATCAACTGAATGTCCCCACAATGTTTATGTTTTATACAATTTGGGGACATAAGGTCCCCACAACAACCTAAATACAAGACCACACACACACACACCAGGGGAAATGTCAGTGTCACAGCGTTTCTTTAGCAGCTGAATGACAGGCGAGTGTAGCTGAAGCCCTGTGCAGCCACACTGCAGCAGAGAGAGAGAGAGAGAGAGAGAGAGAGAGAGAGAGAGAGAGAGTGACTGAGTTACATAACCAAACCTTTAGAGTGAGAGAACAGAATGGCCCTAAAACAAAGCTGCATTATTCACAGCACCCCGTTCCCCTCTCTCTCTCACACGCACACACTACAGGATCCCCATTACTGTGCAGTAGTGGAGTTGAGAGCCAGCTGTTGTTGTGGATTGATGTGTTCTTTACTGGTGCTAAATCACTCACAGATCAGCTGCCACTGATGCTCTGTCACCCTCTCTCTCCCTATACTTTACTCTTTCTTTCTTTGTTTCTCTGAATCTTTTATTCTGTGTCTCATGATTTCTTTCTTTCTTTCCTTCTTCTTTCTTTCTTTGTTTCTTTCTTTCTCTGAATCTTTTACTCGGGTCTCATGATTTCTTTCTTCCTTTCTTTCTTCCTTTCTTTCTTTTACTGTCTCTTACATCTTATTGTCTTTCTCTCTCACACTTTGATTCTTTCTCTTTACTCTTTCTTTCTTTTTATCTTTCTTTCTATATACTCCCCATTTTCTCTACATTTCTTCTATCCCTATGTCTCTTTCTCTCCAGTCACAAGCTCACCTCCCTCACACCTCCTTTACATTTTCCATCTCTCTCTCTCTCTCTTTCTCTCTCTCTCTCTCTCTCTGTCTTCTTTTCTCTGCAGTGTATTAGCCCTCTCTTCTTCTCTCTTTGTTTGGGGCAGTCTGGCTCTTTCAGTTGGTGTCAGGCTGCTCCAAAGCAGGAGAGAAGAGTAGAGGAGAGTAGAGCTTTAGGCCGTAAAGCAAGTCTGTGCTGCCCTAATGAGGCCCAGAGAGGTACTGCAGAGAGAGAGAGAAAGAGAGGGAGAGAGAGAGAGAGAGAGAGAGATGATGAAATCCTGGCCGATTTTCAGCAACATGCCCCGCAGTGAGATCATCCCTCGCTTTCTATACGTCTAGCGCTCACTCGCTCACTCCTGACATTATGCAAGCAAATGGGGGGGCTGAGGAGAGGGTACAGAGGACGCAAGAGGGTTTTATGAGGACATATAAGATGCTCTATCTCTCTGTCTCTATCTGCTCTTCCTCCTCATTTTCTTCATCTTCCATCTTCTCCTTTGTGCTCAGCTTTAGGCAATAAAAATGAAAACAATTACATATTATTATTGTTGTTGTTGTTGTTGTTGTTGTTTCTTACCTCATCATCTTTATATTTGACAATTCAGTAATGCAACACACTGGTCATTAAAAAATGGAGGTGTTGTCTTCCTGAAACATTCATTAACCTCACCCATTCACACCTGCATCCTATTCATTTTTGCAGAAATGAGCAGGTTGCTCCAGAGTCAAGAACAAAGACAGATGACACCTTTTCAAGACACCGCTTAGCTGTGGCTGTAAATCTTTCCACGCAGGTCCTGTTTCCGGCTCAATGTATTCATTTTCTAATGCCTTAAACATTTTAATTCAAAGCCATCGGTTTTACTGACTGCTTGACATCCTAGTGACAAAAAAATATACCCTGAGGCAAAAAACTTGGTAAATATAGTGTATTTTTTTTTCATTTCAATATAATGAATTATCCAATAAAACATACAAGCTACCAATAAAATCTTGCACACAGTTATGTCAGGTCATTAATGTGTGACTTTAATTTAAGGATTTAAAAGATTAGGTGTCCAGGAGGGCAATAAATAAGATGTGAGTGCAGAATGGCTAGAACAAAGCAGCGCAGTGTGCGTCTGCAGGAGTGAACAAAAGAAAGCTTTGGGCCATAAGTGCATTACACGATGCGGAGAGTTCTGCAGGAAGGAGGGCCATCCGATTGGTCAGATCAGCTTATGTCTGAGTACAGGTAATAAAACCCCTCCTTCTGTGCTGCTCACACACACACAAATTGTATTCCTGTCTTTGCAGGGTATTTCCATTGACTTGTACATTAGTGTAGCTATACTTAAAGCGAGCGTAATTTTATTAGCATCAACCAATCAAAGCTTTTTCAGATAAACACTACATTTTGTGTGGAGAAAAAAAAATGCACCATGCAAAAATCCCCACAATATCAAAATGTTCACGTTTTCATTTGCAGGGCTACATACCCAAGAGCTAAAGACACATACATAAACAACAACAACAACCCCCTCGGCCCCGCCACTTCTCTTTCTCTCTGTTACATCACTAGACTGAGACTTTGTTCTTTATATCCTTCTAAACACACTCCTCATGACCTTGAGGCAGAAAAAGATGCCGGTTCATTGAGTTCATGAGGCACAAATGCACTGGCATGTTAGAACGCACACACATACAGTGTAGAGCTCCAAAAACAAAAGACAAAGGACATCATTCACTGCCAAGCTTTTAATGTATCTGATATCAAAGAGGTGAGAATCATTACTCATAAGACAGGCTGGATCAACTGAACACATCATGGTAAGGTCACTCCAGTCATTTAGCAGCTAAAGGAATGGCATTCCTGACGCATTCCCATGGCATTCCCATGCAATTCCCTCGAATCCGGACGCCCGCACCTCAGCCAGGTGTGGGACGTCCCACCAGAGCTTGAAACCTGACAGGACCTGATATCTAGTGTCAAGGTCTTTGGCTATATTGCTCTATTTGTCAGGCTTGGGTCAGATGTAAATTTCGCAATGGAGTTTCTCTCAGTTCGAACAGCTTCCTAGTTTTATTATCTTCAATTTATAATTAGGTACGCTGAAGTCTCATGTTGTTGGTTGTATTCATGTGGAAATCGAATAAAGTAAATCCAGTATAGTCATATACAAAAGTTTAAATGCCACCAGTCAAATTTCATGTTTTGTCATTATCTCAGTGAACATGACATGACTGTCAGCTTTCGTTTGACCTTTTCATCAAATCTGATGTTTTGTCATGCAGTGATGGTCGAGCAGCTGCACACAAGCCTAAGATCAAAATGCACAATACCAAGCTGACTCCATTGGACTCTTGAGCAGTGAAAACCTGCTTTCTGCAGTAATAAATCATGCTTCCCTATCTGGCAGCGAAACAGTAAAGTTTAGTGGAGGAGGGATAACGATATGGGGCTGTTCTTCAGGGTGTGAGCTTGGCTCCTTAGTTACAATGAAGGGTGATGTTAATGCCACAACACACACCGAGATTTTAGACAATTACATGCCATCTTTGTGGCAACATTTTAGGGAAGGTCCTTCTCCCCCACCCCCACCCCCCCCTAAAAAGATTTGGGATAAACTGGAACACTGATTCTGAGCCAGGTCTTCTCATCCAACATCGCTGACTGACCTCACAAATACTCTTCTGACAGAATGGGCACAAATTCCCACAGACACATTCCAAAAAAGCCACCTCCAAATATTGGAACCTGTTATAGCTACAAGGGGCCACTCCATATTAATGCACTTGGTTTTGGACTTGAGTGTCCAACAAGCTCATATGGGTGCGATGTGTAGTTGCGCACACACATATGTGAGCCTTTTAATACTGGCAACCAGGTCTGGATCATGAAGTTACAAATATTTGGTTGGCCCTTATCTGGCAACCTTTTTGGGTGGTCACTGAATGTTTTAATGATACACGAGGCCTATGCAGCACTGCAATGGCAGCATACTAACCACAGTGTTGGGCATGTCACTGCTATAAATGTATATTTTTTCGAGACAAAGCACATTAACGAGAGCACAGGTTGACATACACTCAGCAACTCATGCACTTAAAGCATATATAAAGCATGCATCCACATTTGTGCAATCCTCTACTCTGTTGAAGTTTCAGGTCTGATTTTACAGATCCCCCCACCACATCTTTTGAATATCTGGTGCTTCAAACTTAAAGTCCATTCACATGAATGCTAACTCATTGCTCAAACCTGAAAGCTTGACCAAAGTTATGGCGGACCCTGTAACAGTTGCTAAGCAGAGATTGGAGGACAAAAACGAAAATGGCCCTGGTTGCTTGGGTCCCTGGGCATGAGCCCATAAAATTTGCTGGCCA
Organism: Pygocentrus nattereri; assembly: GCF_015220715.1. Taxonomy (NCBI): domain Eukaryota; kingdom Metazoa; phylum Chordata; class Actinopteri; order Characiformes; family Serrasalmidae; genus Pygocentrus; species Pygocentrus nattereri. The sequence goes on along the minus strand of NC_051214.1, from coordinate 12,693,082 downwards.
CATATGGTGATGCAGCAATGTACTTAAAGCAAGGGTTTATGCTCCTGCAACGTTTCTTGTGTAAAACAACACACTTAAAAATGACAGTTCTTTAAGGGGTCTTTAAAAAAGAAAATGGTCCTATAGAACCATGAACGCTCAAAGAAGCCCTTGCAAGATTAAAGGGTTCTTCGCACTATTAAAGAGTTCTTCAGATTGATAGAGAACATGCTGTAGAAGTTATTTATAGAACCTTTTGAAAAGGGTTCCATGTAGCACCAAAAGTGTTTTTCTATTGTTACAACCTTGACATCGAAACAATAGACAGAACCTTTGCAGCACCTGTTGGTGCTCCATGAACCCTCATGCAAAAGGTTCTTTCTTTTTGATTCTATATAGAACCATTTTCTTGAAGAACCATTAGATATGCATCAGATGTAACTGTTCATATCTTCAAGAAGTAATCTGAAAATACTTTGCAGCTGTCAGTACCAGTGAATACAGGAACTGGAGGTCCTGTAATGTCAACACTTTAGAAAAAGTGCAAAATATGGAAAATGGAAAAAAACACAGGAACAGCGATCACTTTTGTTTACATTCAGGTGAACTTCTAAAATGCTGTTGTTACTTGCCAGAACATACTTGCAAAAGGTTTCTAAGGTAACTTAGCAGACACTATTCATTAGGAAAAATTAGCTGAACAAAGCTACATTGTCATTAGCATATCGACCTTTTTGGGCTCCCTTTATGATGGTTGTTTTGGGTCAAGTTCAAACAGAATGATGGTTAGACTATCATTGGGTTTGGATTGAAAACTTGCTATAGGTTGAGTTAGATTAAGTTTGGGTAGTTTCGCATGGCCAGCGTGATCTTGAATTGAGAATATACATTTAGGGACAACCTGTTGTATTTTTGTTTAATTACAGCAAAATCTGAGATAAACACAGATACACCCCATTTAAAAAAGGCCCCCAAATCCCTCTAACCTGTGCTCTTTAACATCCAGAGTACAATGCTGACGCAATCAAAACAAGCTAGCTAGCTATTCTAGTGCAATTGTTTTTCCCTTCAAAGATGTCATTTTTACTGTACATAATGTGTTCACTGCACGCATTTACATGCTCAACTGGAAGTTTTTTGGAGATACTCTTCAGCTATGCTGACTTATGTTACATCAACAGACTAACAATGTTGACGAATGAACCATCAATCCCCAGTTTCAGTTCCTCGTTCACAAGGCACTGGACTGGACAATATCTCAGTCACACTTTTGCTCCCACCCTAATAATCATGGTTGTCCCCAGGTGTTCCTGTTACGAGATCACATCTGACCCTGCAAGAGGAATTTGGGCAGAAATTTGCAAGACTACATTCAGAAAATTTTAGGCTCAGTTATAGCTCAGTGCCTGGACACATACTGGAGCAACTGTCACCCCACCTATACACTAGAGTGCAGTGAGATAGGGCAGCAGTGCCAATTAAAAAAAAAAAAAACACAATGCACAGAAGAAAGGGAAAGGGCAAGATGAGGAAGGAAAAAGAAAGACAGGACCTCTCTTCATTGTCCAGGCCGTGCTTGAAGCCTTTGTTTGCATAGAAATGTTTCGGTTTTAAATTGAATGGGCAGTGACGGGTGGCCAGAGTGGCAGGACAGTTCAAGCATGTCAGGAGGGGCAGTAGAACCCTGAGAGGAGGGCAGGGGAACAATGGCAGGGCGCTGGAGGGGGCAACGGCTCCAGTTGGGTGGCAGATGGACTCTGCTCGTGGTAATTTGTGCCCCAGGCCTTGATGAGGGGGCCAAGCCATGCGTGGGTAATTTCACTGTCCAATCACATGCCAGCACTGATTTGAGTCAAAATGTGGCGGGCTGATTTGAGTGAAAGCCCCTGTGCTCTGAGGACCACCCAACAAATGACAAGTACACACATACACCCAGTGGTGGACAGTAACTAAGTAAATGTAATTCGTTACTGTACTTAAGTAGTTTTTTTGTGTATCTGTACTTTACTTAAGTTTTTTCATTTTGGGCAACTTTTTACTTTAACTCCACCACAGTCAAATATCTGACTTTTTACTCCAGTACATTTTGTAAAATCTGTTGTTCTTTTGGTTTCTGTGTGTATAAAAACGTAACATGTCAAAACAAAAGAAGCACAAAGCAAGAACACCAATCAGGGCACAGCGGTCACTTAGTTCTGAGCTTGTTTTGACCTGTTGGTCATACCGACCCAGTGTAGCACACGGTTCAACATCAGCACAGCAGCGTAAAAATTTGGGAGCACATACGTCAGCTAAATGATGAACTAACCTAAGTTTGTGTAAATAGACCAAAATATAAAAATATGTCCACATATGCAGTCGTGACTGGCCTGTTTCTTTTCTTCTGAATTCATACAAACACTTTCATTTTATAGTAAATTAGTTTCAGTTAGTTTGTTTATGAACAGGACCTACAGATCAACACAGTAAAGGAGAACTTATTTGTGATCCTGAGTTTAAAGCCGGTTTTTATTCAACTTGTAACTAATTTACAAAGTAATCTGAAACTGAAACTTTGCTTGTGTGTAAAAAGTGATTTCAGAGCCACTCGGTTCTCCCTGATGGAAACTGTTTACCTTCAGTGTTTTGTGCTTATGATCATTTTAATAGACGTCAGCATCACTAATTAATGACGTTCTTTTAAAAGACTGGTTTACCAAGAGAGACACTGGAGGATTTTCACCTAAAATGAGTTCATGAAATGAGTCTTGTTATAAAAATGATAACAGGACATCAGAGCCATAATTACTCTTTTAGTACTTTTACTTTTGATACTTAAGTACATTTGAAGGCAAATACTTTTGCACTTTTACTCAAGTTGAGGTCTAGAGTAAGGACGTCTACTTTTACTGGAGTAATATTGTACCTTGGGTATCTCTACTTTAACTCAAGTACATGATTTGTGCACCACTGCATACACCACACACTGATCAGAGACTGATGTGTATCTGATATAGAGAAGAGAAGAGAACAGAAGAGAACAGAAGAGAAGAGAAATGGGTTAGATAAAAGAAGAGAAATGGAGAAGAGAAGAGAAGAGAAGAGAAGAGAAGAGAAGAGAAGAGAAGAGAAATGGGGTAGAGAAGAGAAGAGAAGAGAAATGGGGTAGAGAAGAGAAGAGAAGAGAAGAGAAGAGAAATGGGGTAGAGAAGAGAAGAGAAGAGAAATGGGGTAGAGAAGAGAAGAGAAGAGAAGAAAAGAAAAGAGAAGAAAAGAGAAGAGAAATAACTGATGTGAGGCCTTCCATAAAATCTTTTTAAAGACAGCAGAGGAAAGGCGAAGAATCTGCAAACTCACAGAAAGAAAAGACTGCTGGTTTGGCCATAACGTGTTTGGACAGCTCCTCTTGCTCGCTCTCTTTGTTGCTACTGCATTGTAGTTGTGCTGGGGTTTACTGTTGTCATCTCTCATTTTGATCCCTCTCTCTCTCCTTAATGAGCCTTGGTGGCCCAATGTAGGGGCTCAGGGTACACTATAGGTGGCTACAGCTCATCTAGATGCCTGTATGCTGGGGGGTGGGATGTTCTTAGGGGCCTATGGGGCCCCTTAGGCTCCCAAGCATCCCCCTTGGGGGTACTGGCATCTGGATAGAAATGGTGGAGGAAGGGAGCGACTATTGTCAAAAGCCATCAGATCTCAATGCAGTGCATACAGAATTGAATTCCTTTACAAGAGAGTGTTTTTTATTTTTTTTTAATTGCTGTTTGCATTCTTTCTTTTTCTTCATGTCCCCCCTAACGCTTAGCTTTTAGCAATACATAAGCAAGTCCTTAAAGAAATAGTTTGGTGAAAAAGAAAAAAATCACAATTTTACATTGTCCCCCTTACCACAAATGTAATGATGTGTTTGGTATTTAAAGTCTGCTTCTTTAGATTCATACTGCAGTTATGAGGGAAATATAGTTAAAGTGGGAAATGTAGGGCTAGGAATCATATTTACAGCAATGAGGATATATTAGACATCAAGCAAATGGAGTTGTGTAGCTGTGATCAGAGTGCACATATAGTTCAGGAACAGTTTGAGGAACATGACAAAGAGTTCAGAGTGTTGCCCTGGCCTCTAAATTATGCTGGAAAAAAGAAGTCTGATCCAGAGTAAATCCATTTAGCCATTTCCAGAACTTCAAGGATCTGCTACATCTTGATTACCTTCACTAACATGAAGGTCGCCTTCAGTCTTGAAGACTCCATGGGCTGGAGCTATATCGGCAGGACACAGAGGACCAACAGCACTTTAGGCAAGTAGTTACATTGCTTTGGTTCATTAGTGTGTGTTTATAGCCTGTAACCCATGGACATTACCAAATGTTAAGTTTCCTCCCTTAAGAAGCTCTTGGGTTGATTTCACAGTGTGTTTTTAGTCATTATTTGAACTATGAAGCAGCATCCTATCAGCTTTGCAGCATTTGATTGAATCTGAACATAAAGTACAGCTCTGTACGCTTCAGAATTCATCCTGCTACTTCTATCAGTAGTCACACCATCAATAAACACCAGTGATCCAGTTCCACTGGCAGCCATACATACCCATGCCATAATATTACCTCCATAACGATTGTCCGATGATGTGGTATGCTTTGGATCGTGAGCCCTTCCTTTGCTTTTCCATACTCTTCCCTTCCTATCATTCTGGTACAAGTTAATTTAGGTTTGGTGCAAAGAATCTTGTTCCAGAAGTGGCCAGATCTATTCTAGCAAAGTCTCGTCAGGCCTTTCTGTTCTTGAGTGTTCACTGACCAATAGTTTGCATCTTGAGGTAAACCTTTTGACTCTTGATTATAGACTCAGATAGCTGGCGATGAGCCTAGCCGGAAAGCTGCTTATCAATCAACTGTCCGATTACTTTTGAGTCGTTGGAAATGCAGGAACTTTGTCAAAAATGGCTGTAGTTCCTAAACAGTTAATGCAATATTTTTGAAACCTATTGAATTAAAGCTGAAATATCACACTTCAATCATATCTTTTTTGCTTCATTTCAAATCTATTGTGGTGGTTTACAGAGACAAAATTACAAACATTGTGTCACTGTCCAAATACTTATGGACATGACTGTACATATTTCTGACCCACTATGACAATGTCCATAAAAAATGGATAAAATACTCTTTTCGCTACACAAAATGACAGGATTGTCCACTTTTATAGAACAGTATGTCATGCAATCAGAACCAACACCAGAAAGTCTGTCTAAGATTATACCACAACTAAACACAGATTAAGGCAAATGTATAATGATTTAGGCATTTGTATTACACAATGCTTATTTCTGGTCATGAGCTTCTATTATCAGCTATGTTAGCCTAGTAGCTCCAATGCAAAACTAAAGAAGCAAACTTCAGACACTATCGACTACATTTAGGGTAAGGGAGGGAACTGTGTAAGGACTTTTCACTGAATTGTTCTTTTGAAACTGAACATGCTCAAAGAGAGCAGGAGAAGCATGTACAGTACAAAAATTGTCAAATATAGGTGACTAAATATAGAATGCGAGTTCAAAAATAGAGTACAGCAAATTGCATTTGCACTGTATAAAAAACCAGAGGCCTTTAATTCATCTTTTATCTCCCTTTCCTCTCTTCATCCATCATTTGTCACACAGTCTGTGAAGCCCTGAATATAGTACCCGCTCGAACAGTGACTTCCGCACTGGCCCGTTATAATTCAAACACATTTACTCCCGAGTGTGTATGCTTTGATCAGCTATATCCCACCACACACATACGCACACTTACAGCAGAGACGGTGGTGTGCATTATGCATTAGGATAGGTGTATGTGGATATATTATTTATAGTTGGGGTGAACGAGTGCATTCTGTCTGCAGAGGGAGGAAGGAGGAGCCATAAAGCAAAAGAGCGAGACAGAGGGAGAGAGAGAGAGAGAGAGAGAGAGAGAGAAACAAGATGATATTTCTCATCATACCTCTAAACAGAACATGCACACTACTACTGCTCTAACAGCTTTAAATACATAAATCTATATTCAAATATTAACATAAATAATAAAAACAATGAACAAAGTGAAAAAGGTCTACAGAACATTGTTATGTAATGATGAAAATATTATTAAGACACACATATATTTCAGCCTCCATATGCACCATACACAAACATAGTGCATTAAGATCTTATTAAGGTGTTTTGTTATATTTTGGAATATACTGACAGCATAAAACAAAATATTTAATTCCTCTATTACAGACTATTACAGTGCTTCTCCATCACTGTTCAATACAGTAAAATCCATTAGCATCGATGGTGGCATCATCACCACAGTGGTGACATCATCTATTCAGAATAGATCATGATCTGTATTGCAGTGAATATATGATAGAGAGAGAGAGAGACTGGGAGACAGAATAGAGAGAGGTAAAGACAGAATGTTAGAGAAACAGAGGGGGGAGAGATAGAACAGAATGAAAGAGTGGAGAAAAGAGAGAAAGAGATGGGAATAAGTGAGGAGAGCGAGATGGAAAGAGAGAGAAAGAGAGGGATCAAGACAGGAAAGTGGAAAAGAAAGAGAGAGGATAGAGAGTGGAGAGTGATAAAAAATAGAAAGATAGAGAGGAAAGAGGAATAGAAAGAGAGGGAAGGAGAGAGAATGTTTATTGAGAAAGGTTAGAAATAAAGAAAAAGAATGATGGAAAGAGTGAAAGAAAAGAGAAAGGGTAGAGAGGAAGAAAGGAAGGAAGGAAAAAGGTAAAAAAGGGAGTGAAAGGGAAGGATATAGGAAAAGAAAGCAGGAAGGAGAGACAGAAAGCAAGGGGGAGCCAAGAAGAGAGAGAAAGAGAGAGAAAAGAGGGAGACAGAGTGGGAGAGTGAAAAGAGCGGGGAGGGAGATAAAAAAATGAGAGAAGAGAGGGTGACAGAGAGAGAGAGAGAAAGAGATGGAGAAGAGTGAGTGAGAGCAAGGGAGAGAGAATGAGTATATACACATACGTGTATACATACATTTATATACATAGATATAGATATATAGATAGAGAGATATCGAGGGAAAGAGAGAGAGAGAGATAGAGAGAGAGAGAGAGAGAGAGAGAGAGAGAGAGAGATTGAGACAGAGAAAGAAAGGAAAAAGGGAAAGGGATCAAGAGAAGAAACACAACGGAAAAGGCAGGGAGAGTCATCAAGAGAAATGGAGCAAGATAGAGAGAGAGAAGTGAGGGAGGGGTAAGAAAGAAAAAGAAGATAGGAGAGAGACAATATTCATAGAGAGGACAGAGAGAGAGCGAGAGAGAGGATCGAGACAGGTTAGGAATAAAGAAAGTGAGAGTGATGGAGGGGGGAGCAAAGCAGAGACAGAAGAAGAGAAGGAGGGAAGGAGAGAGAGAGAGTGAGGGGGAGCAAAGCAGAGAGAGATGAAGAGATGGATGGAGGGGGGCTGCCACATACATTTCTAATCTCTAAAGCAAACAAAAAGAGAGAATACCTTGAAAGTGCCTCGCTCGCGGCTAAAGGCTGAGAGAGGAATTAAAGCAGCTGAGATTTGCGGCCTAAAGCTTCAGAGAACATGCTGTTCAAGCCCTCAATTAGCCAATCATTTCACAAGCGGCGACACGGCCGTAGATTTTAATTGGCAGCTTCCTCCTCCCCCTGGTTAATGTGTTTTGTCTTTGTGCAGTCACAAGCGAGGCCTCATCTGCTTCAACACATAGACTCGCACACACACACACACGCTCACACACACGCTCACGGAATTTGCCTTCCCATTTTTCATCCCAACAATGCGGGCGCTCATCTGCATATGAGAGGGCCAATCTGAATAAAGATCACATATGTAAAACAGGGGGAGGAGCAGGGGTTTTGTTAAAGTGATCCTAATTAGCGCTGGAAGCTGTCGGCCAATCAAAGGCCTTCTCGCGCACATTGTTCATTCGCACAGGCTCAGCAAGCCCGCTCAAACCTGTGTTTGAAAAGGAATGTAACGCCATCGACGTCACCGTCAACTGACCACACTACTCTGAAGTACCTCCTCTGAATACATATGCTTAAAGGAATAGTTTGCCGAAAAATTTAATCTTCACAAAAAATAACAGATCAGCATAGACACATCTGGGGTCTGAAGTTTGTTTCTTTTGTACTGGATCATTGTGGCTAACAAGTGATGGAACCATATAGCCCACCAGTTAGCAGTGTGAAGCATCACGCACTTGCCTCATAAAATGAAAAGCCAAATGTTTGAACGTTCATAAACAAGATTACTGGTGTGGTTTACCACTTGCACAAACTGGCACGTTTATCACACTCAAATATGGCAGTATTGATTCATAGCGTGACACAGTGCTGCAAAAAATAACACTGGAACAAATCTGGGAGTAATTTTGCTGGTAAACCTTGCAGAACCTGGCGGATTCAACTGGCAATATATGTAAAACAGTCTCTTTTTCCTGCAATCAAATTCACTATTTGACTTTTCACTTTTCATCCAAATCTCAGCCATAACTGGTAAGCTCAAGTGTAGTGCAGCCAGTTAAATAGAGTTCTAAAAATTGTTCTAAGAGTTCTAAAAGATACAAACACAATGGGACCTGCTAGACCACCAAAACTGTCCTCATCAGATGAACAGTACTGAAAGCTTTCTTCTTAGAGAGAGAGGAGAAAATCAAGCTCTACTGTTTCTGCAGATGTGAAAAATCCTCAGATGTTTCTGTCCGTCTGTCCACTGTGAGAAGACAACTCAACACAGTGAGTCTGAAAGGACATATAGCCAACAAGAATTGTTACCAAGAAAAGGAACTAAATAGAAAAGAAGTAAACTTGCACTAGAACCCTGAAACCTCTGAAATATGGAATAAGCTTTTGTAAAAAAAGACAGATTGTGTTTTTGAACAATGTTTCCAACTGCCAATCGTGTGTAGTGAAGGATCAGTGAAAGTTTGAGGATATAACAACATATAGAGGTGGTGATTTGTTGTTAATTGAAGGCAACAGACATGCTAATAAGTACAAACAAATTTTAAACATTATGCAATGGAAAAAGTTTGATTTAAAAAAGTCATTCTACGGCAAGATAACAACCCTAAGAACACCACCAAGAAGATTAAGACATACTTTTCAAACAAATGGACTGATGCCGCATAGTCCAGAACTCAACATCACTGACAAAAGTATGTGTTTGGGAATATTTGGATTGAGAGAAGCAGAAAAAGCAACTTCTAAGACTGAACTTTGGAAGTGTGGAAAAATATCCCTGCAGATTTCTTTGAAAAATTGAAAGTAAGTCTCACAAAAAGAATGGAAGCTGTAATAAAGGCACAGGGTGGACATTAAATTCTGAAAAATTATATTTAGTTGTAGATGCTTCTTTGTCATTTTCTCTTTAATATTTGTTTTCTGCTTTTTCTGCTGAAAAGTAAATAATTTATCCATGACAGTGGAGGATGATGTGATGAAAACGTGTTTTAAGTCCAAACTAAATGACTACTCTCTGTATTCTGTTTCAGACACTGAAAAACACTGACATATTACATCACTGAAAAGTTCCAGAGCTCCCCCCACCCCACAAGGAGACAGAGGAAAGGAAGAGGATGAGCTGAACTGAAATATGAATGAGACGCAGATGCTACACTATGCATTTTGAAATGAGCTGTGTCATTTATGTTGTCATATGCAGCCTGCCTGCGGGAGCAGAAGGGATGAATGTGATGTACAAAATTCTTTCTGACTCAGGATGGGGTGGGTTTTGTTGTCTAATGTCACCAAATAACTGAAGAATCTATATGTCGTAGTCTACATGAATGTATAACCACTAGGAAAACACTAGGATTTGCATACACTCAGTTCAAATGTTATAGATATAAGATTTGCATATTTTGCCATTATTGTAGATGACATTTTAACACATGAAAGAAAAGTAACGAATTGAAACTCAGTGACACCAAATTTTGTACAGACTGCTGTCTTACATGCGAATCATATTACAGCGAATTACTGCTAAGCGTAAGCAATGTTTTCACCTCATAAAGAATATAATATAGAACACAAATATAACTTTAAACATGCATTTCCTGAAGGAAACACAGAATGGGTGCACAGCATAAATGGTTCCCACTTCCTGCTTTGTCGTTGCGGTATCCTATTCAGTTGCTAAATTGCTGCTGGACAGCTGTCATGGTGTATGGGATATGTGTTTAGTTGTTCATAGAGAGTTGCCAAGTGTTAGCTACATGTTGATGAAAATGAATGGGAGTCTATGTGAGGAACAAGGGAAGAAAAACGACACATAGAGGAATGCGAGTCAGTTTGGCTGTGGATTAGAGCTTGGAGACCTCCCCTGCATTTTGGTGCCTGTAGGGCAAAAGAAAAAACAGGGCTGGTATTTGGGCAAAAATGAATGGGGCTCTAAGGGAGGAATTAGGGATGAAAATGACAGAATCCCAGTCTTTATTTTTCTGCAATTTTTCACACCTGAATTCCAAAAAATTGGAATTTAACGAAGATTGTACAAAAACAGAAAAGAAAAAAAAATAGAAGAAGAATAATATAAAGTATAATATAAACTTACATTGCCAGGCACAGCCATAATCAAGAATTGTGCCATTGCCTTTATGGTTGCCTGGGGCACTAAAAAGTTAGAAGTTAAAGTTAGTCAGGTAGAATAATATTAGGTACAAGTAGCTAATTTGCCTCAAAGCAAATATTACTAGACACTCAAAATCCCACAATGTAAAAATGTAAAGATGCCATCATGAACTAAAGACGGGGAGTAGCCAGGAGAAATGAGTGAAACAGGCTCTACACATGCAGGCCGTGATTTTGAACATTGTCTGGCTTTTATGCAGCGCCATCTTCAAGAAAATAAATTCTTATTCACTTTCTTAGGGAATGCTACTGTAGCCAGACGACTAAACAAATGGACAAATGGACATTCTGGCTACTCAAGGTAGGCTTGCAAGACTAGCTTTTGTTTGCTTTTAGCTTTCTCATGACAAGTTTCTTTGACTTTGAACTACTGAGGAACACAGTTTTGTTAAGGCTGTGTGGAAGGGACAAGGCTTGTCATTGGTCTGGATACTGCTTAAATAAAGGTTGCCCAAGATCACAGCTGACCAGTTTACACTGAAACTCTTAAAAAGAGAGGAAAAACCCATTTTCTATACATTCTGGTTTGCACACAACATTCTAAAGCACATGTTCACATTATGTGCAACTATGTTGGTAGCTACAGTATAGTGAACAGTAAATTAGCCTGCTGCGCATTATATGTAGCTATTTTGTCCTTGTGAACCATGTAATACTTGTTTTTTAAGGCAAATCATTACCACTATTAAGCCAACAATTTTTTGTACAATTCAAACATTTTACATAGAGTGTTATACAATTTAGCAAAAATTCTTACCAGTTAATTGTCCAACAGAGTCCTCAGTCATTTTAATTCACATTAAATAAGCTTAAAAGCAGTTTCCTCAGGTATCGTGTTCTACTACCATTTAACAGTACATTTTCCTCATTTTACAGTTTATAATGCAAATAATCAACCTATAAAATTCCATAACATTTTTCTTCTAAATGATCATTTAAAAAACATACATATATAATATTTTTCTCATTCATATACATATTTCACATTCCATTGTCCCCCAACCATGGCTATATGCAATGAGTACCATGTACACACTGTGCTCTGAGCCTTTAAAGAAGACATTCAGAGGAAGAAATCAATCAGAGATTTGCGCTCTGAGAGAGCTAAAGGGGCACATTCGGTTAGGAAGGATGACCTAAGCTTCAACAAGGGGCCTATGAAGGATACACACACATATGCACAGACCACCCCAAACTGCCCTGGTCGCAATGGAATTTAGCATGACCGCGAAAGCTCAGGGGTCTCCCCTCAGGTGAACGTTAAAAACACAGAGAAGTGTGGGGGAGAGCTGACCAGAACACTTTAAACAGGAACACGTTTCGAGGAAACCTCCATCCTCGACTTTTTTTCGACCTTTTAGTCGCTGGAACGTTTGCCAAGCCCGCATAAAACCAGGTCTCAAAGGAAAGAAGACGGTTAGTCTTATTTATGCAGCTTAAATTGTAATTTCTAGAGAGACACAGAGAAAGAAGAGTGATCTGTTCCTTCAGCGCAGTCTATGCCATGGAGATCACTCATTGTGGAAATTATGCATTACCTCTAGAGAATTTTCAGTTCCTCAAAAGCTTTATTTCCATGGGGACCGATTAGGGCATGAAGCACTTCCAGTTCAAGAACAACATGACCGCTGTGAGTGTGAGATTGTTCTCTAGTCTGCGCCCACCGGCAGCCCCATATATCAACACTCCAGTCAAAATTATAGAGAATCTACCGAGAGGCCTCAAAGGATCTGTGGCTTTTTTCGGCAACCTTAAACCTTTAAGATCTGAGGCTTACAATGGCCACTTTTAATGTGACTAGGTGATATATTTTCATCAAGTGATCGATGTCCTCAGTTCAGAATAAAGTCATCTTTTGAAGTCAGTACAAATATTCAGTATAAAAAATATATACATAGCAACACTGCAGTCAGCATCACAGAGAAACTAGATAGATAGAAACTTTATTAAGAAAAATTTAAGAAAACTGTAGGGTTACAGTAGCCATAAAATAGGGCTGGTGTTGTAGGTGAGTTCACAGATGCATGGAGTATTTATATTTGATACACTATATGGCCAAATGTATGTGGACATCTGACCATCACACCTATATGCGTTTGTTAGACATCCTATTCCAAAACTATAAGCATTAATATAGAGTTGTTCCCCCCTTTTCAGCTACAGCATCTACTCTTCTGGGAAGGCATACGACAATATTTTGTAGTGCGTGTATTATATTTGGTCACAAGAACTGTTGTGAGGTCAGGCACTGATGTTGGACAAGAAGGCCTGGCTCGCAATCAACGATCCAGTTCATCCTAAAGATTCACTGGGGTTCAAGTCAGAGCTCTGTATAGACCACTTGAGTTCCTTTAGTTCATTATACTGTGTCTTACTTTGTGCAGTGGGGTACAGTCATGTTGGTACCAGGAAAAGGCCTTCCCAAAACTAGGCCGCATATAATTGTCTAAAATGTCTTTGAATGCTGTGACTTCAACATTACACTTCACCAAGCCCAAACCCTGAAAAACAGCCCCCAATCATTATCCCTCCTCCACCAAACTTTACTGTTGGCATTATGCATTTTGGTTGGAAGCATTCTCCTGATTCGTCAATCAGACTGCCAGATAGAGCATGATTCATAACTCCAAAGAATATGTTTTTACTGTTTCAGAATCCACTGGCCGCATGCTTTACACTACTCTAGCCGACACTTGGCATAGTTATGCATAGTGATCTTAAACATGTGTACAGCTGCTCTGAAGTGAAAAAAACCTGATGCACAGTTCTGCCAGAAAGACTCAGGAGGCAAGAATGAAGGTGGACAATTTTTTATATCATCAATGGAATTTTACAAATTGAAAAAGCCTTTGGAGTAAGCCCTGTCTTCAGTCCAGGTCTTAGAGCTTCGAGACCCTCAATGATCCTGCCAGATAGAGATGGCAGGGGCAGAGCCTAGCCCCGGACAACCAGACTGATGTTGATTTTGTTCTCAGAGATGTTTGGAACGCTGTAGTGAGTGATGTAACAAAAAATCAGCACCCACCTGCCCTGCTCTATGGGTTGGCGTGGTTTACAACTTCATAGCTGAGCTGTAATTGCTCCTATATCTCCCCATTTCACAATAATAACACTTACAGTGACCAGGGTAGCAGGGAAGAAATTTCTGACTTGTGGCAAAGGTGGTATTCTGTGACAGTGCCACATTTTAAGTCAGTGAGCTCTTCAGTGCCACCCATTCTACTGCCAGTGATTCTCTATAGAGATTTCATGTATATGTGCTTGATATTCTGTACCTTTTAGCAATGACTGTGGCTGAAACACCTAAACTCAATTAAATAGGAGCCTTGTCTGCATACTTTTGGCCATATAGTGTATATTTATTGTTCAAGCTGAGATAATGGTAGGACTGTTATGTCTATAACAGCTATTGTGATGCCTCAAATGATGTGTGGAGAGCTCAGCTGCTGGTGTTTGAATGCTCCAGACCTGGACCTGAACCCTCTGCTACTTTACCTGAGGGTTACCAAGTACTCTGGTCTGGATCCAAACTGTCTCATCATTCCTGCACTGATCTCCATATGACGGGGGCATGTCCGGTCGCACACATCAAACGACCCTATAGCTAATAAAAACAAGCTTCCTGTGTACTGACAGGTATTTCCTGTGCTCCTGTAATGAACACACGCACCGCACCTTGGAGGGATTTTACAGCAAGCCCGTGGTTTTTGGTTCCATCTGTAGGCTTGGATATGCATGTGTGTGTATGTGTGTGTGTGTGTGTATACACGGCCTGCCCGCCACCACATGTGTTTCTGATGAGCGAATATAGATCTGAATTTCAAATAAAAGTAATGGTAAGCAGGCATGGCTGGTTGGGGGGAGGATTCCTAAGCGCTGAGCTACAAGGGGAAGCGGAATTAAAAATATCCCAGGCGGTTGGCTGGGGTCCAGGCGTGTGAAACGGCAGGAGAGAGCCGAGGGGTCAGGCAGTCTGGGGTGTACCAGGCATTAAAGTAGTAGTTTGGATGAAAATCAAGCTAATCCATACAAATCTTGATAGTACTGTTTTTGGCAATACAACATACTTTTGTCTATTTTAATAGTTAACAGTACATCATAAAGTATCAGAAACTACATAAGCAAGTCTATTAGAGATTACATAGCAAATTGACATAGATTGAGGCCACTGTGTGATGATTTAGACATGCAGTTTGCACAATGCTAACAGGTCAAGAAGCAAACATCAGACAACAGGCATGTCTTATCTAAACATTTGAGGCAGAGAGAGAATTGAGTAAATTAGATTTTTCACCAAACTACTCCTTTAAAGCTCCCGTTCCAGTCCAGTTTACCAGGTCTGGCAAACAGTAGCCTGTGCTGTGGCCAGCGGATCACAGTGACATTTCAAAAGCTTGGGTGATTTGGCACCGAGACACGATGATTAATGACTCGTATTATCCCTACAGAGCGCAAACACACCACATACGGCCCTGAAAAATATACATGTGCCTCCTCCACCAGGCTGAGGGGAGACTCTTTCTGCTTCCATCTCCAACCTCTTTTTCCCCTCGTTCTCTTTCTCTCTCTCAATAACAGTGTGTAAACTCACACATATGGCACATCTGAGGACAATCATGCAGTGCACAGTCTCTCTTTATCTTCTTGAGTGGATATTTATTGCCTCTTCTAACACTGTCCACATGCAGAGACAGAGTATTACTGAACTGAATGGTGAGTCAGAATAGGATCCACTCCCTCTCAAGTGAAAAATTAGACTTTGGTCAAGTTTTGATATTAATGAATAATAAATTTAATAATAAACTTCATTTGTCTAGCACCTTGTGTACATTAAATTATAGCTCAAAGTGCTTTACAAATAAGTAACACAAAAACACAACAGAAATAGCAGACAAAATACAGGAGAGAAAAAAAGGAAAATAAAATAATAACTGTAGTACAACCCCAATTCCAATGCAGTTGGGGCGTTGTGTAAAACATAAATAAAAACAGAATATGATGATTTGCAAATCCTTTTCAACCTATATTCAATTGAATACACTACAAAGACAAGATATTTAATATTCAAATGGATAAACCTTATTGTCTTTTGCAAATATTCACTCATTTTGATTTTGATGCCTGCAACATGTTCCATAGAAGGGGCAGCAAAACACTGGAAAAGTTGAGGAATTCTCAAAAAACACCTGTTTGGAACATTCCACAGGTGAACAGGTTAATTGGAAACAGGCGAGTGTCATGATTGGGTATTAAGGGAGCGTCCCTGAAAGGCTCAGTCATTCACAAACAAGGATGGGGCGAGGTTCACCGCTTTGTGAACAACTGCGTCAGCAAATAGTCCAACAGTTTAAGAACGTTTCTCAACGTGCAATTGCAAGGAATTTAGGGATTTCATCATCTACAGTCCATAATATCATCAAAAGATTCAGAGAATCTGGAGAAATCTCTGCAAGTAAGCGGCAAGGCAGAAAACCAACACTGAATGCCCGTGACCTTCGATCCCTCAGGTGGCACTGCATTAAAAACCAACATCATTCTGTAACGGATATTACCACATGGGCTCAGGAACACTTCAGAAAACCACTGTCAGTGAACACAGTTCGTCACTCCATCTACAAGTACTAATACAAGTAGTATTAAGACAACACATCAAATGTCGAAACTGAGAAATTTTATTGTTTTTGAAAAATATTTGCTCATTTTGAATTTTATGGCAACAACATGTTTCAAAAACCATTGGGATGGGATCAGGTTTACCAGTGTTTCATAACCTCTTCTTTTAACAACACTTAAGTGTTTGGGAACTAATTGCTCTAGTTTTTAAAGTGAAATGTTTTCCCATTCTTGCTTGATGTAGCATGTCAGATTGTCAACAGTCCAGGGTCCCCTTGATTGTATTTTTTTATTTTATAACGTGTAAAATGTTTTCAGTGGTAAGGATGGACCCATTGTGTTTATTGCTTGGATTGCCAAATAATTATATTTCTGACAAATTTTTTAAAAAACTCTGCAATGTTTTTACATTCTGTGCAAGGAAATGTATTTTATTACAATGGATAACAGATAAAATACCCTCGATAGCAAGCTGGCACAGAGTTGTTTTGGAACAGGTATCTCTAAATTACTTGACACACATGCTACGTTCAAAAACAAATGTCTTTTGCGATATTTGGGAACCTTTTCTGCTGTATACTGGGTCAGATCTCTCAAGTATTCTGCTGAGAGCACTTGTATAGTTTACTGTGTCATTTTGATATGCTGGTCAGCATAAATATTTGTGTATGTAAGCTGGGTTTTTTAATGTGTGTTTGGTGTATGCTTGTTATGTTGGAAAAATTAATAAACATAATATTGAAAAAAAAATGTTTTCAGTGGTGATAGGTCTGGACTGCAGGCAGGTCAGTTTAGCACCCAGCCTCTTTTACTACAAAGCCATGCTGTTGTACTGTGTGCTGAATGTGGTTTGGAATTGTCTTGCTGAAATAAGCAATGCCTTCCTTGAAAAAGACATCATCTAAGTGGCAACATATGTTGCTTCAAAACCTGTATATATCTTTTGCATAATTAGTGCCTTCACATATGTGCAAGTCACCCATGCCATGTGCACTAATGCACCCCTATACCATCATGAATCCACTTCACCTCAGTCCATCTTAAATGTGTTTGGGCCCAAAGTATTTCTAGATCCTCTTTATATATGGTTTGTTCTTTGCATGGAAAAAGGCAAAATAACTATTGACTCAGACTAGAACTTCAGCAAGTTGAGACTTGATTTGGACTTGAGCCCCAATGACTCGACACTCAACTTAGACTTTAGCCCCAGTGACTCGAGACTACACTCGGACTCGGACCCCAGTGACACCAGACTTAACTTAGACTCAAATCACAATCACTCAAAACTGACTCAAATTTGAACCCCAGTGGCTTGAGACTTGACTCAGACTAGAACTTCAGCAACTTGAGACTTGATTTGGACTTGAGCCCCAATGACCCCAGTGACACCAGACTTAACTTAGACTCAAATTACAATCACTCAAAACTGACTCAAATTTGAACCCCAGTGGCTTGAGACTACACTTGGACCCCAGTGACACCAGACTTAGACTTGAATCACAATAACTCGAAATTTGACTCAAATTTGAACCCCAGTGGCTTGAGACTTGACTCAGACTAGAACTTCAGCAACTTGAAACTTGATTTGAACTTGAGCCCCAATGACTTGAGACTCAACTTAGACTTAAGCCCCAGTGACTCGAGACTACACTCGGACTCGGACCCCAGTGACACCAGACTTAACTTAGACTCAAATCACAATCACTCAAAACTGACTCAAATTTGAACCCCAGTGGCTTGAGACTTGACTCAGACTAGAACTTCAGCAACTTGAGACTTGATTTGGACTCAAACCCCAATGACTCGAGATTCAACTTAGACTTAAACCCCAGTGACTCGAGACTACACTTGGACCCCAGTGACACCAGACTTATACTTGAATCAAAATAACTCGAAATTTGACTCAAATTTGAACCCCAGTGACATAAGACTTGACTCAGACTTGAACCCCAGTGACTGGAGACTACACTTGGACTCGGACCCCAGTGACACCAGACTTAGACTTGAATCACAATAACTCGAAATTTGACTCAAATTTGAACCCCAGTGACATAAGACTTGACCTAGACTTGAACCCCAGTGGCTCGAAACTCAACTTGGACTCAAACTATTGTTACTTGAGACTTCACTATAATATAATGTCAAAAAGTTGAGATTTGAGACTCAACTCAGATTCAAACCCACTGACTCAAGGCTAAACTCGGACTACAATCCCTAACGATCCAACTTAGACTGAAATTCCAATTACTTGAGACTAAACTCAGACTTCTGTAACCCCTACACATTATTTTAGTTATTTAATAGTTTCATTCTAACCAACCAGCAGGGTGTGCCCTGGCATCACCAGCTAAGTAATACGAGGTCCCACCTAAGGAAGAGAGAGCCTCCATTTTTCAACAACGTGCTAAACAGCTGTTGAGTTTACTGGAAAGAAAATAATGTTTAACTGTGAAATATGGGAGTAATTTGCACATTTTTTGAGTTATTTACCTGAAGTGAAGAGTACCCTTCCGATTTCATCAAGCATTTGAGCATACCTCTGAATTATTCCATTGAAAATGAGAACTCCAGTGAGTTGAATTCCTTATGTTGTTCTATGGCTAACTTACAAGTTCAGTTGTTATCCTAAGTTTAGGATAATGGAAGCTAAGGAAACCAATCAGAGCTGTATTTTCATGCAAGATTATTCTTTGATTACCAATTGCCTTTTGTTTGTTTATTGTTAGTAGTTGAACCCTTTACTTTTATGTTCATACTGCTATCTTGGCAAATGTGTATGTTAAGCCTATTGAGTGGTTAAAAACACAATATTTTAATTGCATTCTTGGTATCTTGGTCTATCACAGCTGCAGTTTAATTTATGTAGATACGTTTAAGTGAACAAGTGTGGAAACTTTGATTGCTTTTGTAAATAAATAGAGAAGGTAAAATCTTAATTGAGCTAAAATGTGTGTGCAGTTGTGCACATATGCTACTTGGAACTGTGCCAGTAGTTGGTTTTTCTGAATTCTCCAAAGCGAGATTTGAGTTTCACCCCTCTTTTTGAGTTGACATTTGTAATTGCTTGCATTATCAAATGCAAATGTTTTTTTTTTGTACTGACGATTTTGGATGGCGAGTCTAGCCCTGGACTGAAGAGACCTGGAACCTTACAATACGAGCGGACTGAACTTCATCTTCAGTGCATCCAAGACTTGGAACAAGATATAGATTCATAACTCACAGCCCAGCTACATGGACTTTGCTATGCACACACACACACACAGGGAAAAAAATTGTTTGATTCCTTTATTTTGATATAGAGAGCTCTCAACCTTTACTCTTTGTTTTTTATTTTATTTTCCAAGCCAAAGACTTAAATACTCATTGTGTTGTACAATAAATGTCACTGTTCATTTTCTTTAAGTCCTGTATTATTGTGAGTGATTCAAACCCCTCCCACGAACCTAGGTCAAGCATTATCCTTTACTGAGTTCCAAACATAGTAACTCATCTTCACGGGCTACACTTGCAACCTAGAGACTCAGGACTCAACTCAGACTTGAACTCCAGTTCTTTGGTATCTGAACAGTTCACACAAAGAGGATCATATCGCCGCCGGAGAGCAAAAGCCGAGCCCCTTGGGCCAAAGCCACGTTCATGTCAGATCCTGCTTGTTTTATTGACAGTGCTCTTCACATGTGTTCACAGAGATTTATAGCAGCGTTTACCTACTGTGTCCCTTCCTATTTAACACTCCTAGGTCCTCCATGCTCCACACACCAGGAAACATCTCATCTCACACTTTACTGAATTACTTCGCACTCGTAGCTAATTGAAGCAAGCAGAGACATTCTATGCAGAATGTGTATTCTTTCAATCGGTACCACACTCATGTTTATAAGTAGAAAAGGAGAAATTTTATAAAGATTTGAATTTGATGGAAAACTATTCCATCAAAGTAAAACCATCCTTTATGTTTCTGTCATTTTGGTAATACTTTACTATAGGGCACTCATTCATTTGGCTATATGACACCTACATAAGGTTGTCATGACAAATGACCCTACATAACTGTTCGTAAATGCTTATTACAACAGGCATCCTCTGTCATAAAGGCTACTTTAGCTGACTTTGATCAAAATTGGCCAATTTAACCTTTATAGCAAGTTATGTGTTTTGGAATAAACATTTCTAAAAACTTATGTAGGGCTATGTAAGTGATCATGACAAACTTATATAGGTGTCATGTAGCCTAATGAACAGCACCACACAGTAAAATGTTACCGTCGTTTTCGACAAATGGAAACCAGTTCAATGTGCAAACCTGAACCTGTCGATACTGAATGTAGCTCAAATGTAAATGAGATCATTAGATAACTATGTAATTGATAATAGAATTTTGTAATTACATATTAATAATCATGTAATGGAATTAAAATGTACAGTTAAAGTTACTAACTTTGTAAAAAATTCTGAACTAAATCCCAAGCTGGAGTGGTTGTACCTGGAGAGGTGCTGTAAACTGAATGATTACTAATGAGATCTGTAAGTTCAGTCCAGTCCAGAATGAATGATCTTAGTTTTCAAACCCAGAGCTTCCTCAGTAATAGTCGTTCTTTTTTAATTTGCTTCAGTGTAATGTACTAACAAAGTTTCAGCAAACTGAAATTAGCACTTCTGTTCTTGGTGGATAGAAGACAAGGCTGGCCACTAAAATGGAGCTTTTAAATGGCCACAGTTCCTTTATCCTTAAATTTGAAACAGACCTACTGTAATCTAGAACACTTTTGCTGATGAATCAAGATGAAAAGTAGCCTAATGCTACTCTACCTGGTAATAAATAGGGGTTAGGCTTTGTTAGTTTTAATCATACATTGACATATCTTGACATAACAATTTTATTTTGACAAATTAAAAACTTCTGCATGAATTAGACAGAAAAATAACATTTCCAGACCTCCTTTGGCAATCGTGCTCATATAGGGCACCAGTATGTAATTATTATGTAATTACATTTAAATGGTATAACAAAATGACAACAATGTGCATGAAAGGGCCCATATAATGGAAAACTGATTTTTTCCCACTTTTTTTAAATAAAAAAAGTTTAATGCTAAACATACTTGATGATAAACAAACATGTCCATACTCCATAGTCCATGCAGTCTATATATGGAAACTACTGCAAAAATAGACTAGTTGTGATGTCATTCAGCCTACAACAGTTCAGCCCCGCCCCATTCACACTGAAGTCATAAGGAGTGTTTCAGCCCAGACTGTTTTTTAAACGAGACAGAACAAATTAGAACAGATGTCGTGTTCATAAATAGGTCTTGGAGCATGTTTTACACCTTGTATTAATATGTTTTTGTGTCCAGATAATATTGGGCCAGATTCCCTTAACACTTTTCACTTAAATGCATCCTCAGTTTGGCCAAAATACATATGTTGCTTTAATTTTGTGTATTTATTTCCCTTTACGACACAAGCTTGGTTTGGCCACTATCTTCAAAGTGCAAGAAGCCTTCTGTTTTAGGGCTAACTTCAGCATTGTGTATGCTCCAGCTTTTATTTTATTCTTTAAAAAATAAACTGGTCAGTGCTCAGCAGATGCATTTCCTCTTATGTAATTGTGTAAAAACATTCCATTTATACTTGTGTTAAAATTGGTCAAGTCAGTTTCTGACCACCTCCGAATGTGCTTTCAGTGAGTCAATTGTAATCCAAACACAATGCATTCTAGAGATGTTTACACTTGGCTTCCCAAGTGTTATAAAGAAAACTGAATGTGATTCGATCACAGAAAGTGCATGTTATTGCGCCTTTCAAGGCACAGCAAACAAACCACAACAAAACCAGCCTGTGTACTTGTCAAAGACAAAGACAGGTTGGAAATGGTCATATAAATATGAACTCTGACTGTTTTTATAATCATCAAAAGTGGCATCAGGGAAAACAATAAAACATGTTTTTAATAAAGCAGAACTAGCAACATTTCTAAAGAAAACTTGTTTGGTGCTTGGTGTAAATTTAATATTTCATAGTAATACTGCTTTTCTTTCTGCTTTTCTGGTTTTCTGGTTACACACACACACACACACACACACAAAGAGATCTTAATGTGCAGTAACTAGAGTCCCCGCGATAGAGGCACTGATGGAGTTTTAGGATGTTTTATTGCCCGGATCCTAACACATGGGGGAGGCCACTTCCCAGCTGGACCGGTTTCATTTCAGTACGCACATCTGCATGTTTGTGTGCATGTGTGTCTGTAACCATATACACAACGAAAGTGGACGCGATCAATGTGTGATATCGATCGAGGGGATTCAATTTCACCTGCTCAGCGTGATGGAGGTCTAAGATCTGGCCGTCTGTTCCAACTGACCTCTACAACCCAAAGGACATCTGCTACTTCAGCCAGACCAACATGGCTGGCTACAGTTCTGTCCACTACAGACAGCCCAGTACTAACAGCCTGTCCCAGTTGCCTGGATAAAGCAGCTGTTTGCTGTTTATAGATTGATTCATTTAATTGAATATTGTTGTACATAATACAAACATAAATAGTGATGCATTGAATTTACTTGATTCAAATGTGTCATTTCCACACATAATGCATCACAGCAATGATCAGATGTAAGAAAACTGAAAAACTAAAACTTTTGGGAGGCTTGCTTTTGGTTTTTCAAAGACATTTGCAGGAATATTTTTCCACACCTCCGAAGTTCAGTCTTAGATGTTGGTTTACATTTTCTGCTACTCACAATTCAAATAATCCCAAACACATTCA
This sequence comes from Pygocentrus nattereri, assembly GCF_015220715.1. Taxonomy (NCBI): domain Eukaryota; kingdom Metazoa; phylum Chordata; class Actinopteri; order Characiformes; family Serrasalmidae; genus Pygocentrus; species Pygocentrus nattereri. The sequence goes on along the minus strand of NC_051214.1, from coordinate 12,670,097 downwards.
ATGGTGTTGAGTTCTGGTCAGTCTATTGTTCTGAGAACACAACTTGTTTGATTTGCAAATGTTCTTCCTTTTTGTCTATTTTCTTTTCTCAGGAACAGCTTCTTGACAGTTACACATCCTTTCGTTCAGTTGTCTTCTTGGAGTGAAAGATTGGACAGAAACACATTTTGCAGATCTGAAGTAAGAGCGGAGCTTGATCTCTCAAAGAGGAAAACTTTAAGTACTGCTTATGTGATGGTGACAGCTTTGGTCATCTACCAGGTCTTATAGGTTGTTAATCATTTTTGGAGCTCCAGTTTTTGAAACTCCTGTTTTTTGTACTTATTTTCCTTTGACTTTCTCATTTCTTATGCAAGTGGGCTGTCTTCTATCTAATTTCCTCAGAAATATCTCCAAAAATGAACAATTTATTAGTTGTTTTGACTGGAAATCAAAAAATGAAGGGTGGTCTTTGACTTTTGCACAGTGCTGTATAAAAGCTCAGCTTTTTAGATAGCAAATAACATGGCTGTATTTATACATTGCAACTCCTGGAGAGAAATTTCTCTACAATGTTCAATTACAAATACATCAAACCACCCTGAATGACTTCCACTTTATTGTAAATTAAAGCTGAGATACAAAGTTTTCTTACAACCATGACCATATAAGAGTATTTCTTCTAAACTTGATCTATTCGCTGGCGTAATCATCTATGGCAACATGAGTCTAGACGGATGATAAGAGTGTCTTTGAACACATGAAACCAGAAACCCGGGTTTCACACATGACAGAGCTGAAAGCATGTGGTAGCCCACTGACCTTTGATCTGGAGTCCTTATAGAGACATTTTTTGTGCTTAGGGCCTGACCTGCCAGCATTAGATTTGGACATCACTGACGGTTCAGCCAAATGGATCTCTTTGGTCATGGCCATTCCTGTCCAAACAGGTTGAGGGAAGGTCACATAATAGTAGTGACCGTTGACTTTCTATAGTGGTGTTGGAGTTTTGATTTTCCCACGCAGCTGCAAATGTCAAAGTTCTACTGGTTTAAGAATAGAACAAATGTGAGAGAGAGCAAGAGATTCTGCAGATGCCACCGACCTCTTCAGCAGTGTTAAATTAACACCTCCAGCGTCTGAGGGTGTTAATTTGACATAAGAGGTTTTACAGTGTATATGGATAAGTGGAGGAATGACGCAGATTGATGACTTGTTTCCCTGCTACTGGCATGCTGTTTGATATTCTAACTGTGCTTCCAGTAAAGGGAACCACACCAAAATATGAAAAGCTCACTGAACTTCTGAACGTAAATAAACAGCCAGACGACTCAATCAAAGCATTGACCGTGTGCATGACTCTTAACTAGTCTGAGTGCCAAAGAAAGCTCTGCATGGGGTTCGGTGTTTCATTAGGCACTGGTGATGAAAGCTAAGAGCTAAGAGTGGCTGTGACGACTGTAAAACTTTCTGAAATTCCACTTTAAACTTTAAAGTGATTACCTGCTCACCTAAAAGCACCTCTCACAGCCAGCTCAGGGTCCACGTCCCAAGGCTGCAGTATTTAGGCTTTCGCTCTGAGCTGTTAACTAGCGTCTCAGACGTTTAATGGCACCCACTGGGGAACAAACGGAAAATGATAATAAAACGGCCACCAAGCTGACCAAAAGTACCAAAACATCCCCTCTCAGGACAATAAAACAGACCGGCTTGGACATAAAGCTCTACTTACAGAATAGCAACTGAAAGGGCCTGTGTATGTATCTCACACATGTTTTCAATCTCAATGTAGGCCAGCACAAAGGGTGCCAGAGGGAATAAAGATTCAGTCTTTACCATTAGCTAACAATGCACAATCAGAAATTAAGGACCATTTATGTTAAGAATTAAGACAATATTGATTACATTTTTGATCTGTAGAGGGAGAAAAACATTAGAATGTGACCTCTTTCTCCTCTTCCAGTTCTGAAGGCTATTTTTTGTTGGCTAAGCTTCAATCTCACTGTCTAGTGAGATTTTACTGTCAAAATTTGAAACATATACTTACTGGTCTACATTCGAAACGTGTAGCTCAGATTGTTTCAATTAATTAAATTATGATTCAACTAGGAATGAACCACATTCATGTATTCAGAAGCCGTCAAGGCCTTCAGGAACTTCAGAGAAGGCCTAATGACTTCTGGAAAATTGCATACCTATAATTTTTAGTTCATTTTGATATCGTAGAATCACCATGCTTGTTCTGCTTTAAAGGACTGAAGTAGTACTTTCATTGTTAGGGTATAGATGGAAATAAAATGGTTACAATCTTTATATGCCATGCAGTTAGATTGTCCAATCAGATTTTTTCTCTGTAGTATCCAGGCAGATACAATTATGACAATTACAAGCTTCAATTAAAACATGGGATGTCTTGTAGAAGCTTTAAATATCCCTGTGAAAATATTTACATGCACCATTGTTAGCTTAGCACCAAAATAGTATTAGAAACCTCCTACAAGTGCTACCAGAAATATGCATTATACTTAACGTTATTTCTTTGAATAGGTTTAATAGTTATGGCCCCAACTGAAGGCCCAGTTGTAATGGCCACAGTTTGCCACTGCTTCTGATTAACAGAATATATTAAACCATTCTAATTCCACTTTACTCAAACTCAGCTCAAATTGACGGGTTGGGATCCAGTTGGTGTTTTTCATTAGTGTGAATATGTAGAGGTCCATTTCAGTTAGCAGACGCCACTGCACGAATCTACTGTCAGCTGAAGACCACAAACAGACACAGTGGCTGCTTGTTCTTCAATAAACCACTGACTATAAATCAGTTACAGTGGGATGAAGTAAGTCACAGCACTTCTATGTTGGAAAACTCAAATGCTTTTTACATCAGTTTATGGCTGAAAGAGGCTGATTTGTGGAACGGCTGAACCACCATTAGGGAGTGTTTCCTGTGTCATCCAACGAACGAGGGATGCAGCAGACTTTAAGAGTGGCAGGAGAGTGGTCTCTATGTCCGTAAACACAAGCCACTCTGTTCTGAGGTTTGAAGTAAACTACTATATCAAACTGAGGAATATAATGGCTGTTCATACATGGAAATGGACACGTATGCATACACATTTTTAATGGGGGCATAGCACGGAAAAATGGATGTGCTATGTAAACCTGGAAAATTTGTGAATAAAAAATTGTTTTATTCCTTTTGGGCCTCCACTGTTCATATCATAACCTGCTTGACAAAATTTTACACCATTTATCAAGCACCCCCTGAACTCATACATCCTATATTAAAGAGACTGTACTTTTAGGATGAATATCCTCTGTAAGTCCAGATAATATGTATGTATTATAAATATGAATTTAGCAAGTTTTTGTAAACTGAAGAATGTGGATTTTTTTTTATTTCTCTTTATTTTTCTTCTTCTTTATCAAAGAAGGCCTTGTGGGGGTCTATGTATTTATCTTTTCATGGTAATATATACTCACTGCTCATGAATACATCTTGTACTTTCTCAAAAACCAATAAAATTTGGTCCAAAATAATACATTATAAACACACTGCTCACTCTCCAGTCTAGAGAATCAGTCTGTTCTGAATTAATCAAAGTGGTGATATTATACATGGACACATTTACATATTACAGCCCATCCAGCCTACAGCAGTTGAGCCTGCCTTTTGAAAATTAAATGATGTTGGGTGTCATTACTGCGGGCGGTCTGTAGCAGTGTTATCAAAGCTGTAGGGGAACACGTTTAGACGTTGTGCTGTTCATGGCTCTCAGGAAGCAATTCTGCAACTGCAGCCTTCCAAAGAATACAGACATCTCTAAGAAGCAGCCGAAGATAATTTTTTTCTGATGTCCTTGAGTATTGTCCCTGAGGCTTAAAGGGGAATAAAATTAATTTTAAAAAATTAGACATATATAAAGTCATTCAAAATGTAGAAAAGAATTTTCTTTATAGTGGTGGGCATAGAAACCAGGGGTTGTGATGTCTACAGACATTTCCTGTGGTATCCAAAATGACCAGTGACCCTACTGAGTTTTACATTTATTGATGACAATGGTAAAATATAAAATTCCAAAAACACAAAAAAAAGTTTTCTTTGGGCACTATTTGGTCTACATATACCCATCCATTGTGAATTTAATTTTAATAATATATATTATAAAATATATCACAAAACTATGTTAGACATATTCTAAACCATTTTGTTTAATAATAATTGGTAAATTAATTTTTAGAGGCATTAAGCTTTGGATGTCTGGTTCCTGTCATCACTGTGAATAATCCTGACTCAGTAAGTCTGTGTGTGTGTGTGTGTGTGTGTGTGTGTGTGTGTGTGTGTGTGTGTGTGTGTGTGTGTGTGTGTGTGTGAGTGTGTGAGTGTGTGAGTGTGAGTGTGTGAGTGTGTGAGAAAGACAGAGAGATCAGTGGTGTAAGTCATGCAAAGGCTGAGCCACGCTTTCTCTTTTTCTGCTGTATGTGTTTGGCCCACTGCTGTGGCGTTAGGAGATAGCATGCTATGGGTGCTAACAAGAGAACATTGCTCTGGAACCCATCACAGGCCCGTTCACACCATCACAGTACACTAATAATAACCTACTACACACTCAAACACCACATCCAGCCTGCACAAAAACAGAAGCGCTTGGAGACGGCAAGAAGACTTGACAAGTCACTCTTTTACCCTGTGAGTCTCAGGGTCTCTGTACTGTATACTGCACAATACATAAATATATACAGTTTCTTGCATGCTACATTTCATAATAATACATAATACAAATTCATAATATTGTTTCTATGTACTGGCACCAATATTGGCTGCTTTCTTTAAAAATAAATAAATAAATAACATTACCATTAATACACATGCCCAAACAGACAGACCCAATTAATATCACCATTTCAGCCTGGGGAGCAGGACTTATCCCAAAAAGTGAAAACTTTGTGGTTAGTGAGAAAACTACTACAGCTCTTTATACCCTCCAAATGATTTTACTGATGTACTTTTGAAGTTCATATAATTTTCACTCTTGAAGTTCATGCAGTTATTTAGTTCATGCCATGACACTATAAAAAATACTATATGTCAGTTGCAGTAAGTTGCAGAGCCTAGTGAACCCAACAGGTTCACTGACACTTCATTGAAAAGGTTTCTTATGACATGTTACTGCAGTTGAAAGTTTGGACACCCCTGTTAAAATTACGTTTTGCTGATTTTCTTAGTCTGCGATGGACTGGCAACCTGTCCAGGGTGTATCTGTATCCTGCCTTCCGCCCAATGACAGCTGGGCCATGGTCACTGGTACAATCATCATTAGATTTTCATATAATGTAAAGTGCAGCTGATGTGCATTATATCATCGCTGTGTTTTTACACAGCGACGATATATTCCCCTTACTAATTTTCCAAAGGTAAATCAACAAATTAATATAATCATTAACAATTTTGCCATGCTTAGAATTTGTTAACGATTGCTTGAAGTAATGACCCATTGATGTTGCCAGACGATCTTGCCCAATGAAACACCACCCAGTGAGTTTAGAGGTATTAGGTTGGATCTATTGCTTCTATACAGAATCGATTTCACTGTTACTGTCAGCAGTTACATCATCAATGAAATATAAAGGCATGAAGTTCCACTAACAGCCATACATTCCGTTCAAATTTATTTATACACCATTTTTACAAAAATCTTTGTCGCAAAGCTTTACAGAAATCCATACCCAAGTCCCAAGTGAACAAGCCAAAGCCAACATTGGCAGAAAAAACCATAAGCACAAGAGGACGAAACCTTTAGAGGAACCAAGACTTGACCCATCCTTCTCTGGTCAATATAAACCCATGGCACTATGTTTAAGAGATAAAGTGGCCTCCTTCGGATTGCAAACAGCTCCTTTTTCCATTCTTTTCTTTTTCCATCACTGCAAAATATTTTATCCCTGAATTCCACAAATCATGTCATGTACTTTTTAGCAACCTGCAAACTGGCCTTCCTGTTTTTCAGGCTCACCAGAGAATAAAGTGGTGTTTCCACTTGATATTGATACAGCAGTTGGGATCTGTTCAACAGTTTGTCTTCACTTTTAAGTACATTGCTATGTTGGTCCATGGTCAAGTTGTTAAGCTCAGTACCAGACTTTGTCAAACCTGCAATTTGTTAATCTATTAATTTGCCTTCAGAAGCTAAGTGCTCTTCACGGTTCTTTTTATTGGCTGGTAACAAAAAGAATATGGAATAGCATGCTACTGCAGTCATTCACGTCTAGATACACTGTAAAACCACCAATATCAAATTAACACCCACGGCCTGCAGAGCACACGGGAGGTGTTAATTTAACACTGATCTAGAGAGGCGGGCTAAAGTCTCTCTTATGATGTAACCCTAAAACAGCAGAAGTTCAGAAACCACTTTTTAAAACCACTCGGGCTGTTTGAAGGAACCAAAGCTCCATGGTCATTCCAGAAGGTCAAAGGTCAGTGCTATTACATGGTCATTTTTCGAACAGAAGCATCCATCGCCAGAGCTTCATTTGGCTGGATGGTCAGAGAAATCCATCACTGGCAGGTCAAGGCCATTTTTTAAGACACTGGGGCTTCTTGTTTCATACATTCAAAGACTTTCCATGCAAATATGTGGCTAATAGGAATATACATACCTGCAAAAATAAGGCTGACCTCCTACACTTTAAATTTGTTCTGTAAAGAACTAAAACAAATAAAAAGGCTGTTACTGTACAATTACCTAAGGGCTACATGTCTAACGGTGTTTTTCAAGCTTATCTTTGTAGCATACAGGTGGCTGAAGCTTTGTGCCAAGTGTGTTTGACATTGAAATTCACAGATTCACAGATGAAGTTCAAATTTTTGGGTTATTCAATCACTGAGATGTAGATAAAAGTGCAGTGTAGAGTAACTTGCTTGGATTTCTTTACACGAGAACCAGGAGTGGCAATGTCTACAACACATATAGAGCAATTGTATTTACTATCCAAATGACCAATGAACTCACACGTCCGCTGAGTTTGTATATGTACAGTTGATAGCATGGACCCATCCAACATGAATAGATTTTAAAAATAAGGCCAAAACATTATCTTAAAAGCCATAAAACTATGTCTCAGGCATCAGGCAATGAGTTCATAACCATTTCATGCAATAGCCACAATTACTAATTGAATCATTCTGACTCGTTCTGTCTTTATTTACATCTTCTGGCTAAAAAAATTTGAAAAAATCTTTGGAATTGCCCAGTCTCTATCCACTTCAGCCATTTCATTCTGATTAAACTGAGTTAGTTTTGTTATCTTATTGCTGAAGCAGATTTACATGCAGCTCTGCTTTGTATGCAGTTCAACAGCTGAACTTTTTTGTTTGTTAATACGTTTTCTGAAATGCTCTCTTGTACTAAAATGTCCAGCGTCTGGTGTCTTTCAGATTGTGACACACCAAAGGGATATCTCTCATAATCAAATCCCGGTGCTGCAGCACAATCGGCCTGCTGTATCCAGACCGCAGCACTCTCAAACATTTTCCAAGAGGTGTAAAAAGGGGAAGCTAGGGTGAAGATAATCAACCACCCACTGACGGACAAAGATATTTTGACTTCATTCGCATCTCTGTACTGACATCTGGCAACGTGTTTATCTCAAGTCCGCTCTCAAATGCTGAAACCCATACACGACCCTCAGACTGAGCGATAGAGCATGTACAGTAGCCTCTGTGAGTAAGGAAGAGAGAGACAGACGTGTTGAAGCTGTAGAGGCATTTGACAAGTTTCTCTTATCTTTTGCCCAGGCTTTCTGAGACCCCCAGGCTTCAGAGAGAGATGGGGGGGGGGGGGGGGGAGTGATTGGGAAGAGAGAGAGAGAGAGAGAGAGAGAGAGAGAGAGATCAAGAGAGCAGAAGAAATGTGGGGAAGAGAAAGAACAAGAGAGCAAAAGAAAGAAAGAGAGAGAGACAGAAAAGGAGAAAGTGTGAGAAAGAGACTGGGAAGAAAGATGTAGAGCAAGAGGAAGAGAGCAAAATAAAGATGGCTAAGAGAAAGAGAGAGAAAGAGAGAGCAAGGGAGAGAGAGGGGGTTGATGAAAAGAGCAGAAGAAAGGTGGGAAAGAGAAAGATGAAGCGAAAGAAAATAAGAAGCGAGACAGAGAGGGGGAGAGAAGGGAGAGGAAGAGAGACAGAAAGAGGAAGTGAGAAGCAGAAAAAGAGCAAAAGAGATAAAAAAAAGATAGAGGGTGACAAAGAGACAGAGAGAGAAAGAGAGAGAGAGAGAGAAAGAGAGAGAGAAACAGTGAGGAAGAGAGCGAGGGGGAGAAACAGTGAGGGAGAGATGGAGAGAGAAAGAGGGCAAAAGAGAGACAGAGAGTGAGGGAGATACAGTGTGGAAGAAAGAGGAAAACACAGCGAATTATATTTAAGGAGTAAGAGAAATACAAAGAGAGAGAGACAGAGTTATAGTTTATGAAGAGAGCAATAGAGAGACATAGAGAGAGACAGAAAGAGAGGAATATAGGAATATATATAAAGGGAGAGCAATAGAAAGAGAGAGAGAGAGAGAGAGAGAGAGAGAGAGAGAGAGAGAGAGAGAGAGAGAGCGAAGGAAAGAGAAAGAGAATCGTTCATGACTCTAAGATCAGCAGCCAGCCACCTCTTACCTATATTAAGAGTTCAGTCTGTAAACTTTAAAACTTTAACAGTGATGTTTTAACATTAACACACACAGCTGCTGCCAAGAGCAGCACCAATTCACAGCAGCACAGGTTATATTTAACACATGGACTCTAGAATCCAGGCAAGAATCCAATATGGGACATGTGTGTGTGTGTGTGTGTGAGAGAGAGAGAGAGAGAGAGAGAGAGAGAGAGAGAGAGAGAGAGAGAGATACACACATGGCAAAACCATCCTTTTCCTTCCGTTTCTGAGTGTTTATTGATTGGAGCAGATACATCCACAACTTCATTCATGTAACACTACACTGGACTAAATTCAATATGCTGGACTGTTCTGCTCCTGGCAGCTCCGGCCTGCGGTAAATCTCATACTATACAGAAACAAGAGGCCTGTTCACTTTTAAAGTCTTTACTGTAAATGTGACTGAAATAAACAGAACATTTCAGTGTAATCGTAACTCCCCTGGACTTTCAGACCACACATACTGAGGATGCACTCTTTCCTTAGCAGGACTGATTTTATAAGCCTACCATTGCTTCATGACACTCAGTAAAATGAAACATTCTGAATAAGGTTTCATCAACTCTTCAGCCCGTCTTACCGACAAGCTCAATGTAGCAGCTCAGCAGCTACTGCCCCATGTAAAGGTGTGAACCACATTAGTGTGTTGTAGGAAACCACTATGACGGAAAAAGTCAGTGATAAACTAGAGCAAAACCTGCAATATGAGTACTTCATTTGGTTCAGTTTGTCAGTTTAAGATCCAAGAACCTTGCAGCTATGTCACGTGTAACTTGTGAACTGTCTCCTTGGGGATCCAGTGTCTCTTAGTCTGACAAGGCCGTGCCATAAATGCCAATGGAAGTCTCTAATCTATTTTAAAAAGAGACATTTTTCCCCAAGTATCCCCATAATTTAGTCATAACCAATTCCCATCTCTTAGCTTGGTTTCCTACGTCACACAATGCTACCATGTTAGAAGAGTCTAGGCTTAGCACATGCTTCCTCTGCTAAATGCACATGGAGGAGAACTGCCAATTCTGTTATGTCGGCTCACAGACACCAGGAAAAAAGCAGTAAGGATACACAGTGCCTCCTTGTTTCTACACTAACTCTACATTTAATCAGCTCCCCTGACCATATCAGTGCACTTTGTAGTTCAACTGTACCGCATCTGTTTCTCTGCTTTCTATGTTGGCCCTCTTTCACACTGTTCTTCAATGGTCAGGACCACCACAATGTAGGTATTATTAGGGTGGTGGATCATTCTCGGCACTGCAGTGACACTGACACGGCGGTACTGTGTTAGTGTGTGTTGCACTGGTACAAGTGGAGTTTTTAAACACTGTTTTAGACACTCCTACCTTCTTGGTCCACCTTGTAGATTTAAAGTCAGAGACAGTTGCACATCTGTTGCTGTGCAGTTTGCATTGGTCATCCTCTAGTCCTTCATAGACTAGTGTTCACAAAATGCTGGTTGGTGGACTATTCTCAGTCCAGCAGTGACACCACGCTGGCGTCATTGCATTGCCAAATGACACCTGCTCCATGGTGGCCCTGCGGGGGTCCTGACCACAGAATAAGTGGGTAAAAGCGGGCTAAGAAAGTATGTGCTATAATTGAACTACAAAGTGCACCTCTGTGGTATATGGAGCTGATAAAATGGACAAAGAGTGTAGATACAAGATGTTGAGGTCTGGGCTCTGGGGTGACCAGTCCATTGTTCTGAAAACACCAGCATCTTTTTTGTTTGACTTGCAAATGTTCTTATTTATCTGCTTCCTCAGTAACAGCTTCTTGACAGCTACACATCCTTTCAGACTCATAGGATTTAGTCTTCTCACAGAAACACCTCTGATTTTTTCAGATCTGAAGAGTGGAGCTTGATGTTCTCCTCTCTCTCAAAGACGAAAGCTTTGGGTACTGTTTATCTGACGGGGCCAGGTGTCGCTTTGATGTCAGGTGTCCCATTCTCTTTGTATATTTTAATCTTTTATTGAACTCCTGTTTTTTAGTTATTTCTCTTTGACTTTCCTCTTCCTTAGACAAGTGGTCTTATATTTAATCTCATCAGAAGTTTCTTCTGAAGAGTTAATAACTTGTACTGAAGGGCCATGTTCACTCAACATTAAATAACAAAGGGTGGTCTCTGACTTTTACATAGTCAGGTGTGAGCAACATGTGCCAGTAAGACAGATATAATATACAGTGATCTCTAAATGGTGTGTTGTGTTTTCCACCTCATAATAAGACCTAACATGCATTTAATCTTATAGATAACCTGGAAGGAACTATTTTAGTGCTCCACATTTGCTGCTGGGCACATTGGGCTGTGATGCATTTCTCTTTCCTCACTTTCTTCCCACTAAGGTGGAGGACAGGAACACAGGTAACTGAGGCTGGCATAGCAGGAACGCTAGCTAGCAAGACAATAGGGAAATAATGACTGTATCCTAAAACTTTAGATGAACTTGTTACAATACCTTCATAATTACTATAGTTACCCAAAGCTTTGATGTTGATTTACCTGTTCTTATTCTTTTGCTTGTTACAGACCAATTTGAACTTCAAACTGGATGTAGTTCTATGCCCCACGGAAGCCTAATAGAAGCATTTTACACAAAAAAATACAAAATATTAAGTTTTTTTTATCATTTTGGAACATTGTACTATTCCTTAACCTCATATTCCCCAGGGTATATTTTGGTTTTCCCATCTGAATTTACATGATCAAACCATAAGGCAAATTATTCAGTACCTGCATGAAATAAATGTACATTTTGATTTTATTTATTTATATTAAAATCTCCCCTCAAATTGACAGAAAATGTCTTTTATTGCCATATGCTTACAGTTTACTCCTGAAAGCCAAAAATCTTAGATGCTCTTTAAAAATCATTTTTACAGAGTAGATCACTGGAGAGACGCCATCTGTTTATAGTTTATAGCCCAGATTTGTGGAAAAATGGCTCGACTTTCAGTAGACAGTTCAGCTTCTGTTTAAAATTACATCACCCATCTATTTGAGTGAAAAGAAGAGCGTTACAGCTCTCACACGACACCCACTTTTTGAATATAGCTTATGAAATATGAAAGTTATGAAAATGACAAAGTGCATTTTGGAACCACAGGTGGTCTCAAGGAGTTGAAGAGGTTAAACTGGATTTCCAATTACGGAAAGTGCAGCATGTAGTCTCGACAGCTCCTGATCATCGGCCCCAGAGACGCAGAAAGCTCTAAATCACTTCTCTATAGTTCGAGGTCTACTGGGTGCTCAGCAAAACTTCAACAAGAACATGAAAGAAATCCCAAACACGGGCATCAGTCGGTTACTGTAGCGCCTTAATCTCAACCATATGCTGAAACACTCAGCCCTGGTGAGCGTGTTCAGAAGCAGCGAGAGCCACGAGCATCTCAATCAGAGGCCTCCCCTTACACTTTAAACAGTTGAAAAGTTCTAAATATTTCTTAAAATAAATGCATTCACTGGTTTTCAGAATATCTGATGTGGCCTTAAAGTAAAAATATGTAGCACTAAATATTACCTACACGCTTCAGAAAGGATGGTAAAGTTCTATACAGAACCATTTCATGCTTAATTGGTTCTATGCATGGTGAAATTCCATGGTTCTATGAAGATCCTTTCTGAAGATGGTTCTATAGCACCAAAAAGGGATCTGCTATTATTTCAAGCTTGATATCATACACTCTTAAAAGAGACCCACTGTTTTTTCACAAGTTTTTAAGACAACAGTTCTATATAGAACCATGAACACTGAAAGAACAATCTGCAAGGTTAAATGGTGCTTTGCATGATGAAATGGTTCTTTAGGTTGATTGAGAATGCGTCAAACATGGTTCAGTAAAGAACCTTTTTGGGAAGGGTTCTTCTATTGTTACAAGCTTGGCGTCACTCTTAAAAAGATGGCTTGTCAAAGGTTCTTGAGTAAAGACAATGGTTCTATATAGAACCATGAACACTCAAAGAACAATCTGCAGGTTTAACTGGTTCTTTGCATGATGAAATGGTTCTTTAGGTTGATGGAGAATGGCACAAAATATCACCTACACACTTCAGAAAAATGGCAAGCATGAGTGCCATACGGAACCATTTCATTCTCAGTTGGTTCTTTGCATGGTGAAATGGTTCTTCAGTTTGATGGAGCATGTATTGCACATGGTTCTATACAGCACCTAAAAGGGTTCTGCTATTGTTCCAAGCTTGGCATCACATACTCTTAAAAAAGTTCTTCAAGGGTTCTATAATGAAGACAATGGTTTGATATAGAACCATTAACACTAAAAAAAACAAAAAAAACAATATGCACGTTTAATGCTTCGTCAGACTGATGGAGAACATGTCATATATAGTTCTATGTAGCACCTTTTCGGAAAAGGTTCTTCTGCTGTTACAAGCTTAATAGCACTCTTTAAAAAGACGGTTCTTCAAGGGTTCTTTGGTAAAGATGATTTTATACAGAACCATGAACACTCAAAGAACCATTTGCATGTTTAAATTGTTCTTTGCATGGCGTAATAGTTCTTCAGATCGATGGAGAATGTGTTTTATACAATTCTATATAGAACCATTTTGTAAAGGGTTCTTCTACCGTTACACACTTGACATTCTAACAACAGCAGAACCCTTTTTTTGGTGCTATATGGATCCATCTAACACGTTCTCCATCAATCTGAAGAAAATTTTCACCATGCAGAGAACCTATACGGCTCTGTATGGTTCTAAATAGAACCCTTGAAGAACCATCTTTTTAAGAGTGTAGCGCAGTCAGTCCGCGGGGCAGAGAACTGCGTCGCCAGTATATAAACGGATGTGTCTGTGCCGAGGCGCCCGTGTCTCTCTCTCCTACCGACCGAAACGGATACGCTCGACTTTTACGCAGTGATTAATCACACGGGCGGACACGGCATGCTGAACGTGGCCCCCGGTCGGCCGGAGGTGGCGGCCGGCACAGAGGCCACTTTGTGCGGGAACACAAGCGATTGTTCGGCCGGGCGACGGAGGCCCGGCGGCGTGCATGAAAGTGCGCATTGTGTGGCTGTTTGGACAACCCCGACGAACGACGTGGTGGATTTCCTGTGCAGCAGCAGACTCTGCTGCCACTGCTGTTGCCCGCAATCCATCACACAAAAGCTTTTCTCCTAGAGATGCTTGCGCGAGTGCGCCATCTGCTGGAAATGCCTGAGCAAAACCCTAAACAGGGTAAGTCTACAAAGCAGCGGGGTCAACGATCCAGGTCGAGGGCAGCAGAGCTCGGTACTCAAACACATCTGATTCAGCTGAACAGGGCTGGGGTTTCCCATTTGAGCGTTATAGGAGAATTCCACCCATTTTTCTGAAACCCCGAATAACTCAGTCTTTGAGATGTGTACAGTCATTCGGAGGGGTTTGGTGTGAAGTGGTTCACTCTAGAGACTCGTATTTTTTTAGTGGTGTTGATAGGAACCAAGGGTTGCCATGTCTACAACACAAATATAGCTACCCAATACTTCACTATGTAGCATTTGTTTATATAATGTTGATTATGGTAAAGTAGTCGAAAATATGCAAAAAATAAAGTTTTCTTTGGGGACTATTTTGCTTCACAGCACCCTGCATGTATCCTTCCGCCACGATTGGACGACAATAAGTGGATCCAAATACATTTTTAAGCCCAAACTTTACCACAAACTGTAATAAAACAATGTGTCAGACATCAGGCAGAATAGATCTAATCATTTCATGTAAAAACCTTCAGTGAGGGAGCTTTCAAAGGTGGACGTCTGGTTCCTGTCACCACCACTGTAAACTATTCTGAGTCGGCAAGTTTCTCTAGAAAGGAGCATCACATCAAACCACTGACATTGTTTACATACTGTAGAATTGTTTTAAATCGGGAGAGTCCCCCCTTTAACTGGTAGAGGGTGTTGACCATTTAAGATTCCTCTTTGCGCTCAGATGCTGTTGGGAAACCCAGCTCTGCTGATCATCGCGGATATCAGCGCCGGAAGCGATGACCCCTGATCCACAGCAGTAATCCAGCCCCTGCTCCTTCCAACTACTGTTTAACCCGAAGGCTTAACAGCTAAACATGGTGTAACTTCTGTGGTTTAGTCACCGTGTCAGCCAAATTAACATAATAAAAGTATCAGAAGATTTCATGATGCCAAAGTGTAGCTGGCTCAAGGCAACTGGAGAACGGCCCCGAGTTACTAATGAAAGCGAACAGACCACCACACACGAAGAGTAAGGAGACTCCCTCTGCCCGAGGGGTCACTCTGGCCAGCTGCTTTCCCTTTGAGGAGTGGCCAGCCGTCTCATTCGCTCCCAGTACGGTGCCCCTTGGATTTGACCGGCATCTAATGGTGACAAGGCCAAAATGCAGGGTTGAAGTGGAGCGATTTGTCACGGGCAAAATGCTCACCAAACGGAGTAAACAGGCTTTAGCACCTGGCTTTTTCCTGAAGCACAGCCCAGCCATATTGTCTTCAGTCCTTAACAAAGGCATTCAGATGTTAACCTATGGACTATGTTACTGGTCTAAAGCACTACAGCTGTTATGGCTATAGTTTACTCAACAGAATACAAAACATAAAGAAATGAACTGTTTAAATGGTTATTTCCAAATTGCTGACCACATGCCTTCAGCTGGAGCCCTACTGGACATATACAGCGCTATACTGGGTACAAATGCCCTTAATTTAGGCCTTATGTAACTATACAGTGTACAGACAGGAGGGAGCCATTTGAGATTAAGCCTTTTAAATTAAGAAACACACTCATTCCACTTTATTTGTAGGTCTAATGAAGTAGGACACTTGCAGCCTTTCCCCTCAGCTTAGTGTATGTATGCTGTGGCAGAGGGAAAACATAATGGAACATTAGCGCCATCAAGCTGTGGTGATGGGCAGTGCAGTCTGTCCTCAACCACTCTACTGTATACCTAATCCAAAATACTAACAAATGAATAATAAACTACTGAGGACTACGCAGCGTAGTCTCATTTGTATGTTTACTGGATCCTACTAGTTGTCATTCTTTAAGTGCAAAATTAAGGTCAAGCATCACTTTAAGTGTCTGCACATACAAATGAGAACATTTGTTAAATTAGCAAATTCAAAAGATCAGCAGTGCGTGGACAGAGTACCAGCAAGAGAGACACCATTCACGGAGCCAGCACAACCATGAGATATATTACAGCAAAGATCTTTTTAATGGTCCCAAATATACCCACCAACTAAGAGTACACTCATGTAAAAGAAAAATGAAGATATGACAAAAAGGGAAAAAAATTCGATCACATCTAGGAGTTCCACTCAATCTTTAATCAAGACGGGCTTACAAATTTTCCAAAAAATCTGCAGTTTCAAAGGGCAAAAAAAGGGTAAAACTAACTCTTCCCCCTAATGAGGTTTTAAAAACCTGTTCAAGTGCGACTGAAAACGTCCTGAACATTTAAAGGCAGGTCTCTTTTTGTCATTTAAAAAAAGGGAGAGGAAGAGAAGAACAGAACGAGAAAAAAAAAAAAAGAGGAAACCGCTGGCTTTGAAAGAGGAAGAACTTCCGCTGAGCCACAAGGAAAACGATGACATCAACAACGACAACCCAGACTGCTCTGCCCCCTAGTCTCCTGTCAGGCTCCAGAAACAAACATCAAAATAAAAAAAAGAACGAACGAAGGAAAAAAGTGAGAAGGGGGCAGAAAAAGGGGTAGAGGAAGGAGAGAAAGAAAGAAATGGAGATGGAGTCAGCGAAGATGAGTGGTGGTTCAGGATTGGCTGGCCTGTTCGGGCCATGTGACGTCCTTCCCTGAGAGGGGGGCAGTGTGTCCTGGTCCGAGTCTGGGGCGCTGTGTGCGGGCACCAGTCTCAGTGAGTGTGCGTGCGCGTGTGTTTGTGTATGTATGTGAGGTCGTTTACCCCCCAGTACTTTTAGCTTTGTTGAAATTATTTTTTTTTTTATTAAATCCTTTTAATCATTTGTCCAAACCACAGTTTTATCTCCTTGTCTTCGCTCTCTTTCTGCTTCAAGTTTTCTCTCAGCTTCTGTCTCCGGTTGGCACTTGAACTCTCCGCATGGAGACATTCACCTTTTTCGTTCCAAGACAGATTCTTCCCTCTCTCTTGCTCTCCCTTTCTCCGTTCCTTGCGTGGCACCCCTTGGACTCCTGCAGGTGGGGTTAGGGGCCGGCATTCATTCTTTTATCCATTCATTTGTTTTTTCATTCATATTGTTTCATTTTTGAGTTCTAGGCTGAGCGCTGAAATAAGTCTGTGGATAAGGCTCCCATCCGAGCTTTACCATGGCGATTGAGCAAGGAGTGTTTTAAGAGCTCAGCTTCGATTTCTTGGACAGTGGAGGACTCCCCTCTTTACTGTCTGAATCTTCCTCTTCCTCATCATCCTCGTCGTCATCTGGATAGTCCACCAGCCCCACCAACCCACTCTGAGACAAAAATACAATAAGCAAAAACGTTATAAGTTTATACAAACATTTATAAGAGACTATGAACACAAGATCGTAGGGCCAGTCGTGACCTCATAAAGTGAAGGGTGGGTTTAAATGTGGATGGGAATACAGACTTACTAGGGTGAGAGCAAACTGAAATTTCCGTGAAGGTGGTGCTTAAAATATGGGTGATAACGGAAACTAGAAACTGTTCTGGTGTGCTGGTCAGCACTATCTGACCGACAATGACGTTTTTGTGTCTGCCATGAATGTAAGCTGGTTTGACTGAAAACTACAAAATAAGATCCAATTAGGCATATACGTGAACTTGGAACCATTTTTCCTGCTTGGCGCTACCTCCCATTGCTGCCCTACACATCTACACAACTTCCAAAGCCTACGGTGGCCAGCACCTGTATGAAATTCTAATGTTCTTTCATAAGTTACTCGCTCTCAAAAAAGTAAAACTTTATTTTAAGATTACTGTTTTTAAATCTTTAAGATATATTTTACTTTACGTTTACATTTCTTGTGCTTGCCATTTCCATTTTTTTTTATACATGCCGACCGGTACATTTACTCATCCTCTTGATGTGCACATTTTTTCTTGCAGCTAATGTTGTTCTACAGGCTGATTTTTTTTTTTTACTTGTTTTAACACTTTGTTTAGCAACAATTTTGGAAAACAGAAACTTCTGAAAGTAATTTATTTCAAATTATTTATTTTGTAAAGAGTTTGTATTTGAATACGCAAGAAATGCATTTGAATGTATAGATTAAAAAACATTTCAAGAGTTGGTAATGGTTTTCCACTCTGAGCCTTCATATAAACCTAACCATGGCCCAGTAACCAAGGACCAAGCAGTCTTCATTTCAAATTTATTCTCATTGGCTAACGATTACTTAAGGTGGCCTGTAAGAGTCCAGCAGTTATTTAACATTTTCTGCAATCTGTGAAGGAGATTCATGAAAAAATATGCTTTACCTGGCTAGCTAGGTAAAACAAACTCTGAAAGCAGTTATTTTTGATGTTTAGTCTGATCCACTACAGAGTTTTAGCCAACTACATCAGTTACTTCATAAGCATCATTAGCTACAATTTTCTAATATTACATACGTTAAATTGGCTAGGTAACAAATTCAAAAGTAGGATAATTTGATGTTTAGTTCTACTGACTACAGCTTATTTTAGCCAACTGGGACTAGTTCACATTGCAAAAATTATCTTTATTATTTCTCTTACTTCTCTGTCCATATTGTGTGGTCCTAGAACTTAATGCTGACCCACAACAGTGACAGATCAGCCAACAAATCAATAACTCACCTTAGTGGTGACAGCTGCTGTCGGCGGTGAGCTCCTGGTCCCTGAGCCTGGGGATCCAGGAGATCCTGGTGAGCCAGGGTGCAGTGAGGCTGTAGGGGGTGACGACAGACTGGGCTTGGGCGAGCTGGAGAAGGACAGCTTAAAACTGGGGCTCTGTCGTCCCGACAGGCTAGACTTCCCTGACAAAACCTCTTTCTCCTCGGTTTCTTTCACTGAGAGAGAGAGAGAGAGAGAGAGAGAGAGAGAGAGAGAGAGAGAGAGAGATAAGGAGCTTGTTAGTGAAAGTAAAACAAAAAAGCAAGATGAGATTTGAATGTTGCCTGAATTGATTTCAGTTATGTATGTATTTATTATTAAAGAGTAGAAAGTGGTTAACCAAGCAGGCCCTATGTGCCACTATACAGCTCACAATGATTGCTTATGTTTTGCAGCTGTATCGTCCAAGTAATAAGGATGGTCTCATACATTTCTTTCTTTCCATGAATTTGCTGATGGGATCCATTAGGTCCTCATCATTCTTCATCTTGTCTGAGGGGGGCACCACCGCCTCACCATCCTCCAGATCATCTTCATCCGTGTTAAACCACATCTCCTCCTCATCCTCTAACGTCCGTGCATCCCGCCGGAAGCGATGATTCCTTAGGATCGACCGCATGCTGATGACACACAACACATACAGTACAACATACAATAAAACTTCAGTTACAGCATCTGGCTCCTACACGATAACTGCTTCATTTACTACATAAACAGCTTTTGGACTCAAATCATTCAAAGTATTTTTTAATCAAGCAATTATTCCCACTTTGATGTCTCACCATAAAGTAATCTTAATCATAACATGCAAGATAACTATAATAACCTGTCAAGTTTAGGGTTGTCCTGCCTTTCCCTCTGCTGCTCATAACGAAGCTTGAGGCCCTTAAATGTCTGTACGTAGTCGACATCCTCCAAGGCCTTCCAGTAGTTCTCTATGATATGGGCTGTCAGTGACTTCACATCCTCCTATAGACAAATAGAAAAAAGCTCTCATAGATACACATACTACACATACTACATGCTACTTCTAGTAATTTTAGGATGACATAATTGAATTTCATTTACTGGGTAGTAGTGAAAACGAAGTATGACTAAGGTTAGACTAGTATATTAATTAAAATGCAACAAATCTAGGAAACAAAATGCCCATACCAGCAAGCTTACGATTCACAACAGAACCATGAACTCTCAAGACAGTTACAATAAAAACTTAATCTCTCTTTACACATAGAGCAATGGATTACAAAACAGTGGATTAGTGCACTAACATGTAAATAATATATAAATGTATATAATAAACATATAATTAACAAAATAATATGTAACGATGTTTAGCATGTCAAGCTATATAATAAAATGTGTACAGCTATGCTTCCTGGCCTTGAATGGGTCACAAAAGGCAGAAGAGATCCTTTCAGGAGGGCAGGAGAGCCAAATTCTGATCAACCAATGACAGCTTTAATTTGTACTCACCACACGGACATATTCAAACATCTCTATGATGGCTGAGTTGATGAGGTTGTATCGGGAGCCATTGTTGAGGAAAGCTTTGACCACCGGCTCAAACAGAAAGTTCCTCATGATGTAACGGTTGTAGAATTCATCCTTCAGTCCTACGATTTTCCTCATGAAACGCAAAGAACCTAGACAGCCAGGAAGACAAAAATTACTATAGGTAAAAAAAAAATTTAAAATAAAATAAAATGTCAGACTACAGTACTGTACTTTAATAC
This sequence comes from Pygocentrus nattereri, assembly GCF_015220715.1. NCBI lineage: Eukaryota > Metazoa > Chordata > Actinopteri > Characiformes > Serrasalmidae > Pygocentrus > Pygocentrus nattereri. The sequence continues at coordinate 12,649,900 of NC_051214.1, read as the reverse complement.
CTTTTCACAGGTGATGCAGTTGATCTGTGTGTGTGTGTGTGTGTGTGTGTGTGTGTGTGTATGTGTGTGTATGTACATGTGTTTAAAACTTAAAAAGAAAAATGTACAATGAAAAAAATATGACCTAAAAGGGAGAGCTTAAACTGTACCATTTCACCAAGATTAACATGAATACGCTCTAAATTACTTTAGAATAAGTTAATTCCAAATTAGAAATACTAGCTTAAGAGACAATCTCTACTGAAGCAAAAATATGTAAAGTGTGCGTATGCATGGAAATACTCACACAGGGCTAGGAAAGCATGCTGGGATGCAGTGAGCACCAGCACTCTGCGCAGGATGTCTTTGTTGATGATGTAGTTTTTTATGTGATACGTGTGATGTTCCACACAGAAGGTGAGGAGCTCCACAATCAGTGCCAGCAGCTGGCATGTCTGGAAGTCATCTAAGAAAGCAAACCCTGAGACTGAAACATGCAAACTCTGCTTTGTATGTGTGTACTTAGAAATGCCAATGACGTGTACAGAATGTTTCAATATCCAAGTCATCCCACTCATTCATCACACATTCCAACTCTCTTCCTTGGCCTGATTAGTCAAACATGGCCCAACTATATTTGTCACTTTCTCCAACACTTACTCACACAAATGCACTCTCACTCTCTCTCTCTGTTACCTTTGCTGGGTTTCTCCTCAGTGGTGTTGGCCAGTAGTGGAGCAGTGAGCACATGCATGCAATGCTTATAGAAAAAACTCAAAAATTCTGTCTTTTCTGTCTTCTGCAAAAGAGAGAGGGGAACTATTACCACTTCAACTAAGGATACCCAAAACAAATCTCAGAGATGTGTTTGCACTGGACCAGTTAGGGCATAAAACCACTTTAAGTCACATCAAATCAACACTCAGCTTAATACTTAGTACATCAGACAGCCAATAAAACTGGCCAATAGCTGACATCTATGCATTTAATGGTATCAGTGAAAATTCCCAGCCATTATTACGAGGACAGCATGTTATAACACAGAAAATATTTTTTCCCATGCGGATAACAGATGAAAAATAAGATGAGAGTTAATTAACAAAAACAAAAAATAATGAAGTGAAACACTGGTCCTGCTAGAAATGTGTATTTTGACTAAATTTAACAGTGGACTACCAGAAGGAGTTAATGAATGGATATTCAGTTAACCACAGTTAAGAAAAAAGTAACAGCAAAAAAAAAAAAAAAAAAGGTAACCAGTACAACTGAATTACTTGACATCTTCTACATGAGGCATTTCATCCTCAGTGGATGATGTGCAAATTTGGCAAAGAAAGGTATTTTTGACATACTAACAGCTAGAGTAATTAAGTCTAGTTACTAAAGGTCACATCACTGCATTCTCAAAAATGTCATTCAAGAAAATGCTCACATTAAGGCACTAGCGTTTCTTAGCTGCAATATTGTAATAACATATATACACTCACAAAAGTAAGCAAAAACTCTCACATTTTACATTAATGAAGGACTCCTGTGATCTAAACTGTCTACAGATTTAAGTCATATAAAGTGATTGAATGGTTTTAGGGAAAAAAAAAAAAAAGTCAAAATTCACAGTTGCAGTGACAGAGACAAACAGAGACCGCTAAAGTGGAGGAGTACATACAGGATGTTGCTAAGCAAAACAGTTTCCATCGTTAAGACATTACACACAAAAATATTTAAAAACTGATGTGTAGTTAACTTTTGGATGGCAATTAATTAAGTGTGCACTGCACACTTCATGACCGGTGGAATCGGTGGAATTCTCCATTACAACATAAAATTGCTGTATATTTCCTCTCTTGTGATGAAACAACAAATACCCAAATAGTAATTTCAGTATTCAAGTACTGGAGTACTCTAGTACCTGTGGCATATCCCTGGTTCCCACACTGCTCTATTCATACTATGAAAGACGATGTCAGTTTCCATCACTTCCATCAGTTGAAGCTTAACAATCAAGTTAGTCAGTAAAGCACTGCTCAACCAGAACTACTAGAGAGTCTGTTTTTTGTAATGGTTGACATTACAATTTCTAGGCTTCTAGTACAGGTAAGAGTAATCTTGCTATCGATTTATTTTTATAAACTAATGAAAGAGCTGCACTACCAAAAAAAATAAAAAATACAATGAACATTTGAATGAAGTCTCAATGAACATTTAAAAAGAGTTTCTCTCACATTAGCAGTTGCCAGCATGTTTTCAGGGTCTACCAGGGTCCGCAGTAGACCCATTAGCTGCACAGCTCCCCCAAGCTCAGGGTCTGTATCACAGATCATGTGTTCAATGATGAGATTAATCAACAAGATATCCTGCAAAAGAGACAGAGAAAAAAGAGAAAAATAAGAGAAAAAAATGCAAAAACCTTTCGCCCTCAGAAAAGGGTGATGAGCACAATGAGTTGCAAGTGTATTCTGTTAAAATTTCTGAAACGTAGGGTGTGGGTTGGTGGTTGTGTCACTCACGTCATCGTTCTGCTGAGACTCCTGCATGACAAACTCGCGCACCATAGAAGGGTTGTATTCTACCAGGTAAGAGAAAATATCTGTGGCTGCTCCCCGCACCTGCACGTCATCCATTCCCTTTAAACACAACGACCAAACAATCTTTCAAACAGCACACTAAAATGCATATTCAAAAGTCATATTGCTGACAGTACTCTTGGTCTCTTCCAAGGGTCTCTAATTTTCTTTTTTCCATTCATGAATGGAAAATTATTCAATATTTTAAATGCAGAAGTTATCAAGCTTGTGGCAATAAATGCATTACTACAGTCACTGCTGTATTAATGTTTATTTAAAATTAAATTTAAAAATAAATAAAAATTTACTTTTATATTAGAGGATTCATAAGATGCATTTTGTCTCATTAATGGAGTTGCTAGACGATACCTGCTGTGAAGCTGGCTTCACGTATTCCTATTGAAAATAGTTAGATAGTTATCATGTGCCAACACTGCTCACCGCAAGGATCAAATACCCATGCTAACTCCGCAAATATGCACTCTCATTTGTAAAAACATTGCCCAAATGTGCGTTACCGGGGTGAGGAGAAAAGGCAAAAGTTTTTACATTCTTATTCAAATTTTCCACATTACTGGTGCACCATTTAGGGCACGAACAGGAAGCCAATTTCAGCCTAATGAAGGAAACAAATCTTAGCACCTGCTCCTCCTCACTAGATATAAGCAGCCACAAAGTGCCGATTCAGAACGGGCAAGACAAATAACTCACTCAACAGGGACGTTACCAGCTACAAATTTGCAGCTCAGTTCAGTTGTGGAGTCCACCTTCATACAGTTGTTGATTACAAAGTTTGTTAGTTGTGATTGAGCCACATTACAAAATCCCCTCTCACTCATTTTAGCTAGAAGGGAACAGCCACACTTTACATAGAAATACAAGAAAAGATTGTGAACAAATGTCAAGCTCCCTTAGTTTCATACTAAAATATATCCTTATATACTGCATAGCTTACATTTTTGTTGACATATAGATACTGCACTTTCATTTACAAGAAAATAACTTGTGCCAGTAAACCTATCAAAAAAAATCTGAATTGCCAATAAAAATACAAAAACGTGTTGAACATTAGCATTTCTTTTCTAATTCTGTATTGAAAATGTCTTGTATCATGAAGCAAAAAACAATACATATCGTATTGTGACATCTGCATATCATTACAGCCCTATTTTACATAAAGCTTTAATGTGCAAGTGAAAAAGATACTGCATCCAAACCTGACACTGTGGAATTTGACAGCATCCAAACGTGTTGGAATATTTAGGCTTCACTGATAATTGTTTGTTATTACTTGAATAAAAAAAGAGCTTGTTAGAGAAAGAAATGTTCAGGTTTGGTCCAGTCCCTTCTGCACACTGTCCGTTCTAAAACTGTACATCCAGTGTTATTGTATCACGACACATCATGACACTTGTATCGTGATGCGCACCATAAAGTTGTTGACAATACCCAGCTCTACTGTCAGTGATTCAAACTAGGCATCTGGGTGAATCTTAGGGCATACTTTGCTTTGTCCCATGCCTGTTCACGACTGTTCACTTGGAGTAAAGTAGGCAGGGTTTATGATATCCACACATTCACACTCAAATAACTGGGCTTCTATGTTCGAGGGGTGCAGTTTTGCTCAACAGCCAAAGAAATCTGAAGCCAATCTGCATAGTACGTAATTAGAGCTCTGTGTAATCAAGACACTTTTTACACAAAACATACCAAATAAATGTGCCTTCTGAATCACAAAAGTCATATCAAAAATGAAAATGTTCATTTTTACAACCCACTAATTGTGCTTGCCTCCCAAACAGAACTCAGCGTGGTTCCTTTGTTTTCATTATTTAATTATTTATTGTGAAGTGCGACCAAATGAAAGGTTTTCTGTTTTATGGCATCAAGAAGTGCAAAAAGTCTGTTCCAAAATGACAGAAAAAAAAAGTCTAAAGCAAAAGACCATTTCAAACAAACAACAAAAAGTACCGACATAGAACTGTAGCACCACACATATGGAAAACATCCACTACTACACTTAAAGGCACATACTCTGGTTTTATCACTGTAGAATACAAATGAAAACAATTTGAATATTCAAACCAGGATACGCTATAATGTGTGAACATGAAAATATGCAATGTGTTTGCAGCCTATAATTTCAAAAACAAAGTAATAAACTATTATATCACTGCTGTCGGAAGAAAACCTCATCTCCTTTTTTGACTTTTTGACATAATTCGAAAATACTTGCTACCCTTTACATTGTGTGTAAATGTCATAATGAATGGACCAAAAGAAACAGCCCAAAATGACTTCGGAAAAAAGTCTGGTTCCATTAAAAGTAGAGAAGGTTTTTTTTCCCCGTCTCCTGTAAAGTTACCATTTTGGAGATACAAGGTTTTGTACCGACAACAGCGATATACTACTTTAGGAAGAAAGCTTTAATGGCACTTGCACAGTCTGACTGCTTCTGACGGAACATATTCACACTCACCAGGATAACTTCCAGTGCTGGTAGGATTCCCATGTTTGAGAGCGTTTTAAAAAAAGCATCTCTGTTTTGTGGTTGTAAAGTCTGAGAGAAAGCACAAAACTCCTTCAGGAAATTTACCTAGACAACAGAAAGTTGTAGATGAGTAAAACAAAAACATTTTATGTATAGTATGTTACATAATTAGATCATATACATTGTACATACTATATATTATATAGTAACTGTTGCAACTGTGACCGATCTGGATTAAGCAGTTTAAGATAATTATTTAACTGTTGCACTCTAGTAGAATTTAATCCCTGTGCGTTTGTGCTGTAGCAATCATTACTTGTGCTGGACATCACTCAGCCCCGCCATCAAAGTCTAAATCGCACAAAAACTTTCATTCTTTTGTGTTGGTTTTTGCTGCTAAAACAAACGTGTCATTTTAATTCTCCAGTTAAGCAATGAAGTCTGATGTGCGACGCCTCCCACCCACCAAGGTTTACATCGCACCAAAATCGTCTCATTTGTTCTTGCTACATTTGTTTCTTTTGCTAATGGTCTTTTGCTACAACAGTTTCTTTTTCTATGAGAAATTTGTGTTTTAATGTGCAAGTTACTAAGCAATCATGTTCTGATCAGTGACCCCCACCAATGGTTTATTCTTCTGTGGGGTTTTTTCTTTTTTTAGATTTGAAAGTCTGCATGGTTGTGAGAATTAAACTGAAGCATGTTTTTTCTCTCTCAATGCAAATCCTTTATGAGACCAAACAGGTCAGAGTAAGGCCAACGAACAGGAATATCCAGGAACAGTCCAGGCCTGTTATTAGGACAAAACCTACAGGGGTCTCTGTTAAATTCTATTGAGTTCTTGGTGGTTCCAAAAAATTCTTCTTTGATATTTGAAGAACATTTTCACAAAATAACTTTAGCACACATGATCACTGAAAGACTGACGATGTTTGTATTTGTGAAACCATGGGAAATCATACAAAAACCCTGCTTGGTTTGTTTTGCAGAAATTGTTTTTAACAGACATGTTTGTTACTTTGTCAGCTCAACTTCATCAATGCAGCAATGAACGTCAATAGGGTTAAACAGCCAGACAGCACGAAGTGCACATATATGCACTCAATAATTCAATCATAATCGCCTTTCCGCAGTTATCTGATAATTCAAATGGTCATGTAAACACCATACTCTTATCTAGAAATCTGATTAAGAAATCAGATAAAGAGAGCTAGATTTCAGCTCAGTAATCAGTGCTGCAAAGTCTTACTCCAATTTCTTCCACATTTTTCAGTGTGTGCATGCGCAAGAACAGATGTCACAAGGTGGTAGCAAAACGGTTTTGGAGAGGGGCTGAAACCAAACATGAAATAAAGGACTTAAATATGCTTCACCTTCTAAATGATGCATGTTCATATTTTTAAAGTAAAGTGGCATGTTTTATATTAAAAAAAAAGTTGTGTTTACTTCTTGCTTATTCATCAGTTGCAAAGCAGAAATCTGATTACTGCCTGACTCATGTAGACCCATTTCCCCCCCCATTATCTGATTACTCAAAAGCATGTAAACGTGCTGATCGGATTACTGAAAATTATCACAGATACACAATCCTCATCATCAGCCAGAGACAATTGTGTGGTTTCATCGCTCACGACAAAAACTGTTTATCTGATAACTGAATATCTGAAAACAACAAACACTTTTCAAATGAATGAGACCATTTTGGCATGAATTAGACTGTTTTGGGCAATGGAAGGCTGAGTGATGTCACTCGTCACTCAAAACATTACTGCTAAATAACTTGCATATTAAAATGACACATTTCTTTTAGCACCACAAACCAGCATAAATGTAGCACAAATTAATGTTTTGGCAAGATTTGGACATTGGTGGGAGGCTGAGTGATGTCAGTGTTTTTTTGTTTGTTTGTTTTTTTGTTTTTAAATAAAAAAAGATTATTCAGCCTATAACTTGAAAAATAACAGCACAAACATTTATTTTAATGGCAAAGAAAGTCACATATCAAACCTGATTGCTTGATAATTGTAGAATTAAAATACCACAAATATTTATTTAAGCAGCACAAACATTTGGTGTGATCTGGATGTTAGTGGGGGCTAAGCAACATCACTCATTGGGGGGGGGTTTAGCTTCACAGATGTCACAAACGTCTGATTTTGACATGTTGGCTGTGCTATGGACCCCTTCCCTAAGAGGATGAATCTGATGACTGAGTGCAAGAGTATTTTAAATTGTCAGAACTTGGTGAACACCTTCTTGCATTCTGAGGATGCAAGTGAATTACCTGCTAGTGTCATCATATCTACATCAGTATAATGTAAATTTTGCATTTGAGACCTTCTTTTTAAGCCTGTGCACGACTAATATATAGCAGTGCACAGACACCATAATTAAGTGTTTTTCTTTACTCCTGACACAGTACTTTATTTTCTTCTTTATTCATTTAAACTAATCTCTCTCTCTCTATAAACTTTCGTATCCAAAGGCTGATAAAATGTAAGTTAGACTACAATTTTTGTGGCTTAAGAAAAGACAAACACTCTGAATACTACATAGAAGAATAAACACAAACATAATTCAATTCTAGAGTATTAAAATTATTCAGGGCAACCTAAATATTATGGGGGGAAAAGTCAGATCATTGGGTTTACTTTTATGTCAGTATACACCCTACCCTAACTGTGCCATACACCAAAGGTTAATCTTTCCATTTAATGATGCCTTCAATCATACCAATTCGTGCCGTTTATCGTCATCTGTTGCTTCATCAGTTAGCTGTGCAAAGAGCTCAGTTAGAAACTTCTCATCATCCTGGAAGAAGAAAGAGAACAATAGATTCATCAGGGTAGACAACTGCTCTAATTTTCTGTCTGAAGAGTTTAAATAGAGAATAAAACTGGCTGTTGATTTTTCCCTTTCATAGTGCTTTCCTACTAATAAGATGCACTGATGAAAGCATGTCATTGATGAAATCAATTGTTTAGGGGAAGATCTGTTCGGTGGCACTAAAATTTGTTAATGTGACAGAAATTAGGCATACTTAGGGTAATACGCGAAGACTTACAGTAGCCAAAATATTGTGACAACCTTCAGTATATTAAGACCGTGTTGATTCATTTCTATTCCTAAGACAACTACTAACATACTAGAAGCAACTAAAAAAAATGTCACTTGGACTTTGTATACATTATTTAGAAAACGTTTAAAAGGCAGCTCTTTATTTCATTACAGCATCATTATTATTCTTATTCTTCTTATTATTATTATTATTATTATTACTACTACTACTACTACTACTACACTCATTACATTTTTACTTTTATTTTATTATATTTATTTTTAGTTTATATATTTAATTATTTACATTTAAATGTCAAACTGCACTGAGGTCTTGACGCCCTTTCACATACTTGGGAATATCAAATCATGAAGTCTAAAATCAGAATCAAATGAGCACCAATAATTCTCCATCACCGTGGTTCCAGTTGCATGTCCAGTTTTATATTTCTTTCCTCTAAAATACCCAGATCAGCCCTTGACATGATTATCCATTATCTGACAAACTGACATCACTGGGAATCACTATTTTTGGTACCTAAAATACACATTTTTTGCCCAAAACTGATCACAGTCTTTTTTTGTTTTTTGGCAAAATAACCTTACAAATAAACCACCACTGAATTGGTCTGGCCAGTAAAGAGGTTCACTCTACATACCAAATAAAGCAGCAAGATGGAAAGCACCCTGTGTTTCCATGGAAACCAAGCCCCTCCCATCAGAAAGTTTACAGTTACAAGATCTCTATAGGAACCTGGTAGAAAAGTACTAGCCTTTCCAGTCTTTTATGCAGTATACTGGCCTAATCAGGCCAGTAGTAACAAGATGTTCCAGCTTGTTCTTGGCCTGTATTACCCTCTTCTCTGCTGGAGACCCTTTTTTCTGCTGAATGGATTTATTCAAAATGTGTATTCTGTGTATTACTACAAAGCAACTTTGCATAGAAAAATATTATTATTATCACTATTATATTATACTATTATTATTACTACATTTTTAACTCAATCACGTCAACAAAGCTACATACACCAGATGCTATAAAAAGTACTGGAACAGCAATTTGCAGTACTTCTCAAAATTCAAATAGCACCACTAAAATCATGCGCTGAAATGATCACACTTTAATCAATTTGGGATAACATCATACTGCCCTTTCTTCTTAGTTTGAAAGCACATGAATGAGCTGCTGTTGCTGGCTATCGCCAAAATGTCAGACTAAAACCACAGATTGAAAAGGCAAAGTTTACAGGTTTTAAGACAGGTCTATGAGGCATACTGCAATCTAACAGCTAACATTTCTACACATGCTATTTTCTAACAAACTTTCTCATCTGTGAATAAACTTCTATCTGAGATGCCTGGTGTACACAATTGACTCATATCCATCAAAACCCCACCCCAAATTTAAAAAAATAAAATGCAACATACCCAATGCAGGCACAGCAAATACTATGTAGTTCCTACCACTACAAATGACAGTATTTCATACTAACTTATCTATCTGATGGCTTGTGAGAAATTACATCCAAATTACAAAAATAAAACTGACTGTACAGAGTTACTTAAGTAAAACCACATAAGTGTGAAAAACAAGATTTTGAGGATTAATTTCGTTTTTCTGTCTTGCACAACATAGCACTAAGTTGCACCAGTATGACTGAAGTTCACAGAGCTGCCGAGCACAGAGAGAGCGTTTGGTAGGTATTTGGCAAATGTATATGATCAAATTATTTCAGAGATGATCTTGAGTGCATCCTGTGCAGTTATGCCTCTGACTCAATTCTCTACTCAACTTGTGGTCAACAACCAGTTCAAACTATGTTTTTATGACCTGCTTTATATTACTGAAGTGTACGTCATTACATTTGGAGGAAAAATGGCTTTGTTTATCAATAATATTTGTCTCTACTCTTGTGTAACTCTTGCTGATGTAGACACCTGTCCTTTAATGAGTGACCAACCAATGCATCTGACAAAACTTGGAACCTTATGTAATGTACCTCAAAGAAGAATTGAAGTGTGTGTGTGTGTGTGTGTGTGTGTGTGTGTGTGTGTGTGTGTGTGTGTGTGTGTGTGAGAGAGAGAGTGTGTGTGTGAACAACCATGTGTATACTCTTCTTGATGACACCTACCTGGAGCATGCCAACTATTTCCACCTTGTTAAAGAAGATGAATGAGTGCAAGGTGGAAAGCATGTTCTCCTCAAACACGGAGGGCGTAGGTAGCACCATGTCCTGGATGTACTGGACCCTGTACGTCTGGTGAATCTTCTGACGCAGCTCAGGGTCCGTGATTGGGATGACCTCTTTAAACCTGGCCGTGGTGGTAAGAAATTCACGGTGACGGCGAGGCTGAGGCAAAGCGGGATCAAACTCCAGGCAGCCTATCACGTCCATGATGCACTCCTCAGAGAACATGACCTCAAAGAGCGCCGTGCGATTGAGCAGGAAAATGCCTTTGATGATGTCGTAAAGATGGTGCAGGCCCTCACGGTTTTCCAAATCCTCACACACACGGAATAGCTCCAGCAGCTTGCGAATGTAGCCCTCATTCTCCAGCGCTAGCGCCAGCTTTTCACGCCGCAGCGGTGAGGGCAGCGATGAGGCCACAAGCTCAGCCACCTCCTCCAGACGGGAGAGCTCACAAGGAGGAAGCTCCAGTCCAGGAGAGGACATGTCCTCAAAACGCTCCTCCTCCGATTCATCGATGAGCTCCTGGGTGATGTCCACTGAGGGGTCCTTGCCCTGAACCTGAAGACATAAACATAAAAGCAACATGAAGTCACAGATTTGGAGAGAAGTACATTACACAAACATCCAAAATGAAGAATGCTGGGAGCAACGGTAGTCAAAAATAGAAAAGAAAAATAAGTCAAGTACACCAAAAACCTTGAGTAAATCCCTTATTATCTCTGGGCTTATCATTAACTGGTAAATTATATATGTATGTATATACTAAAAACAGCTGCACATAGTGTGAAACTTCAAATCACCTGACATATTTTCTCCCAGATCTCATCACAACCAGCCTTCTCCTGAAAACTAAGGGCCAGATCATAGTTTTCTGCTTCAGACCAGACAATCAATGTGTCCTAGGAGAGGAAAAAACACAATCACATGAAAACAAAATATTAAAAAAATAAAAATCAAGACACAAAGTAACCATCGTAGTCCTGGCTGTCACCAAGCGTGTTTCCGCTCTATGACGCCAGGACAGGGATAGAATTACTGATCCGTTATGTCTGCTTGCCTGCAGAGTGGTGGTGTAAATTTTTAACATACCCAAATATAAACAAACACAGTACCCTGAAACGTTCATTAGGTCCTGGATACAATGTTCTTAAAAGAAGCAGTGAGGTTGGATTTGCAATAAGCTATAACATGAATCTCCAATTTTATTCATAAAAGGCCAGTGAGGCTGCAGGTCCTAAATCTACTGACTTCTATGTCTGCTTCTACATGGCTGGAATTATAAACTACGGTCACACTGGCCCTTTGCAGACCCCTGAATTACAACATGGATCACAGTGAAGCATTGTGAAAGAAAATGTACAGACAAAAAAAAAAAAAGACGAATTCAGAGCTGAACCCACCTGCTGTTTTTGATAGGCTGTGTTGGGGTTGATTTTTGACTCCAGCAAGAGAGATCCTGGAAAAGAAAAGGGATGGTGGATGTTTCGGATTCCCCTCACAACTTTAGGCGCGTAACGTGCAGCAACCAAGCCACAAAAATCCAAGAGCTCTAACCTAGCCATCTTGTGACATGGACTTACCGTCGCTTTCAGCGCGCACCAACAGCGACATGCCTTTGAGTCTCTCCACGTAGCCGGACGACACATGCCCCGTCCCTCGGTCATCCCACTGTCGGTCTTCATTCAGAGTGTAGACCTTCACTCGTCGCCGAGTGTCAGTCATTCTTGCGAGTAACTCTTTATACCGGAGGGAGTAAGAGGGATCGGGGTGATGGGGTTTGCCCTCGTTAACTTTATTATCAAATGTCTCACGCCTCCTGCGAGGTTCCCTCACAGTCTGACTCGTCCGCTTCTAGTCTGCTTCCCTGCTGAAATTTGACATTTACGGCGCTGCCTGTCGTCAAGCTAACGCGATGCTCCTCCGACCAGTCTAACGTTAGCCAGCTAGTTGTCTGTTGACACCGTCCATAGCCATGGTCACTTTCAGTATCGCGGAGATGCTTAGCGCTGCTATTAGACTATCTGCAAAAACGATGGATATCCAAACAAATGCGAATATTGTCGGAAGCGCGCAGCTTAGACGAAACGGGATTTTTTTTCGGGCGCCCTGCAACGACTAACAGAGCCGACTACTACTAGCTAGCTGGTTAGCTAGCGGGCTATCTGCTCGCCTCAAACATTCTGACTACAGTTCAGGTCTAACCTTAATAGGAGGGGAAAACGTAGTACCGGTACCTTTATTGCCCCATTATAAACACGCCCTGTTTATGAAAGTGTGAACAAAGCCATACATACACGCACACTGCGATGTGTTTCATTATAAGCCAGCTTGCAGCCTAGCGGCAGGCTAACGTTTATATTTTGGCCAAGAGTTCCGCCATGTTCTGGCTGAGGGCCGTGGAAGGACCAGCCTCTCTCCTCAAACACAGACGGACATTCGGAGATGGAACCAGTCGGACAGGCAAGGTCGTCAAACTTTCCCGAACAATAAATGCCCTTTGCAACCCGTCGAGCACCATCGAACAGCGACGTCTTGACGAGAGTAATTATTAGCCCTACTGTAAGTGTTCGGCCATCTTGGGTCCCCTCAGAAAGGCTGCACGGGGTTTCCTACGCTGCGACCGCAGGGCGGCCCGCCACGGTTTAAAGGTACAGGACGTTACAGCCAAGAGCCTCGTTACGAGCTCTGACAGTACAACAGAGTAGAGCCGGAGAGGCTGTTAAAGGAACACTCCTACCAGAAGTTTAAACCTTTTATCGCTGCATTTGTCGGAAACATGCTTACTCTCGCCCTGTAGCGGCGTTGCTGTAGTCTCTATAGTGAATTTTCAGGTTTAAAGACAAAAAACCTTAGGATGATGTATCTTGTACGGGGCTCCTGGGGGGCCATGGTTTAAACAAGTGAGGTGGTTGAGTTCCCTCGCGCTCAGTTTGAAAGGGAATGCAAAACGTTTGCGAGAGAACGCAGAGTGAAAGAACCGTTGAGATACTACGACTGCGTTGGGGTTCTTGAGGGCAGTCTGTTTTTGAAAGGTAGCTTTTTGTTCGCTGGAGGTGTAACAGAAAGGCAGATAGCAAATGTTACTGCTAGAAAGCTAACGTACTCAGTTTGACAGCACCAATTCGTGCTTGGCATCCATTTCGTGTCGAGACAGAATCGATTTAGTTCTGTTACTGAGGCTTGGCTCACAGATAAGAGTCTGGGTTGAAACAGGGATTCACCCGGTGATGTGAGATGTTTGCCAAATAGGTTAGTGTATTACATTAATTATTTTAGTGAGAACACTGAGGAAGAACAGCATTAAACTATAAAAAAACCCTGATTTCCATCAGACCGATGAAGGAGAGGAAAACAGTACTTCATAGCACTCACTGCGACTTCTGGATACAATCTGGACATTAGAGATTACACTCCCCCAGTCAGTGGGCTCTTGCATTTTGGAAATAAGGACTGAAGTGACCTTACTGTTCATTTAAATCAACTTGTTTATTGTAAATGACAAAAAAAAAATATTACGGAGCCATTTAGAAACAGCAGGCATTAACAACATATTTTGATGTAAGAGAAAGTTTTCCCAAGAAGTTGGCAAAAATAAAAGGGGAAAAAAAAACAGTCATACATAGGACCACAACAAACAAACCTTTGAAACATAGGTTTTCATTTAACACAAAGCAAACATTTCAGAAAAAATTTACACAATGTCCCACTTGAGGCTGTTCTGATGGAGACAAAAGGTAGCCAAGGAAGGAGGTCAGACATGAAATGCTTTGCGGTCATTCAGTTCTTAGTGGCTCAGTGTGTTGCGTTCTATTGCCACCACAACCTGGGAGAAATATTGTGTACCAAATGCAGCAATTTCCTGAGCGGACCAAAAAAAAACGCTCAAAATTTGTAAATGAAAGTTTATTAAGCTAGTGTACTGGCAGCTTTAGAACAGATGAGCAGAATTCAGTGTAAACTAATGAAGAGTCACGGAAAAGGAGGGTGTATAACATCTCTAGAAAAACTGACGTTTAAAAAAGGGGGAATAAGGATACAAAATATATTAAAACAAATCCTTCTAATTTTACCCTCCTGTCCAGTACGTCCCATCACAAACCTCTAATAATCAAGGGCCTCATAAAGGTACTTTGATGTTAAATCTTTCTTGGCTGACTGAGTACACAGACATTATCAACGTCATATCAATAAGAACACTGAGGACCCAGTTTCCCAACAGCATCGTAGGAAAGATCCATGCAAGAGGTGGTAGCAAGTTTCAACTTCAACACTTAGTAACAGATAAAAAGATCTTAGACTTGCGATACTTTTGGGAAACCCATCTGTTATTAGTTAACATTGGCCAATGATGCAGTGTAGTTCTCAAGTTAACAAACAACAGAAAAATTGGTGGAGCCCATGCGAAACGTCCCTTCATCCTCTATTTCCCCGCCTGTTGGGCCTGGCGTCTTAGCAAGACATAGATTTTCTCTTTGATCCAGTCTTTGTTGTAGGGCTGGTATGTCTGTGTGTCTGCACGGTACCTGTTCAAATCACCAGAGAGAGACCAGCATGTTTACAAAAGTCCTACACACCTTTTCCATGTATTATGTTTTGATTTTACATCATAAATATTGAGATAAAATGTAATAATGCATACACTGTAAGGATTGGCGTGGTGGTGTAGATCTAGACACACATTTATTCAAATTATAATGACTGTCCATTTACACATTTGGTGTGTCCCAAGACGTAATACACAGCCCAAAAGAAAACTAGCCATAACGCTAATTTAGTAGACAAGTTTTCTGGACATGTATTAACCCTAATTCTAGGAATCACCATATGACCGGTTCATCGGTCTTGTACTGCATTCAAAAGAAGCTCATAACTTGGAATTTTCCACCTCTGACAAGGCAAGAAAACAGTCACTTAGGTGGGAATTCCTACTTGGAAAGTTGGGATAGTGTCCTCAACTCCAAGCTCAGCATACATGTCAAATTAACATGGCTTTCCACACCATCAACCGTAATAAATTTGCTTTAGATCGGTCAACATACAGATTTAATCAGCTATTGTGTCAAATTTCTACATGAAGTTTTTAGAAGGTAAATGCACAATGGACGAATAACGCTGGCTTATTTACTGCTAACAATGCTCGCTTCCATAACTCAAATGGGAGGTTAAAAGAAATAATACAATTCCAAGCTCTGACTTCCCACTTCCAAGTCAAATGCAGCACAAACTGCAAAGGGCTGGCGTGGCTGTAGGGTTTCATTTTAAACAAACAGAAGTTAACCTGATTTTGTGTTTAATCAATTGGTCTTATCACCCATCGAACAACTGATCAAGTGTGCTTTTGTTAGAATGAATGCCTTGAACTCTGTGGATAAGTTTGGACGCTCCTGCCGTGGGAGATTCCTTTTAGTCTCTGACTTGAAGAATTTCAAAGTTTCTGTGTAGTATAATCACTGAGACAGAAAAACTATTTTAAGTGGTTTTCGAACTAGTAGTTACCTATTTGTTGCAGCTAATGCATGAGGCTACATGGAACTGGTTCTCTGTAGAAGAACTTTTAAAATTTCTTTACAACGGTAGGTATGTGGTTGTGATGTATACAATGCCAGTACAGCCCTTTTATGTAATATCCAAAACACCCAGTGAAGCTGCGTGTTCTCCGAGTTAATTTGTACGAACAGCGGCAAACCTGAATACGTTTCCTTCACCATGTATGGATTTTTTATAAATGTATTTTAGACCAAAACCCTCTAAACTTATCATTTTATGAATGTTCTGTGGGTTAACTTTTAGAAACATTAAAATCTTCGGAGGTACGGTTTCCATCACCAACACACCCCACAAGGTTTCACTACAAGGGAGCATTTCACATCAAACCACTCTGTTTGACTTTGTTTACATCTTCCTTTCATTACCCAAAAAGTGTGAAAAATCTGTAGAATTCCCCTTTAATCTGGTTCTGGCCAAACATGGAACAATGCATGAATCATATTGTCATATTTATCATAGATACTTACACCAGACAACTGAGGTCAGCCAGATCGTCAATAAAATCAAACAGCTGACTGATATCATAGGTGATTGAGGGACTGTTGGGATTCATTCTTTTCAGATGTTCTTCATACATCTTACACACCCCTAGGGAAAAAGAGAGTTGGAAGTGGTAAATACATCTGATCTCCATTTAGTTATGCGCTTCGTCTTGTTAAAAACGACTGTAAGCTAATTTCAGAGAGAGCTCACCCTCCATGCATTCATTGACAGACTCATAATCTGCATAGGTTCTTCCTTCTGGCCTTTTTGTGGGCTGAACCAATAGGATTGTGTGAGACTGAGGTCGGTGGGAAAACGGGAAGGGAGAAAAACAGAGTTTTTTGTCACACACCGATAAAAATCGACAAAGATTAGAAATATTAAAGTGACGATCGTTAGGAATGCATAAACTAGTTAGACAGCTCATAACCAACATGATACACCGTATCTCCTTAATAGCGCGATTTTCAAAATATTAACCCTTTATAGCGAAGTTTTGAGATCTCCAATCGAACTGTGCGCTAGCTAACGTTAGCTAAAGCTATTCGCTAGGTAGTTCACCCAGCTAATTAGCTTAAAGTTCTATCATCGTATGTGGCTATATTAGCGATATAGCTGTGAGTCATACGGAAAATGAAGAACAGCGTTTGAAGGTGGACATTACATATTCTTGAGGTTTCGTTGTAGCTATAATCATTTTCGAGTAAATCGACCTTAATCTTGCGCACTAGCGGGACCTCTTCGTTGCGACTAATCCACGATGCTACATGGCAACATTAGCTAGGTACCAAACAATACTTCAGCGCTAACTACGAAGCAGCTAGACAACCTGCGGCAAACTGCACATTCATAAACATAAAACAAGGTATTAAATTTGCAATTTAAATACGTACCATCTTCGGGCAAAATATATAAAAGTGGCAAAGACAGCTGTGAGTGCCTACAGTGCTTGTAGTCGTTTCTCGAACAGCAGCAAAGGCTTGAATGGATTTCTGCAATAAAAGTCCTTTTCCTTTGGTAAGGTTTTTTTTTTCAAAATACAAGTCACAACCAGAACCATCAATGATAAAAAAAAATCTATGTGCATTTTATCGCAGTTAAGTTTTTTTGTACAGCATTCTTTTCTTAGTTTTTATACATTAGTCGATGAATATAACAACCAATACGATAATTTGGGTAATATTAATTTAGATCATTTTTGCAATAATTTAGTTGATGTACTTTATTTATCAGCTTTTCTCTGCAGTGCCCCAGTTACTTTGGTATAGGAAGTTGGTATGCACTTACACATATAACTCATTTTAAAAATAATATGATAATTATATAATATAATAATTATGAACAACAGCACACAAGTACCCACCAATTTTGGATCATTTTAATCTTGAGATGTACATGGATGACAGACAAAAAAAAGAAAAATCAATGTCACTATGTTCCATTTGATATCCATTTTTAAGTACACCACTATATGTGTGATGGGAAGCCTTTGAGAGTCGTTATTTTTCATCAGAATTTTGTTTAGCACTTTATTGCTTTAAAGCACATGCACATGATTGCTGATATGTAAGTAAACTTGTTGTATGTGTTTTCAGAAGCATTGTTGTTTTTGTACATGTAGATGCATTTGTGTTTTTGATTCCTTTGCAGCTGCTCATCGACTGCTCTTCTTTTTTTGCTCCTCAGGCACGAACACGGTATGGTCTTCCTCTGTAATTTCTTCTGGCTGCTGGAGCAGAGCCTCTGGCAGAACCTCCACATGTTCTCCTGCACTCATCCGCAGAGACAAAGTTGTTGCTGTTGCCCTGGCAACCACCATACCAAAACTGTGTGCAGGTCTGGGCGGAGGCATCAAAGTAATAACGAGAGGTCCACTCATAGCAAGGGCCGACCACCCGTGCCATAGAGCACACATCAGGAACAGAAACAGAGGTGTAGTCCTGTCAAGAGAGTGAGGGGCATTTTATATATCTATATTTCTATATCTATACATATGTGTATATATACACATACATACATACACACGCACAGATTGACTGCAGTCTGTAATTATAGAACGACATTAACTACATAATGAAGTGGCCAGGTGGTGCATATATATTTCTATATAAAAGTCTGAGTTCCCCTGTTCATCAAATGTTTTGTTGATTTTCTAAGTAAGAATAAGTTACACATCCTCTAGAGGACACACTGTACACTGTAATGTACAATTACTGTTTATTAGCTGAACATACTGAAAAAAACGTAAAAGTGGCCTGTGCAAAAGTTATGGTTCATTGAAATTATGCACTAAAATTTGTAGAGAAAGTCATATTTAAGTGTCTTCTCTATACAGGATGTGTTAACTTACCTTCATTTACAAAATCAACAAAACATACAACTAGACTGAGATCGTTCAAGCATACAAGCATACTGTATAAAGATCATTAAACAGAAATGGTTTTCCAGTTCCTTCAGATTTATGAATTTCCTGAGCATACTTGAAATCCAGATCGCTGTCCAAAAAAAGTTTACATTTTTGTCATTTTTTATTTTTCTACATCATTTGAACATGATACCAGTTCCACATTACATGTGGGTATTTCATGTAGGTATTCCCATATAAATGATCCAAATTCACTTCAAATATAACCTCTTTACATCACATACCATTAAAGGAAAAGAATTTTTGCCTTCTCCTGTAAAGTTGGCATTTTGAAGATACATGTTTTTCTTTGGTCAGCAACATTATGTATTTTTATAGCACCCAGAATCAAACAGGAATCAAACCACAGTTTACCACATGCAAAGCAACAGTGCTACTACACTGTATATCAACCACTTTATTATTGTTGTTGACTGAGTAATAAAATATGTATATATATATATATATATATATATATATATATATATATATATATATATATATATATGCATTTTGCAATATTTCAATCTTTACAATGTCAGTTTATCTAACTAACATAAACACTGATCCAGACTTTCTTTGTTAAATGTCCAATGTGAAAATCCTCTGCGTACAGTCACATAATTTGCTGTACTCTACCTGTATGATTTTGTAAGAGAAAAATGTAAAATAATGACCAAAGACATGCCAATCACGAATTTTTAATGCCAATTTACTTTCAGTCTTGCAAAATAAACAACATTATTTACTTTTTAATGGACCAAATTGGCTTTTTAAATTTTAAATCAGTTGCCTTTTAAAATAACGTGAATCAAATTAGTGTTATATTAAATGTAAGAGGTAACTGACTATTTAGCTTAATGTATAATTATGCTATGACTTTAGTATAGGTGCAGCAGCAGCATTCAAATATAGTGCCAGTGCACTTACTTGGCTCACCCTATTTACCCTGAAAGATCTGGCAAAATATAAACAATAAACTGTCTGATTGCTGATTTTTGAAGTTTTGAGCAAAAATCTGCCAGTATGTCTCGACTGATTTAATTGTGTTGTACAGAGTGTGATGCATTATGTGAAAAAAAAGAAATCATGATCTGATGACTGAATTTTCACTACTGAAACAAATGTGTCAATACTAAACAGACTAAGTTTGTTTTGGTAGTGATATATTTGTTGTAATTGTGACAATCCAAGGTAATTTTGCATTTTGTTCAAAATGTTAAAAAGCATCTACTCACCACAAGGTCAAGATGGAGTAAAATGTTTTTTATTTCTTCCTGGTCACATATTTTGAGGGGTGGCCACAAGTTGATTCAGTCCAGACAGATTAATTGTGTGTGTTTCAGTAGTGACATGAAAATTGAGGACAGCATATTTTCAGTTTTTAAAAGTTACTGCTATTTTTTTTATATATTAAAACAAGGTAGGAATTTAATAGTTTTATTTTCCAGTGTAATTTCTGAGGTTAGGCATGGGGACGTATATATATGTGTGTGTGTGTGTGTGTGTGTGTGTGTATGTGTGTGTGTGTGTGTGTGTGTTTGCCGACTGGCCACTTTAAGTACACCTACTCCAATGGTACATTTTATGAGCTTGACTTACCATAAAGTTATACTTAGTAGTACTATAAATACAGACTGTAATCCATCTGTTTCATCTGTTTCTCTGCATAATTTGTTATCCTCATTTTACCCTCTTCATCAGTGGTCATGACCCCATAATCCATCTGTTTTTCTTCAGAATTTGTTAGCCCCATTTTACCCTCTTCTTCTGTGGTCAGGACCCCATAGGAGCAGGTATTATTTTGGTGGTGGATGATTCTGAGCACTGTAGTGATACTGACGTGCTGGTGGTATGTTAGTGTATGTTATGCGGGTACAATTGGATCTATATATTGGATATTAGATACATATTTTATATATGTATTTTTTATAACTTTATTCAGAATGAGGAATAAAGCTGGATATACTCATTGAGAAAGATTGATTAAATAGAGATTGCTATAATAAAGGTAAACAAATACAGGTTTCTTTATATTTCAAATGTAGTGATCAAATATCAAACATAAATAGATAATTACAGTAAATTATATATTACCTAATAACTTGTAGTTGTCCCCAAAAATGTCAAAGATTGAATAAAACATCTAAAAAAATTTCTAATGTTATCCTGACGGAATTTCAATCTGCATTATTTAAGTGATTGTTAAGCTAAATAACAGCAATTAATATGAAAAGAAGAAGACAAAGCTCCAAACTTTTGAACTGCAATGTCTTACCATGTGGACGTAGTCTGGACACCCTGTCCTTCCATAGCCCTGAGCAGGAGTTACTCCATCCAGACAACAGCCATATCTGCCAGGCATGCACAAACACACAGATAATGAAGCAAACATGCCACATTATATTGAATATGGTGATGATGAAAGTGCACCATCTCATAGTGCATATCAACATATCAAAAATATCAATATTTACAAAAATGAAAAGGAAAAACAAACATTCATTAATTTTATAATAGTTGCGAAGGAAAGTACTACATCTGAATGACTGTAAGGCTGCATAAATGAAAGGTGTGCTAGTACCTGCTTCTAACACAGTCATCTGGAGCACAGCCCTCTCCTCTTGGTCCTGTAGCAGCAGTGTGGCCATCAGGACAGCAGCCATAGTATGACTGAGCACAGTGTGGACCAACCACAGGCACGTATGGCCAATGGACTGCCAATAATTCAGGACAAAGGTACGAATAGATATGTTTATTAAACTGTACTTGTATCTTGTACTTGTATCTAAAACATTGAATTTTTAATCTTACATTGAAAATGAAAATGTGGATCAGCAATATATGTAATCATACTTGTTATGTAAGTGAAAATGCCTACCTGATGGTTCTCCATGGACATAAGGTACAAATCCTCTCAGAGAGCTCTCATGACCACTGGGGTCCTGAACGCTGGGCACCACTAAACAGAGAAACACACAACCAGATATGGATCTTCTGATATTTTATGCACTGTATGCTCAATTACCAAAACACAATTTTACAACATAATCAGAAACTAGAAGGGGAAAATATGTGAATAAACTTTAAGTTAGCTTGGCAAAGCCGTTGCTATGAAACCTCTTGCGTTGCTTAACCATCACTGTGGTATCCCAGGTGGTTGCTAAGGTGTTACTAGGGCATTTCTGTGGTATCCCAAGTGGCTGTTAAGGTGTTTATAGGCAATTGCCACAGTATCCCAGGTGGTTGCTTAGGTGTTGAATAAAAATGAAGAATAGTAAATAAAAACAAATTAAAATTCTTGACCACAGCCAGATTTTACATTCAGGACATTCTGGGCCTACTGCTTTACAAATGTACCTTAAAATTTACTGTACTTTAACATAAATTATATGATGTTGCTTTTTATTTATGCTTTTGAATGAAACATAATATGAACAATATAATGAAAAAATGCTTTTATTATTGGAAAGTCAGCCCTTTCAGTAGAATATTAATCCACGTTACTGAAGATCTAAAAGCCAATTTAGGTGTTTTGCTTTTTTTTTTGTTGTGTTTAAGTTTCTGGTGCTGCTTGAACACAGCAGTAATGTAATTTTTTATTAATTTTATTACTTATCAAATAAAAATAAAACTGCAGTTTTCCTCTTTTGAATGAAGACCCAAAGTCACATTTACCCTTTTTACCCTTTTCAGCCCAGAAAAACAATACAGTACAAAGCCTTGAATTGACCTTGAAAAACTTCGATTGGACAGTATTCAAATCCAGACCTTAAATCCAAATCTAGTCCTGAATTTGGTAATCACTGGTACTTAAATGAAAAGCTTGGAATTATTTTCTTGTTAAAAGGAGCCCGGTGTGAAAGCAGTGCTGAATTTGTCATTTTATTAAATTCATAATCAAATCTGTAAATCGGTAACTCAATTTGAAATTCCTACATATGCTTTTCACATGAATTTCATACAAATCAAGTCATACAAACCCAATTTCAAAACAGCTGTGACATTAATACTATGTGAAATGCAAAACAAAACAAATAGCTGTGATTTTTAAATGCACTTTGCCCTGTGTATCAATGAATGCAGTAAACTAACTAAACTAACTAAAGCTCCTTAAGAAACAAAACAAGAGTTTTACACAACTCAAAAGGTCAGCTGATTCTTTGAAGACCCTGGAGTTGTAATACAGTGTTTTGGCAGGTGAACTGTAAGCATAGTGTAAAAGATTTTAACAACTAAACTGTGAATCATAATCGCAACATGAACACTAAAATGATGTACATTAAGTTCTGTAGCTCTCATGTGAGGATCATATTCACAAAACTTGGATCACTATCACACTTGCACTTTATGAATTGGATTTGCAATTTGTATAATTATTCATACAATAACTACAATCTTGTCACTGCATTTATGTTTGATTCCTTTTGAGAGCAAATGAACTCCATTACTTACTGAAACATGTTGGCCACTTTGTCATGGTGAGGGAATAAATGCATAAAGGCACAGTTTAGTATCTAGACCTCATGGGTTATGATTGGAATCTAGCATGCATGCTCACCCTGTGCTCCAGGGCAGGACTGTGTGTTGCAGTTCTCTACACTGTGAGGTTTGGACTGAGGGGAACATCTCTCATCTCCATACTGGTTCTGATCCAGATCCATACACACCACTCTACGCTCCCGGGTCCCTGTGCCACAGCTCCGAGTGCACTGAGAGCCAGATAGAGGATGATTATAAAAAGTCAAAAGCTTCTCCTCCCTGTCACATCTTCTTTTGTTTCTTTAAAGCTACCATACATTAACTACTCTACATTAACTTGCACCAGCTCCACTCATCCAAAACCTGACTATAATGTCAGTTTGTTCTTCTTACCAGGCTCCAGTCGTTGACATAGTAGCGGAAGACCTGGTGGCAGGCAGGTTTCTGACAGGTACGGACCTCTGCAGGGCGTGAGAGACCACTGCAGTGGTGCTCAGGGAGGCGCTCTCCTCGGCTACCAACGCAGACAACCTCCCTCACCTGCTGACCCTCGCCACACGTCACTGAGCACTGGGAGAGACCACACAGGAACCATGACCACCAGGTCCAGAGCTAGATATGCAGATATGTAGTTTCATAGCAAATTCCAAATCAGTTTTTCTAAAAATGTTTTGAATAATAAATGTAAAGATCAATGAGCCTGTAAAAGAAATTTCTCTTGATGCATGTACGTATCATAAATTGTGGAACAGGTGTTGAAAACTGTAGTTTTCAAACTGTAGTTTGTATAAGAACTGTCAGATATCAATTATTATACAGTTGTCAATTATAGTTTAAATCTCTTTTTAAACCCAAAATAGTTTTTTTTAAACTTCATAGTCAGTAATGACAAAAACAACAAGATACTAACCTGCCCAGAAATCATTTTCAACACTTTTTTACTGTACTATGATCATATATTGCCTTATCTATTGAGTTATTAATAGTTCTTTCTTTTTCTTCCTAATTATCTCTATAGTTAGCATTATATTACTTTTCTATAAAACATGTATAGCAACATGAAGAGAGAAAGAACTTCCAAACTGTCTATATTCACTATATATGATGTTTTTCCTTTTAAAAATGTTCTTTGGTAGCATTGATATATGAAGTATGAAATAGCAATATGACAAGCGTAATTGTAGGTGTTATTTCTTTATATATTTTCATATTCTAATTGCTGGATGTAAGCTTTAGTCTCCTGATGTTGGCCCCCCCACTTGTCAGACCAAGTCTGCCCACCAGTTACCGTGCTGAAGCTGCTGACGCTGTACTCAGCACAGGCATGCTGGTTGCAGGCTCTGTGGGCAGCTGGCCTCTGTAAGCCCTGAGCGACACAGTATGAGTCGTCCACCACATGTCCATCAAGCACACAGTTCACACTACGGGTCTGTGTGCCTCCACCACACGGAGCCGTGCAGTCAGAATAAGCACCGAATGAGTATCTGGACGCACATAAAGATGAAAGTACATTAAGCATACAGTAGACCAATTTTCCTTTGATTAGCAATGATATCACCATAATGTATTATATGAGAAAAGGCTCCATTTACTTTATTGGTAATGGTTCTTATATTCATTATTTATTTTTAATTTAATGCCTCTGATTGAATTATTCACCTTTATGTTCTCTGCTGATAAACATTCACCATCCAGCCACTTCATTACGTACTGCTTACTATACAGGTGCACTTTGAAGTCTGTTTTCTGCA
Source organism: Pygocentrus nattereri (assembly GCF_015220715.1). NCBI lineage: Eukaryota > Metazoa > Chordata > Actinopteri > Characiformes > Serrasalmidae > Pygocentrus > Pygocentrus nattereri. The sequence continues at coordinate 12,624,950 of NC_051214.1, read as the reverse complement.
TGCTTTGTTAGGCTTCTTTTACCCTGTTCTTCAATGGGACCCCACAGGACCCCCACAGAGCAGGTATTATGTGTGTGGTGGCTCATTCTCAGCATTGAAGTGATACTGACATGGTGGTGGTGTGTTAGTATGTGTTGTGCTGGTACGAGTTGATCAGACACAGCAGTGCTGCTGGAGTTTTTGGTAAGTGGAGCTGATAAAATGGAAAATGAGTGCAGATATAAGGAGGTGTATTTAATGAAGTTGCTCATTGTTGTATAATTAGCCAGGAGCAAAATCATGCTTTTACAGAGTTAATGTTGCTTCCAAATTCAGAATGGGATGTATTCAGAGAGTGAGCAACACGAAAATCTTTATCATTATCATCATAAATTACATCACATCACAAATTCTTTTCTGATTATATTAAGGATATTGTTAGTATTTAAAGGGTAATTCCTCAAATTTTTGCAAAACATAATTGACATAAATAAAGTTATTCAGAGATTTTTAATGTGACATGGTTCACTGTAAAGAAACTTGATGATAGAAACCAGGGGTCTCAAAGGCTATAGTGCAGATACAGCCATTCTATTTATTGTCTAAAAGCGCTAGTGATTCTACATGTGTCTTCTGAGTAATGTGTAATGATAAATTAGGGGTAAATCCATAGAAAAACGCATTCTTCAGCGTCTTTGGTTAATGCTTTGCCTTAAAACTCCCTGTATGTATCTCTACTATGTATGGATTTAAAAAAAAAAAGCGCCATGCTTGAATGTCTCAAGGTCTGCAAGCAGCGTAAGCAGTGTATTCATACCTATTTCATATAACAGTTTTCTGCAAGGGAACTTTCATAGGCATTAAACACTTCAGACATCTGGTTCCTATCAATCGCCACTATGGCCAAGTCTTTGTAGTCTCTGTAAAAACTTTTCACAAAACATTTCACAACAAACCTCTCTGAATTACTCTTTTTACATCTTCAGTGGTATTTCTCCTAAAAGAACTGCATTATTACAAAGACAGTTCTGTCTAATAAGTTTTGATGCAGCGCAATATATCAAACACTGAATAAAAAAATGATGCTCATAGTTTTGATCATATTTTTAAATTAGGTTTTACTATCTGTTGGTGGTATAATTAGTAATACTTGTCTGTTCAAACTTTTCAAACAAACAAAAAAAAAACTTGTTGTGTATAGTGAAAATGTATTACAGGATCATGATATTATACTTTTGCCATATCTCCCACCCCTAATTCTGAAGTAATGGCCATTAATAAACCTTGCTTCAAAAGTTGATGTGAATTCACACCATGAGCTGCCCATGAACAGACCTATAAGCCTCTGTAGTGTGAGTTATTCCAGGTCTCGGGACGTGACTGATATGAGGAGAGGGTGGATGGTCAAAGCCCACAATTTCACCATGACTCACCGCCTGTAAATGAAGAGAGCAGCATCAGCATGTGTCTGTGTCTTATTCATGAGTGTGTGATTAAAGTGCTTGAGTGTGCACTTGCCCTGCAGACACCCTCGACGCAAATGTCACTGCGGCCCATGTAACATTGAGTACCGTCCACCACAGCAGGACGGTGGCGATAGTAGAAATTCTCTCCTCCGGGTACACACACCAACTCACATGGGTTCGAGCCTGCGCACAAGCACAGACACATTAGAAAAAACTAAATTTGTAGGCATGTTTGGTGTCCAAATGTTGAAGCTTTTCACTGGAGCTACAAGGTTCTCACTATAAACTGCATGCTTGTTTCATCACACACTTGCCTCAATTCACATCAAGTTGTATCACATACTATAGTAAATAATGACATTGGAAATTTTAGTTCATGCTTTTTTTTGCCATTTTCCCCAATTTTCTCCCCAATTTAATTATGTCCAATTCTGCCTACTGCCTTAATCACGCAATGCACTAGGAAGGTCAAGGCTAACGTGCTACCTTAGAGTCATGTCAAGCCAGCCACCTTATCTCAACTGCCTTTAATGAAGTGTCATTGGACAGCTCAGCACGCTTGAAGCAGAACACTAACTACCAATTCTGTTTTGTCAGCTAACACATGCTCACACTGGCTAGCATTGTGCTGAGTGATGGGGAAAGGAAGGCCCATCCTACCCACCCAGAGACAGCAAGGCCAATCGTGTTCTCTTGGACCCCCAGCTATAGATGGCAGTGGTATCAGCACTTGTTTGTGCTTTTGTCCACTTTTATAGATAACAGTATGTCATACATTATCAGAAATCAGATAAGCAAATCTTTTTCGGTTTTCTGAATAACAGCAATATGAGGCAAGTTGGTGACGAAATATACTCAACTGTATGCTAATACAAATTACAACAGTCCTTATTTAAGTCCTTATACATAAGTATAGTGGTTAAAACAGTCAGTACTCAAGAGGGCAATAGAGAAAAGACTAGCTCTAGCTCTACTGTTATTTTAGCATCCACAACTTCTAAACATGTGGACAGTAAAGGAGTGTGAGCGGCTTGCCTTTCACTTTACCTTACTTGTTCTAACAGAATGAAGAGGTGGTGTATCATATAAGCATCATTCTACTGAATTGGTGTAAAGTCAGAGTTAAAATCATCAGACTTTTAACTTTTAATTGACCTTGACTTTAGAACTCCTTTTGCTTTGAATGATCCTAAACCATAAATACATTTATACTTAACCAAACAAGTGCTCGAACTTTCCATTTGAAACCTTCCATTTTTTCACTACCACAACAATAAAAACACCTCCAAAACAAATGTTTCTGTAGTGACAATTTTAGACAATTTATAATAATTTTTCATTTACATGACTAGTAAACTCAGCTTTGAGTTGCTGTACACACATAAAATCATAATATGTTTAATTAAAACACAAAAAGTTAATTGCAGAAAATATGTGATTTTCAGATTTTAATACCTCCATAATAAGGCTGCCAGGTGTAGCGTTTGCCCTGGAAATCCATTCTGTCGAACCGGGAGCACTGTTCCTCACGGAAGTCCCGAGATCCAGATGGACATTCCTTTCACAGGACACAACAAGCACATCAATTAACAGCTGTTTACCCAGACAGATGCTACAGTGTGCATGGGATTAGATATATTAGACATACTTGGGTCAACACTAGGTTCATACTATATTCTCTGATGAAAAAGGTACTAAACTGGGGTGGTACCATCAAGGTGCTGGATGGTACCCTCGGGGTACATCTTTAGTACCTTTAGTTAGGGAACATAAATGTACCCTGTTCCATGTGTTATATTCTGTCGCAGTTATATTTTTTAGCCCACAGACCCCGTCTTGACTCCAGGCTTTTTATTTATTTTTTTATTAACAAAGAGTTAAGCTATGAAAACATACAAATATGCACCTTTTCCATGGGAAACTGGCCTTGGCCAAAGTTTGCTTTTAACCAATCCCAAAATGCGTTTATTATGTGTTGTGTATACTGTGTATAGTATTTGAAATATATAGTGGGGACAGGTTATACTTGTACCATATCATCACCATATCAATACACCACCATTAATGAGCCCAAAAAAATGGCATTATACCACTTTTTCTTTTCCAGAATTGATGTCAATATTGGCATATGCAAACCTATACATTTTAAAATAAGCTATTTCAAGTACTTAAGATGCCTAATATCTAAAAGTATTACATTCAAACAGATCAAATACTTCCATACAAGAATAATGAGTATTGAGCATTGAGTAATGGCTTGAGCATTTCCATAACTGCTGGCCTCTAGAGTTTACTCAGAATGGTGCAATAAAGAAAAAAAAACATTCGGTGAGCAGCAGTTCTGCGGACGGAAATGACTTATGATGAAAGAGGTCAACAGAGAATGGCCAGACTGGTTTGAGCTGACAGGAAGTCTATGGTAACTCAGATAATAATAACTCAGTAATGCTTAGCTAGCTACTCCATCTTTTCAGGCTACACGCAACCAAATTTACTATCTATTATATCGCTCTGCAAGCTTTTCTCTCATATTCAAGCTAGATTTGTCACAGAATCCGATGGAATTTGTTGTTTCTTCAGTGTTATTTGGTCCAGCATTTTCTGCAGCTATAGGATTGGTGCCATCTCTGCCGTCTTTATCATGCTGTCCTATCTCCTTACTTGAGTGTTGCAGAGCTTGTAGGACTTGGAAGGTCCAACACAGTTGTGTCCACCATCTGTCCTGTAAATAATATTGGGAAAATAGGAGACAAAAATTATAAAGGAAACCACACAAGCATATACGCAATCACACATCCACATACACACCTCATGGTGTTGCAGACCCTGGTCCTCACAGCCACTCCAGTGCCGCAGGTACGGCTGCAATCTCCATATGGTCCATATTCTCCCCAGTGGTCATCACTTGGCTGCCTCAACTATGACACACACAAAAAAAGTAAAACATAAACACAACCTACTTCTCAGAAGTCTCTACCACACGATAGAGACAGTAAAGCAGGCCTACACAATGGCACCATACTGGTGACACTGTTTCTTAATAAAAATAATGCATGCGCACAACTAAGGTGTGGCATTGAGTTTGTTAAGACACAACTCAGTAAAGCATGGGAACAAGATAATTAAGTCATAGCCACAACTAAGTAAGGCACAGACACAAGATAATTAAGTCGTAGTTATGACTGCACAGGTATAATAACATCATTAAATCATAGCTACTACATAGTAAGCTGTGGAACATGATAATTAAGTTACAATAATCAAGTTGTGGTCACGACTTAGTAAGGCATGGGTTTGAGAGGAGTGGGTATGAGATAATTAAGTCATAGCAATGATTAAATAAGATGTGGGACAAGATGATTAATTCTTGATAATTAAGTTGTGGTCATGACTTTGTAAGGTGTGGGTACTTGATAATTAAGTCATAATCGCAAATCGCAAGGCACGGGTATGAAATAATTAAGTCATAGCCATGATTTAGTAAGGAGTAAGTATGAGATAATTAAGTCATAGCCATGACTTAGTAAGGCATGGGAACAAGATAATTACGTCATAGCCACTAGTTACTAAGGTGTGGATACAAGATTATTAAGTCATGATAGTAAGTTGTGGTCATGTCTGAGTTAGGTGAGGGAAGAGATAACCGAGTCATTCCTATGGATTATTAAATTGTGCCCACACATTGTTTTTTATTAAGAAGGGATATCACCAGTGAGGCTCTGTAGTGTACAGATAAAACCTACATTATCACTAAATAAAAATGCCCAGTGTTTTATCTGTAATGCTGCTCCTGCCACAGACCCCTACCAGCACTAGTGACAGCAAATAATCTTCAGCCAGTTGTAACAAGTTTCAATAGCTTCTCAAACCTGGATGAACGTCTGTTTATACCTAACTGAACTTTGCTATAAACAAAACAACGAAGAGAAATGTTTAAAGTTAAATTATACAGAAGGCAAAATTATTTCTATGTTTTAAAAGTTATTTTTCCCACTGAGCAGTGCAGCACAATACATGCACCAAAAAAACCCCCAGGTTTCACATCCATCTCTGAACCACACACTCCAAAACACACTGTCCACATCTCAAAAGTATCCACATGATCTCCCACATTTCTAGACTGGTTTCCCTCATAATAACAGTGCAGAAAGCCACCAGCGAACACTGAAATTTGCACACTCAGGCACCAGTCACTGTGGAGAACCAGAGAGTTCCAGAACATTAGAACAAATGTAAATTACGTAACTTCACATAGACATGAGTAGTATAGCATAATACTGTCAAATCTCAAGCTCACCAGACAAAGAGCATCTTCAATTCATCTGCAGGTGCATATATACAATGAAATTTAGACTAAAGAACTTGCTGTTGGCTGAGCACTGGTGAACAGGAAAACTGGCTTTATGTTGGTGATAGTTAGGTCCAGGTATATGTAACCAGGTAAGTGTTACTCACAGAGAGTGCTGGGGCTGTGAGCAGGTACAGGATCCCCAGGAGTGACAGGAGAATCATCTGCACAAGGCAAACACACACAAAGCCTGAGGTAAAGCATGCCTCAAAGACCTTAATTCAATTTAATAAATGCAGCATTTTTTCTGCAACAACTATTTTAACTACATCTATCTTTATTTACAGTCATTGCCCATTTTATCAGCTCCACTTATTATATAGGTGCATTCTTCTACAATTACAGATTGTAGTCCATCTGCTTCTCTGCTTGATTTGTTAGCCTCCCATGTAAGTGTCCCGGATCAGACTAACCACAGACCACCACATCAGTATCACTGAGTTTTTTTTTTAAAATGCACAATTACTGTTTATTTGCTGAATTTACTGAATTGGACAAAGAAAAAAAACCTAAAATGTGGGCTGTGCAAACGTTATGACAATTTCTATCTTATGCTTAATTTCTTCTGAAGTGTTAAATTTGGCAAATAAATAGGAATTGTGCACTAAAAATGTACAGAAAAGGCCACATTTTAGGTGTTTTCACCTAGGATTCCAGTTTCAGAACATTTCAGTTAACACAAGTCTGCCTTTCAATGTATATTTCTTGATTGTACTATGTACATAAGCACTGTTATTTGATCGTATTTTAGTTATTATATAGGCATAGAGGCTCTTACCTTGTTCTTCTGTCTCGCTCTGTGTCAGACGTTAATCCAGTCAAGGCAGGAGTGGACTGATGCTTATGTCTCGCTTGGACTGCATATCTCTCTTTCTTGCACACACACATGCACACACACACGCACACTCACACACACACACACACACTCACACACACACACACACACACACACGCACACACAACACACACACACACACACACACACACTCACACACTCACAAACACACACACACACACAGACACACAAAACACTTCACTCATGAAATCAAAATTAACCCCTCCCAGAGAGATAAAACTCTTTTGCCATGTCATGATGTGTGTGTGTGTGTGTGTATATGTATGTGTGTACATTTATATGCGTATGTATGTATATGTATAGTTGTATATGTATAGGACGGGGAAAGCTGCAAATGAATTGCCCTTGTTGGGAAGTACTCTGAACTGAACAGAATGAAATGGAAAACTATTATACTAATGTTACATAGAATATTTAAATGAAAGGTATGCAAATGCAAAACAGCATGTATACATGTATAATATTTGATGATGTGTTCTTTGAACACCACAAGACCAAAATATTGAGGTGTTGCTGGGCGACATCTACTGCTAAATCTAGTGCTAAATCTAGTCTCAGTTTTTACAATTTATAAATATTTATGTATTGTTATCAGCATTAGCAGAGACAATCCAAAAACGTCTGAAACCACAGTGAAAGTCTGGTATTTATTATTTAAACCTGGAAATAAACAACAGAAAGTTTTAGAATCTTGAAAAACTAAATATTTGAAATTCTGCACTATTTCTAGGTCACTATTCAAACTGAAGCACATTTGCAAAACTGACCGTATTAAGGCCTTTGTACACAAAAGATAAAATCCTTCTTTTTTTCATTTTATTCCTTCCATTGAAACACTGGATGGATTTGGATGGATGGATATACTGTTCAGAAGCTTTTTCACAAACTCCATGCTAACCTGAGCGCCTTCTGTCATTAAAGCAAAAGGGGGTGCAAATCTCAAATGAAGAAATTCTGAATATTCATGTAAATATTCAAAGATTCATTTTTTCACTCAAATTGTTATGCTGCATGACCCCACTGCATGTATGTGAAAAATCCTCATTACCAGAATCAGACATTAATTGCCATGTCAGTCCACCTGTAAAAGTGCATTTTTTAATATTTCACAGCTCAATAAAAAAAGCTTCAAAATTTGTGATATAGTAAAAATATACCTATATATTGTTAATGAAAATTACAGGGTGGCATTGGTGATGTTCCAAATACAATTTATTTATATGCATCTCATACAGACAGTGACAGACATGGTCATTACTTCAGGCTCCTTTTACTCTTTCATTCATTTCTGTAACACAGTAGGAAAAACATAGCTGAACTTTTACAAGCTGTTGACAAAAATCCAGTGAGTCTCCCTCAGGAGTCCAGCAGTGGCTTGCTGAAAAGTCTAGAAGATAGATAGACTGTGCACACGTGTTTATGAAAGAAGGATCTCAGAGAAAGAGTGGCCTTCATGCAGTGAGAGGTTTTTCAATGTTCTCACCGCAGATTCTTATCGCACGCACCATTGCCACTAAACACAGCGTATTAAATCATGGGGTGTGAGCGGCTCTTCAGGCTCCATGGTTTAAAGGCGCTATTTTAGGCTCTCTCACTTTTCAACAGCCAGACAAACAGATGCAGGTACTCATTTGAGGATTGGAAAGGGGGGCACTGGAACCACACACGCAGTACCAGCCTTAGCCCAAACATAGAGCCGGATGCAACAGTTACAAAGAGCTACAGAAAAACAGAAGAGACGCTTGATTCCAACATTTTGACATTGAATTTGAAATGAATTATGCTTATATAGTTATTAATTATGTAGTTATACTTATATTAGCTTATATAGTTTGAGTGGTTGAAGCTGATGAACAGGCCTTGTGTCTTTCAATGAAACAATGGAAAGTTTGCTAAGCTGGCTAATTAGATTACTGAGGATAACATAGCAGAGCGCGGGACACGTTCCGTCACTTTAAATAACAAAACCGGGTCAAGGAAATTGTCCTTCTTCTTTCCTCTGACGTTGTCTAGTCTTGTTACTCTTATCCTCACCTTTGCTTCAGTGAGCTGATGAGTTCTTCCACCATATACCGTCCACATTTACTGCAAGTCATGCATTCAATCCAGTAACTATAACAGCACATACCTGTAAGAGCACTGCACTGAGAAGCTACCACATAAAGAAGCTATAGTTTGCATTTTTTACAGTGCATACTATATATTCCAACTACTGCCTTGGTTTGTGTAGGGTTGTGGAACAAATGGAATAAATGGCAAACTATCATGCAATACCTCACATCGTTGCATTGCATTTAAACAGCCTCCATAAAAAAAACTGCCAACTTTCAAATAAAAAATGTTTCTTTCGCTTTTTTGAAATTAAATTCAGTATACAGCTTCTTGCCTTGGCAGCCAGTGAGGGCAAAAATGCACAGTGCTGTACATGTTATTTTGGCAGTACACCCACAGGTATGTCCAGTTTCATTTCCCAGACTCAAAGCACTACTTGTGGCAAAAGTGGACAGTACATGACGGAAAAACTCATCAGTTCAAGGTGAAAAAGAGAGCAATAAGATGAGGTTTTAGTGGAAGCGAACAACTGAATACTTCCCGGATCCTGCAACATCTCACTTCTTTTTTTAACATGTCTTCACCAACTTTTACTTACTATTTGGAAATGCGTCACATCTACGTTACACAAGTAGCTACTCACAGCACAAGGGAAAGAGGGAACAGTTAGGAGTGGTTTTTTTTTTCAATGAGAACATATTCGCCCTCGGCTAGTTTATCCTTATTGAACTAATAAGCTATGTAAACTTTGTAATGAAATGTAAAGCTAGCTGTGTGGTCTGAATAATAGATCTACTACCATGTCTAACAGATTGGCTCGTTTGCTACATAGCATTATTTTGAAATATTAAGTATTGCAGGTTTATAAAGGGGAATGACATAGGTTGCAGTGATTTCTGGTCAAATCTCCCCTCCAAGTGCTCATCTAACACACTTCACTTGAGCTGGTACAGTAATGAATAAGCCAATAAGATGGTGTAGGGGATTCCTTCGAGCGGAAATGGTGAGGCCAAGATGATGAGGGCAGGCTAAAATGAGTTCTGAACTGGATCGTCCCCTGAATCGACTATGTGTGATGATGCTGATGCTGATGTTAGTATCTTGAGCTGTCCACAGTGTTTCCCAAACAGATACAGATGGAGGAACAGGGCACAACTGTATTGCAGCAGGTTTCAACTGAGTCACCCTTCCTTTTCATAAAGTGCCAAAAAGTAGAACACTGCATGAAGGTAAATACTAAATGATAAATTGTACAATTTCTCTCTTTCCACTCCTTATTCTCCCCATTCGTGTTCATTATATGGGATTTTTGAACCTTCCCGTCTCCACTGTCTTCATCATTCACACTGAATGATCTTCAATTGCTATGTCCCTCCTCAGAGCTGTCTGTTTAGTTTCTCGGCCTGCCTCTCTTTGGCATCCAGGGCGTATTTGGTGTCCTGGAGGTCCTCGATGATCTCCAAGGCTTCCTGCAGCTCCTGAGCCAGGGTGTCATATTTTTCAGTCAGTTCTCGGTTCTCCAGGCGCAGTTCAGTGATGTGTCGGCTAAGCTCCAGGTTCCAATGGGTGCAGTGAGATCTCAGGTACTCTACCTCTGTCAAAAGCACCTCCATACTATTCATCAGAGTCTCCAGCTTCTCCCTTGCCGCACTCATCTCTCCCTGTCGCTGCTCCATGGTCCTTCGCTTCCTCTCCTCCTCTGAAACTTGCATGTGACTGGAAATACTGCTTCTGTCAGAAGATAACAATCAAAATCATCAAAGGAATGAGTGTAACCAACTAAGAGCAGTAACAGAGATAGAGAAAAATGTCACACCTGTTTGAAACTGGAACTCTTAATAGATTGGATTGTAGGGTGGCAAAGCCAGTTTGTTTAATCCCATTCTCCTCCCTGCCCTTCTCTCTCTCTCTCTCTCTCTCTCTCTCTTTCTCAATATCCTGTGAATGTTTAAAGGCCTCTGTGACATTTTGTGAACTGTAATCTCCTTACTGAAGCTTTCAGACACACACACACACATATATATATATATATACACACACACACACACACACACACACTTTGGCTATTCTCTGCCACAAGACACACTCAATGTGTGTCATGCTGTCTAGCACAAAAATCTGTTTACACTGTTTTAAAATCGCATGAAACAGGCATCATAACACATTTACCTTCCACACCATAATCTATTTACAAGTGAAGCATGGGAGCATGTCTGAGCTGCTTTAAGTGGTTTCTAGGGTGTTACTAAGCAGTTGCTAAGGTATCCAAGGTGGTTGCTGGGGTGTTATCAAGTTGTTGCTATAGTGTTTCAGGTGTTTGCTAGGGTGTGGCTTGGCAGTTGCTATATTATCATAGGTGGTTGTGAAGGTATTGCTAAATGCTTGATGTGGTATCTTGAGAGTGTTTCTAAGTGGTTCGTATATGGTTGCTAGGGTGTTTCTTTATGTTGCTATCCAGTTGCTGTAGTATTGGAGATGGTTGCTTGGTGTTTGCTAGGGGCTTGCAGCGGGGTTCCAGGTGGTTGCTAGGATGTTACTAGGTGGTTGATATGGTATCATTGTAAAAAGGAAAATAGTTCAAGATATTAAGCAAATGAAGGAAAGTAGTTCATTTATGTAGTTAACGTATTTTAGGTCATCCATGTCTTAGTGCCAAGCAGCAACACCATGTGCCATTTGACTTTATCCCTATAATCCCTAAGGTGATTAGCACACTAGCACTTAAACACAAGAAGTGGGATCTGCAATGCAGTGGAATCTCCCCAAGATCTCAGTACTTGAAAAATATATAGTAGAGCACATGTTCTCAAAAAATATTACCAGTGCTTTATTGATGAGTAGTTGTGCTTGTGGCAATCGTAGGAATGTAGAAGCAAGTAGCATGTATATATAGATATAAAAGAAATGTATCAGCAAACCAAATCACTTTTGCTGTCTGTATGACACCTACGGGATTCTTTGCAGGCCATATGCACAGACCTACACTAGCCTACCGTCAGCACACAGCACTGATTTTGTCAGCCTTGTTGTCTGTGTGGGCTGCTTTATCAAAGCCACAATGAGAGTGAGAAAAGTTGAGACTGGGAAAACATGCCTTCTTCCAAATTACCCCATTGTCTAAAATCAAGAGAGCTCAAGTTGAAGAGAGCATGGGATTCAGAGCTATCTTTGGCGTGTGGTAATTTCTTTATGAGTTATGTCTTGAGTTGTGTGGGCTGCAATGTTTTTTCTGCACTTAGACAGACTGTATGACGACTAAGCTCCTCAAACATTCGGATTCAGATCACTGAAAATGCTGAAAGAATATATTCCCAGATACAAATTCCATGAACAAATCAATATCTAAAAGCACCACTGTATTATATAGGACTATTATGCTGCTGGTACTTCATAGTACATAGTAAATGGAAGAGAATACAGAGCTACTCTTGCTTAGGCCTACTTCTGCAGCTTTTTTGTGGTGAATACAAAACCTGCAATCACAGCAGATTACCTCCTGGACTCTACATGGCAAATCAGCCATGTTACTGTATCCCTACAGTCTGTGGTTCTGGTATTTTTCCTTTTTAAAGTACTGCAGATCCCTTTTCACAGACTATAGGCTTGACTCTTGACTCTACGCCTTGAATTTTCTTTACTAAAATTTTAAAGCCCAGGAGTTCGCCCAAACATCTTCGGGACAAATGCACTCCAAGGAAATTCATATTTATTTCTATACATACACTGACTGGTCACTCTGTTAAGTACAACTGCTTGTGTCTACACTCTTTGTCCATTTGATCAGGTCCACTTAACATTTAGTAAGACTTTGTAGTTCTACAACTACAGACAGCTCTGCCTCTCTTGCTCTGAATACCTTTTACCCTGTTTTTCAATGGTCAGGACCCCTGCAGGCTGACCACAGAGCAGGTATTATTTGGGTGGTGGATCATTCTCAGCACTGCAGTGACACTGACGTGATGGTGGTGTGTCAGTGTGTGTTGTGCTGGTATGAGTGGATCAGACACAGCAGTGCTGCTGGAGTTTTTAAACACCTCAGTGTCACTACTGGACGGGAATAGGACATTCCAAAAATATCCAGCCAACAGCATCCAGTGGGCAGCATCCTGTGACCACTGTTAAAGGACTAGAGGACGAGCAACATAAATTGTGCAGCAACACATGAGCTACATGGTGGACCAACAATGTAGGTGTGTCCAATATAGTGGACGGTGAGTGGAGTGTTTTAAAACTCTAGCAGCACTGGTTAAATATTTTTAACCACTCTACACCATGTTTTTTTTCTGATGAATTGCTGGTAGTTTTGTGCGCTGGCATTTTTTAAAGCTGGTAATTATAGTGGTGGACAGTAACTAAGTAAATGTAATTCGTTACTGTCCTTAAGTAGTTTTTTTGTGTATCTGTACTTTACTTAAGTTTTTCCATTTTGGGCAACTTTTTACTTCCACTCAACTACATTTCAAAGTCAAATATCTGACTTTTTACTCTACTACATTTTGAGAAATCTGTCGTTCCTTTTGGTTTTTGTGTATAAAAACGTAACATGTCAAAATGAAATAAGCACAAAGCAAGAACACCAATCAGGGCACAGTGGTCACTTTGTTCTGAGCTTGTTTTGACCTGTTGGTCATACCAACCCAGTGCAAGCACACGGTTCAACATCAGTGCAGCAACGTAAAAGTTTGGGAGTACATATGTCTACCTTCATGATGAACTAACCTAAGTTTGTGTAAATAGACCACAATATAGAAATATGTACACATATGCAGTCGTGACTGGCCTGTTTCTTTTTTTCTGAATTCATACAAACACTTTCATTTATTAGTAAATTAGTTTCGGTTAGTTTGTTTATGAACAGAGACCTACAGATCAATACAGTAAAGGAAAACTTATTTGTGATCCTGAGTTTAAAGCAAGTCTTTATTCAGCTTGTAACCAAGTTATAAAGTAATCTTAAACTGAAACTTTGCTTGTGTGTAAAAAGTGATTTCAGAGCCACTCGGTTCTCCCTGATGGAAACTGTTTACATTCAGTGTTTTGTGCTTATGATAATTTTAATAGACGTCAGCGTCACTAATTAATGACGTTCTATTAAAAGAACCTATAAAAAGGTTTACCAAGAGAGACGCTGGAGGACTTTCACCTGAAATGAGTTCATGAAGCGAGTCTTGTTATAAAAATGATAACAGGACATCAGAGCCAGAATTACAGAATCTACTTTTACTTTTGATACTTAAGTACATTTTAAGCCAAATACTTTTGTAATTTTACTCAAGTTGAGGTCTAGAGTAAGGACGTCTACTTTTACTGGAGTAATATTTTACCTTGGGAATCTCTACTTTAACTCAAGTACATGATTTGTGTACTTCGTCCACCTCTGGTAATTAAAGACTGGCTACTCAAACTCAGATTCTTTCGCTATTGTCGGAATAAAATCTCGTCTCTCCAAAATGGTAACTTTACAGGAGAAGGAAATAAAACTACTTTTAATGTAAGTTAAAGGAACCAGACATTTTCCCATGTCATTTTGGGTCTTTTCTTTTAGTCCATTCATCATGAAATTTACACATAATGTAAAGGGCAACAGGCATTAAATTATGTCAAAAATGGAGATAGAGGTTTTCTTCCGAGAACAGCGCTTTACTTTATTACATGCCCCTCAAGCCAATTATGATGAAAAGCAGTCTATTCCAAGCATTTGGACTCAGTTGGAAAGAGTCGAGCACGACTCCCAGACATAATAGAGTCGAAGAATCAATTCTTTTGGAATCGACTCGCCACCACTACCGTATCATAGCAACTGGAATGACAACAGTGAACACAGTAAGATACCGGGGCTGTCTTCCTCACCTACTGCAGAAAGGTGGGCACTTTAACCTACAAAATGCAGGCAGAAAATTCAGCAGGACCGTCCGTTGAGTCTGAAAACCCTGAGGAGCGGATAACAGCTCGTCGTCTCCGAATAGCTGCACGAAATGAGGCCAAGAAACGGTGAGTGTAGTTTAGCTAGCTTAGCTAGCCAGCTAATATTATCTAACTAACTGAATGTAGCTGCTAGCTAGCTAAGTATGGAAGCCCGTTTGTGTCATAATAATGACAAAGTTTTCCATAATTTTAGTGTCTCATAATAATGAGAAAGTTTTCAGCATTGTGAGATGCTAAAGTCACAATTATTGCGTTAGATGTTAAGTCATTATTATGAGATGCTAAGTGATAATTATGAGAAAGGAAGTCCTAACTTTGAGTCATAATTATGTGAAAGTCATGATTATGACTGTCGTTATTATGAGATGCTAAATCATAATAAGATTTAATCTCGTTATTACAAGATACTGAGTCATAATTATGAGATATTATCTCCTTATTGTGAGAGACTGTCATAATTATTACATAGGATCTTATGACATAGCCAATCAAAATTATGAGATACTAAGTCATCATCTTGAAATGCCATATCATAATTTTGAGATACTAAGTCATAATTATGCAAAACCTTCTCTTTATTATGACTTACTAAATGACTACCTGTTTCTTTTCCAGAGGCAGAAATGTGCTTCCATAGGTTAGCATTGCATGGCTAGCTGAACTGACTGACATTATCTGGTTAGCTTTCTTCATTTTATTATGTCTGTTTTTGCTTCTACTTCTAAACCGAAGACAAGAGCTTGAAGTTGATTCCCAGGAGAAGGAGGATATTGAAGAAGAAGCTCGGACAAGTCAGACACAAGTGGAACAAAGTGAAAGAGTGAGTTTGATATAGCTATTTACTGTGTTAACCTTAGCATAGCTGCATTGATGTCTTTTGTCCTGTTTTTTTCAGTCGTAAAGCTATTGCTACCCACACTGAATTCATGCAGGTGTCTTTTACAAGTATTGTTTCCTGTGTCCTCTCTGCAGCGAATGGTTAAGTTACAAACAGATGGCACAGAGTTGGTGACCAACATCCTGGTGGCAGCAGATGCCCGAGAGTCAAAAAGGAGGGCAGCGCTAGAAGAAGCACGCAGATTAAGGTGTGAACACAACAAGATGCATGTCTCACATTCGCGCATCTGTTCTTGTTGTGTCCCTATGTTCACAAACCTGTTCTGATGCTGTTCAGGGTTGAGAAATTGGAGAACGAGGCAAAATCCAGCCTGGAGAAGTTTGAGGAGGTCACTCGAAAGTGGACCGCCGCCACGGCAAAGACGATTCCTCAGGATCTGAGGGACGCCCTCAACAGCCAGCAGCAGCTCTGCGCCCTGCTCATTGAGAACAAGAACAAACTGATTAATGAACTGCAGCAGGTTAACTCACAGATGCCCATGCCACATACTACAACTTTTAAGTGCACTGTTTTTAGGATAAACAAATCTTGATAATATAGGAAAAACAGAAAAATTGGGTTAGCAAAATGGTCTTGACTTTTTAAAGTATGTGTTCCACATTGAAACTGAAAAGGCAAACTCATTTCTTTTTGGTTACTGAGGTAAAGTTTAGGAGTCAGCTTGGAAAATTCCCATAACACATCAGTAGTTGTGTTTATATAATCCATATAAGGCATATCTGACCCTGTGGCTTGAGAAGTTATAAAAACAAATGTATTTATTGTTTAGGAGCTGAAAGCAAGTGATGATCGCTATGTGAAAGACCTGAAAAAGCAGACAGAAGATGTGGATATCATGATTGAGAGGATGCAGGAGCAAATCACCTCTCTGATGAAGTCCTATAGACAAGAGCTGGACCTAATTGAGGTATGTTACTGCCCTTTGCCGTTGAGCCTCCTTTTTGCTCGTTAGTTCCATTCATATATTTAGCAGCATTCACACACACCTAGGGGCAATTTAGCATGTCTGGTCTGTCTGACTGCATGTCTTTGGACTATACGAGGGAAAAGGCAAACTCATTTCTTTTGGACTGTGGGAGGAAAAAGGCAAAGCACACAGACAGAACAAGCAAACTCCACACAGAAAGGACACTGGTCGCCCAGCTAGGGAATCTAACCCATTTCCTCCTTGCTGTGAGGTGACAGCGCTACCCACTGTGTTGCCGAGTTCAACCTCTGGGCATGTTTAAAGTGCCCATATCATGGAAAACATACTTTTTTGTGTATAAAAATAAAAATGTATAACTGTATAACATATAACTGAATATGTAAATATTGCTAAAGTTTCGAAATGTGTTGTTTGAGGAATGTTTGAGCCTAGACTGCTTTTTTAATGTGGCACAATACAGGACAGCCAATCAGAACAGAGCTCATTTACACATAGCAGTCTTAATGGCACAGTAAAAAAACAGCCTGTTTAATTCTAAGGGATAAATAGAGGTTGGAAAATGGTCATTTGAAAATGAATTTTGGCTGTTTTTGTACTTAAAGCCACGCAAATGGTTTAAGTGGACCTTAAAGAAATTCTTAACTTTTGAACTGTGATTTCCAAAATTTGAACTGTACTGTACTTTCATTTATATGTAGTTTCATAGCCCAAATCTATTTTAGTTACTCTTCTAGTTATTCTGTTACGCTGGGCATTAACCTTTTTTATGATGGACCTACAGAATTCTTTTGATGATGAGCGGAAGACTTTGCTGGCAGGCAACAAGAAAAAATGGGAGCAGCAGAGGAAAGAGCGGGGCAACAAAGAGGTAAAAAGCCTTTAAACAGCCATTAACTGTCTACATGATCTACTCCAGCAAAGCCTGAGCTAGTATACATGACTGCCCTGTGCTTTTGTGTCTGCGAGTAGCTGGAGTACCTTCTACAGCGGATGAAACAGGTGGAGGAGCATGAGGTTTTGCTGCATCGGCTGAGAGTGGAACATGCAGAGGAGTACAACATGATCAAAACCAAACTGGAAACTGATGTACAGGTACACTTTCACTACACTACCATTTTGTCTATATCTCATTACTGTGTAAAAATAGACATGTGACAAATTTAAGTAAAAACCCTGAATAAGTGGCAGGATACACATAATGCAGAAGTTTAAAGACAATTATTCACATTGTGTCATGATCTTTGGCATGTATACAAACGCAGAGAAGAATTTGGACTAACATGTTATAGAGTTATGTTATGTTAGAGAATATCTTTCAGAAGAATGGTGCTCCATCTCTCCAGCACAGTTTTAGAGTATTGTAGAATCCATACCATGACTTGTAGCTAAGCTTTTCTGTCAACTTTTTTGTAGCATGTTTAGTAACTATTCCACTCAAATTAAATAGTGGTTAAATTTAAGATTTCATGAAACACTGCATCATTTCCTAGGGAATCATACTGAATTGAATCATTATGAGGTCAGAGAGCTGCAGTAGATGCTGATAACATTAGGAGATCTATTGCAATTGCCTTAGATTTACTGTGTATGTTCATGTTTAGATCCTAGAGCAACAGCTGCAGCAGATGAAGGCTACCTACCAGCTTAATCAAGAGAAACTGGAATACAACATCCATGTGCTACAGAAACACAATGAGGAGAACATCATCACTAGGTCTCAGCAGAAAAGGAAGATCAGAAGGTGCTATTATTGTCTGAACTCTGTGACTCACTACCAGCATACAGCCCTATTTTGATTACTTTGACTCATAACACTTAGAATGCTTTTAATATATTTGTATTCAATGCTGCTTGAGATGATAAGACATACAGTAGCTTGCTTTAATTTTTTTGATTAAACTCCTCTTCATTCCAGACAGCAGGATGTCCTCAACAACCTGAAGATCAAATGTGCCAATCAGGAGAAGCAGTCTCACGAGGAGAACCAGTTACTGACTGATGACTACAAGCGTGCCATGCAGCAGTACAAAGACATGCAGAAGAAGATGAGGTAAGCAAGAACATCCATGCACATAGGTATGTGGCCAATCTAAATCTCCAGACTTAATGTGTGTTTTACCAAGAAAGTCCACAGGGCCGTAAGACTTCACTACAGAGAAGTATCTTAGCAAGTGAAATATTCTTAAATCTAATCTAATTATATCTAATATTTATTATTGCAACTGTTAATATATAAATATATTATTATAAGCTATATTAGCAGATAGTTTTGCTTGCTTCAGGTAACAATAAGTAAAATTATCTGCCAATTTCCTATTCACTTAAAACAAGTAAAGAATATTTAGAAGTTAAATAATAAATCTCATTAGAATGAGAAATATTAGATATATCAGTTTCACTTGCCAATATATTATTTTATTTCAGCATCTTGTTCTGCCAATTATCTAGGCCATAGGGATGATAATACAGACTTTTTGTAAACTTCCAGTGAATGTCTTCTTCTTTTTTTTTTCCAAAAACATTTTCCAGTGTGTCTGCACCAAGACAACACAACGTGTTTATTCACATTTACTTATAGGGGTGCATTGGTGCACATGGCATGGGTGACCTGCACATCTGTGAAGGCACCATTAGTATTGAACGATAGATACATGTTTTGGTAACATATGCTGCCATTTAGACGATGTCTTTTTCAGGGAAGGCCTTGATTATTTCAGCAAGACAATGTATTACAACAACATGTCTTTGTATTAAAAGTTCAGGTGCTAAACTGGCCTGCATTATGAAATGAAAAACATGACAAAGGAGACCTCAAACTGATGAGCAGCTGAAATCCTATGTTTAGTAAGAATGGGAAAACATATCACTTTCAAAACTACAGCAGTCGGTCTCCTCAGTTCCCAAACGTTTACAGAGTGATATTAAAAGAGGAGGTGATGAAACATAGGTGGTGGTGAACATGCCTTTACAGGAGAAGGAAAAAATATATTTTACATTTAATGTAAGTCAAAGGAACCAGACTTTATAACAGACATTAAAACAGACCAACAGGTACTTTCAAGTGATGTCAAAAACTAGAAAATGGGAATATATATATATATATATATGTGTGTGTGTGTGTGTGTACATATGACATCATTCATATAATCGTGTATGTGTTAAGGCACTTTGCAGCAGTTGATGCTAAGCGCTTTGACGAGGTGTGGCTAATGAACGAGGCTGAGGCCAAAGCTCTGGTGCACAGGGCTCTGGAGATAGATCGCCTAATCCATGAACAGCAGCTGGGCCTGGCCTGGTTCCCCCCTTCTCTACCATTCATGGAGAGCTCTGGGCCTGTCCAACCCCGGCGCCAGGTCCAGCGGACCTCACGGCAGGTGGCCGCGCAAGTCCTTAGTGGCATGGGCCGCAAGGGAGATACAGAGGCAGAAAGAGAGGGAAGCACTGTTGAGGGTTCTGAGAGCACAGGAGTGGACCATAAGACAGTGAAGAGACTGCTGGAGCTGCTGTGTGATGAGACGGTGGGAATTGTGTGTGTGAGAGGTGAAATATAGTGCTGAGCAAAAGTCAGAGTCCATCCATCATGTATTTAATTTCCAGTGAAAACACCAATTTACATACCTTTTCATGGGATATGTCTGAGGGGATAAGATATAAGATAACCCACTTGCAAAAGGAAGGGGAAAAAAAACAAGTGCCCAAAACTCGAGTTTTAAAAGATACAGAGATAATGGGAGCCTGCACAACTATGTGAGACCTGGTAGATAAATAGTACTTCAAGTTTTTATCTTTGATGTCAAGAAGCTGTGACTGAGAAAGGAATATAAACATAAGAGAAGAACATTTGACAACCAAACAAAGAAGTTTCTTGTGTTCTCAGAACAATGAACTGAGCTCAGAGCTCAGACCTCAACGTCACTGAATGTGTGTTAGGGTTACCTGGATTGTGGGAAGCAGAAAATGCAACCAACTTCTAGGACTGAAAAAAAGACGTTTCTTGATGAATAAATACTGAAAAATGTAAATGATATTAAGTTATTCAGTCTTTTGTTTAAGTCTGTATTTTCCTGATACAGAAATAATGGCTGTTTTGACTGGAAATGAACTAAACAAAGGGTGGTCTCTTGCACAGTACTGTAGATAACCCACTTTCTGTGTCTGATGTATAAAATTTAAAATACATGACTGGTTTTGTCTGTCAGGGCTTTCTAATTGAAAGTAAACTCCTGAAGCTGCTGTCTTCCCTGGAGAAGGACGAGCAGTCTTTTATGAAGCTGGACTCTATCTTTTCCGTGAGTAGAATGAAACTACTGCACTGCCTCTTGCCACATTAATACCCTGATCCTGCACTCATTGTGAGAGGCAATGCTTAAAACAGATGAACACAGATTGATCTCATTGCAGGCAGTGGGTATTGAGAATGAAGAGGATGTGTATAAAATGGCAGAGTTCTTCGTGAAATATAAACTGCATCAAAAAGATCAGCCAAAGGTAAGAAGGACTACTTGGTTTGTTGGTACTAACAGACTAACTAATGTTGTTAAAAGGGCCTACAAAACTTGCAATTATGACTACAATTCTTAACCTCAGCTGCTGCTTTTTAGGAGGACATTTCGATCAGTAACAATGGCGAACTAGTGCCAGAGAAGGACTCTGATCTTATCCACCCAAACGATGTCCTGAGGGCTCTTCGAGCCTTCACAGCCCAGTACTGCAAGCCAAGGTACATCACTGTATATGATTGTGTGTGAACACTAGGCCTGGGAGATAAAACAAGAATGACAATTATTGTAATCAAGACAGTGCAGAAGAATATTTTGCAACATTTTACATCCCTTACCTGAGGAATGAATCTGATGATTGTGAGCACACTTTAAAGACTATTCAGAGATAACTCATTTAAACCTTGGTGAAGGACATGTCTTGTGGATGTAGGTGAATTTTCCTCTGTTATTTTATCTTCATCAGTATAATTGGATATTTTAAAACCTAAACATTGAGCTGTCTCTTCTTTCTGAGCCATAAGTTAACACACAAAGACTGAAAGTCTGAAAAACGCCTGCGATGTCCAACCTGACACCTGTGACTTTTAAGTTATTATTTCAGGCTTTACAGGAAGAGATATTTCAGGTTGTTTTTTTCTCATAAAAAACAACATGCAGCTTTAATAACCAAGTTCTACAAAGTGCTTCACAAAAAGTAAAAAAATATTTAAGCAAACAACACAAACATATAAAATAGTCTACATATGAAATACAATCATGAAATAAAAAGGGAGGTCTTTAGTAGAGACCCAGTTCATCAGCAGCTCTCACAGCAGAAAGAGAGATCAAATTAGAGTGTTATGAAATACATATAATAATTATCAATTATTAGCAGTGTGATACAATGATACAAGAAAAAATGCCATGATCATGATTTCTTTTCAAAGCACCTCTTGTATAAAACTTCACTACTCAAATATTCTCTTAAGAAAGTCTTAATTATGTAACTACATGTGAATTGTTTTTGTGTGTAGTGTTATTTGTCATGTAGACTTTGTAACATGTAACATTTTACACATTAGCAGAAATTCTGTCATATTTCTTTAACTCCGGGGAGTGAGGAGGCGGATGCATATGCGGAGATAAGCAATGTTGATTAAGGGCAAATCCAGGGTCATGGTCAGAACGGTCCAGGTTCATATAGCCAACACGTAGAGCTCATGGGACAGACATGACAATAAAGAACACAGAACCTCAAACAAGAATCAAACACTGCAAACAACAAAGACCAGCAAAGACAAAGGGCAAACACAGGGCTTAAATGCAACAGGAATGATGGACAGGTGGAAAGAATCAGGGGCGGAGTCACGAAACAAGGGGCTGGACTAGGATCAAAACAAAAGGCACATGGACTAGACCAAAACACAACAGGAACACATGGACAGGACTGGGAGGGGCCAATCGTGACAATTTCCCTCAACCATTTTTTCAGTTTTCAGTTAATCTTATCAGTGCCTGAGGAAAACATTATGATAAATGTTGTGAAACTCATTAGAAGTTACAGACTAAGAGGTTTACCTTGTCATGTAAGTATACATTTAAGAAAAAAGACACATTTAAAGCAATTTTGTGAATCTGGTCTCAGCACTAGTTAAACCCATGTACAGTGACCATACTTGGTCTGTGACAGAGATGACCCATCCTGGCAGCAGAGCAGTGTGCTGGCACTGCAGGAGAGGGATGACTCTGAGGATGCTGCGTACTGGGAGAGCATGGCCAAGGTCATCTCCGAGTCCAAACTCAAAGTGTGGGATGCACTGGAGGCTGCTCTCAAGAAATATCAGTGAGTGAGTCTCTGCTGGCTGTCAGATAGTTGTTGTGTTGTGTGTAATAAATGTTGTGTGTAATAAATGTAACTGCTTTCATCACAGTACTGTGCTGACTGAGAGATCTAAGCTTCTGGTTGATACTGAACATCTCAAACAGCAGAACTCGGAGCTCAGGATGCTCCTGCACCAATATCAACTCAAAGGTGTGTGAGAGATCTTATACTTTTTGTGTATGATTGTGAAGGTTGCCGTGAGACACAGAGCTTGTTTATACCTTGCGTTATCATGTGTTTTGTGTCTGGATCATATCTGGATAAACTTTTTCAGTTTCAGTTTTACTTTGGTTTACTCCTGTTACCATATGAGTGGACAGGCTTGGCTTGGACACTTTTATTGGCCTGGAGTGCATGAAGACACTTGGTTTGAGGCACTCAAACCCTAGCAAATCATCCTTGCGTGTCCTCCATTTTTCTTTTCATCGTTTATTCTATCACCTGCCAGTCAGCACACAGCAGACACGTTTCCATTTTCATAGCTGTATACAAATATTGAAAACGCATTACATTTACACTTGTGTAAAATGTAGATCCACTGCATATTAATGCAAGGTGTAAACAGGCACATATTGTTTGCTTTGTGTATAGTGCTGTGATATAAAGAGATTATTAGCGTTTTATTGGTCGGATTTCCAGCGCCGTGGTAATGAATTTAAGTCAGAGTTACCCAGGAGAACCACAGGCGATCAGTACTGCATCAGCAAGAGTGCTTCAGGGCGATGAATCATGTAGAACCCAAAGCAATGGGCAAGCTTCTTGAACAGGGGTGGGGAATTACACAGTTTGGTGATTTCCTGCTCTAACGTACCTACTAAAGGACACAGATTATCTTCTGTAATCGAAGTTGCATCATTTTGATGTAGAATATTTTTCTAAAAAATATATTTCTTACACCCAGGAATGTCTTTGGCCTTTGTTTCCCTGCAAGGATTGTTGTGTATTCCTTAAGAAGGACACTGTGACATGACATAAGGACTTGTTTATGCCCATCTCCAATCTATATATCTATATAGACAGAACTGGGTATTCAATTAGTGTGTAGCTGGCTGAAAGTTGACCATTCGGGAACCTTCAGGGCCTTTAGCCTGGCTGAGAGCGATCCCTGCTGATGTCATTCAGAAGCGCATGAAGAACATCTTTATTAACTGAAGCTTTTATTTCTGGACTATTCCAAGTCTGCATTATAATAGTTTTAATCACCAACTGTTTGTATAGACCCTTTAATTTACATATAATTTGCATAAAGCTATAACTGTTTTGATCAAGTCTGTGTTAGAGGGGGGAAGACACCAATGGGTGTTCTCTACCCCCACTTCTCTCTCTTGCTTTCTATCTCTCTACTCTTTAATGTACAGTGTTTGTGTGGACATGGTAAAGATTATTTTTATTCATTTTTATGAATTTTTGAATTACATTTTCTTTTTTGCTCCTGTAAACATTTTTTAAAATTAATTTTATGATCTATTCTACCTTTGAAATTCAATGTGGGATCTTTTCTTTTTAGTTTTGGGATATATCGCATCACAGAAATAATCCATTGGTGTTTTTCATACACTTCTACAGTTGTATCTTTTTTTTTGTATATTTGTCACGTACATTTCTAAATTACCCAACAGTACTAACTGCTTAGTTGAATCAGGCGTGTTTGAGCAGGGAAATCACCAAACTTGCCTTCCAGGAGTTCCCCTCCACTTATCTTGCAGAATGCCAGGGGCAATATAAAATACACACAAACCCAAAGGACACTTTGTAAAGCATGAGGACAACTAGGCAGGGACTCAAGCCCTGCTGGGGTCTGTGCATATACCTGTATGTCGTCTACTGTGTTCATGTGGGTGGGTGTGAAAGTGATGCGCTGTGCTGTCTCTAAATCAGTTCATCTCCTGATAGGTCAATGCTGAACTGGAGATTCCACCCACGCAGGTGATACAGCTGATTTCCGAATGACACCACCCCTCCTTCATCAGATCAGAACAATCAGAAGAAAAAAAATACATATTGCTTGTGTTAGACTTAAAACGTGTATATTTGGAAATATATATATATATAAATTTGTGTCCCTGAGTTTCACTGTAGTGTCATCAGAAACAATATAATGAATGTAATATATGGACCATTCTAACGAAGTAGTTCAAATGACAGTTAAAATTATGTTATTATCTATTTAAACCCAAGTTATTAATACAGATAGCATACAAAATCATCATTTATATAATGGGACCCTAACCCAGTCAGTGTTTTCAAGGTCTTTTTTTACTTTATTTTAAAGAGACATTAAAGAATTAGCTTCATCATGAGTTAAAATTTTAATACAAAAACTTTATTTAAATTCTTACACACTTTCATGTCACTACTGAAACACGGTTTTAATTTCTAGACATGCATTTTAGAGCAAGGAGTGAGACTGAATTCCTGTCCCTAATGGCCACATATTGAGCAGTTAGTATGTCCCAAAATCTGAAAATCAGTGTATAATGTTAAGAATTGTCACTACCGAAACACACTTTGCTGCAATTAATTGACTTTTTTGTGTTTCAAGGAAATATTATAATTTTATGTGTACAACTGTTTAAAGTTGTGTTTGATAGTCATGTACTAGCTAGTGTTTGAGTTATGCTCAAAATGATCTAAAATTGTCCCTACTGAAAAAGTATGACTGTTCAGTCATTAGTTGCGATAAAATAAACAAACATACAAATGAATAAATAAATAAAATATAGGGTCACTCAAAGCAAAAGGATTTTAGTGTAAATTCTAAGTCAATTAAAAGTCTGAAAGGTGTTTTCAACTCTGACTTGGGACAAATTTAGGTAGGCTGACCCATATATGTACTCAGCTTTGTTCTCTGTATGAACCAAGTGCCTCTGTTTATTCTTAGTTCATTTGTAATTCTTCTATCTAGTGTGGCAGATTTCTGTGACGACGTTTTAGATGTGGAATCTGGAATGAATGTTCCGGCTTAATTCCTGTACATGTCTGTGTTATCCTTACAACTCAGTCACATCATGATCAAGTCATCTGGAGCTGAATGAGGCCCGTTGAAGCAGGTCAACTATAGAGCTGCTAATAGGAAATACTTCTCCATTTACTGTGCTGGGGTGCGCTGCGCGCTGCTGGTCGCTAGATGGCGACATCTCCATGTGGAAATGTAACACCGTGCCTGTGCGTAATTACGCACGGACTGTGGAGTTTAAAGCACCAGCAATACAGACTCCGTTCATTAACATTGCATCCCTGAGTTCAGGTTTGGGAGAGGAAAAACGAGTCCAAAGGCAGAAGCACTGGATAGAAATAAATTAATCATGATATTTATGCTTTCAAAGTAAGAAATATTATATATGGACTAGATAAAACGGCTGAAATCTTTGGATTTTTTGTTTGCTTGTTTTTAAACTGTTCCGACCTTCTGCCCAGAGCCCGAGACAGACTAAGTCTACCCCTGATTTCAAGAGATATAGTAAGAATGTATGGAAACATGGTGTCATTAACCCACAAACCCTTTCACTCCTCCCTTTGCGCGCTCTCTCTCTCTCTCTCTCTCACACACACACACACACACACACACACACAGCTTACATCTCTCCGCCTCGCTCCGTGCCCCTCTTTCCTTCTGACACTTTAAATCAGTGCTCGTCAGGCTCTCCATCTCCACCATGTCTCCCTCAGCATTCCTCCACCGAGGCTCTCCTCCTCCTCGCGCAGCTCCCGCTTATTAATCAGAGTCTGTCGGTCTGCTTGAACCGAAAATGTGGGGTCCGCTGAGGACGCGCTACGGGGCGGACTGGAGCGGCTCGGAGGCGAGCGAGGACGCGGAGATAGTGGTGAACATCGGCGGCGTGAAGCAGGTGCTGCACGCGGACGCGCTAAAGCGCTACCCGGAGACGCGCCTAGGCGAGCTGGCCAGCGCGTCGGCGCACTGCGGTCCGGACGAAGTGGCCGAACTGTGCGACGACTACGAGCCCGGAAACCCTGGCGAGTTCTTTTTCGACAGGGACCCGGACGCCTTTCGCTGCATCGTGGAGGTGTATTACTACGGCGAGGTGCACATGAGGCGGGGCATGTGCCCCGTGTGCTTCATGGAGGAGATGGAGTTCTGGCGCGTGGACGCCGAGCTGCTGGACGAGTGCTGCCAGAGCTGCGTGAGCGAGGCGCGCGACGAGCTGGAGGAGATCGGCGAGAAGGTGCGTGCAATGCTGGAGCGCACGGAGGAGGGAGGAGGCGGGACGGCCTCCCGGCGCGAGCGGTGCCGCGCTTGCCTGTGGAAGCTCATGGAGAAGCCCGAGTCGTCTCTGGCCGCGCGCGCAATAGCTGTGGCTTCTTTCTTCTTCGTGCTGCTGTCGTCGGCGGCCATGTGCGTGGGCACCGTTCCCGAGCTGTACGTGTGCTGCGACGAGACGGGCCGTCAGGCCGAGCACCCGGCGCTCGAGGCCGTGGAGACGGCGTGCATGGCCTGGTTCACCGCAGAGTATGCGCTGCGCCTGGCCGCGGCGCCCGACCGCGCGCGCTTCGCCCTGTCTTTCATGAACGTGGTGGACGTGCTGGCCATCGTGCCCTTCTATGTGCTGCTGGCCCTCACGCAGGTGGGCGCGCGCCTCGGTGCGCTGGAGCTGGCCGACGCGCAGCAGTGCGTGCAAGCGCTGCGCGTGCTGCGCGTGGCGCGAGTGCTCAAGCTGGCGCGCCACTCGTCGGGCCTGCGCACGCTCACGCACGCGCTGCGCAGTAGCGCCAAGGAGCTGGGCCTGCTGCTCACCTACATGGGCGTGGGCATCTTCCTGTTCGCCGCGCTGGCCTACACGGTGGAGCACGGCCACCCGGACACCATGTTCACCAGTGTGCCGCAGTCCTTCTGGTGGGCCGTCATCACCATGACCACGGTGGGCTACGGTGATGTCTACCCCAAGACCACGCTGGGCCGCTGCAACGCTGCCGTCAGCTTCCTGTGCGGCGTGGTGGCCATCGCGCTGCCCATCCACCCCATCATCAACAACTTCGTCACCTTCTACAGCAAGCAACGCGAGCTCGAGAGCGCAGCCAAGCACGAGATTGCGCTTATGGCGCTGCGCTCCAGGGAGGAAGAGGAGCGCGAGGAAGGCTCTCGAAGGCCAGAACATTTGACCGTGTGTGCATCCCACAGCTATGCCCACATCCCCTTACTGGAGGACCCATCTCAGAGCTTCTCTGGAACCGCTGCCTGACTGCTCCAGAGGCTGCCGATGCTCCTCAGCTGGTGGCTAAATGAAGAGTCCACCATCACCCTGAAGCTTCAGTCATGTCTTCTAACGAACTTCAAGAACCTGCATGGACCCCTAACCTGCTTTATGAACTCCTTACATAATCAACATGATCAACCATCCAACAGATCTTGATGGCTGTGTGTGTTTCCACGACATTTATTCACTGGCTGATCTTTCCTCTGTATGATCTGTGTGCCTCTGTCTAATGTGTTTAAACTCGTACTGCTACTATCGTAACTCCTGTCCTGTGCAGATCAGAGGAGGACAGGCTTTGAGTCTTCTTCATGCCTCAGTTGGCTTCAGTTTGCTCACTAGGGCTCTGGAGTTGGATTTCTGTACAGCTTCTTTGAGACAATGTCTGCTGTAAAAAGCTTAATGTAAATAAATCTGACTGGAATTGAACTGAAAGCATTCAGACATGCAGCTAGAACTAGAGGAGAGCAGACTGTCATTACATGTCAATACAGGATGGCACTGCTGTTGTTATGGCTCCACATGTTAACAGTGAACTGTATTTAACTTCCAAGAGTAACAGGGGTTTCACACTGAGGATCAGGTTTTGTCCTTTAAGCTCAGATGAATAAAATAGATGAAAGGGCGGGTCCTGATCCAAGATCATGTCTCTTGCTCTGTGATGGTCTTTGGACTAGTTATCCAGAGGACGGTGGGTTCCCCTTTGAAGTCTTAGTTGCTCTCGGTTGTTGCTTAATCATGCTTTTTGGAGATTTTCCTCAGCTTGCTCATTAGGGAGCTGGGCCAGCATTTCTGTAAAACTGCTTTAGAATGTCTCATAAAATTATGTCTTGTGAATTATAATTACAACTAGGAGAGATATAGTTATATATATATATATATATATATATATATATATATAAATATAAACCTATATATATATATATATATATATATATATATATATAGGTTTTCTACACAGATAAAGCCAAATATTTGACTAAATCCCACTGCAGGGAGGAATCATTCCTTAAAAATCACAAACGGCAAAGGACACATTCATCTGCAATTACTATATGTTAAACAGAACAAAAACCACCAGTTCATTGCACTTCTATTAGTAAGAAACACAAAAATAATCTCTTTTACATTCTATACTCATAATTTTAAGGCAACTAGGTGACTTACTGTTTTCAAGTTAAAATATTGAATCACTTTTTACAGTGGTCATTTGCCACTTTATTAGAAACTGCCTACCTTGTAGTCCCAACTTGCTGGTGTACTGAGACTGTAGCTCATCTGATGCACTGATTGTGCTATCCATCCCCTAGGCCTTCAGTAATGTTCAGTTACTGACCCCAGAGCCGCTCATGGCTGGACATTTTTAGATCATGTTCAACTCTTAACCCAGCAGTGAGACTGGACAACATTAAACACTGATTACACTTATTTTACTTTAAGTTAAGGACATTTTTCACTCTCCTGTAAAGTTTCCTTTTTTTGGTACCATATTTTGCTACATTTCACCAAAAAGTACTAGTTTGTAAATGGTTGAAAATAATGTGCAGAAAAGAGCAGAATTGATCGTTTCAGGTTTGGAAACAGATGTTATTATAGGTACTGTTTGTCTTACTAAAGTAAGTATAATAATTAAAATAATGCTGCAGATCAGTATGACTGTCTTGATAAGGCAAAGTTTTCCAAAGCCAATACGTTTTGTCTTATGTGCACTTTTCCCCTCAAATGTCACTAGATGCTCTGAAGACCTTTAAGCAGTTGAAATACAAATATTGCTGCATGCAAGCTAGCGCAGCTATGCAGTGACATCATGAGACTGGCAACCTCGCCAAAACACCCTGCAAAAATCAGCAAGCTTTGTCAGATGGGGTGCTTATGCTGGTTTTTAGTAGTTTACACTTTGAGGAACTGATGACGTAGTAGGTGTGAAGTACAGTATTAAATTACATGGGGTGTCATTTCAATGTGCATGTTCCGCATTTTGACTACTATAAGACTTCGTAATTGAGAAGGTTCATTGACATTAAGTGGGGTGGGGTGGGGGGGTATTGTTATGCAGCACTGTGTGAAAAATATACAGTATGAAACAGTATAAGAACAGTATACAGTATGAAACAGTATAAGAACAGTATACATTGTGAAACTGTAATGGTGCTGAATGCAGTTGGGCATTGTTGACTGCCCCAAAATGGTGGCACTGTTGATGTGCAGCATCTATTTATATGCACTGCACAAAATACCCCCTGCGACTTGCTGCTAACTCCCTTGCCATACTAGCGCTGATACTTCCTTCAGTGGCAGCAAATTGTTTCATTTCACAATTCTTCTACAACAGCTTTTTTATAGTTTGGGATTGTTACATAACAATCTTACACATCTTCTCTTTCGTCTCTGGTTTGAGACACAAGTAACAGTTCACTCTTTCTACCAATATCTTGGGAAATTGGGCAGGTTTTTTATTTACAAGCATGTATTTTCAAACAGAATGACTTTTCCACTGCATGGTATCAGTCGTCTCTGATCGACTCGCTTTTGGTACCAGCTACTTTGTTTTCCACTTCAGATATAGTGCCCCTCAATGTAGCTGGTTGCCAAAGTGACATCACATAAAACTGCCCTGATGTAAAGAGACAAAGTTTGTCTAGAAGAGGCTCACAGCAAACAAAACCCAGGAAAACTTGGGAAATACTACATCACAATTAAGACGATAAGACGATTCTGGTTGCTCAAAGGCAACGCAAGAGGATACGCTAACCTGGTAGCTAACAACCAATCAGTAGTTGCGTCACCTTATGTATTTTCATGGTTCGGGCATTTTCAAAACGTACTTGCTTTGAATCTATAATCAGCACAAGATCATTTATTTATTATTTTACTTAAAATGATATAGTTCATTTAGATATATAGTTATGTTTGCAACTCTCTGTTCTTCACAGGAACGAGGGATCAGGTATCGCCCTTGTAACTTGTACTTAATTGCCATTTTGACTGGAAATTAAATAAATGGGCGAGGTACTGCAAACAAGACAAAACATATCAGCTTTGGAACAGAATATGGCATTCATTTTTTCCCCTAAAGAAAACCTGCCTAACCCTCCTTAGATCCTTATTTGGGTAGAGTGCCGACATCAGAATGACTGCAAGACTGAAGAGCTCTATAGAGAAATGACCTGTGTGGGTGTAACAATTGGAACAAACAGCTAAGCCAAACCATCTTCTAGCTTTTTAGTTTTCTCTATTTTGTGTAGCTGCTCGTTTTTCAGTTTTGTATGTGTGCTGCATGATTTGGTTCTATCGATTCTCCCAAGGGAAGAAGAGCTATTGACTGACTATTCAACCTTGTTCTTTTTGACCTGGGCTCATTTGTGCTAAGGCAATTTGTAAATGGTCTAATGCAATCTGTTAAAATCTCAAGTGAAAAAAAGCCAACCTGACACTCATTAAATGTGGTAATAATTTAAACATTGACGTTTCTGTCAAACCTGTGAGTGTAAATGTTACTATTTATTGTAATGAACAGTGGTTTAGAGCTACTAATGGCTCTTTCTATGCGCATATTCAGCTGTTCACAAAGCTATCTGGCTAAAGTCACTGGGCACAGTTTTATCATCAGAGTATCAGAGATGCGTCATCTCTTTTCGTGTGTGTGTGTGTGTGTGTGTGTGTGTGTGTGTTTTGGGTGGGGGTGTTTAAATTTTACATCAGCGCTTTGAGCATCCCTCAGGGTCAAAGCTGTTCCTGACCATTTGTCAGTCCCTGTGAGACGAAAGTGGACAAGGAGGCACGAGTGTAATGAAAGGCAGAGGATCTGAGTTTGTGTGTATTTATTCATTTATGAACATCTTTATTCTTTAAAGAAATAAACCTGCAAATATAAAAATGTGTTTTAGTAAAAAAAAACCAAAATCATTCATCAATTTCCCTACTTAGAAACATATTAAGTATTTTTTCATAAGCATTTAGGTCAAAAAGTCAGGGTCTCCAAACGTTTGACATGAAGAGGTGGAAAAATGAAACACTTTTTTTATGCAGGAGAATGTGTTTTGGTTATCTCCTCATATTCCCATAGCAACTTCATCTGCCAATTGTCACAGCAATCAGACCAAACATATAAGTGACAAAATGAAAAACTCTATTACACTTTCACAAAATGATGAATTTGTCTCAGAACTGAATACAGTTTGCTCTGAAATATAATAAAGGCATGTTTATGGCTTTCCACTGCACAATAAAGTTAAAGCAATGTAACTGATCTTTTACTTTTATTTGGGTATGTTTTCTCCATGTTGCTGTTTAAACACAATCTCATGTGTGAATTGCACTGTTTTGGTTGCATTTCAATGAAGCAAAAACATTTGAAGTACAAAAAACGTCAAACAAGGTAAAAACAGTGTAACAGAGGATTTGCTTTTCACTTTGCCATGTTTTCCGCATTGGCACTTATGGAAAAGTAATGTGTGCACTGTATTTCACTGTTTTCACTGATGTGACTGGAGTCAAGGGGGAGTTTCGGGGGTGTGTTTTTCACTTTGACATGTATTCTGCCTGTCACTATGGAAAAGTAGTGTCATGTGTGCATTACATTTCATATTTGCCCACTGTAGTGTCTGCACTTCAGTTTGGCATGAATTCCACTTCATAGAGTTTCACTCTTGGTGGCTCATGGTGATTGGTCACATTGGTTGGACGCGTTTAAATAAAGAGCTTGCCAGACAAAAGCACAGCCTCCACATGCTGGGGTGAGTTGTAACACAGCTTCAAAAAGTAAACAACAAGAGTCAATATCCCTCCATATAAATTCAACACATTTTTATTCACAGATTCACAATTAAAGTGCAATTAATTCAATAATTGAGATGTAATCAGACATTTAGAGTGGTTTATTATGTAATCTGCATTGTAGAGATTCTCATTTCTTCACAGTGGTGGTTTT
The DNA here is from genome assembly GCF_015220715.1 of Pygocentrus nattereri. Lineage (NCBI taxonomy): Eukaryota > Metazoa > Chordata > Actinopteri > Characiformes > Serrasalmidae > Pygocentrus > Pygocentrus nattereri. The sequence continues at coordinate 12,591,995 of NC_051214.1, read as the reverse complement.
GGTGCTGTTTTGCCTTACAATGCCCTGCATGTACCTCTCCACCATGAATGGATTTTAAAAATAAAAATAAAACACAAAATGTAGCCTGTACAAAACGCACATTTGTATATGTATATATTAAACTGAAATAAATAGAAATTCTACACTAAAATCTGCAGAAATATGCCACTTTTCTACACAAAAATCAGCAAAACATGTAATATTACCGGGCGTGCCCAAACTTTTGCATGCACCTCTACATGCGTGCTTGTGTGTATGCTGAAAGGCAGTGTCCTAGAATAAGAGCTTCTTTGTGTCTGTCAGCATTTGTTGATGGCTGGAATCTGAGATACGGCACTGAGCTGGCATGTGGGTGGACAGATGAGCAGTCACTGCTAATAGCAAACAATCAGCAGGCCGCACCGGCCCACGCCCCTCAGTCTCGTACCACACACATACAAACATGTAATCACTACTAATTTAAAGCATTCTTTAAGCCATTTGCACACACGTTCACTCTTCTTTCTGTTTCCTCCTCACTCCAGAGCAGAACACAAACTCTCACAACATAGCTACACAAGCCCCCTCAATCACTCACACCCACTCCTGTCTCCTGTCAGCTGGACACGGCAGATAAGCCCTGGCACACACCACTTAAAAGACAGGCACACGCGTCATGCATCCAACAGTCTGTCCTAATCTCTTCTTCTGTCTCAGTTACACATGGATCAGTGTTGGTTTACACCAAGAACATAATTTCCACTGGGGAGAAGTTTTCAAAATTCACTGTGCCACAGTCCGTTTCAAGGTTAGCTACCGTTTGTAGTTTGTATATTATATAATAGAGCTGGTTGTAGACTTGATAACTTACATGGATCAGTGGCCTCAGACAAGTGTTTAAGGCCTCATAAGGGCTCTCTCTACTTAGATTGTTCCCATTGTTGTGCTACACTAATTTCCATGGTTACACTACACCCATTTCCATCATTACATTACAGCCATCTATATGCCCTGCACTCTTTACCATGGTGGTGCTACATCCATTTCCATGGTAACGCTTAACTCATTTCTATGATTATGCAACATCATCATTATGTTCATGCAGCAATGGTCAAGCTATATCCACATCCATGGTTATTCTACAACCATTCCAGTGGTTATACAACACCTGCTTTAATGGTCTTGCTATACCCACTTCCATGGTTACTTTGAACACAGTTCCATTATTGCTCTGCACCCATTTCCTTGGTTTTGCTTCTAACATTTCAATAGAATATGCTTCCGTTACACCCATTTTCATGGTAACATTTTAATAGGTATGCTACACCCACTTCCATGGTAATGTTACACCCATGTCCTTGGTTATGTTACATAGTTTTCCATAGTTACATTATTCCCAATTTAACAGGTATGGTACACACACTTCCTTGGTTAAGTTACACTCATTACCATGGTTATGCTACTCCCTTTTAAATGGTCATTCTACACCCTACATTCTACATTCTACCATTCTACATTCTACACTCTACACTTTCAATTTTATTTCAGTAGAAATGCTAAAACCATTTCCATGGTTCCGTTACACTCATTTCTATAGTTATGTTACATCCATTTCCATGGTTACGCTACACCCATTTTCATGGTTATGCTACTCCCAGTTCCATGGAAACTTTTTAATAGGTATACTTCACACACTTCCATGGTAACGTTACACTTATTTCCATGGTTATGCCTCTCCCTTTTTAATGGTCATGTTACACCAACTAACCATCATTACACTACACTCTTTTCCAAGGTTACAATACATCCATTTCCATTGTTACACTACACCGTTATAAATAGTTATTTAATAGAAATTTGCCTCTCCACTTCTGAAACTGATTTACCCTTAAGGTACTCATGGAACACTGGCCAGGGTAGATAGACCACCACACTCCACAAACCACACAGTTTGGATATCAAAATGCCTGGCTTTGCACTTCTGCATAAAGTGTCAAAAACACACCATCAAGGCTAGCGTGGTTCCCTGTCCTCAACACATTTTTGCCTTTTCCCTGCTGTTAACACACCTCACGACTCATAAAGGGCTGGATAATCAGCTGAAAGAGGTCTGAAAGATGGTACTTATTTTTAGTTTATTCTTACACACGGATGTCAATCATACAAGCCTCCACAAAAGCCTCCATCTGTACGTCTGTGGAGCAGACAGCTCTGCAATGACTAACATATTCAAGCCTAATGGCCGCATTAAAGTGTGCAGATCCATTTGAATGTACGGCGAGACAAAGGCAGCTGTTATGATTTAAATGAGGGAGTCGGCGGATAATGGCAAGGTTTATAGAAGGTAAGCCAGGTGAGGATGGAGCAAGTCTCAGCCAGGAGAAAGACAAAGCTAATCTTCAGGATGACTGAAGATCCTGATATTAATTTCTTTCCTTTGTTTTTCTTATCTGTTTTCATTTTGTTTATATTTTTATTTCATTTCGATTTATTTGCTTTCTGTGGCTAAATTTGGAAGAATAATAATTCAGTACTCAAGGTTGACCTTCATCAACGTCGGGAAGAGAAAAGATTTACTGAAAAAAAGCAATCAAATAACTGGGGAAATAAGCATATTTGTTTTTTTCTGCCTTGATTACTGCATCTCTATGCCAGCTAAAGGCCAAACTAGTTGTAATAAGCCTTCAAGTTTTTTTTACCCATATCTAGAGGTGGCTTCTCTAGTTTCCTCAAACCAGCAGCAAAGGTGTTGAATCAGTTGGAACAAAATCCTGGAGAGAGTCTTTGCTTTCTGGACATGGATTGCCCACCTCTGCCCATGTCATGCATATATACATGATGGAGTATGTTAATCTACACAAAGGTGTCTTGCTGAAAACGGGTCTAAGAAGTCTCTACTTGCATGGCCATGCTACGCTTATTTCCATGGTTATGCAACACCCATTTCCATAATTTGCATGATCGTTCTAAATCCATGTACATAGTTGTGCTTCATTCATTTCCATGGCGTGCCACACCTATGTCTGTCACGACAGCCAGTAACAGGTGAGACACTCACTGATGGATATTACAAGTTTTAATATAATAATAGGGCAATACAAGAGAATAGTAAGGGACAGGCAGGGTCAGAAACAACAATAACAGCAGCAACATAGACATACCAGAGGGTGGTCGGACTGAAGATAGGTCGGTACACAGGAGAGCAAAAACAAGGTAAAGGGGCTAGGCTAAAGTGTAGTGAAAATACAAACAAAACGGCAATGGTAAGGCAATCAATGGGCAAGGCAAAAAGGAGAAAACGAAGTACAGGCAACAAACAAAGAATCAGAGCAAGGAAAAACGTGTCATAACAGAGCTAGACAAGCTAGATAATACTCAGCACTAAACACAGGAAACAACAGGGCTTAAATACACGGCTTCACAGGTGTTGAAAATCTCATTGATTAGAAGCAAGGCGAGCCCATGGAGGTAACAGAGTCCAAGGCAGGCAGACTGACAGCGTCAGGGCTGACAATGTCATATGTTGCGGTGAATCCACTTCCATGGTCATGTTACACTCATTAACATAGTTATGCTATACTAATTTCCATGGATATTATGTTCATTTCATGGACACTTTCATGGTTACATTTAACCCATTTCTGCGGTTACACAATGGAAGTTTGTCAAGCTGAAAAACTTTATAGTGTCCTCTCAACTTCTCAAATCAAAAGACCCTTGGGTTACATGCAGGACCACCAAAACCCAGAAACTCTGAACACCAATTTTAAGACCAAAATACCAGCATCAAAACTTATGCTGGCTTTGGTGGTGGTGACAAGCTATGCTGGTCTATGCTGTTTTTCCTAGCAGGGGTGAAAAGCAAATGAGTTTTTCACCACAAAACTTAAAAGCATGATTATAAATGACGAGGGACAACAATTTCAGGCTGATAAGGTCTGAGTTGAAAAATCTATCGTTTAAGGCCAGTGAGTTATGAAGGAAGGTCAGGGTTGGCTAGCTAATGCCACCCTGGCTCAGCGCCATGCTTTGCCTCATCTGCCGTCACGCCGTTAGCTACAGGAGGACGGTGGCGAGTTGGCAAAGGACAAATTTAATGTCTCACACTTCCAACAGGAGACACAAAGACAAATGAACAAGCAATGTCATTTGTCATAAACAGGTTATTGTCAGTCAAACTTTTCAGCTTGAAAACTTGGGCCTGTGGGCAACAGCAGTCAAGGCCAGCGTTCAGGTCTTACATGATCAAACCCTGACTGAATAAAAGCCAGGATCAGTAAGGTCATTTTTTTTTTGCAAAAGACATCGGCTCTCAGCCATAAAAGCATGTGAGTAATGCTTTTTAATCTAAAGCCCCTCCCTCCATCTTACATATATTTTTAGGAGGCCTTTCTTTTGCCTTCATGAAACCTTCCTTCATGCCTCTGTCCTCTGAAGTAGTTTACTGTGGTAGCATTTCACATTCCACTCATATTTCCACAGGCTGCACACTCAGTAAATCAGGAAACGTATAATTAAGGAAATTGGCCATGAGTGACAGAGCACGGGGCTCATGAGGAGCAGGAACGTGAGTAATTACTAGTAAGTGTGAAAGAGTAGACATTTATAGTTCTCCATATATGGACGATAAGCCATGCAGTCTTATACTGATTTCCCAACTACATTTATGTTGCATCCAAAGCCACATATTACACTTATTCCCTGCAATACATTCTCTTCTTCTGCTATTCTTCTATATTACAAACTTCAATACATGGTAAAGGACTGAATTTATAACAGACACACTACAGCAATCTGCTGTTTTCCTTCCAAATGGTGCATTCAGGACTGGCTTCTTGTCAAAGATGTTAAGGGTCCATATCGTTAAACGGAAATAAAAAAAGTTTGATATAGTATGCAAACACTGTTCAGATTTCAAAACACACCATTCACATCTCAGTACACATATATCCAGCTTTTCAGTCTTAGATTAGCCCCACCCATTCACATCAAAGTTATAAGCAATGTTTTAACCTTTTTAAATGAAGCATGATACAGGACAGCTAATCAGAACAGAGATCATTTACATAGTCTTAAAGGCACGGTTACAAAAACTGAAAAACTGCCTACTTAAATCTAAGGGAACGGGAAAATGAATTATGACTGTTTTTGGCACATGAAACTACACATTTTAAGCGGACTTCAAAGGGAAAATAAAAAAAATGCAAGAAAAATAAAATTTAAATAAAATAAAATATACATAAAATGCAAGAAATCAATTGAGAAATTGGCCCTTTATGTTATTTCCTGTAGTTACTGTTGCAAAGCGTACTGGGAAAATGACCAGTAGTTTGTGCTTCAGTCTTCAGAATATTGTATATGGGGTGGAGCTTACCTGAATTACCAGCTTTTGTTTTATCATTCACAGTTTCACAGGTGTTTTTTACTGTTAGGTTGGCTTCATCAAGCCAACCTACTGTTTTTTGTTATCCTTTGTTATCTTTTATTATTATTATTATTATTATTATTATTATTATTATTATTATTATACACTATTATTATACACTATTTGTACACACAGGTTGCAGTTTTCACACTACAACCATGGAATTTTGCACAATTGTACAGCCAATACAGGAACAGCGTGTTTGTGCTTACACCTAGTAACACCTTAGCAACCACCTGGGACAGCACAGCAATGGCCTAGCAACACCTGGGCAACTGCCTCAGAAGACAAAGCAACGGTGTGTAGTCAGGCTTGATATTATAGCATCTGGCTACCATTTGATGCATGTTAATCTTTCTGAAGTATGCATCTGATGTCCTATTTAGATATAATTGATACAGTTGATACTCTCATGCACTTTACATGTAAATGACTAAAGGGGTTCAGTCATTTTAGGTAAGCATTAGTTAACTTTAAATTACCTTAAAACTAGTTCAAGTAGCATAAAAGTTAGTGTTTCGAGGTTAGCTGTCAACGTGCCCTCATGTGTAAAAAGTGTGAACACTCCTGTGTGAACAGCTCCATCAAAGATTCTTTGTCCAATATATCCACTATTCCTCCTCAACACATGTCCAAACCATCTCAACCTGGCCTCTCTGGCTTGATCTCCAAACTGCTCCACCTTCACTGTCCCTCTGATCTGCTCATTTCTAATCTTGTCCAGCCTTGTCACTCCCAACGAAAATCTCAGCATCTTTATCTCCGCCACCTCCAGCTCAGCCTCCTGTCTTTTAGACAGAGCCACAGTCTCCAAACCATACATCATAGCAGGACGCACTACTGAAACTGTAGGCCACCTGACTGCGTTCATTTCCATAGCACAACAGTGACATAACCTGAAGATTTTTCACAAGCAAAATGCTACAAACTAAAGTGTACTACTGAAAATCAGTGCCATTGCCCCAAAATCACTGACTCTTGTTACCCTGAAAATATTGTTTCTCTTTGATCTACTGTAAAAAATAAAATGAAAAGAGATCCGGATAAATCACTTAAAAAGCTCAATATAGCCTGTAATACCCATCTGCCTTATCACTCAAAAGCCCAAACCAGCTCATGGCCTGATGACAGAGCGTTCTTTGTGTTCTTTAACCTGGATCTCAGTTTGTCACCAGTAATATCAATCCTGCCTGGGCTTCGCATAAAGACTATTGATGTCCCCATAAAGCCCACGGTAGAACGGGACACAAAACAGCAGGCAGATAACGAGCGGCACTGAGAGCCACACAATGCAGACACAAGTTCTCACATGACAGACACACATACACACACATGCATCAGTCTGACTGTGGCCAGAAGCCCCTCCCTGCACAGGTCACAAGGTTCCCTTTCTATCATCTGCTGTCACATCAGGTGATTGTTTTGGCACCAGTGTGCACTGCATGGACTGCCACACACACAGGCTGGGTAATACTATATTGTGTTAACAGACAATGTGGCAGGGGTGGTGATGGGGGAGGGCAGCGGTGGGGGGGTGGGGTGGACATTTTGTAAAATCAGTTTGGCAACCTTGGAGATCTTCAAGGTTGCAAAATGTGTGTGCGTGAGAGAGAGAGGTTTATTTCGGCTGTAAAATGGGCAGAGATTTGTGATGCCAGTGGCTGACATTGTTAAGCACGGTTTGGAATGTATAATGGCCTCTCGCTAAGGAAGCTTTTACACTGGAAGCCGAAAACCCCTCCATGACTCAATATGACGACTCTGTCTGCAATATTCATTTAATAATTACAAGCCAAATTCCAAAAAAGTTGAGACACTGTGTAAAATGTAAATAAAAACAAAATACAATGATTTGCAAAACTCATAAACCCATATTTTATTTACAACAGAACATAGAAAAGGTTCAAAATAATGTGGAATCAGTTGTTATGTTAACTCTCATTCAGAGTTGAGAATGTTTTTCCTTCTCTTGGAAAGTTACTATTTTGGAATATACAAAGTTTTGTTTTAACACAAATTTATTCTTGAAACATCCACTTATGACATATGTGTAGGTTTATAGACCATCATCATAATTCATAGTTCCAAACATTTGTTTATCACTTATTAAATAGGCTGTTTGTTTGTCTGTGCCATTAAGACGATGTATGGAAATAAGCTCTGCTGTGATTGGCTGCCCTATAAAAAAAACACTCCTCTTTGAACCTCTCCTTATAAATTTAGCATGAATGAGCAGGGCCAAACAAAAGAAAACAAAACCTCTTTTCTCCAAAAGGTTTATTTTACAGGAGAAGGAAACAAAATTCTTACTTATAACAGAAGTTAAAGGACAATTCCTTTAAAGAATTCCAGGAGTCCAGATCTCTACAGTGCAAATATATCCATTCATCCAAAACTACCAGTGAACTTACACATGTCTTCTGAGAAAGCATTTCACACCAAACCACCCTGAACTACTTTGTTGGCATGTCTACTATTTAATTATGCATTTTTTACTTGGTGGTGTTCCCTTTTAAAGGGGAAATATTTTATAATTTAAATCAATTTTGAAGCCTTTCTCTTTGTCCTTTCATGAAATTTTACCACAATGTAAAGAGAAGCATTTTCAAACAGTGTAAAAATCTGAAAAATATGATGATGTATCCAGCGACCCTGACGGAGAAGCGGCTTAGAAAATGGATGGATGGATGGATGGATGGATGGATGGATGGATGGATGGATGGATGGATGGATGGATGGATGGATGGACTGAGGAGTGAGTGGTACATACTGAAACTACAATGGACTTTTTATTAGAAAAAAAAAAGCAAAGAAACTCAGTGCCCTTTAAGACGCGTGCAGCAGGGAATACTTGCATTAAAGCGGCACTCTGGCCAAAATGAAGAATTTAACCCTTCTTACATCTGTTCTAAACATGCCTACTCACCTACTATAGCTGTGCCACAATAGTCCCAAAAGTGAGATTATCTGTTTTAGAAAATACCCCTGCAGATAATGTATCTGGGAAAAGCTTCTGAAAAACTACAAGCGCTTTGATGCCGCCTGATTTAATTTTTCCCCCTCAGCAATGGGGGATTCCCAACAGACCGTCACCATCAAAACTCTGGGTCTAAGCTAGTTTTCATTAAACCAATGTGCTTCATCCAGTGGTAAACTAAAATATTGTGGAAAAATTTTTTCCTAGAGAAAATTAGTTTAGACACAAGTTCAGAGGAATGCACAACTCCAGAGGAATATGGCATTGTGGCACAATGCATGCTGGGTATTACAGTCAGAGAATGGACAAAAACTGTAAAAAATTTTAGAAAACTGTGAATTCTGTCAGCGCTATAAGCTGAGAGATATAATGCTGCTACAGAAAACTACATAACAAAACAAACAGCATTTCAATTGATAGCTTTTGGCCAGAATGCCGCTTTAAATGTGTCTTATTAATACATTGTGTGATTATAGTGAATTAAGCCTATTTATCATTAGACGTGTCCTCTTAGGGCAGGCATCCCATTCAGCTCACCACCTAGCAGTCATCAGTCATGGGCTTGACTGCTGCAGAGAAAATATAGTCAATGTGTTTGTGCACGTTTGCCAAGGTGAAATATGCTGAAGCCCTCCTCTCACTGATGACAAGAGAAATATCAGCACACCAAAAGAAGAACATGAACATGATGGAGTGAGAGATGAAAGAGGTTCCAAGCAGGAGCAAGGGCAAATTTTGTCAGCCGCGGTCAGGAGCCAGTGTTTCTACCCAGAAACAGACAGGCCTCAAAACAAGGTTTAATTTTCATAAGTAACCTCCCCAAGAGAGCGCCCTGCCTTACAAGAGCTGTAAATCTCTCTATATATCACTCTCACACATACTGAGTCACTCGTTCCCTCACACACACACCCATGCACATGCACACACACACACATACATATCTCATTCACTACCGAGCCCTGCTTAAGCTCTCAAAGAGGCTAATGCCACTAATGCCAACCATGTTCATTTACTGAATTTCCATTCAAACTGACCATTCATTACAAGATATGTAGATATTTATGTGGAAACTATGTATAAGATAACCCACTTGCATGAGGAAGGGGAAAGTCGAAGGAAAATAAGTTTTAAAAAAAAGGATTTTCCAGTTGAGTTCAGAAATGACTAAAGCTATAGAGAAAGTGAGACTCCTAACAACCGTGCAAGACCTGCTAGACCACCAAACCTGTCACCATCAGAAAACCTGTACTCAAAGTTTTTATCTTGAGCAAATTAAGTTTTACTCTTGCGTCAGATCGGAAAAAATCCACAGGTCTATACTTCCACTGTGAGAAGACAACTCAACAATATGAGTCTGATAGGATGTGCAGCTGTCAAGAGGCTGTTTATGAGAAAAGTCAATACAAAAGAAGAAAATGTTCAAACAAAGGAGCTGCTGGTGTTGAGTCCAGGCCTCGACATCACGTGTTTGGGATTACATAGATCGTGAGCATCCAAAAATCCAGCCAAATTCTAAGAATGAATTTTGGAGCTGTGGAAAATATCCCTGCAAATCCCATGGAAAAACTGAACGCAAACCTCCTGAATAATGAAAGCTGCAATAAAAGCGAAGATACACTAAAATTCTAAAATAAATAATATTACATTTAGTTGTTCAGCCCTGATATGAAAAAAATATGGAATTTACCCTGAAAATAATATTTTGTTACATCTTCAGTTATTGTTGCCTTTTTTACTGATATGCTAAAGCTAACTGCTTATTATAAATGTTGGTGAATCAAGGAAAACAGTTTAAATTAAAAGTTAAGAGTTTCTAATTATTTGTCCAGGACCTTCATGATATATAAGGATGTGTTTCATTAAAAAAAACAACGAAAACTTACCTGTGTAGTTTGTTTTTCCTACAGCAAATAGGATGCTAGCTGCTCCTGAGTGCTGACTGATTAGCATTACTGCTACTGAGTGCTGACTGGTTAACATTACTGCTACCGAGTGCTGATTGGTTAACATTACTGCTACCGAGTGCTGATTGGTTAACATTACTGCTACTGAGTGCTGATTGGTTAACATTACTGCTACTGAGTGCTGATTGGTTAACATTACTGCTACCGAGTGCTGATTGGTTAACATTACTGCTACTGAGTGCTGATTGGTTAACATTACTGCTACTGAGTGCTGATTGGTTGGCATTACTGCTACTGAGTGCTGACTGAATAGCATCACTGCTACTAAGTGCTAATTGTTTGGCATTACTGCTACTGAGTGCTGATTGGTTAACATTACTGCTACTGAGTGCTGATTGGTTAGCATTACTGCTACCGAGTGCTGATTGGTTTACATTACTGCTACTGAGTGCTGATTGGTTAACATTACTGCTACTGAGTGCTGATTGGTTAACATTACTGCTACCGAGTGCTGATTGGTTAACATTACTGCTACTGAGTGCTGATTGGTTGGCATTACTGCTACTGAGTGCTGACTGAATAGCATCACTGCTACTAAGTGCTAATTGTTTGGCATTACTGCTACTGAGTGCTGATTGGTTAGCATTACTGCTACCGAATGCTAATTCGTGGGCATTACTGCTACTGAATGCTGACTAATTAGCATCACGGCTACTGAGTGCTGATTAGTTGGCATTACTGCTACTGAGTGCTGATTGGTCATCATTACTGCTACCAAGCGCTAATTGGTTGGCATTACTGCTATTGGGTGCTGACTAATTAGCATGACTGCTATTGAGTGCTGATTGGTTGGCATTAACGCTACTGAGTGCTGATTGGTTGGTGAGCTGATCAGCATTGGCTGAGCGAAGCATTTTGTGCTCACTGACATCACGAATGTATATGAGGCACTTTTAGAAAGTCCTAATTTGGTAACTCAGTTGTTGAATTTAGAAAGACTTCTAAATAATTGTGTATTTATCGTATCTTAAAATTTCCCTGTGACTCAAAAGGATTTACAATGGATTTTGAGCATTCTCACCTGGAATTTTAATGCTAAATAGGGGTGTGAAGCACTACGTCCAGTTAACTCCCCAATTGGGAAAAAGCTTTTTTACAGAACCATCAAAAATAACAACAAATACATTCTCTCTTTCAAAGACACATTTTCTCTTATCCTTTTTCTTCTTATTGGAAAGGCTTAAATAATATAAGATGGAAAGTTGTTTGCACTTCACATCAAAAACACTTAATTACAAAGAAAATCAAAGAAGTGTTGTTTAATGATTCACAGTTATTACTCAGTGAATGTTCTAACAGACACATCAACCTGGCTGCAGCGTCTGTGATGAGCATCCTGAAACCTTGCTCTATTTGTTTTGGTTTTCATATATAATTCATTTCTGCCAGTTTTTTTTCAAGATGTGATTTCTCTTTGCTTTTTAAAAATGTATGGTTTGGATTCTGTGATATCTTCAGTCGAAACCACAATCGGTTTGATCTTCATAATTTAATGACTTTTCTTGCTAAAGTCTATTTTCACAAATGCAAATTGGGTAAAAAGAGGCCTTGTTTTTCCAGTCTTCATCTTCCAAACACTTTTCTGGCGATTAAAAATGGCCTATAAAAAAGAGCCAAAATGCTATAAAACCCCCCGTCCGCATTAAAATCCTCTGTCCACAATACATACAATGTTTTCATCTAATGTATATGCACCCCGACCCACACCCCCCAAAAATAGCTCCTTTCTTCTTTTCTTCCTTTTTCTTATGTCAGTGTATTTTTTTGACTGTTACCCAGCTTTAAAAAAGTATAAAACAGCAGCGTTAAAATGTTTTATATTGTCCTGTGTTCAGTAAATGAATGTGTTCTATGATGATTTTGCTCCAACGCTCCATTAACCTTTTCATTTTGGGCTTGTTTGAGAGCGCCCTCTAGCGTTTGACACCCCCTGAAGACATTACTGAACCGACAGCAAACTCTGAATGACGGAACGCGAACTGCAGCGCCCCCTACTGATAAAAACGAGCTCCTGAATGATCACTTCCATAAATAACTTGGTGCTTAACTCCATAAGCGCAGCTCGTGGTTCACTGAGCAAAATCTTTAGTTGTTTAACGTGCTACACCTTTTTTTTACTATATGATCCTTTTTATTTGCTCTTTTCACAGCGTTTTGGGAGCTTCTCTGTCTCAGTAAAAATGACCACTGAGTTCAGCGAAGATTACAGCCGCCCCTTTTGATGAGGCTCATCCAGAAGGCTCTCTGTGGTAAAGATGGCCAGAGAGTGGCTGCTGGACTCGCTGAATTTGAGCACCCTGCTCGCTTGCACCGTGCTCAAACTGCCCCAGATCGCTTTGTTAACCCGGACCAAGTCGCCTAAAGGTATCAGTGTGAGGGGACTAATCCTGGAGCTCTCAGGGTAAGGGGTGCTGGAGGCTACGGCGTAGCAGCATGCCGTTTTATAACAGTCCTCTGGGTGGCCAGAGTCTCCAGACTGTTATACTCCTGGACTGACCTCCCTACTTACATGTGATAAAGTATGTAAATGTTGTCATGTCAGTAATGCATCTATAGTTTGCTTTGTGTAAAGCGTGGTAGGGAGAGGAGATTGTATTCGGCCACAAGTGGTTATAAGTGATGTTATGCCGCCACCTGCTGGTAACTAATATCAGTTGACTTGCTGAGTAAATGGGCCTAAAATAGCTTAAAGGGGAACTCCACCAGTTTGTCAGACTTCTTGCATTATTCTGTCGTTATATTAAACATCAGGTCATTCAGAGTGGTTTGATGTGAAATGGTTCGATGCAGAGAAACCGACAGACTCAGATTTCTTTACAGTGGTGGTGATGGGAACCAGGGCTCGCCATGTCTACAACACACATACAGCCATTTTATTTACTATCATAAATCAGCAGTGAACTTGCACGTGTCTTCTGAGGATTCATATGTAATGTTGATGATGGTAATATAGTAGAAAATCTGAAAAAAAAGACTGGTTTAAGGACTATTTTTCCTCAGAACACCATGCATGTATCTCTCCACCATGAATGGATGCAAACAAATTGATTAACTAGACGTGCGCCAAAATCGTATCACAAACCTATCGTGAAGCAACACCTCAGACATCAGGCAGACATCATTTATAACCATTTCATATAATAACTTTCTGTGAGGGAGATTGTAGAGGTGTTAAACTCATCAGACGTCTGGTTCCTACCACCATCACTGTGATCCCATTCTGTAATTTTCCCTAGAGCACATTTCACTCCAAACCGCTCTGAATGACTGAATCACCATTGGCACTGCAGTTTTGTCTAAGACTAGGTTTAATCCATCTCTGGGAAATTGGCTCATACAAAAATATGGCCAAGTTTGAGCAATTGATGTTTTGTTGATTTTCTCAGTGAAAATAACAAATCCTCTTCAGAGAACACAGACCTGCACATTTTAATATACAATTACTATTCATTTGTTCAATATAAGCTATTGAGAAAAAAACTAAAATGTAAAATGTTCCTGTGTAAAAGAAAATGGCATTTGTTTTCTTTAGAGGAGCAAGGGTGCTCAAACTTTTGCATAGGGCTGTATGACATTTGTTATTTTAACAGCTTGCCAAGTTTGGATGTTAGTTTCTGCAATATTTGGAGCTTTGCAAGCTTAAAACACACACACACACACACTATATTGCCTTATTGAACTCAAGAGACATCCCATTTTTAATTCACAGGTTTTAATATGATGCCGTCCCACCCTTTGCAGCTATATCAGCTTCAACTCTTTTGGGAAGGCTTTCCACAAGGTTTAGGACTGTGCTATGGGAATTTTTGACCATTCTTCCAGAAGTGCATTTATGAGGTCCGACACTGATGTTGGATGAGAAGGCCTGACTCACAGTCTCTGCTCTAATTCATCCCAAAGGTGTTCTATTGGGTTGAGGTCAGGATTCTGTGCAGGCCAGTCAAGTTCTTCCACACCAAACTCCCTCATCCATGTCTTTATGGGCCTTGCTTTGTGCACTAGTGTGCAGTCATGTTGGAACAGGAAGGGGCCGTCCACAAATTGTTCCCACAAAGTTAGGAGCATAAAATTGTTAAAAATCTCTTCGTCTGCTGAAGCATTAAGAGTTCCTTTCACTGGAACTAAGGGGCTGAGCCCAACTCCTGAAAAACAGCCCCACACCATAATCCCCCCTCCACCAAACTTTACACTTGGCACAATGCAGTCAGATAAGTACCGTTCTCCTGGCAACCGCCAAACCCAAACTCGTCCATCGGATTTCCAGATGGAGAATCGTGATTTATCACTCCAGAGAACTCGTCTCCACTGCTCTAGAGTCCAGTGGCGGCGCTTTACACCACTGCATTCAAAGCTTTGCATTGCGCTTGGTGATGTAAGGCTTGGATGCAGCCATGGAAACCCATTCCATGAATCTCTCTATGTTGTTCTTGAGCTAATCTGAAGGCCACATGAAGTTTTTAGGTCTGGAGTGATTGACCCTGCAGAAAGTTGGCGACCTCTGCGCACTATGCGCCTCAGCATCTGCTGACCCTGCTGTCATTTTACATGGCCTACCACTTAGTGGCTGGGTGGCTGTCGTTCCCAATCGCTTCCACTTTGTAATAATACCACTGACAGTTGACTGTGGAATATTTAGTAGTGAGGAAATTTCACGACTGGACTTCTAGACCTATCACAGTACCACACTGGAATTCACTGAGCTCCTGAGAGCGACCCATTCTGTCACAAATGTTTATAGAAGCAGTCTCCATGCCTAGGTGCTTAGTTTTACACACCTGTGGCCATGGAAGTGATTGGAACACCTGCAATCATTGATTTGTAAGGGTGAGTGAATACTTTTGGCAATATAGTGTGTGTGTGTATGTATGTATGTATGTGTGTGTGTATATATATATATATATATATATATATATATATATATATATATATATATATATATATATATATTATCACTGTTCTCAAAACAAAACCTTGTATATCCAAAATGGTAACTTAACAGGAGAAAGAAAAATGCTCTTCTTTTAATCTAAGTCAATGGAGCCAGACTTTTTTGCGAGTAGTTTTGGGTCATTTCATTTATTATGAAATCTACACACAATGTAAAGGACAAGGGGTACAAGGACAAGGGGAAAACAACAAAAATGGAGACACAAGGTTTTGTTCCGGCAGCAGCGATATATAATGTATCGCTGCTTGTCTTGTATACAGAATGCATGGTATTGATGTATGTATTTCTATATATAGAATGTATAACATACGTTGTGTAATTGCATGAGTATAACAAATATGATGTGTCTTTTGACCTGCATCGCAAGCCATCCAGTTACATAGCCACAACAGCCTCATCATTGTAAATCTCTCTCTGTCTGAGTGAGGCAGTAAAGTGGGGGTTATAAAGGTGGAAAGTTCCCTGGAAAGTGCAGCCTCTCAGTATAGAGTGCAGCTGTTTGCAGTCGTAACTCTGTGCTGGGATTCATGCAGTTAAAGGTCAGATGGAGGTGTTATTTTGGAGCACTAGTGTGTGTGTGTGTGTGTGTGTGTGTGTGTGCTGAGGTTGTGAGGGTGTGCAGAGTGATATACATTCTTTGTTAATGATGCCACTCATGACTGTACATGTTATACATCATGTGCTGTACTTCTCAATGCATTTTCTTATTAGGCCTGTCACAATCGTGACATTTTAGTTTCATTTTAGACTATTAATGCTAATAATTCTTCTATTTCTTTTTTTTTAATTTACATTTAATTATCTCAACCCAATGCATATAAAGGCGCCCAACTCACGTTCTGTTTGTCGTGAAATAAACATGATTATGAAAGCTCAAATCCAAAGGTGTCAAACACAAAATCAACCTTATACTCATGAATTCGGAATTCGGAATCATCAAACTCGGAATCATTAAATTCATTTACTCAGGGAGGGCTTCTGAAACACCAACCACATGACAAAACGTTCTCCTGCAATTACACATTTCCACCAGTGAGGTCTCCAGTTCCCCCAGATCTTACATAGATTAGCTTTAAATGATTGCGATCAGCTCAAATTATTGCGATCAGATGATTGTCACAATTGTGACAGGCCTGTTTCTTATCTCATTCAGAAATCTCTCAATGTGAAATTGAATGAGCAGTTGTTTTTGTGCTGAATATCTGCCCAGAATTAACGTGTCTCCATTTTGCAGATATATTGTATTTACCACATATGAGATGTATCATGAATATCCATTTGCAACTTACTTGGAGTACCCCATCCTCATAGCTCAAGGTAAACCCAAAGCCTAAACCCTGAATGTTTCTGTGTGTCTTTCACCTGTTAATGGTTAACTAAGAGAGTGAGTGAAGGAGAAAGTGAGAATGAAGTGCTTCTGCTTCTTCCAGACACTGTCCTCTTCCTGCTGATCCTCCACTACAATGGTAACCTGAGACAGAGCCTCATCTACAGCCTCATGTATCCTTTTAAACAGTCAAACTCAGAAGGATTTTAACCATGTTGTGCTCAAATTGTGCACTCTGTTTAACTGATCATGCAGTTCATTAATGCTTTAAAGGGCCCACTTTCTACATTATGTACCAAAGAACTTAATTTATTTATTTTTAATTAATTAATTTTTCTGATTTTTATCCCTTAGAATTAAACAGGCTGACAGACTGGTAAGCAACTGGCCCTCTGATTGCCTGCCCTGTCCTCTGCCTTATTAAAAAAAAAACACTGTAGACAGAAATGTACAGAGCAAACTGTAAATTTGAAATCCACTCCTTTAGCAGTGATACATTTGCTTTTTGACAGCCAGGAACAGTACAACGTTTAACATTTTCATCCCATCTTCCACTCAAATAACTCTTCTTCAGACAAGGTGTGTAGCTACATGGGGCTTCCCTGACTGTTTAAAACTGAAAGAATAAAAGTTCTCAGATGCAAATAAAAATAATAATAAATTTGTGTTGCACAGTTATGATTTATTTACATGTATTTGCTTCAACCCAGTGAATGAAAAAGGCACCCATTTGCTCGAAGCACAAGCATCATATCATCATATCTTCATGAATTTAATGCTGCTTTTGTATATGTGATCTTTGCACTTGAGTTTCCATGATCATCTTTACTTTATAACATAAAAAATTTCTTTTTTCATTCATTTGATTGAAGCATACGTAAATAAACAAATATTGGCCACGTGAAGGCAAGGCTCAAGGTACGGAGTGATGGTGCTCTCAAACGACATAAAAGCCCCTTATATTACATTGCCCACAAATGTAACATAAGAAGTTAGCACAGCTTAAAAGTCCTTCTCGAAAACTCCAGTTAAGCACACAGATGTGTGCTTGGCACACTCAGAAATGGAATGGCCTAATCCAGGGGTCGGCAACCCAGATGTTAAGAAGAGCCATTTTGTCCTTTCAACAAAAATCAAGCCACCCTGGGAGCCACAAGATTTTATATCAATTTTATTGAAGTGAAGTTTTACCGTCTTGCCTGTAAATATGTCTCAGTATGTGCTAATGTCCTAGTATAGACTATAGACTTGCTTGCTCTGCTATACGTTTTAGCTCAGCTACACATGCTTTTCTCACATCTCTGGCAGGAAACTTTTACAAAAGTAGAACAGTTTCTTGTAAAATGTGTCTCAGTGTGTGATTTTTTTTTTACAAGGCTGAAGTCAGTTTGTCATTCACCAGCTTCTGAATTTTCCCATTCCACCTTAAAGTTGGTACCTGAGATGCCAAAATATAACTGCTGCATCATTTAAGGTGGAACAGGAAAATTCAAACAAGAAACTGGTGAATGACAAGCTGAATTCAGCTTCACGTTTTACTGTTAGTGTGTTCTCACTGCAGATTATAAGCGTATCAGGAAAACAGCTGGAGTGCTTATATATGCAAGTAAGACTGCTCATCTCCAAGTTATGTTGCCTTTTCATTAGGTACAAGCTAGATGAGATTGCTGTCTGTGTTGCTGTGACGACCAGCAGTCTGTGTGCCAGTCTTCAGAGTTAAAGGGTGAATTAGCAGTTATGCATTAACTCCAGTGTTTAAGACCATTTATTGTTAAAACTGTGTTAGAACGATCAGCAGAGCTTTATTTTACTGCAAACGGAAATTAGGATTATTTTTACCTAAAAATCTGATTCTGCTGTTGGAGCTGCAACAGGACAGCAAAAGAGCTGCATGTTGCCGACCCCTGGCCTAATTAAAGCCCAGATCCGAATCCCTTTGCTGTGGGGGGATGTGAAACAGACTGTACATGCAAGAAACCTGCAAACATTGCAGGTTGCAGGCTGTGATGAATTCACATCTGAGCCGTTTGGTGCCGTAGTTTGCACTGTGGTTTGCATAGTATTATGAAGAATTACCAGTGTTTAGATATTACATCAAATTCAGTGAGGAAAGGAGAAGTAGGTGCTCTCAAATGGGCCCCCTTTAGATATGAAAGGTACCACTTAAATGTCACCAAGTCTTTGAGCTCAAGTTTTATATGGAAATTTTATATGTAAGTGAGCTGGAGACCACTGACCTTGACGGCTGTTCAGTTTTGTCGGAGGGTCGCAGCTCCTCATGTTAAAGAGCTGGATCATTGACTCAGCAATGGTGGGCACTTACTTTCTGTCTGAAGTGCAGCTATGTGTCTGCATATATTCTTTTTTCTGTCATTGCTCTGAAAATGTGTATGTGTTTGCATTGAAACGCAGAGCCTGTGTACATTCATTAGTGCGAGCAGCAGGTTTGCTCAGTTGCAGTGTCTGTGGCAAACTAAGGATGCGGGTCAGGTCAGCGCTCTCACCTGGGCCATGTCCACTTACACCTGTATGGGTAAGCCCACAACAGCACAGCCAATCTAAACGTTTTCTGTCTAAACTGTTTTGGAGGAATATGAATATGAAGCTATAGATCTGTAAAGAAAAGCTTACTATTCTCTTTTCTTATTTGCTTTCAGCCAGAATATTGACTACTGTTCTCACCTCTGGTGATTTGAAAGGTGAGTATAAACTGTCCTCTGAATCCAGATCAGCCTATCAGAATATTTTCTCACTTTGGCTTTTGAGGTAGAGTTTAAAGAAGAGCAGAGAGGGAAGGAGCACAACCCATTCCAAAAACGTTAATATGGAGTTTCCCTGTTAAATCCTGGACAGAGTTCAGTTCTGGTGGGCCACAGCATTGGGCACTTTTAAGGGATGGAGAAGATATGTGTGAAATAACCATCTTTGCCTTGCTTTTCTCTCACTCTCTAGTCCTGCTGCGGTTTGTTGTCATGACAACACTTAATGGCTGGGTCCTTGCTACTGTGGTCTTCTACAAGCAGAATGGCCAAAAGCTGAAATGAGAAATGAGCTCCTGGGCTGCTGCTATGGCGACAAAGTGAACGCTGGCCTTCACCCTGACACTCACTGACCAAGCTGAGGGGAACGAGAGCAGCTTTCATTCACTCAGGGGTTAGAAACTAGTACTGTTCTTAAGCTCTGAACTTTCTAGAACTGGACAGAGTTAGATTGTATACTCTTACTACCACTGCAAGTGTGCAACACTCACGTATCCATTATTTCTCTGTAATGCACGCACAATTTGACTGTACAACTAACTACTCAAGTTTGGGAACACATAGCTTCTTGAAATGTTTTACTACAAATAAGCATGTTTTTTTTGTGGGTTTGCAATGTGGGTTTATTTGGAGGAAAACAATATGGCAAACAAGTATTTGTTACAATAACTAAATAAACAAGTAACCTATACATTTATCATACTTTCTTCATATATTACGAATACCTGGAAAACAGTGAGCTATATCTGCTGTGGAAGTATACTTAAAGGAATGTGTCACCTTTAAAATTGCATATAGATTTTTTATTATTTTTTGCTTTAGTTCATTATTGTCACAAACATTGCCAGATGATAGTTTTCCAAAAAAAATAAAAATAAACTGGTTTTATGTATGTCAGAATATGCAGACATTTTCATTTATTTCCAGCCGAAACAAACATTAAGTACGAGTTATTTCTCTTCCAGCATGCAGAAAACCCAAACTTTTTACCTTTATTACACTTTTGCCTTTATTACCTTTATTATTTTTTCAGGAGTCTTGCTTTCAGTTTTTCAGAGAAATCTACAGGGACATTTTTCCACACCCCTAAAGTTCAGTGTGCAGTTTGTTGCATTTTATGCAAGAACACCAATTATAAATTTACACTCCTCAGTCCCCACATTTTAAATGTACAGCTTCACATTGTCCTCAGCAGCAGCTCCGTTTAAGATCTGAAGCAAGAGAGGAGCTTGATATTCTGCTGTTTCTCCAAGTTGAAAGGTATCAAGTACTGTTTAACTGATGGCGACACTTTTGGGTGTCTACCAATCTTGCATGGTTATCAAGAGTTTTCTTTCTTTTTATTTTTTAAAACAATTTTACTAAAAGTTTTGAAAAGTTTTTTTCCCCACTTAAGTTTACTTTACCCTTTCTTATGCAAGTGCATTATCTCCTACCTAATTTCTCCTTCAGAAAAAAACTTGTACTTGGCCATAATGACTGGAAATTTATATATACACATATACCACCTGCTCACTCATTCACCAGCCACTTTATTAGAAACCCCTCCCTGGTCATGCCACCTTGCTGGTGTAGTGGTCAGGAATGTAGCCCATGTTTTGATGCAGTTAGTCATCCGCCAGACCCTTCATCAATAGTCAATTTGTGAACATGGAGACGCCCCTGACTGGATATTTTTGTCACCCTAGCTGTGACACTGACGTGTGTAAAAACATCAGTGAAACAACAGCATCTGATACACTCGTACCAGTGCAACACACACTACCATGTCTGAGTCACTGCTGTGCTGAGAATAATCCACTACCTAAATAATAACTGATCAACAGTGGTTGTGTGGTCAGAAACAGATCAGTTATGCAGCAACAGAGAGGCTACACTAGCCAGTGAGTGGAAGAACAAGGTAGTGTTTCTAATTTACATACACTTTTTTCAGTCCATGTCTTGCCTGTAAGGTTGTGAGGTTATAAGTGGGAACATATTTTTATACCTTTAGTATCAACACAGGATCTGACCTGCCAGTGCATCAGTCTTCACTGGTGTAGTTTCTATGCAGTTGTGGTATATATGGTGTGCATTCACAAAAAAGAAAACCAAATAGTTTCACCAAATAAAACATTTATTTCTTTTTTCTCAAATAAATCTTTTTAGCATTTCACAACATTAACCAGGATTTAGTCAGTAGACATTTTCTGTGTGTTCTATAGATCTTGAATACAAAAGAGTTTGGACCAGAGCTGCACATGCTTAGGTAGTTGTATGTCTAGTTATGAACTGGCAATGCATAAAATAAAATGTGCAGTGCACTGCATCTTTCAAATCAAAAATTAGTGTTCTGTATTCCTTCCTTCAAATAGACACCATATCAGACAAACTGGCTCTTTCTGAATCTTCCATCATTATGTTTTCCTTTAGTATTGAGCAAGCTAAAATGTAGTGTTTGCAATTAAATGTCTGGCTGCTTTTCTTAAAGAAATACTGTACTTGAGTATACAAATTCAGAATATCAGATTTCCTGACTGACTAACTAACTTGCATACAAAACCATTCATCCACACAAATACACAAACACAAACACAATGTCTTAATACTTTTCAACACTTTCACACTGCAACATTGACTTTCTGATCTTTGGAAACTTTTCATATGAAGGCATATATAAAAAGCTCAGCTCTGGTAAAAGCCACATATTACTCTTCAGGTTAATCTGGCACACTTGCATGTGCAGGGTTAAATGGTGGGGCATGTATGATATTCATATGAAATTCACCAGTAGATGTAGTTCATTAGCCTTTTGCCCGGATTTGCCTGTAAGGTCCTTTCTGTAATGTCCAGTGAGCTGCAGCGTCTGCTACATGGGGCTGTGTCTGATCCAACGTTCATCAAGGTTAGCTGCAAAAGTGCAAGCAGAGGAAGCGTTGTCAGGTTCATGCTTTATTCCAGGGGTCACCGATCTTATCCACAAAGGGCCAGTCCACACAAGCACTTGAGTCCATTTGTTTAATCAATTGGTCGGTCTTCAAACAACTGATCAGTTATATGAGGTGAGATACTGCTTGGCTGGCATGAAAACCTACAGCCACACTGGCCCTTTGTGGACATGATTAGTCTGCACTGTATCATACTGTACAACAGAGGTCTCCAAATCCAGAGTGTGAATCTGGTTTCAGGTCCTGGATTCTGTAATCACTGGTAGTGACACTGGCAACCGGTGATCAACCAGTTTCATCAACAGTTCAGTTTACAGGCAGTTTACAGATTACAAAAGACAGAGATTACAAAAGACAGGACCAGAGACTGGATTCAGTGGTGCAGATTTGAGGACTTCAGCTGTGCAATATGAATCCAAACAGTCCATCAGAACCACAGCACACAACACTGCAGCACTGAAAGCAGTTTATAAGAGCCACACATGAAATGCAGTCCACACACAGGCTTCATGCTTTACCAAAAAAAAGAAGGGTTTTCACCAATAAATACATCGCATTAAAGCAAATATTTAGCCAATTATCAAATGTGCATAATTTCCCCAAATATAGCCAGCCAAGATATGTTTAGTGTCTGAACTGGAGGTGGACAGTATGGAAAAATGTAACACCTTGATACTTAAAGTTTTCACAATACATAGTAAGTCATTATATATATATATATATATATATATATATATATATATATATATATATATATATACACATTTAATTAGCTGGAAAACAAACAGTAGCTCCACATTTAAAAAGAACACTCAACAGGTATGAGTGCAATTATTAGTATTTAATACATACTGAGCTGCACTAAATCCATTTAAAGTTCTCTTTGTAATCTAACACGCAGTTGGGAAGTGTTTTTAGGTACAGATGATATGAGTAAAGTATATTGTGACAATCATGATAATGATAAATATTATCGTATTGTCCAGCCCTGGTCTGAAGTTTGCTTTTTTAGTTTAATGCTATAGTGTAATCTAAAAATCTACATAGCTAAAAGCTATTGTTAAAAGTAGTAGCAGCCTGAACTTTCTTTGTACTTTTGTCCATTTTCACAGATAACAGTGTGTCATATGGTGTAAGAAACATAAAAATAAAAATGACAGTCTTCAAAAAAAACTAAATAAAAACTAAATAATGCGCACTCAAACTGAATAATACTAATAATAGTTACTGAAAGTTGTTTTTCACTGTTAAGAAACCACATGAGCATGTCTATATACAAAGATGTGTGATCATTTGCACAATGCTAACTGGTGACAAAACAATCCCATTACTTGTTCAATACATTTAGCCTCATGGCTAATTAAAGAAAACTTCAGACACCAAACCTATCTTGGCTGATCCACTACATTTGGGGAAACTTGTGTACATTTGATTTCTGGCCAAACCATCAATTTAATATATTGCCTGTAGATACTTATACCATACTTCTGATGATGTTCTCATCATCAGTAACCCAAAATCATCCTTGAATCTACTGTATTTCACAAGCATTCATTCCCAGTAATGTTCAGCAATCACAATCACATCAAAAGGAATGCAGTTTTACTTGTTTGGGTGTAATTTTTGCCAGTGTTACTCAATCAAATACACCGCAAAAATCCTTTAGCACTGACACACCACACTTCAAGCTGCTACAGATGCCAACACATCATTAATGTGTCACTCTGGTTACCCTAGAGCCTCCCACATCCTTAGAAGTCAAACACATCGCCGTCATCATCCTCATCATCATCCTCATGAAGAGCCCAACCCCAGTCCTTCAGGTCAAACTCTATCACACTGCAACAGCAGAGGGGTCACCCTGGTTATGTATAGGCTCTTTCCATTGCCTTCCAGTAATTTGCTGTGATTTAAAACTCCTCAAATTTTCCTTCATCTTCCTAATTTGTACGTTTTGGCCTGTGAGCCTTTGTAAAAGCATCACGGATATTTTTTTTGCTAGCAGGTCATTTTACTCTCAATAAAAGCTTAAAGAATTCTTAAAGAATTGGTGAAAGTGTTCCTACTGTATCTCATAATGGTTAAACTGAAGAAGCTGCAGCTGAACGGCTAGTTAAGGTTGGAGTTTGCATGGAATAAATGCAGATGTTATTCTATGATGTTAGTGAATGACGTTCTTGCATATTCATCTTCCACAAAACAAGACAAACGGTGAAGCTGCAGAGCCAGGTAAGGCTTTAGCGCAACACAGGCAAGCAAATAATCAGGCTGGTCTGCGCATCGTACTTACTGTCCACACACACACACGGGTGCAGGGAGAAGGAGTAAGGTCAGGGTGAAGTCAGTGTAGAATGATTCGGAGCATGGGGCCAGGGCTATAAGAGGTTAGCAGCGCAAAGAGAGCGATTTACCAATAAATACACATCCAATGAAGAGAATTCAAAATTGACTTACACAGTGCGCAGTTGTTAAGATTAGACCTGCTAAAATCTTGTTTCTGAATACCTGTGCACTTTATAAAGGAATTGAAAACCTATAAGTGGAGGTCATGTTTCGGCAATTGGATTTCAAGACAAAAGACTGATTTGACCGTCTAAATATAAATAGCCATGTGTCCTTCATGTGGAGTGTGAACAGTCTGTAACACCAAACACGATCCTAACATGATAGAAATTTGTGAAGGAATACAATTGTGAATGAACTTTATGACTGGGAGGGTTAAATGCTTTGTAATTGTTCTGGACGTGCAGTGAGAGCAATGCAATGTAAGACAATTCTATTTATGGTCATTTTAACATTTTAACTTAGTTCAAAATTGCCAGGCAAAGGAACAAAACCATAAAAGCAATGCCATTAAATAGTAGTGTTTAATGCTGAAATCAGTTACTTCATTTATTGATTTGCTTCATTTTTAGATAATGCTCCTTGTATGGAATGTTAGCACCAAGCTAGTGGGGTTAGCTCAGCATTATGAATCAGATTTTGATGTCAGCTCTGGTTTAAATAAAGCCGTGTTAAGCCCATAACAGGCATATAAACAACATTCATTACTTTGTAAGCCTCAGTTTTTCACTAAGTCTTTCTAAGAAGTCTCAAACCTCAAAGTTGTCTTTTATTATTGGACTTGTAGCCAGTTAGCTCTTTGCTCAGCTTACTCAGAATATATCGTTACAGAGAATATGAAGTGTAAACTAGCAGCAACCAGTGATGTTCAACTGGCATTTCTTGACCTGGGTGGGTTTACAAACACGAATTTCAACAATAACTGAGCTTTTTCAATCAGTTATTATAAAGCGATGTTCATATGACCTTAGAAGCTGCCCTAATTTGAGAGGTTTATGTTCGAGGTTTTCACTTGGCTGTAGTGATAACCGCAAACTGCACGGTCTCCCAGAAATGCTTGAGATATTAATGGGACATAAATATAACCTAAGAAGTAAGCACATTTTCCATGACTTAATTATGCGACGAAATTAACAACACTTCCGTTCGCCAACTGGAAAATTCTGGCCATAATGTCAGAATATAGAGGTCCAATGAAAAATTATATGGATTAAAAATTACTGTCATGGTTTCCCTAGCCAGACCGAGTTATTTTTGTCTCTGAGGCTGTTTACACCTTGCATTAACATGTGTTTCATGTTATAATATACAAAACTGAATTTCAAAAAAGTTGGACCGCCTGTGAAATACAAATAAAAACAGAAAGCAGTGATTTGTAAACCCACTTTGACCTGCGGTTAATTTAAAACTGTTCAAAGACAAGATACATCATTTTTCATCACTTTTTGTAAATATATGCTCATTCTGAAATCAATGCTGCAACATATGACAAAAAAGAGGGGACAGTGGCAATTTAAGACCAGGAATGTTATAAAATGTTCAAACATCTTAAATAGGTGTAATACTTATCCTTCATAAGCAAGGATGGGTTGAGACTCACAAAGTTGCTGACTTTTCTGGGCTCAAGCTGATTGGAAATGGACCGATGCACAATATACACACAGTTACTGTGGTCTGATGAGACAACATATCAGATTGCTTATGAAAATAATGAATAAAGAAGAAAAAGACCATCCAGATTGTTCCCAGCATAACGTTCAACGGCCAGGGTCTGGGGCCTCCCTAATGGTGCAACCGTCTAAGCGTTGGCCCTATCATCAGGAGATCGCAAGTTCGATCCCTGGTGACGCTACAGCCATCCGTGGCCGGGAGTCCAAGGGAGCACAACTGGCCTCGCTCTCTGGGTGGGTAGGATGGCCCCCCTTCTAGCCCCCATCACTCAACGCGATGCTAGTCAGCGCAGGCGTCTGTTAGCTGACGTAACAGAACTGGTGGTTGGGCGCTTTCCTCTGAACCCTGTCCAATGATGTTGCTAAAAGATGCGGTGGCTGGCTTAACAAGTTTCAGAGGAAACTTGTGTTAGCCTTCAACCTCCTAGTGTCCTAACTAGTGGGAGGAATTGGAGACAACTAAATTGGGTAGAAAGCTGGAATCATTTTTTTTTTTTAAAAGGCCAGGGTCTGTCATGGTATGGAGAGACAATAGTAACATATGCTACCTTCTAAATTAGTATGTGTGTGCTAGAATGGCCTGTCTGCAGTCCAGACCTGTCTCCCATTGAAAATGTGTGGGGCATTATGCAGCACAAAACACAACAATGAAGGTCTTTGCACAGCTAAAGACGTATAATGGAGGAATGACAAAAAAAATTCTGATTTCAAAAATGGATCAATTGGTGTCTTTAGTCCCCAAACAATTTCTAAGTGCTGTTAAAAGAAAAGGTAATGGAACACGGTGGTAAACATGCTCCTGTCCTCTCTTTTTTGGAACGTGCCACAGGCATCAATTTTGGAATTACAAAAAAAAAATAACAATAATAAATAAAAATAAAAAAGAATTTACTAATCACTCTTACTGTTTTATTAGTATTTCATCATATACTGTCCAAACTGTTGTGAAACTGCATAAGACAAACATCAAAATGTACATCATTCTAGTAACCTACTGTTAACATGGTTTCACACCTGATACTACCAATACATAATCTATGAAATAAAGGAAAAACATTTGAATCCATTTAATCAGCTCTGAATGTGGATTAAGTAATCTGATCTGTTTATCTGTTTACATCTGCATAACATAAATGCTGTAACTACTATCAAAAAATTTGGACTTGGGTGTGTGGGCTGTATTTCTGACCAAGTCTGTGGTCCTAAAAGTAGTGTTTAGCAAGTAAATTACATTACTTTTTAAAACTTCTGATGAAAGTCTACGCTATGTTAGGCTACAGTAAACCCTAAATCAGTGGCAGCTTAAATAAAAAAATACCAGTACCAACAACTGCACTCCACAGCTATTAAATCCAGTATGAAATGTGCTAGTCTACTATTTAACAGCAGACCACTCAACAATGTTATAATAATGTATATTATTAATTAATTGTTATATTTGTGTTAGCCACTCCAATAATTTAGAATCTAGAGAAAACATCATAATTCACTGGAGGGTAAAGGCTATATAATGCCTTAATAATATGTTTTTTATTTAAAATGAGATGGGATGATTTAGTACAGGGCTATCAAATCAAGACATCAGCTAATTGGCTTATCAAAATTGGGGGCACTCACAGACCTGGAGGATTATTCTCAAGAACAACAAATTGATCATTTTAGCTTAACATGCATGTAGTACAAAGAAAGTATGAGTTATGACTTTAAAAAGCAGCTGATTTGTTTTCTAACTGTAATTCTAATTTCCATGAGTGTAAATCTGGTGTCAATGGAATGGAATTAAATAACGCATATACAGCCCAGACAACACAATTTAGATAAGGCACATAAGCAGTTAGAAGGCTGGGTGTTAGAAATTATGAAACTAAATTATCCAGAGGTTCTCCAATTTAATGTTTTAAGCTGCCTACACATGAAACTGTACTGCATTGTATTGCACTGTATTTCAGCTGTATGTGTTTGAACTTTTTAAGAGCCTTTAACTTTCTTTATTATTTTTTTATTATTTTAGATAATTTGTACATGAAATCACCCAACTGGAGGTCACATCTCTGGTCACTCACCTGGTCTTGGCAGAAGGCGGAGGGCCTCTGTTTGACACCCTGATAGCTCCTCTAGGAACAAGTTTTGGGGAGTTGCGGGGGGATAAGTGGGGCGAGGGCAGCGGCGGTGACCCGACCGGGGTCTCCTGAGGTGGTGTGTTGGTCAGGGCTGGGACTGGGGCAGAGAATTTGCGGGGGATTCGCTTCAGCAGACGACTGACCCATTTCTGCTGCTCCGCCGTCGAGCTAGCCAGCAGCAGCAGCTCCTTAGCCGTGGACATGTCGTAGTTCACTGCACAAGACACACAGTGAGAGTTACACACAGCACACTGCACACAAACTCACAAATACATGTATGTACACACAAACACCATATTTTGTATATAAATGATTATATCAAAGCATAAACTGATAGCAGTCAACATTCCTAAGCCCAGTTTGTGCTAAATGAGACAGTTTTAAGATGTTTTAAGAGGCAGTTAGATCACTGTGAGCTAGTGCTAGAGTTTCAGCTGAATGGTTTTAGAAGGTTACTTACAGCATTTCTTTGCTTGACCAATCAACATTCATCAAGAGTTAATATGAGCCTGGTGAAATGTGTATTTGTGTGCTTATGCTGCATGTACTATCAAGAGCTTAACCTTTCAATGAAAGTCTGAGGATGTTAATTCATGAAGACACAGAGTTACTTACTATAAACAAAGGGGGCCTTGACTGTATTGACTGTAAAGATTTGAGAACTACTGATCTAATTCTTAGTAAGACTGATGAGAGGGATTGTTTGAAAACATATGAACCAAAATATCTCAAGCTGGTTTAGAGAAAATTTTGTCAGGACTGGGCTGGGTTTGGACAGAAAGTTAAAAATTTCAGTCCTGATTAAAGATCTGCTGTAAAACTTAATAAAAAAGCATTCTTTAAAACTGCTGTCAACAACATTCTAAAATATATGTGAACCAGGACATACTGAGTTTGAAAAATGTGGTCCATATTTTTAAACTAGTCTCCAATTGATGGTCTAATAACACCAATCTCAAATGCACAGTTGATGTGGGCAACTGATTACTCATACTTGGATTAAATATATATGGGTGGATAGGCCAGCGTGTTCATATCTCTGTTGGTTTAGTACCTATATAACACAGAGCAGAATCTTGAAATACAGGCTACATAATTTTCTTTTAAGAGATATAATTAACAACATCTACTAATAGAGTTAGAAAATAATTTGAGCGATGACTGAACAGCCTAAGTAAAAACAGAGAATATAAAAACAATGCAAAATCACAATGCACAGGTACTGTGATCTCCTAACCTTTGCAGGGCGCAAGCACTTCCTCTTTGCGATCCAGGTGGTCTTTGTGGCATTTCACGTGGCAGCGACGGCATTCCAGGGCTGGTGGGGGCTTGAAGACGTGCCAGAGTGGCCGGGGGCACACCTCACAGCTAGAGGGGAAATGATAGAGTGTCGGCACAAACTCATGACCTTTGTGGGAGATGCATGCTGACCTCTCGGCTGCAGAAAGCTCCATGGCAGCCTCCTGATCCTTCTTACTCTCACCCTCGTTGTCGTAGAGGATCTAAAGAAAAGAGAGAAGCAGAAAGAGATCAAGAAACAGGAAGAGAGAGAATGACTATGATGTGTTTTAAAATAAATTTTACATTTTTTGACATAACTTGAATAGACCAAAAGAAATGGCCCAAAATGACTGGGGGGGGGGGTTAAAAACATAAGTTTTTAAACAGAAATTTGTTTAGATCTTGATTTTTTCTTCTCAGAAACTAAAAACTAACATAAATACTGATTATTAAGGAAATACAAATTTCCTTCTTGTGATATCAGCTTAAGAAACTTAAGGAACCAAACAAATCATATGCTTTTTAGTGATAGTCTGGGGCAGAAAACTATCAAATCAATATTTAGGCAAAAGTTGCTCTTCAAACTACAGAACAAAGTAAATATACCCAAAGTGCTGGTGAATACATGTTTTTAAAGGTTTTCTTATCTGAAAAGTAACAGTGAAAATTAAAACTAACATAAGGCAATTTTTTGATGGGCAGTATAATGGATAAAGTCATTACATGCTACCTGGAAAATACGTGGGATCTCTCTGGCATCTGCACGGTACACATCAGTTTGAGTGACAGGCCGGACATGGAAAAGTTTACTGAAAGAAGATACGAAAACAGAGCAAATGTAATGCTATTTAATTCTCACTGCACAGAAAACACAAATTCTAACCCCGCTTTAACACACTGCACCATTCAATGAGTCACATTATTATAAAATAAAAAAAAGAATTTATATTAAGTGACCCTTATTAGTCCCACAACAGGGAAATTTCACCTCCGCATTTAATCCATCTGTGAAGTGAAACACCACATACAGTTTAGTGGGCACACACACACACACACACACACACACACACACACACACACACTAGGGGGGCAGTGAGCACACTTGCCCAGAGCGGTGGGCAGCCCAATCTGCAGCGCCCGGGGAGGAGTTGGGGGTTAGGTGTCTTGCTCAAGGACACCTCAGTCATGTGCT
Organism: Pygocentrus nattereri; assembly: GCF_015220715.1. Classification (NCBI taxonomy): domain Eukaryota; kingdom Metazoa; phylum Chordata; class Actinopteri; order Characiformes; family Serrasalmidae; genus Pygocentrus; species Pygocentrus nattereri. The sequence continues at coordinate 12,561,083 of NC_051214.1, read as the reverse complement.
GTCGGCTCTGGGGATCGAGCCGGCGACCTTCCAGTCACAAGGCTGGCTCCCTAACCTCCAGCCCATGACTCCAGAGCATTTAAAGTTAATTTACTTGTGAACACAGAGGCCCTTAGTTGCTGCTATAACCTAATTACTCAGTTTACTGAACAAAATAAACGTTATAAACTCACTTTGTTATATATTTGGTATGTACTATACCCACATTGTATCTACACTTACTGTGTATTTTATCAGCTTCACTTATCACACAGGTGAACTATGGGCAGTACTGAACTCTTGAGTATCAGACGATACAGATGGGATTCTACATTTCTTCTTTAAAAGGTACCATGTTTTAAAATGAGCTAATTTTATTTGAAGCGTTTCATTTAAGATGAACATCTAAAAGTAGACTATTATGCCATCGCTTATGTGTATACTCACTCTATGTCCAGTATCATAAATGGGTTGGACTGCTCTCTGTCTTCCTCAGAGTCATAGAAAAGGATCTTCTTACTGCTCATCACCACATACTACAAATTAAAATTAAATACACCATATACATTATATATATATATATATTATTACAGAAAGAAAGAGTACAAGTGCCAGTAACTGTGTTTCATAGTTTGATAAACTGGTATTTTACCTTCTTATCCCATCCAAATCTCTTTGTGTTCTTGCTTGGAACGGACAGCCAGCCCTCAAGACTAGAGTCTGTGGTACACAGGGAAGACAGATGTGTTTACAAACCATCAAAGTAACTTGAAAAAGCTGACTACTAACACTGAAAAGTTAGAACAGTTGTAGACCTTTAACAGTATTGCTTATGCTGTGTATGTGTGTTTTCTGTGCTAAAGCTAAAGGTGACAATTTTGTTACTTGGCAGTGTAAACAGCAGCTGTTATGGTATCCCAGGTTGCTAAGGTGTTCTTAAGCCGTTACTATTTTGTCCTTGCTGGTTGCTATGGTGTTGCTATGCGGCTGATATGGAGTCCCAGGTGGTTGCTAAGGTATTGCTAGGCCATTGCTATGATATCCCAGATGGGTTCCAGAAGTTCTGTTTGGCAGTTTCTAAGGTATCACAACTGCATGCTAAGGTGTTGCTATGTGGTTGTTATGGTATACCAGGCGGTCGCTAATGTGGTCAAGGAGGTTGCTATGGTATGTCAACTGGTTGTTAAGGTGTTGTTAGACATAGGGTTTTGTTTAGACAGCTCTGTCGTCCATGTTTCCATTTGAACTGCAGCTGCCTGGCATCCACTCTAGGTCTTTAATTGTTACTTAATTAATAAACATTTTAAATTCAGCATCTGTCAGTAAACAAAAAAAAAACAAAACAAAAACAAACAAAAAAAAAATCACATAAAAATATATCAATATAAATCACATGCAAAGGGAAAAAAGTACCATCTTCTTGGCTCCTGTCTCTCAGGGACCTTTGCAATCGTACCACCCCGCCCACCCCGACACACAACCCCTCTGATTGGGGGTGGGGGGGCTTTACTCAAATATATGTTCTGCCAAATGGAGTGTCAGTAAAGCATTTTCACACACTCACACTTATTCCACACTATGGCACACCACACAGTATTAGTAACACTGCACATCAAATACACCAAGAGAGCAAGTTTCAAGTGATCCAGGCTGTTGACAAATGCTGTGAGTGTGAAGTGTATAGTGTTAGTGTGCGCATACAGTCAGTCAATCAAAAGTTTGGACACCTGATTAAATGTATACATTATGCAGTCTTAAAAACATTTTAACCTAAAGACTTAAATACTTGCTATTTGTTTCTAAGACAATGAGTGAATTTATTTCTGAAACATTTTTTAAATGGCAAACTTTATTTATATGCCCTCCAACAAACAGATTTCAACATCCAACAAGGTATTAGCATATGCGGAATTGTATAGGTCTTGCTGGAAAACATGTTGGGTGGATCCATCCAAAGCTGGTCAGGTACCTCCTCATGAAGCTAAAATCTAATCAAAATGTTTAATATTTCTTATTTTGAAATTGCTGTAAGAATATTATAAGGTTATTTCACTTATTTGTAGTTACTTATTTAATTTTCTTGAATCATTTTAAGTCATTTGGTCTAGTGAAAGCAATGTAGATCATTTCAATTTGTTCAAGAAATAATGCAGAATTTTTTTTTTCAATCATTAAAGCAAAACATTTTGCTCTCTTAAGAAATAATGCAGAAAAGTTTGCTATTAAAAAAAACATGCAGACAATGTAGCGTTTTTCAGTAATTAATGCAGATATTTTTTAAAATACAAAGTTAAGTCAAAAGAGTTTGATTTCTGAAAGAAATAATTAAGATTTTTTTTTTTTTCAAGAAATAATGCTTGAAACATTTGTATAATTTGTATAAATCTTGGAGGCAGATGATCCGCTGTGGTGACCCCTAAAGGGAGCAGCCGAAAGAAGAAGAAGAATGCTTGAAACAATCATCTGTCAGTGGAGCAAGATACTTTCACTAGATCAAATTACTAAAAAATCAAGTAAAAAAAAGTCTAGAAATAAATATATTACTTGTTTATATTATAATCCTATATTACTGAATATTATATTACTACAACTTTATTAACTTACAAAAACTTATACATTTGCATTCAATACTTTTCTGGCCATTGAATCAGTCCACATGCGTTATTTCATATCAGTCTTACATTCAACATATATCCTTTTACTGTAATATGTGGAAAACAAAGTAAAGGAATAGATGAGTCCAAAGTTTTGACTGTACATGGAGTCATACACTACTGGTTGTGTATATATGTGTGTGCCTATCTCCGTCTCCATGCAGGGTCACCTGCAGCCTCGTGGTCAGCAGGCCGCTCGTAGGTAAGGGCCAGTCGAGGCCGTTGCCGTTCTTCCTCGTCCTCTTCCTCTTCCTCAGAGTCAGAGGGGAAGAAGGGGGTGATGCGGCATGGCCGAGTGTCGATACTAACCGATTTGGAGCTTCGCTGGTATGTGAACGACATGGACTCCGAGGTTTGTGAATGTGTGATGCGTACTACAATGCATCATGGCGGGGTGGAGAGTGAAAGTTAAAAAGGAAAAGAACAAAAGACTTACATTAAAAGCAGTGATTCAGTGGACAGACATGTGCAAGAGAAAAATGATTATGAGTGGGATGAGAAACAAGGAATGAGAGAAAGAAAGAAAGAAAGAGGAGAACTGGAGAAAAAGACAGATGAACATAAAAATATAGGTACAGAAGAAGAAAGAGAATGGTGGGTCGCCTGTTTTGTTGACTTTGTGATTGAAAATAAGGCAACACATCCTCTATGGGGAACAAACTCAAATATAGCGTTCTCTGCTAATCTTAATCTGCTAATTTTAATTCATTTGCTGAGTTTAAGATAAAACATACAAAGTAGAATGTGTGACAACTTTTGCAATATGATAAATTCAACAGAAGTGCAGAAGTGTGTTCTCTATAGAGGATGTGTTAAATTATTAACACACAACTGTATATGCCTGTGTGTGAGATGCAGCAGTAGTACCTGGGTAAAGCTCATTGTCCAGCTCGTTGCCTGTGCTACTGATGCTGGTGGTGTCTAGAGAGTGGATGCTGAGAGAGGTCAGCTGACTGCGCAGACGCTCTATATCACTGTCCTTGCTGTCCAGAGCCATCTGCAGTTCTAAACGCACCTGAGAGTCCTCCATTATCAACTATACAACAGACACAAACAGACATACACAGACAGAAAGCAGCTGGGATTAGTAGAAATTCATTGGAATTGAAATTAGAAGATAAAATTAGCTCCTTTCAGAGGATGTATTTTCAATTAGAAAATGATAAGACGGGTGTTCAAATGTTTGCATATAACTGTATAAGCATAAAATGACTAATATGATGTTAATATTCTGCAAGGTTTAAACCATTTGCAGTAAAAAGAAATTTTCAAATCTCACTGATCAAATAGCTGTTTATAGTAATTTTGTGACAAATAAATAGATAAAGTCTTTGCTGTGTTTTCACCACTTGAAAAAATGTAATAAATTCTTATTGTCCTCAACTTGCTTTCATTTGTGAAACTGTTGGTTTATGTTTTGCAGTTTATAACATTTCAGTCTACAGTTTACACTGAATAACAATTATTAATATGACATTTGATTATAAAATATTGAATGGCTTTGTAAGATATTTTGGTTGTAGTTAAGTTGTGCTTAGGTTGCATTCTGCTTGTATCTGAGATGGTGTGAGGACTCACAGCCTGCATCTCGTTGATCTCTTTCTGGTATTTGATGATGGTGCTGTTGAGTTTCTCTTTCTCAGAGCGCAGCTCCAGCTGCAACTTCCTGTTTTCTTTCTCTCTCCTGCGCAGCTCGATGTCATCGCCACGCCGGCCACTGGGCACTAATTCCTTCTTGTTCATGATCTCAGCCAGCTTATTAACGGCCTAAACACAGGAAAAAAACACATTACACACCTAAAACCAACAATCCTCAGCTGTAATATGACTGGAACGCATTCATAAGACTCATGAAAGAAAGCACAATAATTTTAGGTTCTGAAGGTAAACTTACATGTCCCAGGGAACACAGTGTAAAATGTTAAAAATTATATATTATATAAAAAGTTTAAATAATACTGAAATTGAGTGGTATATTAAACCAGTGAAAACTAAATAAAACAAGACAGAATTAATTAAATATATTACAAATAAATAAATGAATACATAGTAAAAATGCTTTAAAATCATTTATCAGATCAATCTGAGAACCGTCTGGTGTGTGTGATTGGATTAATTAAGATTAAGATTAAGTGACCCTTATTAGTCCCACAACAGGGAAATTTCACCTCCGCATTTAAGCCATCCATGAAGTGAAACACCACATACACTCTAGTGAGCACACACACACACACACACACACACACACACACACACACACACACACACACACACACACACACACACACACACACACACACACACACACACACACACACTAGGGGGCAGTGAGCACACTTGCCCGGAGCGGTGGGCAGCCCAATCTGCAGCGCCTGGGGAGCAGTTGGGGGTTTGGTGTCTTGCTCAAGGACACCTCAGTCATGTGCTGTCGGCTCTGGGGATCGAACCGGCGACGAGGCTGGTTCATTAACCTCCAGCCCATGACTGCCCCAACCTTCAGTGCAACACTTCCAGCTTGCTACACTACTACAGCAGAACTCTAGAGTAAAACAGTGTGAGCCAAAAGAAATTGAAAATGAAACTGGCTTTACACGGTTGTGTAAGCGCTGCCCAGTTTACACCTGAAGAGGAGAATTTTGGCAGTTTTGGCTATTTAGTAGACAATAGAAAGTTATTCACCAGACCTATTTTGTATATGTATATTTTGTGCCCTATAGATCAACCCCTTAAACTGCCAGGCTTATAACATACTAAGGAATTTCAATCTAAACTGGCTGAGCTATTCTTAGGTTATAGAAGTGTGGGGCCCACCAGTGGATCCTAGCCTATCAAGGGGTTATCCTACATAGACAGAAAACAAGGTTCTCTGTGGCTTTAAATCAATTGTATCAAAGGGCTTTAAACAAAGAAATACCAGATATCTGTGTTTACACACAAAACAACACCCACCTGGATCTTTAGTGTTCTCTCTGACTGAAGCTGCTTCTCAAAGGACACCTTCACAACGCTCAGCTGCTTCTCCTCTTCTTTAGTCTTTAGCAACTCTGCATTCAACAAACAAACACTAAACATCAGTCTAACTTTTCATCTACACTCACTAAACATACAGTACCAGTAGATTGGTTTCTATTTATTAAAAAATTCTTACTTTTAGGAACTATCATATTATGTGAGATTCTTTAAAATACTTCCTTCTTTCATTGCTTAATGCAGCTTTAAAGACTTTTGGTATTCTCTGTAGCAGCTTAATGAGGAGCTACCTGAGATGCTTTTCCAATAGGCTTGAACTCCCACACATGCTGAACACTTAAACGGGGGACATTTTATTCCTTGGAAATTTTAAACTTCACCTTCCCAAATAGTTTTGGAATTGGTTCTAAGCTTTTAAGCAGAAACCTATCATTCAAATTGCCTTTAAGCTTATGAAAAATGTAATCAGGTGTCTAAACTTTTGAATGTTACTACACATGCAACCCAACAGCTGAATGAAAAAATGTATTAAGATTTATTTACAAGATTAAGCAACAATAACATAATATATTGATGTAATAATCATGCTATATATATATATATATATATATATATATATATATATATATATATATATACACACACATACATAAAAACAACACTACAAATATTGATGTCAACCATGTTTCAGCTGCTCTGAAGACTGTCTGTGAATGTCTGTGGCCCTGTCTGCCCCCTTCCTCCTTTAATGCTTTCACATTTGAATCCTTTGGTCTAACGCCTTCTATGAGTTATCCCCTGAGAAAGTACTCTGCCTCTCTCTCACTTGCGTGGTTCACTTCCCAGCTCAGGGTCTTAAAAGCAGAGGGCCACAGGCTTGAATCCAAATGGAGGAAGACCTCCCTAGTCCTTCAATTGGCTTATAGAGAACATCAGCACAGCTATTCCCTGACAGAGGGAAGCAAGATCCAAATATTGTTCTGTGCTATTTGATATATATACTATCAGACATTTATTTTCCACAGTTAGCTTTTTACTTAATACAAATGAACGGCCCAGGACGGCTCATTCGTATAACGTCTGTTGTTGTTTTCTTCATTTATTTTAAACAAGCATAGATCACATTTAGCAAAACATGACTAATGTCACTTAACACTTCTTTTTCTCCTTTGGACATTGCTCCTGTTATGACCCAAAATTCTTCATTTAGTTATTTTACTGCAGTTAATAAGTCTGTAGAGTCCAGAACTGTTTTTAAATTGTAGCCTTTTACCTCCACTCTTGATGCTCTATAAACTACATTATTCTAAGCTTGTTTAAAGCAATGTGCCCAGTCATTAGTAATATCATTACTAGATACTGGACAACAATTGTGGTAACACAACTTTTTATAATACCTTTGTGAAACCTCCACTGAAGAAACATGATCTTTACCCTGTTTTACCAAATTACAGGCTAATCTCCAACTTGCTTTTTACAGCTAAAGGTTGTTGCCAGACAACTACAGACTTATTTGCAGTCCAGCAGCTGAACCACTTATACTAAGGCCATAGGGATTTCTGGTATTGCACTAGACCAAATCAAGGCTTATATGACTGGGTATAAGGAATGTGTAGGCTTAGGTAGGCATTCTTCACCTCTTAGTGTTCAGGTGTCCCCCAGGGATCTGTATTAGACCCTATCCTGTTTCTTATTCATATGCTTCTTTTGGGCAATATCTGATAAATTATATGTTTTATTACAGTGATACACAAATGCTTTTCTGAGTTAAAGAACACTGACTGACTACATGCTTCATTAAAAAGAAAGCATAATTAGGATGTTTAATTATATTTACTGCGACACAGTATGTGAAATGCTGAATAAAAATCACTGGGCCCAGACAGGCCATATGTTTTTAAACATGGCAATACTGGAGCACTGTGTCAGCATTTCTATGTATTGTATAGTGTGAAAATGTCTTTGGGGATTGTGATATATTTTTGCCATATTGCCCACTCTTATCTGAACAGCACTAAATGTAAGGTGACTCCTGTAGGCCAGATTCAAAAGGCTGAAACAGAAAATATTGCTGTAAATTGTCACTTGATATCGCAGTAATCTTGTGTGGTGCAACTTGGGGTAAATATGGACCATATATTATCGTTTGATACAATTACTTCTCATTCTATTTGTTTGCTGTATTGTGAGTCGTCCAGTTAAGAGCATACAGAGACTTCGGCATGGTCAGAATTGCACGGCACACATGTTAATGTCCACATTCCAGCTTTAGAGTTTTTGCATTGGCTACCCATTAAACAGAAAACCCAGTTTAAAACTGTACTTTTGTTTTTTTCAAATGCATGTCCAAAAAGATCCTTTACAGGGAAAAAGGTTAGCTAACTAAAACAGAATATTTGGAGAAAATGTTACACTTACGCTGTTGTAGCTCTTTGAGCTGATTATTGATCTCTTCTTTCTCACTGGCCAGATTGGCTACATCCACAGTTAGAGTGCGGTTGGACTCCTCTAGCTGATCATACACACAACAGAGAAAACACACAGTAAAAGTTGGGTCCTAAAACATTAGTTCAAGCTACACTCTACCTACATTCACTGGCTATTTTATCATGTACACCTACAATTAGAGCCAAGAGCGCCTCTGTGATCACAAACTGATCACTGATAAAAGGCTAGAGGACACAAACTGTCTATGGAAAAGTATGATCTATAACAGAGTGGATAGCTCCAGTCCTGGAGGGCTTTACTCCAGCGCAGTTAGTTTATGCTCAAACCCACCTGATTGAGTTAAAGACCAGGTTTAGTAAGAAACTTTGAGCAGGAAAAATCACCAAAATGTGCTGGACTCTGGCCTTTCAGGACCTTCAGTGGACACACCTGAGCTACAGTCTCTGACTGTACACTTACATAGTGTACCAACATGTGTCTAACTTAATTGAGTGTGCACAGTGTTTAAAAACCTCACTATAATACACTCTTAGGTACAGATATGTCAACCTGATAAGCTGATCTCTCTCTCTCACCGAGCTGATAGTATTGTCCTTGTCACTGAGCTCCTGTCGGTGTCTTGCTATCATATCTTTGATCTCCAGCTCTTTCATGATTTTTTCCTTCTCCAGGTCCGAGTACTGCTCCTCAGCGATGGAGCGCGCCAGCTGCTCTGAATCCGCCTTTGTTAGACTTGCCTCCAGCTGAGCGGCCAGAGAGTCCCTAAACACACACACACAAATGCACCTATTTCAGTATGTGATCATGTGTTAGAAACTGAATGGACATTTTTTATATCACCGCCCAGCAGTAGAGTATATTTGTTAATGCAATGGTTCCCAACCCTTGCCTTAGAGTACCCCTCTTCGACACATTCTACTCTGTATGTTTTTCCTTTTCAAGCACACCTACTTCAACTCAGGAAGGGTAGTTTATGCTGGATCAGGCACCCAACATGCCTGCACCCAACATGCACAGAAGGGGTACTTTAGGTACATTAGTGGGAAACACTGCAATAATACATTGCAAACCTTAAAAATGTGATGTGTAATGAATAATGAGTGACACTAGATGGCACTTTCAGTACATTTCTGATTTTAAAAAAAGGTCTAGAACTTTACTTCTTTATTTAGTCTAGAACTGCTCATGGTGAGTGATGATTTGTGCTGTACAATTTTAAAAACCAAATTCAAGTTTTTTTTAATATCTTTATATCATTTATTTCAACAAGTTAAAAATCAAATCTTAAGATTTGCCCTGGATGTACCCATGATATAACTTTTGAGAGTGCACAATATTTGCAAGGTCTTTTCAGTGTGTTTGACTTTATTATCATTTCTGTCGTTCTGTAGGCCTTCATCAGTGGTCACTTTCTAACCACAGGGTTACTAACAGATGTATATGTTTGGTTGCTGAACTGTTCCGAATTAGTCTCATATACACAATGTCTTTTTTACCCTGGTGTTTAGGCATCACCACAGAATGTAATAGTGCTTCTAATTGTAAATAAACCAACAAAAAAAAAAGACATTCACATATTTAAAATCAGTTTTAAAACTTATAAGATTTAAATGTCTGGTAAAACATCAGTTCTAGACAACTGTGCAATCTTGGGGTTTGTGTGTACTGACATTGCCTCTATTCCTTCTGAGAGAAGAGAACAAACTGATCCAGCTAATTAGGCACATTAGTGGCTTTTGAATACTAAAGCCAGATGTTTTAGATTTAGGCATGGCATTAAACTACACAGGGGTGCTATTCCAGAAAAAGGAAAACATTGAGAGAGCACTGGTATGGTCCACACACACACACACACACACACACCTCTCTTCCTGTAGATCCTCCAGTCTCTGCTGTGCGTCCTGGTACAACTTCATTTTTTCATCACATTCCTCCTTCAGCTCACGAATCTGAGTCTTATACAGGTTCTGCAAGCACAAAAAAACACAAATTAGGATTTTCTTAGCTAGCCAGATTAATTTAAGTCCAAAATTAAGCCTGTCCAAAATGAGGATAAGAACGTTCAGACAGGAAAATCTTTACTTTTAGGCTAACATTTTCCAGCTGCAGTGAGCCAGCGTTAGTTTTGGGCAGAATACTTCATGAGAAATTAACTAATTTAAATGAAGTTACACAATTTTCAACACTATTTGGGCTCTCATCCCTTGCTGCTCCCACAATTCACTCACTGTTGTCACATGAGCTAAGCATATAATTAGTCTTATGTCAATAACAAGATCTTTCACATCTGACTATAATGTGGGTAACCACATGATTTTCAGTTAATGATGTGTGTGTCCAGTCAAGTCAGTAAGCACCAATGTCAAGCTTATCACTTGTGAGCTTATCCACTACTTAGGGGAATAATCAGTTCCATCATCCCTCAAAAGTGTTTAAAAATGCTGAGATTAAAAGCTGGGTCATCACATTATTGGTCTTCTTAGGCTTTGGCAGAACTCATTAACGCTGAGACTAATAACTGATCATCTTCTTCTTCTTTCGGCTGCTCCCTTTAGGGGTCGCCACAGCGGATCATCTGCCTCCATCCTGCCCTATCCATTGCCTCCTCTACTTTCACACCAACCATCTCCATGTCCACCTTCACTACATATGACTGATCATCACTTTGATTTATTAGTCTACTCAGGCTTTATCAGAGCTCAGTAATGCTGAGATTAATAACTGATCATTGCATTGATTTATTAGTCTCCTCAGGCTTTATCAGAGCTCAGTAACACTGAGATTAATAACTGATCATCACTCTGATTTTATCAGTCTACTCGGGCTTTATCAGAGCTCAGTAACACTGAGATTAATAACTGATCATCACTCTGATTTTATCAGTCTACTCGGGCTTTATCAGAGTTCAGTAACACTGAGATTAATAACTGATCATCACTCTGATTTTATCAGTCTACTCGGGCTTTATCAGAGTTCAGTAACACTGAGATTAATAACTGATCATCACTCTGATTTTATCAGTCTACTCGGGCTTTATCAGAGTTCAGTAACACTGAGATTAATAACTGATCATCACGTTGAATCATCAGTCTACTCAGGTTTTAGCAGGAACTTTAGAAGCTGTTTTTGATTTCTTGACCATGCTAATTTTAAAGTAGTTAATAAACAATCACTGACAGTGTTTCTTTTAAAGATGGTATACATTTTTGTAGTGGGTAAGTATTCTCAAAGTAATCTTTTAAAATGTCAAAAGTATCTGTGTTCTGAATGATGCCTTTACAAAATGTAATTTTGAGCAAATACAGATAGATATTTAATCGCTGTATTATGAGAACATATTCTAAATACTTGTATTTCGTTACATCCCAGCTCTGGTATTACTATGTGGAACACCCTTAACTCACACGCCCTCACACGCCCTCACACGCCCTCACACGCCCTCACACGCCCTCACACGCCCTCACACGCCCTCACACGCACTCACACGCACTCACACGCACTCACACGCACTCACACGCACAGCAGCCACAAAAATGGCAAACATACTGTGAAATACTGCTCTGCCTCCAGCTGGTCCTTTAACTCCTTCAGATGGAGCTCAGAATCTTCTCTCTCCCTGATTGAACACAAACAAAAACTTGCATCTCCTTTTTTTAAGTGGGCGTTATGCTGGATTACTTTTACCTGATGAGATCCATGATTTTAACACAGTACAAACTTGCAATGTCCATAACTGTCCAATTCAGACAATGGCTTTGTACCTGGCTAAACACAGAGCAGACCAGTCCACCTCACATTAATAGAATAATAAAATCTGCTAACAGACCATGTGAAGTGCATATATACACAAGGACCAATTAAATCTCTCACAAATTACCTTACAGAACCTCCTCTGGTAAAACTAATCCAGCTCAAATGCTGCTTTACACAACCTAAGTGAATGTGTAAATCATGAATAAGGTTCAGTACATAGAAACACACCTGCGCAGCTCCTGGTTATGTTTCTCCAGGCTGAGTTTGAGCTCCAGCAGGTGGTTCAGCTCTTGTTTGAGTTGTTTTTCTGAGGAGCGCAGTGTGCTGACCTCCTGTCTATGAGCTTTCAGATCAGCTTGAGACAGATTCCTCCGTTGAGTCTCCTGCTCTACGCGCACAGTCAGCACATCCACCTACAATCAAACAGAGAAGAGTTTGCTGAGCATATGTTACACTCTCTAATTTTAATACAAATAAGGATGTAAATGAGCATATTAACTGATAACCAACTGTATTTAACGTCCAATAACTATCCAAAACTATCTGAAAAGATGATTTTATCATTCAAATGGAGGAAAGGTTTTGAATTGAATGCTAAAGGGTAGGTAACTAATTCTGTTGGAAATATTGATTCTGCTAAATCTTTTAAAAAGTTCGAAATAATGGCACAAATTTTCAACAGGTGATGGAACAGCTACAACAATGTGCCATGTTGAAAACAAACATCTGCAGACATGTTGCCCATGTTCTCTGAGAGAAAGTGTGATGTGAGGCAGTGTGAGTAAATCTCATGTGGGTGTGTAAAATTATAGAGAAGGAAAATACAGCATTCTGACTGGATATTCTCCATTGAAAGGAAAATATCATCCAAGTCATAACAACTCTCTCCCAGATAAAAACATCTTGCAACATCACCCGTTAGTCTGAAGTCCTGTTCAAACAAAACTCTTCTGCATCATTCATAGCAAAAATATGTAAATATACATGCATCGTTGCTACAGTATAGTATTTTTCTATGACGGGTTCTCTAGGAATTAACTAAACACAGCCAACATGTAGAGTGCAAAAAGACAAATGCAGGCTCCTGCTTCAGACAAACCTAACAAAAAAAGACAGACAGACAGAGAGACAGACCTCCTCAGTGAGTTTGTTTTTGTGTGAGCGCAGCTCCTGCAGCTCGTGCTGGGCCTGTTTGTAGTCGCAGTCTAAAACTGAGTGATGTTTCTCCATCTGCATCAGTTTACCCTCCAGCTGCTGCTTAGCCAGGCGCTCCTCCTGTAGTTTACGCTCCATGTCTGAACACACACACATGCATACACATAGATTTCTCACTGAGAAAGAATACAATGTCAAACCAAACTTTATTTATTTCATTAAGAGGAAGCATCTTTACAGTATTTGGAGGCTTCTCACCTCTCAGCACTTCAGACTTGGCCTCCTCGATGGACTGGTTGAGTTTGCTGTGGTCAGCAAGGCGAGCTTTAGTGGCTTTATGTTCCTCCTCCTCCTGCTCCAAACGCTGCTGGACAGATTTGAGTTTGAAGGAGAGGTCTATTTCCTGCTGACTTCTTACCTACAGACAGACAGACAGGGGAGAGCGAGAGAGAGCGAGAGAGAGAGCAGGGTCTCCATTAAAAAAAATTGCTAATTTTAAGTTGGTAAAACAAAAAAACAGTGTTTCCATCAACTTCAGTTACGTGCAAATTACTGAAGATAACGTGATATGCTTGTGATGTATGTCAGGACACGAGAGGTGCGCTCCATTTACCTATGCGGGACCTATTTACGGAGCGGCAAAAGCAGAGAAACCTTTTTAAATGGAATGTCATCTTGGAATTGGACCAGGTCTTAGGTATGTTATTGCATAGTATATCTACACTTACAATAAAAATGTCACTACAATTTGCTGTAGCTGTTGTTACTGAGGGCAAAACGTTGATTGTGGATACAGAAAATACATCTAAATTTGATCATTCTTTGTCGCGATATCCCACGTGTTGAAACGGTGCAACTTTTGCTCACTATGTGTAGCATAAACAACGGTGGAACCTTTACTAGCTCTGCCTTCTGACAGCTCTCTGTCAGCTGTACACCGCTGTAGCCCTAACAGTTTAGAGACGCTGGGAGGAGCGGAGCAGGCAGCGGCCCATTTAATGAGGGCTGAGTTTGCCCACCGGACCGCTGCAAACGCCAACACAACAGAAAGAAATGTTTTAATGGTCTTTCAGTTTTAAACAATAAAACAATGTTTTTGTCCAAAAGGTATGAAAAACACAATGCACCCTGATTCATTCAATGCACACACAGATACACAAACACAGATTTAAGACAACTTACCTTCTCCAGATCGGTCAGTTCCTCCTGTAGCTGTCTCTTCTCCCCCTCAGCCTTAGAAAGAGAACTTTTCATCTGTTTCAGCTCATCCTCCAGACCTGAGACACGAGCTGAAAGACAGAGAGAGGGAGAGTAAGAGAGAGAGAAGAGAAAGTAAATCTAACCCACCAATGGCCTCAGAGGTGTGTAGGACACAGAGAAGACCAATGGAGAAACATTCTCTCAGGTCTGAAGCATGACATCAGGTACCTGCCTCTGGACTGTGGGCTGAAAATATCACTGAGCCAGTGTTTACTCTCCACAGAAGAAACTCCACCCAAACACAACAGCAGCACACATTCTGGAGAGACAAGGGTCCAGTGTGTGTCTCAGAGAGGGAGGAGGAAATACAGCACTAGAGACAACCTTATACACATTCTGCCTTTACACACACCTATCAGGCCACAGAGATTAGGAAGTGATCATTAGAGAAGTTTAAAAACTATTTCTAATAACATCAGAACTCCAGGCAGATATACACTCAGACGGTCAATTTCTCAGAGAGGAATTAGCCCAAGTCTAGGACTACAAAGCATTCTGAGGGGAATTCTCCATGGAAAGGAAAATGCTATCCAGGGCCAGTCCAAAAAAAAAAACAAAAAAAAAAAAAACGCCCTTATAGTTTATAGTTAATCTCATCCAACTTTCTTGCTGTCTCCTTAACTGGCAGTACATTTCAAATGCAAACACACACTACATACTGAACTCTGTGACTGTTCCTAACCACTGTATTGTTCATGCTGAGACCTCCCCCTGACTGTGATTGGTCCTAATCACTGCGTTGTTCCTTCTGAGACCTCCCCCTGACTGTGATTGGTCCTAATCTCTGTGATTTGTCCAAATCACTACACTGTTTGTTCTGAGACATCCTCCTAACTGTGATTGGTCTAACGCAGGGAACCTGCATCTAGCCATGTCAAGATGTATGTAGAATTCTTTTTAAGTGCACTTATGGCAGCCTCCACTTTTTCCCCTCACACTTGCTCACTTCATACCTCTTTCCTTCACTCACTTCCTCTTCCTTTCCTCCCTCATTCCCTCCCACACTAACTCCTTCACTCAGTCATTGCCTCCTTCACTCAATCTCCTTTACTCACTTCCTCACTTGGTCACTCTCACACTCCTTTACTCACTCTCATACTCCTTTACTTCCTCTTTCACTCACTGCCTGGCTCACTCTTTCTCTCACTCTCTTTGTCTTATTCACTCCTTCCTTCCCTTTCTCATTCTCTCCCGCCCTCACTCACTTGGTCATTGTCTCCTTCACTCATTCACACACTCCCCCCACATTCTTCCTCTTACTCACTCTATCCCTTCTTTATTCTCCCTCTTCTGCTCACTCATTTCCTCCCTTGCTCCGTCCCTTGTTCACATACTCACTCCCTCCCTCCTTTACTCAGCCATCTCTCTTTCTGTTTATGTCTTACTCACTCCTTCCCTCACTCACGTCCTCCTTCACTCACCCTGCAGGTCGGTGATGATTTCGGAGCTGTGGCTGCGCTCCCTCTTCTCACCCTCTAGGGCGTCCTGTAGGCTGAGCTTTTCCTGTTCCAGCCCCAGCTTGCTGTTCTCCAGCTGGGTCTGCCGCTCTTGCAGCTCCCGCAGAGAGAGCTCCAGCTGTTGGGCTTGCTTTACAGCCTCACCCTGAGCTTTCTTCAGACGCTCAGATTCCTTCACTTCCACCTGCAGCTTAGCACTCACCTCCTCTAACTACACAGAGAGAAGGAGTGAAGGAAAGAGAAGAGAGAGGTGTGAAGAAGAGCAAGGAGTTCAGACAATATTTTATCAGCTGCTTTTTAAATCCCTGTCTGTGTCTTACATCATATTAAACACTGCACTGTAATGAAGGTTGAGTTCCACAACGGGAGTTCAAATAAAGAATTATGCATGTTGAATTAGCTTTACCAGGTAAAATTCTGTAACTTGTAGTATAGAATTTCCTCTAAATAACCATAGGTAGCGCAGACTAAAATGATGTACACATTAGTGTTATGTGGTGTGGTACTCAATAACAATAACAAAGCAAATATAATGCCAGGTTTTGTTATTACGTTAATGTCAAACAAGACTGCTACCACTGAAAGTGCTGTAGGTTCAACAATTAATAAATCCATCTCAATTTAATCAGTAATCATTTAAAATATGTCTTCAAGTAAAATGAGCTCAAAGAGAGCTCAAAGAGAGCTTAAGAGCGTGCATTTAATCCGGGGGCTCTGAAATGTAGCAGCGGGCACTTACCTGTCTCTCCAGGTGGATGTTCTTCTCAGTGGAGATCTGTGAGTTGTGGCTCTTCTTTTTCAGCTCAGCCAGCTGCTCTTTCAGACTGTTCACTGCACAACACAGCAGTCACGTTAAAATGCTTTGGATGTATGAAAATATAAATGGTAATGTGGACTGCACAGGATTGGCATTGTAACTTTATAGGCTGTTAGCAGATCATACAAAGCAAGCATGTGATTTAGTGGTCAAATAAAGCAAGTAAAAGAGTTGAGTCAAAGTTCAAAACTTGTCTGGTGTGCAGGGGAGTGTGTCCCAGTTGTATACTTAATAAGTATAGTATTACTTAATTAGTAACTCTAATATGAAGTTTACAGATGCCAACATTGGATATACTCAAATAATCAAACATAAATATCACTTTCCATTAGTACAACAGTGCATTAATATCCTGCGCAATCTTAAAATATTAAGATTAGTAACAGTGTAGGGCTCCACAGTAAATCATATTTTTTCAGTTTCTGTGCTAAACACATCATTAAGCGCTGCAATGACAGAATGGATCATATTACCTCACATGTTCAGCACCAGAGTGATGTAATTAGATTGGCACTTCACTGAGTGCTCTTCCACATGAAGAATACCTTAGCTATTCTGCTAATTGGCCAACTATAAAACAAGTGCGCAACTCAAAAACTACTCCATCACGAACTCCGAGCCTGTAAAATGTATCAAATGTTAAGATTGTTCTCACGGCCAGTACTGTGTGCCAAGTGCGTGAAGCAGTAATGGATTCTGTCACAACAAACCTGCAACACCACAAGGAGTTTTTAAATTATAATATATATTTGATAATTTGTGTGCGCTTATATCAGATACACATAAGAAAAGGCTGTTCAGGGAGTGCTGTTTCTCAGCCTTTCAGTGCCCAAAAAATATTCTTGCAGTATTGATGTAAGTGGCTGTTAGTATTTCATTTCTTTTTATTATTTATTTTATGTTTCTTTTCATTAACATTAAAAGAGAGAGAGGTTAGGCAGCCAAAAAAATAAAAAAAAATCACAATTCTTCGAGCACATCCAGTCAGAGGCATACAATTTTAAATCATAACTCACAGCTTGTAATATCAACACTGTGACACCCAGCAGCAACTATAATGTGCAGCCCTAGTATACAGTATGCATCTTACAGGATTAGTCTGTATTTAGTATGTTAAAAAAAAACATATGCAATCAATACATTTTCTCACCTTCATTCTCTAATCCTCGCTTCCGCTCTGTCTCCAGATCAGCTTTTCTCAGACTCTCTGTGTTCTGGTGCTGCAGCAGAGCTTTCTCTCTCTCCAGCTTCCTCAAAGAGTCCTCCGCCTTGTGCCTAGTGCTCATCTATTCAGAGAAAGAGAGAGAGAGAGAGAGAGAGAGAGAGAGAGAGAGAGAGAGAGAGAGAGAGAGAGAGAGAGAGAGAGAGAGAGAGAGAGAGAGAGAGAGAGAGAGAGAGAGAGAGAGAGAGAGCGCACAATGTTGTTCAGTGGGAATTCATACTTTGTAAGTGTCTTACTACACTTTTGGCAACACAGATTTAATTACATTCTCAACAAACTACACACTGTCAAATCTTAAAAAAAAGACTGGAACGGCCAGTGGAAACAGTGCTGTAGCCAAATGGCTCTGCTGAAGGGAAAATGGGCTTTCAATTTCCAAACTGAGATCAGTGTTGAATCCAACATCAGGGGATAAAAATCTCTGAAAGCTACTTAAGAAGATTTATGCATCACCATACAGAAACTATTAAGCATAAACGAGCCCAACTCTCTTTCAGTGACTTTGGCATTAAAGGGAAATATTAGTTTACAGTAAACATGTCCTCTACAGAGAACAAACCCAAATACTAATAACTTAATATAATACTTATGAAATAAATACTTAATAACTACAACTGAGTGGAGCACTGTGCCAACAATGGGCTGAATGTTTCACCAGCTCATCTGTTCTCTGAATTATGAATGAATAGAAGTTCTATTCAAACATGTCCTGGATGGCACTCACACACTACAATACCAAAGCAAATTCCTGGCATGCGTCTTTTATACTTCTGAATCTAACAGTAAACGCCAGTACAGAGTTGTAGCTTTGTTAAACATTTGTACAAATGTTAAAATAGCGCCATGAGAGTGAAAAAACTCACACCCGATATCACAGGTTCAGTATTTCTCATTACAAAATAGCTCAAAATAAAGCTAGCGTGAGCCATTATTCCAAGAAGACCCTGAGTATAGATTTTAAAGGGCCCATATCTTGAAAAACTACATTTTCTCCACTTCAATGAATTGACAACAGCAAAAAACATCTTGGTTAATTCTTAACAATAAAGACAGGTGAGTAAATGGCCATGTAAAAAGGATCTGTGGACTCCAAGTCTCTTACCTCCTCTTCAAGCTCCTTGGACAGTTTGTCTAGTCGATCATTTGCAGTTCTGGTGAGATAGAAACAGTTAAAAATTAGTCATTTTCACAATAACTGGAGGAATTATGCACACAACGCATTTAAAATGAAACAGTTCTGCACAAACTGAATGTGACTGTGTGTCCAGCTGTACCTGCATTTGCTCTCCAGTTCATCCTTGGCTTGCATCTCATGTTTGAACTTTTCTTCTAACTTACTCAGCTTCTTCTGCAGATCATTAGACTAAAGAGAGAGTGCAGAAAATACATATGCATTCACTGTAAGTTTATGTAGCTCAACTACATTAAAATACACATTTCTGAAAACGTAGAGGAAAGTTTTGGCAGTTTTGGTTACAGTTTGGTGGGTTTTAAGCCTGAATAGGTAGTTGCTGGTATTGTTTGGTAGGTTTTAGTATTGATAAGTAGTTGATGGTATAGTTTGGTAGTTGTTGGTGTTGTTTGGAAGTCCTTGATACAGTTTGGTTTTGGGCAAGATCTAGTAGTTTTTTTGTATGGTTTGATAGTTGTTGGTGTGGTTTAGTAGTTTTTGCTTAGGTTTGTTAGTTTTGGCTATAGGTTTAATAAATCACAGGTTAACAGTAACAAAACAGTTGAAGTTTAACTTTGTAGACTAAGTAGACTAAACAGACTTAAAGACTAAAGACTAAAGGCCACAGCTACTTCAGCTGTGCATTGCTTTTTTGTTTTAAGAACTGATGTTATCACGATGTAAAAATATTTTAAGCCCCATTCATGTTTCATGATGGAAGCCTTCCATGGAAGACTACAGCATGGCTTTATCAGTTTAACAAGAATGACAATGGAAGGGAAATAAAGAAAGATATACCTTGTGCTGCTACAGAATGTTCTAAAGCCAGATATTATATCAGGGCTGATTCAGGACATGCCAAGACAATACATTTTAAAAGAAAATAAGTTAAAAGAAAACAGATCTTGAGACAGATATTACAACCCCATTAAAATAAAACTGGGAGGCTGTGCACAATGTGAATAAAAACAGAATGCAATGATGTGTTATCAATTTAAATGAAGAAAAGTGTTCAAGATGTTTTTGAATATACATGCCCATTTAGAATTTGATGCCTGCAACAAGTTTAAAAAAAGTTGGGAAAGAGGAGACTTCCGGCGGCTCAAAAAAACGTATGGCAGTGCAAGTTACAGCTCCGGTATTGGCCAACGAAATCCCCGAAATTCAAGGAACTTTGATCTGGGATGAAGGGAGTGTGGTGGTAACACTGGACTCCACTCGCAAAGTTGTATGTGAAGCTGTGTCTGACCTGAAATCGGACATGAGAAAAGAGCTAACCGAATTTTGAGTAAGTTTTAGACATAATATGAAGGCGCAACTGGACGAACTGTCTACAGAATTTAACCAGAAAGTATCAGAAGTCAGATTGGGCAGACTATGCAGTGAAGTATGGCAGAGGCAGAGAGCTGGGATATTGGAGTCAAAGACTCCTTAATTCAGATCATCAAAAACCAATGAACACCCTCAGCACGCTCAACTGTCGGACCTGGAAGGTCGCTCTCGGTGGAATAACATTCGAATATAGGATGTACCAGAAGGTGTCGAGGGCACCTCCATGCACAGTTTTGTTGACAATTTAATCAAAACAGAACTGGGTGACCATTCAGAAGTGGCTGGGATAGTGTAGTGGTTAACACCTCTGCCTTCTACACTGTAGACTGGGGTTCACTCCCCACCTGGGCAAACACCCTACACTATACCAGTAAGAGTCCTTGGGCAAGACTCCTAAAACCACCTTGATCAAATTGTAAGTCGCTCTGGATAAGAGCGTCAGCCAAATGCCATAAATGTAAATGGATTTCAGCTTTGAAAGAGCTCACAGAGCGCTGGACACTAAGCCTTCAGTTGGCATGCCACCGCGCACAATTTTGGTTTGGTTCTTGCAGCTCACTATCAAGGAGAAAGTCTTGCAAGCTGCTGGGAAGAGGAAAATTTTTGTGCAAGACAAAAGCATGTTCTTTGATCACAACTACACGGAGGAGGTGCAGCAGAGGAGAAAAGAGCACGTCCCGATCAAGAAAGTATTCAAAGAAAACAAAATCCGCTTCCAAACTCCAATGAGGAAGCTGCAGGTGCACCTGCACTCGGGGACGGTCACCTACAACAGTGCAGCAAGAGAGGAGTTTCAGTGGAATCTATTCAGGTGAAAAAAGCGGATGGCATCATGGAGTGCAATTCTGCAATTTCCCTCTGGGATCAATAAAGGATTCTGATTCTGGAGGAGTCTCTGGTTAGGCTTCTCCCTTGGAGTACAGTAGGAGCAAGTTGAATGGGGAACAAATTCAAGTTCCAAGAAGGTATAAGGAAGAAACTTCGCAGTTTTGAAAGGATAAATCGAGAGCAGGAGACTAGGACTAATTCCCACCCATCCAAAATTGACAGGATTTAACTGCAATTGTAAAGAAAGGAAAAAAAAGAAAAGGCCTCGGTAAGCAAGGAAAGACAATGTTTTGTGGTTACTAATGGCCGAAACCAATAACGTGACACCCGCCACAACACTATAGTAGGGTTGGTTAGCACCCTTTCATTCTGGTTTGTTTGTTGGGTTTACTTTTTGAGTCTGCTAACTAGGGGCCCCACTATGTGGCTAATCCCCCTCAGATCTGGAGGATATAGTGACTCCTCCTGGTTGGACACCCTGTGTACTTTCTTTTTGGAAATGTATAATAGTTGCAGAGGTGCAATTGGTTTTGTTTGTCAGTGTTATATGAGGCCTGTGGGTCGACTGAGGCAGGTACATGAAAGTTGTGTGGACGAAAAAAAAAAGGTCTTTACAATACTATAAAATTATGTCTTTGAATGTGAACGAGTTAAACAATCCCATTAAATAGAGCAAAATGATTACCAAGCTAAAAATGGAGAAAATCAACATAGCCTTTTGGCAATAAACACATTTATCATCTATCGAACATGAGAAATTTTAAAATTTTTAAATGGGCTTTCGCAATACTTTTTTTTTCTCATTTAAATCAGAGAAGAAGAGGGGTGTTGCAATATTAACACCAAATTCAATTAGTTTTGCATTAATTTCTGAGATAAAAGATAAAAAGGGTAGATATGTTTAATCACTGATAACATTGAAGATAAGGTAGTTACACTTTTAAATATTTATGCCCCTCCAAGATGCAATACAGCCTTCTTTAAGAAAATATTTGACTTACTAACATCTAAAGCTCAAGGTAACCCTATTTGTGGTGGAGACTGGAATGTGCTTTTGAATACCAGATTAGATATCACCAATAAAATGAGGAAACAAAAAATGTATGTTTGAAATGCTGTACCTGTAAACCTCTGACTTTGAATAAGTCCTCAAGTATAACTTTTTTTTTCTTTTGCATTGTATTTTATTTATATGAATGCGAAACAACACAAAACAAAATAAAAAAGTAGGTTAAAAAAAGATGGGAAAGGGCAACAAAAGACTGGTAAAGTTATGTAATATTTTCAAAAATACACCAGGTTGTTAACTGGCAACAAGTCAGTAACATGATTAGCTATAAAAAGATCATCTCAGAGAGGCTGAGTCTTTCAGAAGTAAAGATGAGGATGGGTTCACCTGTATAAGACTATGCAGGCAATTCAAGAATAACATTTCTCAACATAAAATAGTAAAGAACTTTTGTGTTTCATCATCTACGGCACATATCATTACAAGATTTAGAGAATCTGGAGAAATGTCTGCATGCAAGGAACAAGGAAGACAACCAGTACTGGCTGGTCGTGATCTTTGGGAACTCTTGCAGCTCTGCATAAAAACTGACAATTCTGTAGTGGAGATCACTGCATGGGCTCAGAAACACTTCTGAAATCCACTGTCTGTGAACAAAGTTCGCCACTGCATCCACAAATGCAAGTTAAAAGTGTATCATGCAAAGAAAAAAACATATAAACAGGATCCAGGAATGCTGCCACCTTCTCTGGGCCCGAGCTCATGTAAGTGTCCTGTGGTCCGATAAATCAACATTTGATATTTATTCCTGAAATCATGCACACTGCGTCCTCCAAGCTAAAGACCACTCAGCTTGTTATCAGCCCAGTTCAAAAGCCAGCATTCGTGATAGTATAGTTGTGCACTAGTGCACACTGCATGGTTGAGAAGCACATCTGTGAAGGCACCATTAACGCTGAAAGATAAATACATATTCTGCCATTCAGACAAGGTCTTTTTCAAGGAAAGCCTTGATTATTTCAGGAAGATGATGCCAAACCACATTCTGCTCATATTACAACAATGGCTCCAGTCCAGGTGCTAAACTGGCCTGTCTGTAGTATACATAAACATTTTGTGTGTTGTGAAATGAAAAATGTGACAAAGGAGACCCCAAACTGATGAGCAGCTGAAATCCTATATCAAGCAAGAACAGAAAAAGTTTCACTTTCAAAACTATAGCAATTGATGTCCTCAATTCCCAAATGCTTACAGAGTGTTGTTAAAAGAGAAACTGATGCAACATAGTGGTAAACATGCCCCCAACCCCCATTTTAGACCATGCTGCTAGCATCAAATTCAAAATGGGCATATATTTTTCAAAAAACAATAAAATTACATGACTTGCACATCATTGCTTTCTGTTTTTATTCACATATCGCACAGCATCTGCTAAGAATAATTAAGTAATTTTGCCTTGTGGTCCATGCACATACTGAATAATATGACTTTGAAAGAAGGTATTTTTTAGGGTAAAATAACAGTTGTTGATTTCCTTGATTCTCAAAAGAGCACCCACACTAAGTCCTATAAAAATTATTTTGAAGGCTTGCTGCTGGATCGCTTAGCTAGATGAACCCATGCTGGTTGCACACACAGCATGTTTGGAAATTCCACTGCAGAGAGATTTTCATTAAAGCTATCTTTGCAATGCTGCTGAAAAAAGTGTTCATTTGGAGTCTCCCACACTGAATATGAACAGAAGCTTTATTACAGTGTTCTCTGTCTAATAACCAACCTAGGGTCTATGTAGAGGCATGAGTGATAGTGAGGCCTTTTCTTTGTCATACAAAAAATAAAATATACCAGAAAACATTTCTATGGTACTTTCCAAGAACTTAATAGGTTCTGCCTAAATAATGACTTGACAGTTTTCAGCTTGTTAAAAGTTATTGAAACTCTTTTTGCCTAAAGGTGGTTTAAAGGTTTGAGTACTGATGAACATACACACACCATCTAAGCCACTTTTCTTCTGGGTTGTGGGGGGTGCTGGAGCCTATCCCAGAGATCATTGGAAACACCCTGGACAGGTGGCCAGACCATTGCAGGGCAGATACACAGACATATGCAATCACACGCACATTCACACCTTGGGGCAATTTAGGATCACTAATTCCCCTAACTACATGTGTTTGGACTGCGGGAGGAAACCCACACAGACACATGGAAGACATAAGTACTGGAAATACTTGTGTGTTTCACATGTTCATCACACAAATGTGAACTTCAAACTAGAAAAAGGCTCATAAAAACTGTCCATTTTGGCAGTAGAGAAATGGTAGTGTAAGTGTTTGCATTTATAATGGCAAAAAAGCAATGCTGTTGCCACTGCCACCTGAATACGTTAGCTGGATAAGCAAGAAATACTGTGTCATGAGCCATGAGCATTGGGAATGCTGAGAAGGTCATCTGTAATTTAAACTGTAAGTTATTAAAACCTCAAATGAGCATCTAGTCATCGGAAATACACAATTAGCCAGCTACAAATGTGTACAATTTAGAAAGCCTGTGGTAGGCATTGTTATTACATACCCACTATTTAACAGTACATCAGCTAGCAAGATGAGAGGGGCCAAAAAAGTCCTGCTTTGAGCCCAATAAAGGCTAGAGCCAGCCCTTACTGCCATATAAATGACTTATAAATAACATCTTTTTTTGATCATTTTTTGTGCAACTACTAAAGTACAAGCCTACAGTTTCCAAGTTTTTGCTGCTTAGCCATCTGCTTTCTTAGCTAGCGATTCTTAGTGTCTCCCAACTAAAGACAGACACAGCTCAAGCTCAAATAAACAAACATTTCTAAACGTTGCCCTCTAAAGGTGTTCCAGCACCAGTCATAAGTTAGAACTTCTGCTGTTTCTGTAAGATCCATGAAGTGTCTCAATAAATGTGTTTCCTGCTTTCTTTTATTTCTTCCCAACTCAATCTGTTCACAAGAGATATAAATACATAATTGTGAAAGCTTACATCTACGGAATATAATTGCATTTAGTTATCACAGGCATGGCTAATATGCATGTTAATATAACTGACAAAGAAAATACGCTTGATTTGTACTACAAACATTTTGAACCACCAATGTCCTCAAATTTTGACGTGCAGTGTGTAAGCATATACAATCAGACATGTGCTCACCTCAGAGTTGTCTAAGTGACGCTTCTTTTCCAAGTGACCATCAGTACAGACTTCCAATTCCTCTTCTGCAGAGCTCTCTCTGTAGCTCATCAACCTGAGAAATTCAAGTAGAGAAAGAAAGAAAGAAAGAAAGAAAGAAAGAAAGAAAGAAAGAAAGAAAGAAAGAAAGAAAGAAAGAAAGAAAGAGTGAGACAGGTAGGAAAGAGAGAAGGAGTGGGGCAGGAAAGGATAAGAGTTAAGGGAATGAATGCAGTACACAGCCATGGCTACTGTAAC
This sequence comes from Pygocentrus nattereri, assembly GCF_015220715.1. Lineage (NCBI taxonomy): Eukaryota > Metazoa > Chordata > Actinopteri > Characiformes > Serrasalmidae > Pygocentrus > Pygocentrus nattereri. The sequence goes on along the minus strand of NC_051214.1, from coordinate 12,535,578 downwards.
CACTTCCTTTAACACAAACAGTTCCTTTCCTGACTCCTAACTCTATCACTTTACTTTATACAGAAGCTCAGTGTAACTCTGTGGGCCCCTGCTAAGAGAGGGAACAAAACCACCTGGACAGAATTATACAGTGCCACAGTGTGTAGAGTAAGCTAACTCTAAAAGTTCCAGCACTTTCTTTCTGGTCAGTTTCTTTGTGTTTGCATTTCTTAGTCTATAACTTAAAACATTTCATTTCAAGAAGTAATATCTTTAATTATTATCCTTATCAGAGTCATTCCATGGCATCACCAAATGACAAGCGTAATTTGAAATGTTTTCTTGTCTAGAAATCACATTTTTTTTATGTCATCATTTGTTTCAACAAATTGTGGTGGATATAGTGATTCAGCAGCTATAGGCAAAAGACAGGAATGGGTGCATACTTGATGCACATTCTTAAACTAGATAAGGTTCATCTTTAACACAGTTGATTCTAAGAATATTCAACTGTTTTTAGACATTTTCTACTAAAGTATTTTATGAAGTGGCATTATTTGACTGTAATGTCAGGTAACGTAGCTGGTTTTAAGAAATAATAAGTTATCTGCTTATAAAATGAAAGAATTTTCTAAGCAGTAATAAGTAAAGTACTTTCATTGTGTTAGTAATTAGTAGCTTGTAATGAATTAGCTTTTTTGAGTAGCCACTTCAACAGTGGAGCCACCAATACTAACATTAACACTATTGTGAGTGGTCGGCTAAAGTTTACCGACAAATATTATGCTTTCCTTTTTTTGCTTTCCTCGTCTTTGTGTTTCTCTGTTGCACTTGGATCACCTTATTTAATGTTCCTTCTTAACCAGAAAGTCACACTTGAGAACCTCCTCTCCAAAATGATTATCACCTAATTGCCTTTTATCAGTCTGTCTTCACATAGCTCTGCATCATCATGTAACAACTTGTATTTTCATGGGTCCCTTTGCTCATGGAGGCCCTAAGCAGCTGCCTGTCTTTGCCTAGTCTAAAGACTCCCCCTGCTTAGCAAAAAAAACAGATCGTGGCACCTCAGTAAGCATATTTACTTTTGTATGCCAAATAACACTGAGAAGTACAACCTTATCATACTGGAGTTGTGCCATATGCCTCGTTTAACTGGTTGCAATGCTGCCTGTTAACGAGGTTCGGCACGCTTTACTGTTTTTCAAAGGTAAATTACACAACTTCTCTATGAATGTTTTTCGCTGGTGTTCTGATGAAATGTTTTGTAAAAATAGTGACCATTAACACATAAATGGGAAATATTCCGACATACTTTTCTGGATCAAAGCTATCCACTTCAGACAACATTTATAATAAATATAATTCATAACTCGAATGTTCATTGCCTAGTTTGGGGCTTGTTTAAGCTGCTATTTGGAGATTCTAATCCCTTTGACATTTGTGAAAAAGTTCCACTCACTGGGACACAGCTGACTGATTATCCTGGTTGTTGCCATGGTGAGTTCACACCGTTGGCAAAAGTTTACAAAAACTAACCAGGAGGTGAATAAATTAAATAATATTGTAAAAAAATTCTGTTTGGTGTTCAAGACATCATCAGTTATAAACACATTTATTATTCCAAAGAGTTTTATAGAATTCTGTTGAATTCAAAGGACTATTGATTACTGTTAACAGAATCAGTAGGTTACTTGATTACCAATATAAGTGATAGACCTAATTACAGCATTGGTCTTTGCAATACTGCCATCGCAGAATGATTAAAAATGCTAATAATCCCTTTGACCAATCAATATGCTTCACTGTGCACTGTGAGCATCTTGACCAATAACAGTTTGTATCTGTTGGTGTTCTCATGAGTTACATTCACCCAAGTTTTCACCCATCAAACACAAGTTCATCTTTAACTATATCACTGTTTTACATTACTGATGCCCCAATGCAGTTTTAGCATTTTGCATATGAAAACCACAATATGCAGCAAGATAACTGCAATACTAAAAATGTGCCCATATCAAGCAGCCCTAACACACAAACACACAGACTTACTGGTCCTCCCTGAAGTAGGTAAAGCCCACAAAAGGTAGTTGGTTGCCTACAAAGGCACGGGGGGGAGGGAAGGTCTCCACGTCTCCTTTCTCATCCTCAATGTCATCAAAATGACTGGTGTCAATATCACTGTTTAACTCCGGCACCACTGGAGCCATGGCTGAGAGAGAGAGAGAGAGAGAGAGAGAGAGAGAGAGAGAGAGAGAGAGAGAGAGAAATAATATAAAACTGCAGAGACCACCCTTTTTTGTGTATCTGTGTATGCGAGTATGTATGTATCATTCTCTGAAAGGCTCAGTGTGTAACTCACAAAGCAGACACTGTAGCTGCAGAGAGGAGTGGCGTCCAGCACTTGCCAAGCTGGCCACCTCTCTCTCTCTCTCTCTCTCACATCCACACACAAGCATGTTTTTATACAATATCAGGACATAAAGTCATGCACATGTCCCATACATTTAAAAATGGAAAAAAAAAAGGACCTGTTCACACCTGGCAGGTTCAACTGAAACAAATCCTGGTGCAATCAACTGTCATCTCTTCTCTCCATCTTCTCTACATACCATCCGAATCTCTACATGTATTCAGTTTGTTTGACTTTGAGAGATATATTTCTCACACAGCTCTGAATCAGTAATCAGTATGGATAGTTTCAGTTTTGAAACATGGTAATATTATAAAACATGCTACACAGGCAAAACAAGACATACATGAAACCCACATGCTCTGTTAGGCCAGAGTTGGTGCAGAAATTTAACTGAACATTATCCCAGTTACTGTGACCAAATATGTCATAAAATCTGACCCATCAGTTTGTACGTATGAATTTTGTTGACATTTTTGGTTCAATGTCAAATATGTCACTATAAATGCTGACACTGCATAATTTTCTGCTTTAATCTGGATCAAACAACAAACATAGACACTCCCTAAACCTAATCTTAACCTCAGCAAACATAAAGGAATGGTTTTACAGTTTTAAACAATGAAACCATTTTATTAGTCCTCACATTGTAGGTTAACTCTGTTTTGATACCTCACAGGACATTGTGTCCTGAAAATGTATGAAAACAAACACATAGAAAAACACTCACACTCCCTCTTAGGCCCCGCTTCTCCCTCTCCCTCTCTCCCCCTCCCACACACAGCCACAGATAGAGTATTTTACACCTAAAAAGCACTCCACAGTTCAACCCACTCTCTGTACACAGTCACACAGTTGCTTCTGTCAATAGTCCCACAGCCACCCTTAAGCCCTGTGCACACACTAACCCACCAAACATTCTGTGTGCAGGTGTCTCTAGAATTAGAGAAAAAAAATAAATAAATCAAACCAAATAATGTTTAATGGGGGAAGCGGCTATACGGTCATCACTTATCAGGTATTGCGTTATGATACATAAATACATTTCCAAACCTGTGCTGTGGTGTGGCACGTTGGGCCAGCTAACTAAGCTATCATTAGCTGAGCTAAAACACGAAGGTCAAGAACAGAGCAGATTTGATTTAATGATTGATCAATTGACTTTTGCTCTCTCAGATATTAGTCTTTATAATCTAAACACTGATCCAAACATCACAGACTAGGCTTAATTCTGCATTTCTGTCTCTTTATTGAGAGTTGTTCAAATTCACCTGCTTGTTATTATTTTAGCTCAGCTAATGCTAATCAGTGTCCCTCTTCAGCACTGTTCAACATAAATCATTTGTTTGGTAGATGGTTTGATGTTTATTGACTGATGGCTTGAAATTCATGTACTGTGTTTGCTTATTTGGTGATCAAGTAAGTGAGAATATGTACTGCAACAGTGCAGTGTATCATTTCATGGCAGTACAGTCTAGTATTAGTTAAAGTAAAGACAGAAAGCATTACAGAAAACACAGAGTTCTACTGTACACCACAGTGTAATGTTACTGCTTACACATACAACTGTATGTATTTGGTTTCTATAGGCTTGGTCCAGTTTCTCTAGCTCACATCTAAGCCAGGTTTTCTTGATTGCACACTTATCCTGAAAAGCAAAGCTCCAATCCTGACTGGCAGCAATGTTAGACCTGTGCTCTTTAATAAGAACTCATTCTGGCTCAGACTGAGTGGCTGAGAGTGACTAAAAACAGCTCACGCAGCGGGAAATCAAAAACAGATTGACAACTGAACAGTAGTAGAGACCGCTCTTAGGGATAAAGTGAGAGAGAGAGAGAGAGAGAGAGAGAGAGAGAGAGAGAGAGAGAGAGAGAGGGAGGGGAGAGAGAGAGAGAGGGGAGAGAGGAGAGAGAGAGAGGAGAGAGGAGAGAGGAGAGAGAGAGAGAGAGAGAGAGAGAGAGAGAGAGAGAGAGAGAGAGAGGAGAGAGAGGAGAGAGAGAGAGAGAGGAGAGAGAGAGAGAGAGAGAGAGAGAGAGAGAGAGAGAGAGAGAGAGAGAGAGAGAGATTTAGAGAGGGGAGAGAGAGAGACAGACAGAGAGAGAGAGGAGAGAAAGAGAGGAGAGAAAGAAGAGAGAGAGATTTAGAGAGGGTAGAGAGAGTGAGCAAAAGAGAGAGACAGAGGGAGAGAGAAGCTTGATATAAAATGACAGAAACAGAGAGACAGATTGTGAGATAGACAGTGAGACAGAAAGACAGAGGGAGAATCAGTAATACAGAGAGGAGGGAGGAAATAGAGAGACAGAGATACAGAGAAAGAGAGAGAGAGACAGTGAGCAGTGAGAAACAGAGATTGAGAGTGATAGAGAGAGAGGAGAGTGATTTAAAGTCCCAGAGAAAAAGAGGGACATACAGTGTGAAAGACAGAGAGAGAGAGAGAGAGAGAGAGCGAGAGAGCGAGAGCGAGAGAGAGAGAGAGAGAGAGAGAGAGAGCGAGAGAGAGAGAGCGCGAGAGAGAGCGAGAGAGAGAGAGAGAGAGAGAGAGAGAGAGAGAGAGAGAGAGAGAGAGAGAGAGAGCGCGAGAGAGAGCGAGAGAGAGCAAGAGAGAGAGAGCGAGAGAGCGAGAGCGAGAGCGAGAGGCTGCTGGTGGTTTTGAATCAGTCCTCTCATTAGCAGCTCTGCGTTGGGCTGGGTTCCACCCGTATCCAAAAATGAACACGACAGTGTGGATAAATAACTCAGAGCAACACTACACAAAACAGCACAACACGTTGGAAAAAAACCGATAATGTTCAAACACAGCACAGATGTGAGGCAGAAATACAGAACAAAAGGGCTCTTAACCAAAACTCACACCAATAAAGCCAATAATACTGATAATTTGCTTTGTGCTTTGACTACAGACACCAAAAGAGCTTTTACTGAAGCAAATTGTGCTGAAAAAGTGATGCACTGAATTAACTTCATTCAACTGTATATATCATTTCCACATAAGGGAAAGTGAAATGGTAAAAATGTAATAATCACAATACTTAAAGACACTTTCACAATACATTTAATTCATTTTGCTATTTATAATAAGTTATAACACTAATACAATCATTTGAATTTAAAGTTTCACATACTGAGTTAAACTAAAACTACCCCTATGTCTACATGCTCTACATACATCTACATTACTTTTTTCAGTATGTGTATGTGTGCAAAGAAACTACTCTTTATTTAAATGTCAAAACAGCCACTCATTTTCCAGCATCAGGAAGTATTTAATGTGTCTTTCCTTTATCTTTAATACAGCTTCCATTCTGTTCAGGAGTCTTGCTTTCAGTTTTTCAAAGAAATCTGCATTGATATTTTTTCACACTTACAAAGTTCAGTCTTAGAAGTTGGTTGCATTTTCTTCTTCTCACGATCCAAGCAATCGCAAACACATTCAATGATGTTCGAGTCTGGACTCTGGGCAGTCCATTGTTCTGACAACACCAGCAGCTTCTTTGGTTGATTTGCAAATTGTCTTCTTACTTGTCTATTCCTTTTTCTTAGTAACAACTTTGTGACAGCTACACATCCTTTCAGACCCAGTGTTTAGTGTCTTCTCACAGTGGAAGGATAGACTGAAACACCTGGGGATGTTTTTTCTTAAAGATGAAAGCTATAAGTACTGTTTATCTGATGGTAACACTTGTGGTCTAAAAGGTACTGCACAATGTTAGGAGTCCTATTTTCTCCAATTTTCTTTTACTTATTTTCCATTTACATTACATTTACATTTAATGTAAATAATGTAAATGTAATGTTTTCCTTTGACTTTCCTTATGCAAGTGGACTATCTTATACCTAATCTTCTCTGAAACATTTCCTGAAAAACTTATACTTAAAGGCAGTGTTGAGTGCAAACTAAATAAATAAAGGGTGGTCTCTGACCCACTACGTGCTATGATAAGAAAAATATTTGAATTTTATGACGCAAAATTGTGCATTCTTACTCACAGTCCTGTAGTGGGTGTACAGCATTTAGAGCGTGAAAGTATGTTTCCAACACATTCATGCAGAAATCAAACTGTTTACTTTATCACTCCATCTTTATGCAATACACGGCAGTGCTGAGGGCTGCTGGGATGCAGTACAAACAAGCCCAAACAAACTGAGTGCTTACTGTCTCTTATGGTGTCGAAGGTCCACTGGTCGTTTTTGAAGAAGGGATGAGATTTGATTTCCTCCACTCCTGTCCGGCCCAGCCTCACCTCCCTGAACATACCAGAACACTGATCAACACACTCAGAGCAAAACCAAACAAACACTCTCAACACAAAAGCTGCACACACATGCACATGCACAGCCTCCTCATAAACTAATCCATTCAGCAGAGGATGTGTGTGTGCGACTGCTCTGTCCAACTGTGTGTGGGTGAAGCCAGAGAGAGAGAGAGAGGAGCAACGCGGTGCAGAGGAGCGGCCACAGAACTCAAGAACCCCCTGACACGCGTGCGCGCGCACACACACACACACACACACACACACACACACACACACACACACACACACACACACACTCACAGCTCCCCTCCCTTCTTCACTCATGCTTGAGGGGTGCAGCAGACTCTGAGCTGCCACGTGTGGGACATTCCAGCTAAAGACCAAAAGTTAAGAGAGGACTATGTGTGTGTTTGTGTGCGTTCTGATCACAAATATCAGAGAAGGTGAACACACTGCTCTTCATATTCCTCTTGTGCTGGTAAATATGTGTGTGTCAGGTGTGCAAATGTTGTAGTGAGTGCTTGAGGGAACACTGTACTTGAGACACTGAATTTAAGTGCATTAGGTGGAATGAATGAAAGTAAGTGAGTGAGTGAGCAGAGCAGACTGAGAGGAGTGGATGAGCTTTTGGAGCGAGTATGTGTAAAGAGTAAGGAATTAAACATGAGTGAGTGAGCTTGTGGAGTGTGTGAGGAATGAGTTAATGAGTAAATGAAAGGAGTGAAAGGAATTAAAGTGAAGGAGTGAAAGGAATGAAATAATCATGAGTGATCCATTGGAGTGAGTGAAAATACTGAGGAACTGAATGATGGTGAGTGAGTGAGTGAGTGAGTGAGTGAGTGAGTGAGTGAGTGAGTGAGTGAGTGAGTGAGTGAGTAAATGAAAAGAGTGAGGAATTGAACAAGAGTGAATGAGCTAGAGTGAGTATTTTAAAGAGAGTGAATGAGATGGAGGATGGAGTACACTAAAATAGTGAGTAAAATGAGTGACAACTGAAAGGACGTGAGTGACACAGAGGAGTGAATGAATAGTTGAATGAGTGAGTAAATGAAAAGAGTGAGGAACTGAACGTGTGAGTGAGCTAGAAGAGCGAGTGAAAAAAGTTTGGAAACGAATGAGATTAAATGAGTGAGTGGAGTGAGCAACTGAAAAGAGGAAGAAGTTGACTGAAGTTGAAGAAGTTGAAGAGATTGAATGATCTTGAGTGAGTGAGCGAGTGAGAGTTTGTTCAGCTCTGAGTTTTTCATCAGATATGATCTGGGCTTGACTGTGCAGATTAATGTCCGTGATAAATCCATATCTGTTATTAATGTGAATAATGTGAAGACCACTGCTCAGGAAAAAAACACAAAACAACTTACATGCACACGTTTATCATAAAGTGTGATGGTGTGTGATGAAATAAAATAACATTATGTTCATATCGCCATGAACTGAATACATATCCAATCCATGACCACATGGAAGGTTGCTCAAATCAGATTTCCAAAAAAAAACAAAAAAAAAATCACATATTTGTGTTCACACATCTCTGACAATGTGAAACAGCTGTGTCATCTGTGAATAATTTCTTGTTCATCTGTGTCAAAATATTTGTGCCACTTAATGTGAGCACTGCCTTAGTGAGTGAATAAAGAGGTGGGTGGTCATGAGTTTATGAGTGTAAAGGAAAAGCAATTTGCAGGGATTACACTCAGCAGGTGGCAGATGTTAGACCATGTATAAAGGAACAGAAGGAAATATCAAATATAATTAGATGATGATATAATGAACCAACATCCAGTCAGTTACTCTTTACTATACAGTTCATGCAGTTATTACACAGTGATCGTTGTTATTTACAGACTCTTTATATGGTCTTGTTTATGACACATTTAGTTGTTTTGTGTTATAGAAGTACTGAAGACACCCATGACATATTTGGATATCCAATATCTATAAGAAAGTCATTTTGTGATTTAATAACAGCACATCTTACTGACAACACTTACGTGCATGTGTGGGAAAATGGGAAAAATAAAGTGTACATAACAGAAGGTATGTTCAATTCTCTCTGTGACCTTCTCTCACCTGTCAGTCAGGAAGGCACAGATCAGGTTTTTAGCTTCTTTGGACATTTCCACATCATCAGGGAAGGCCAGGCTGTTTTTGTGGTCCATGATCTTTCCATAAGTGCCCACCAGCGACTCCGCATAGAACGGCGTGTCACCTTTAGGAAGGTAAAATCAAACATAGTGTAATTATTTATGAAATTTACATAGTACTTTTAAACTATAACAGCTCACGTCTGACTTACAGTAATAGAACAATATCAGAAGCAACCAGTGCAAACACAGAAAACAGACTGAATAATTTATAAAATATCAACTAACCCACACACAAATGCAACAGGAAATAAATACTAGGAAAACAATAAATAAATAAAAGGCAGCTAAAGAGAAGAGGATACTCACCAACCAGTAGCTCATAGATGACGACACCCACAGACCACCAATCACACTCACGTCCATAGTAACCTGTCCCACCCTGTGACATCAGCACCTCTGGCGAAATGTAGTCAGGAGTTCCCACAGCTGTGTCACAGCGGACCATCCCAGACTGCCCAACCACACATACAACAATTAAACACATATACATACAACCGTACACAAACAGAGTCCATTACAGACACATTAGCCATACACCTGAGTGCATGCTAAATATTAGGTAAATCAGCAGCAACTGAGGTACATGATTCAGTGAGCATTTAATCTGCTCTCCACAAGATGGCAGAAATGCTAACTAATTTTTTTTTTTTTTTTTTTTTTTTTTTTTTAAAACACACTCTCTCTCAAAAGTAAATCATTGTTCAAAAATTTGGAATTAATATTCTCAGTAATATAAAACCACAGAAAAATGTATTAAAATGATTCTAATATACAGAAGCCCTGTGCAACTTCCAAGTAAAATGTGGGAAGCTGAAAAGAATGAGCAGTGGACTGAGAAAGATGCTTACCATCAAGAACAAAGCTACTATACAATGAATATCCAGGAGGCCTTATATTTTATATAGTAAATATTTTATATAAGCAAAAAGCTAACCTGGCAAATTAAGGAGGCTAACGTGACAAAAATGATGTAAACTGACAATTACAGTGTATTATTTTTCATTTAAAAACCTCTTGAAATATTGAATAAAAAGCTGAAATAATGTATAATGTTTATAATATGTATAATATTTAAATCTACACTAAAAGTTGCAATAGGGCTGCTCAAACATTTGAAAGCAGGCTGTATCTATGGATGCTGTGGTGGCAACACTGCCATTTTTGGGGATTTGGGGGGGGTTAAGGGTATGGTAAATCGGGTCGGCCATACGTGTTTTTCTTATTTGTCAGTGCCTGTGCTCATGCTTAAGCATTGTCTTTTTTGAAGGAACAGTGGGAATAAAGTGGTAAATGTTTAATTAAATGGATAACCAGAAATAAACCACTGTGTCACAGTATGGGGAACACCATTTTTAATTGAAGGTCAGTGTTTTATGGTGTCAGCTATTGTTTTGATTAACAACAGGCTAAAACAAGACAGATCTTCTATCAGTAGTCAGCAATGCATCTCAGTGAATGAGCGAGACAGAATTACAATTATGTTATATAAAATATGAAATGGCCTATGAATACATGAAACTCATGAAACTGAAGATTGTGAAGGGGTGCTGCCGAATAATTTTCAGGAGGTGCTTCAGCACACCACAGCTAGTTACAATCATTAATACGTGACTTAAAACTTATATTAGTGTGTTACTCTTTTTTTTTTTTGAATTAATCGTGTACTTCACACCCACACCCATTAACAAACCAACCTTGTCCATTTTCATGCAGGTTCCGAAGTCAGCAAGCTTGAGGTGGCCATTACGGTCCAGCAGCATATTATCAGGTTTGATGTCTCTGTGAATGAAGCCCAGCGAGTGGATGGCGTCCAGCGCCAGCACCATCTCAGCTGTGTAGAAGCGAGCCCACTTTTCCGGCATGTCATAGTTCATGGTCAGGGTCACCACATCTCCACCTGGCATGAACTCCATCACCAGGTACAAGTGCCGCTCGTCTTGGAATGCGCAGCACAGCTGCTCAATGACAGAGGCAGTAAAGATGGTTAAGAGTTTGTTACAACAAATGAAATCAGTTTATTCTGATGGTCCACTGTAGTGGCTTTGTAGACATTCAACTAATTTAATTTCAATTCAAGTATTTTTTTTCCTACCCTTAAACTGAATGCTTACTCTAACCTAACCTCAACCCAAAACCAAAACCTAACTTAAATCCAAACTCCAACACTGATAATCAACAGTGTCACCAGGCAGACTGTTTACAACTTGAACGTTTAACTAACTTGTAAGGGCTTTCTGGCCTAAAATTAGCATTTAACATTTTGCCATGTTATGTAATATGCTGTATCATAACAACCTCATTGGTTTCTTCAGCCTCATTCGTTTCCAAACAACTCTTTCTAAAGCTGGCACAACTGTCTGAGGCTTCTCCCTGTAGTCGCAAGATTTTGAGTTTGAATCCTGCTGACACCACAGCCCAAAAAGTCTGTCTTTATCTGCAACTAATGAAACTGTGGGTCATCAATACCAGCCAATATTATCAGCCAATATATATTAGCCAGGCTCTACTACAGAGCAAGAGAACGAATGCTGATCTACATATCATATGCAAAATAATTTCCAGGAAATGCTGCGTTGAGGATTAACACATTTGTGTGATTCAGCACCCACGCATCCACTAGATAATGCAGGCTCTGTCTTCCCTGTACTTGAAAGCTCTGTAAAAGATATATTCTTCCATACCCATGACAATGTTTGTGTATGTGGGTAAAAAGGAGTATGTGGGCGTATTAACATTTTACCTGAACGATCCAGGGGCTGTTGGAGAAGGCCATGATGTCGCGCTCCTCCCAGAAGAAAGCTGAGTCAGAGCGCTTGATCATCTCAAACTTACTCAGTTGTTTCATAGCATACACTTGTTTAGACACCTTGTGCCGCACCTACACACACACATACACAGTGCAGAGGTTAATGGTCAGGGTGCGAGTGGTGGTCCTCTAAACATTTACAGTCGCAATAGGAGTTTAAATCCCATTGTTAGGCCTTTCTCATAATGGACCGTTATTGCCCTCTCACATTAGTGCCATTTATCATCACTCATTTAAAGGCAGAACCACTCTTAATTTATTTAAGTTTGTCAAAAATTTTATATAATTTCCAGGAGATATTTCTGAAGACATTAGGCAAAATGAATCCACTTCCATCAGGAAGGGGAAAGTCAAAGGAAAACTGAAGGAAACCTTTGCACTGAAAATGCAAAAGTTTCCAAAACTGCAGTTCAAAAAATGATTGAAACTTGCAAAATAGAATCCTGACAGACCACCAAACTGTCACTGTCAGATAAACAGTACTTTAGAAGCTATTACTGAGAAAGAAAGCAGATCAACTGATAGAAGACGAGAGACAAGAAGTAGAAGACAACTGATAAACAAAGAAGGTGCTGGTGTTCTCAGAACAGAATCCCGACCTCAACATCACGGAATGTGACTGGGATTAGACGAACATACTTGGATTATGAGAAGCGTGAGAAAATGTAACCAAGTTCTAAGACTGAACTTTGGAGACGTGGAAAATGTCTCTGCAGATTTCTTTGTAAAACTGAAAGCAAATCTCCTGTAAATAGTAGAAGCTGTAATAAAGGCAAAGTGTGAACATCTTAAAAATGCATACAAATTTCATTGTTGAGTCGTGACTCTCATATTCCTTTTTTATTTACTGATGCTAAAAAATGTATAGCTTGTGCTTAAGGCCTGTTCTGACTGCAAATTAAATAAATGAAGATGCAAAAGGTCTCTAAATTTTGCACTATACTACTATATTTACTTTGCCTTTTAAACAGTTTAACAGTATATTTACTTAGTTGTTAATATTAAGAATTATCATTCAGTAACTAATATGTTATACATAGGTTATGTAGTAGAATGAGAAGCGTTAACCACATTCGGTCCCTCAGAGTTTAAGGGCTTAAAGCAAAAGAGTTGCATATAACAGCTATACGGAGCAGTCACACCACATCCTTACTCACAGCTGTGTGGGGAAAACTGTTTTTTACAACAGAGGCTAAATTATATTTCATTTTCTGCATGTATGTGACCCTAAAGTAATTCAGTCACACATTTTATTAATGCTTATGTAGTGAAACAGACACTTATATATTCGTCTTTGCAATTTAATAGAGCTGTGAGCATAAGGCTGTGTTTAGGCAGCAGGCTGTAATTCTAGAATGACACCCAGGATACCACACTGTGTACTTGTCCTTCAGAAGACCTTTCACAATTTCTTTACACCTGCTCAGACTTCCATGTTCAAGCTACTACTGTGTGTACATATTCTGAAAAGCATACAAATGTCTAATGTCTAACACTTACAATGAACATACTGTACTTTTTGCTAAAAGTGATGAAATACACCAGATTGAGTGTCAGGTAACTCCTAGTGATGTAAAGTCAGGATTAAGATGAAGCTGTACGAGTTTACAACTTGATATACTACATATGTAGAAACTGTCAAACGTCAACAGTGGCCTCAAACAGAACCTGATAAATCCGTTCAATGAATCAGCATGTAGTGTTCAGGTCAGGTGATGCAACACTGCTGCAAACTGTTTTAGATAGGATCTCAAATGGCTCCCTTCTCTCTACAAACTGCACTATGTAGGTCTTAAAGTTACGGTTACTGCATCCAAACAGTGCACCGTCTAACAAAGAACCACTTTGGATTTAGGTAGGTGTGCACAATTCCTTACTGGACATACAACAGTGCAATGTTTGGGTGTAAAAGCCAAAATTTCTCAAAAACATAGTGCACTATATAGAGACCCGTGTGCTATGTGGGATTCAGCCTCATAGCTGTTTAATATTGCCCATTAATAGGCTGTTTTTCGTTGCAATTTTCAGAACGTTACCTGCTTGTTTTATGTTAAATAATATTGCACTTATAGGAAACTTGTATCCAATACATCGCTTTGATTAAATTTGTGAAACATGAAATCTGCTTTTGCAAAAAAAAAAAACCTACATTTAAATAAACAGTTTTCATTAAAAAGTTTAATTATGCAAGTTACCTGTATTTTGTTGAGCTATTTTTACTTAATCAAAACAACCCAACTACAGTTAGATTGATTTTACTTGCCATGTAATAAAAATGATTTATGAAGTTAATGAAAATGGAGATATCTGTTTTTGCTATTTGAAAATGAACTTGTCTTGTATTTCATAGAAAATTACACAGAAGCCTCAACAAACTATTTTGTGTGTCCACATTTTATCTCTATTACTGCAAACTTCAATCTCAGAAGTTCATTGAATTGAATTTTCTGCTTCTCATGATCCAAATAATCCCAAAACACATTCAGTGATGCTGAGGTCTGGACTCTGGGGTGGTCAGTCTACCCGCGAACACCAACAGCTTCTTTAATTTTGATTTGCAAATTTTTCTCCTTCACTCAGCAACAGCTTCTACACATCCTTTCAGACTCATAGTGTTCAGTGTCTTTTCACAGTGGAAGGGTGGACAGAATCCCCTGTGGAAATTTTCAGATCTGAAGTAAGAGTGTAACATTTCTTCCCTCTCTTAAAGATGAAAGCTTTAAGTACTGTTTATCTGTTATCTTTTATCTTTAAGTACTGTTTTGGTGGTCTACCGGTTCTTGCATCGCTGTTAGGAGTTATATTATCTCTGCATATTTTAATAATGTTTTGAACTGCAATTTCGGAAACTCCTGTTTTTTCACTTGTTATCCTTTGACTGTCTTCTTCTTTATCCAAGTGGATTATCTTACAGGGGAGATGTCGCCTGAAAATGGGTAACTGAATACAGCCCCAATTCCAATGAAGTTGGGATGTTGTGTAAAACATAATACGATGATTTGCTAATCCTTTTCAACCTATATTCAACTGAATACACTACAAAGACAAGATACTTAATGTTCAAACGGAAAAACTTTGTTTTTTGCAAATATTCAATCATTTTGAATTTGATGCCTGCAACACGTTCCAAAGAAGTTGGGACAGGGCCAACAAAAGACTGGGAAAGTTGAGGAATGCTCAAAAAACACCTGTTTGGAACATTCCACAGGTGAACAGGTTAATTGGAAACAGGCGAGTGTCATGATTGGGTATAAAGGGAACATCCCTGAAAGGCTCAGTCGTTCACAAGCAAGGATGCGGAGAGGTTCACTGCTTTGTGAACAACTGCGTGAGCAAATAGTCCAACAGTTTAAGAACAACGTTTCTCAACGTACAATTGCAAGGAATTTAGGGATTTCATCATCTACAGTCCATAATATCATCAAAAGATTCAGAGAATCTGGAGAAATCTCTGCAAGTAAGCGGCAAGGCAGAAAACCAACACTGAATGCCTGTGACCTTCGATCCCTCAAGCGGCACTGCATTAAAACCCACATCATTCTGTAACGGATATTACCACATGGGCTCAGTAACACTTCAGAAAACCACTGTCAGTGAACACAGTTCGTCGCTCCATCTACAAGTGCAAGTTAAAACTCTGCCATGCAAAGCGAAAGCCATATATCAACAACACCCAGAAACACCGCCGGCTTCTTTGGGCCCGAGCTCATCTGAGATGGACTGACGCAAAGTGGAAAAGTGTCCTGTGGTCTGACGAGTCCACATTTCAAATTGTTTTTGGAAATCATGGACGTCGTGTCCTCCGGGCAAAAGAGGAAAAGGACAGTCCTGATTGTTATCAGCAAGTTCAAAAGCCAGCATCTCTGATGGTGTGGGGGTGTGTTAGTGCCCATGGCATGGGTAACCTGCACATCTGTGAAGGCACCATTAATGCTGAAAGGTACGTACAGGTTTTGGAGCATTTCCAAGCAACGTCTTTTTCAGGGATGTCCCTGCTTATTTCAGCAAGACAATGCCAAACCACATTCTGCACGTGTTACATCAGCGTTGCTTCGTAGTAAAAGAGTGTGGGTACTAGACTGGCAGTCCAGATCTGTCTCCCATTGAAAATGTGTGGTGCATTATGAAGCGCAAAATATGACAATGGAGACCCCGGACTGTTGAGCAACTGAAGTTGGACATCAAGCAAGAATGGGAAAGAATTCCACCTACAAAGCTTCAACAATTAGTGTCCTCAGTTCCCAAACGCTGATTGAGTGTTGTTAAAAGGAAAGGTGATGTAACACAGTGGTAAACATGCCCCTGTCCCAACTTCTTTGGAACGTGTTGCAGGCATCAAATTCAAAATGAGTGAATATTTGCAAAAAAACAATAAAGTTTATCCTTTTGAACATTAAATATCTTGTCTTTGGCATGTATTTAATTGAATATAGGTTGAAAAGGATTTGCAAATCATTGTATTCTGTTTTTATTTATGTTTTACACAACGTCCCAACTTCATTGGAATTGGGGTTGTACAAGTGGTGACTCATATTGGGTTCCTTTGTGGCACAACTGTCAATGATTTTGACCTATTGGCAAAAAAATAATACACTGGCACTTTAACTATGATATTTTGGCAAATATCCATAAACCACAAGATGTATCAGTCAGCTTTAATTCAAAGTAATCTAACAGAGAAAGACATGTAGTGCCCCCAAAGCTTAAATCATAAACCGCCATGTGCAAGATCACACAGGAGCCCAACCCACACACTCCTATCTGTGCTCTTTCCTTGTTAGGCATGTACTAACATGCAGAGCGTTACTAGACTTGATGCAGCTAGACAAAAAGTCAATGCCTGAGGACAGACAACATATTGTTGGGAGGGAGCCACTGCTGCTTCTCTCTCTCTCACACTCTCACACACACACACACACACACACACACACAAAACACACCTGAACAGTCACTCACCAGCTGCACCGCTCCATAGGCTCCCCTGCCAATTAGTTTTATTCGTTCGAAATCATCCAGCCTCACCTGCAGCTCCCTGAGACGAACCACAGCCTTTTCATCTGCACAACAAATCACAGCTAAATCTCACACCTTCTCAACCACACATGAATTTGCAATGAGGTTAATCCACAATGATGTCTATTAAAGTTTGGGGACACCTGTGTTTTGCATATTTTTATTGATTAGTAACCATGGAAAATTTAAAAATAAAACTGCTTAAATCTGCTCATTATTCTTTATGAAAAGTGAATCTATGGCAAAAAGCAGTGCCTTGGAAATACTGCAAACATTATCCTTAAGGATACACTGTTCATGAATTCTTATGGTTGCTTCCCATTCTGTTTTCTGCACTTGCATAGATGCCATTTTAGTGTTACAAGCTTTCCCATTCAAGTTTCAAACAGTGACCCATCTACTCATTTGTAGCATCTCTATCAATACCTTTTCATGTGTCCCCAGTTTTCCCCTTCTTGGGATGTCAGTACTCAGTGGCAATCAAACCTTATAGGTGTTTAACAATTCGACCAAAAGAGTTGTGTTTTTAGCAATAGCTTAGAAAAGAAAACTAGCAAATCATTATTTAGCCAAAATATTTTCATACCAAGCAATTGAACTGGACAAACATGAAGTAAAATGTTGTCATATAAAATTAGCAGAGCTGTTTTACAGGTAATTTTCTTACTTATTTGAAAAGTAAAATCAAATATTACATGGAAAAATAGTGAAAATCAAAAATTACATGGAGAATTTCAACAAAAGGCAAAGTGTTCCTAAACCTCAGAGGAGCCACAAACAGCTCTGGCTTAAAGAATTACTGTATTTGATACAGTATGAATGAGTAAACTACAGCATAAAGCTCAAGGATGGGGGTAGGTATCAAATTTACGATTTACTGGTGAAAAGAATCCGTTTCTGAAACTCTAAAAAGCTTGTTTTTCACTGTTCATGAATAATTGCCTCCAGCACAAGATGGTCTGCATATTTCTTGTTTAAGAGGACTTACATCTGCTCAAGAAGGCATCAATGTTTTTGTTCTTCCGCAGCGCAGGGTGATTCAGGTCCAGGGCCAAGGCGTTCACGGAATCCTGCACAAATCGAGAACAAAGACTTAATCCATTAGACAGAGGCGTCTGCACTAAAAGAATTTCTTCAGCACCT
Organism: Pygocentrus nattereri; assembly: GCF_015220715.1. Lineage (NCBI taxonomy): Eukaryota > Metazoa > Chordata > Actinopteri > Characiformes > Serrasalmidae > Pygocentrus > Pygocentrus nattereri. The sequence goes on along the minus strand of NC_051214.1, from coordinate 12,517,824 downwards.
TCAGGGCACAAGAAAGCTGCTCTACAACATACTCAAATATCAAATGCAGGTTAATGGCTTTGGGTTTGTAAATGGGCCAGCAAGCCAACTCTGATTTAGAATGAAGCTCAGCTGTACTTGACAATGAAGCTAACATAATAAGTTGAAGTTTATAAAACTAACTTGATGTGGATGGCTTATATGGTGAACATCCACATTGAACCAATGGAACTAGCCCCATAATATACAGCAAATTTATTACACGCAGTTGGTCAATGATCTCCAAGTACTAATGGTAACCACAACATGCTCATAAAAGCTTACTGTGACATAACTAATCACACCAATGATAAATGTTATTCTCAGAACCATATGCTTGTATATCACAACACCTCTATATACACCCCTAAATTACCATTTCCTGTGGTGTTGAAATTTTGAGTCTGGGAAAAAGAAACTTGATATGATAATAATAAGATCTTAATGTGATTATTGCATTTATATTGATTATACATAGATGAAGATTTTTTTGTTAATCTAATTCAATTTCTTTTTTTTTCTATTAGACTTTGTTGCTCCTAGATACTCTTACGGATCACTGGGGCAGATTTAGCAGGCCATACATTTTACAACCTGACGTGGAACTCCAGGACAGTGCCACATTTGAATTCTCTGAGCTCTTCAGTATGATCCATTCTACTGTTAATGTTTGTCTATGAAGACTGTATGGCTATACATTTGATTTTATACACCTGTTACCAATGGGTGTGGCTGAAACACCTGAATCCAATCATTAGTAAGCGTGTTGAAATACAGTTTGTCATCATTCTTGCATTAGAATTCTAGATAATTGTAGAACAGGTCTACCCAAAGTAGGCCCCAAAAACATCTGATTTTCCCCACCAGAAAGCTGCCTAACCCCCTACTCTCTCAGCCATTAAAAGAACACTTATTTAGATGTCACTGGCTGCAATGGCAGTAGTGTGCTAACAGAGCAGGTCCATGCACAAGAGAAGATGTAGGGGTAGGGAGCATCAGTGTGAAGAACATGTTTTCACTAAAATGAAAGGAGTGTCTCATACACAAGGAAAGCATTGGAGTATTTAAAGAATAGTTTCTTCTATACAGCTAATGAGTTGCTACTAATGAAGTAGCTGTGTTATTTTTGGGCTTCAAACAGAGAACTTTGGCCCCAAAGACAAACAGTTTGGGCACCTGTTCTAGAATGTTCTAGAGTTCTTGGCTTCTCTCTCCACTGACTCCTGTCACACTTGTGATACTCCACAGGGCTGTTTTGTTAGAGCTAAAAATATGCACAAAGGAGACCTCCCCAGTTGCACCCCCCACCACCCCCAGTAACCCAAACATTCCTCTCAGTCTATCACTAACACACACCAGGGGTGTAAAAATGCTATGCATTGTGATGTATCTATGTGAAGGTGGTGATCAGTCTTGGAATATTGATAAATAACCGTAATATTCAATAAAGCATGTGCTTGCTTTTTGGCCTATTTTCAACCTATTTTAAAGCACAACAATTAAAAAAGCTTGGTACATTATTTTTAACATGTAATACCCATCCACCCTTATACTGCTTTACAGTTATTTACCCCACAGATTTGTTTGCCACCTCTCAGTACTAGCCTCCTTTTACCTTTTCCAAAACAACACAGGCGTAAGTCATTAACATCGCCTCCGTAAATGGCCGAACACAGTGGGCATGCACATACATGCACGCACACACACTCAGAGGCAGGAAGCGGCCGGCACACAGAATGCTGGAATTGGTTATCTTTCTCTCTTCAATTCGAGGATGTGACTTCAGCTTCCTGACTGGAGGTGAAGTGGGGGCAGGGAGGCCAGGTCGAGCTACCATTCAGGCTCAGGCTCAATCTGTGCAGATTCAGTTACTGAAAATCCTTTTTTAGAGACTAAACTAAAATAAAACAGTTTAGTTATTTACACGCTTTCCTGTAAGAAATGCTGCTTGTAGGGCCAGGCAATATGACAATATTTACTGTTATCATAATAAATGACTCCACAATATGTCACAACATGCTTCTCGGTGTACATGACAGACATCTTTAGTACTTAAAAAACTGTATGTTGGATCACAAAGAGAGCAGAATTAGTCCTGTTTGAAGGGAATATAGTGCAGTATGTGAAATTAAATACAAATCTTTTTTTTTTTTTAAAGTGGCACTACTCAGTGTGCTCCAGCTTATTAGATGTCAGAAAAAAATGAATACTGTGATGTATTATGTATTGTGATATAGAGCTACACAATATAGCAAAATCATAATGTCATGATACTGTTTCATGATACACAATATGTCACAATATTTCTTTTTTTCTGACACCTTTGATTACATTAAAAATTACTATATAAAAAAAGCTTTGAGTAAAAATAAATTATCTTATTACATGCTATTGGTCAGTGATCTTTAAGTACTGACAGTAATCACAACATGCTCAGAAAATCTTATTATGCTTATATATCACAATGTACACCACTAAGTTACCACTTCCTGTGCTGCTGGAATTTTGTATATGGTCCCTCTGGCTAGTTGGAGGCTGAAGTGAAGAGTCTAATGGTTCTATTCAATTGACAGTCTGGAGGAAAATCTAGTTTAGACAATTCGAGGCTAAATTTTAACAGGATATGGTTGGATCTTAATGCACTGTTAATGTACTAATGTAAAGATTATCTATAGATCAATAGATTCGGTTAATGAATTAATTTTACATAAAAACATTGCTATTAGGGCGGTCATTAAATTAGAATAGACTTAATGAAACAATAACAGACCATCCAAGATTCCTTTCCAGATGCCTTTCTGATAACCTTTCATTTATAGATTACATACTTCCTTTCTGGAAAAAAATGTTTTACAATAAAGGCTTAACAAACATGCAGAATACATTCACTATATAGGTGTATAACTACAGACTTTAGCTCATGTGCTGATGTGCAATTGTTCTGCCACCGTCTACTGCATTCACCATTGGTCGGTTTCTGACCACAGGACCACTGCTGACAAAATATTACTTGGGTGGTGTACAGAAGTGTTGCAAGAGCTTTTACACACTCGTCAGTTAAGTTGAGAGTGGTCCCTAACCCAAACATACCCAGGTAAGAGCTCTGTGGTCAGAAACTGGATACCGGTGATGGGTGTAGTGTTTTTAGATAAGCCGTCGCCGGTGGCTAGTTTCTGACCACAGAGCTCCAACCTGGATATTTTTGGGTTGTGGACTACTCTTAAGGGTAGTTAAGACAAACTGTGCATTAACAGACAGGCTACAAGGTTAAACCTTGAAATAAAATGGTCAGAGAGTACATCTATGCGGCAAAAGATGTCTACAAATGGGCATGTTCAAAAGGTATTCAGCAAGGGCAGAGGAACTAGAGATATGACTGTCCATGCATGCTGAATAACTGAAAAAGCCAGAGAACTCAAAAAGGAGGTCAACGTGTGTTTCATTGACTACAGCAAAACCTGATTATATGAAATTATGGAATGACATTAACCCATCGAACACCCTCTCATCCAGCATCAGCGTCTGACCTTACAAATGCTCTTCTGGATGAATGGGCAAAGAATGGCACAGACAGAAAAATCTTGTAGAAAGCTTCCCAGACGAGCACATTATAGCTGCAAAAGGAGGACTGACTCCATATCAATGCCTAAGGATTTACAATGGGATGTCATAAAAGCTCCTGTAGCTGTGACGTGTAGGTGTCCCAATACTTTTGTCCATCTATTTTAAGTGAAGCAGGACTACACAATTCAACATTTGTGGAAGAAATAATAACCTTCAATATGCAGATGACAACACTTTAGGAAGCCCTGAAAGCTCTTATAAGGAAAACTAATTCATTTGAAATGGGTTATGCTTGAAATAGTTTAAGGGAAAAAAAGAAGAGCGTGACCAGCAACCGTATGGATGGATCAAAGGAATCATGAATAAGCCATTAAGAAGACTAAGGACCCAGACAGATGACAGAACATTCTGGGGAAATACTATTCATATGGTCTCCAGGAGTCAGAACCAACATGACAGCACTTAATAATCATGAGCCACAGCTCTGCAATCATAGTTCATAGAGTTGAAGCACAAAGGTCACCATAATAGAGCAGACTAAGAAACTCCAAAAGTCATTAGTGCTTAATGGAATAGAGTATACAGTTTGCACTCTGCCAGTCTGTGATCATTTGCTTTCATTGCTTGTTAGCTAAATTAGCCGTATAGCTTCAGTACAAAACTAAAGGACAACAAACGCGTCGTAGTTGACTGACTACCTTTGGTTCAAGCAGGAAAACCAATTTGAAAGCCAATTTAATACTTTCACTTATCTATTCTTTTAACAGTACAGAGCTTTATGGAAGCCTGGCCTGACTAGGAGATGAACCGGCCTATATTTAAACCCAGTGTTAATAAGGCATCAGGGATTTAGTGAGTTCTTTCCTTGTCATCAGCTCTCTACATCTGGTGACGCACACACCCAAAATATATCACACAATAACTCTGGAGCTTACTTGTGGACAGATACTGCTTTTCATAAAGAGCGTAAGCACGCAAGTGATGTGACCATTCAAAAGCGACCATATGCACGTGTGGTCAGTGCTTTAAAGGTCTGCTAGGCAACATGTTCACTTTTCCACTTGTTAGCCATCACTGGCTTGACATTGCCGGCTCGTCACATCATGAAAAAGCAAAGTCACTTTCAGTTCACCCCAGATTTTACACAGCTCCAGAAGATGAGCTCTGCAATGCATTGAAAAAGCCTACAAAAAAACTGGTTTATTTGCATAAAAAAGTACAGATGATTTGACTGCATGGTTGGAAGAACCAAATGCAGACCAACAGATCTTTCGGCTGGTTTAATGAAAAACTTGCTTGGCAAGTCCCCCCTAATTTCACCTTACACAGCTTACAGTGCAATAAGAGCACCTTAAAAACAAGAAGCAGCCCTTCCATTAAATTGCTTAGCAGGTAATTAAGGTGGACTGATGTTTTGTGATAGTTCCGTAAAAAAATAAAACATATAAAGCCCTATCCCTAGCCCAAATGTAGTCCATAAGCCAAGACATGCTTGGCGTCTGAAATTTGCTAAGCGGCTAATGTAGCTAAAAAGTAAGGGAGCTTATAGTCCACCAATTAGCATTTGCTACAAACCAGGTTAAGTTGTCAAGCAATTATAAATAGTCTTGCAGAGGTTTCTGACACACTGTATGATTTTCTTTACCTATAAACTGTAAGGGATGCTGCAAAGCTTAAAATAGTAGCAGCTAACTTGAAGCATCTTACATGTAGATGACAGCATGCCACACAGTCTCGGGTTGATTAAGCACAGTTTGCATTATGTTAATTAACGTAATGTCTTAACAACATTTGCTTCATAGCTCAATTATCTTGGACAACTGATTACATTGAGGCTAAGGGAAATAACGGCTCTTACACAGCATTCTGGCCTAAAACTAGAGTTGAATACATAATCAAACTTTTAAGATAAGTCATCAGAAGGGTTTTTTCTACTCTTTAAACTTGGACAATCCTACTATAGACTCTACTGCTGCACCGCTATAGGAGGTGAGCAGGCATGTTTAGAACAGAAGCAGCAATGGTTACACTTTTCATTTTGGCCAGCGTGTCAATTTACCTGTTTAGTGGGTAATTAAGTTGGAATGATGCTTTGAGGTAATTTAATACACACATACATATGTACACACACACACACAGACCAGTCCACATTCTTGAGGAGAAGGGCGTGTTCCCCACACAGAGATCATATCAAGCAAAAGCAGATAAGAGTCAGCAACACTGGCCTAGGACTTCCGTCAATTTCTCTACACTCTCCACATATGCTTTATGCCTCTCTGCTGGTTTTGTTTCGCTTATGCTTTGTCCACATATGTACGGTGTTGTTTTCTAAGAGTTCTTTGAGGTGGTGTAATACAAGATGGGAACTGGCCAGGTAGCTGGGGTTTCTGAAGGGGTGGTAGTAGAGGCAATCTTGTAAGACTGGTTTGAGAATGTTTCTTTTCTTAAATGTTCTTTCTCTTTTTAAACCTCATCCAGGAGGTCTTGAGCTGTTGAACTGTCTTCAAATCACTGCACTGCCTACATGACGATTTGACACGAAACAGCGGAAATAGCGCTGGCCGTATTGTGAAAATGCAATATCACAATACATCAAGAAGTCTCCACGATATATGACGCGCCACAATATTTATTTTTTCAGATATATGATACGTTGTTACAGACAAGTAGTGCCACCCTGTGCTGCAGTAAAACCAACAAAACAGGACCAAATATACTCTCTAATCAAACAGGCAGTTGGGATGTGTTTTTTAGGACTGATGATATGCTCAGCTTATTGTGATATACTGTGATGTAATTTATCACACTAATGATACTGCCCTATTGCCCGGCTCTAACTGAAACATTTTATATTAAATTAGAACAAACTGCTTAGGCAGACTGTTAAGCAGACGTCTGAAGAGTATCATAAAACTACACTCAGCAAAGACTTCTTGTTATAAAGCAGAAGTCAAAAACAACTTCAGTGGGAAGAAGAAAGTATCACATCCAAAAACTCCAAGCCGAGTTTCTTATACAAAAAGTGCAACACAAGCGCTATTCTTCTCTTTTTGGGGTTCCTTTTAGCCTAAATTTTAAAATGGTAACGCTCAGAAGTGAGAAGTATGACAAAGTATGAACAAAGGTTCTGTTCCACTTTGCTGGGTCAGTCTAGGCGCTGAATCAGCAGAACAGAATGAAATTAAGCCTGAAGAAGGTTCTGTTGTAAAACAGAACCCTGTTTGGTGCTATATAGAACACTTTTCAAAAAGGTGCTCTGTACAGAACCATCATAACAGCAGACCTTTTTGGTGCCATTTACACAAATGTCTAAACAACACAACGTCCATCGATCTGAAGAAACACTTCACCATGCATAGGGGTCTTTGAGTGTTCATAGTTCTATATGGAACTACTATCTTCCCTAAAGAACCAGCGACAATGTTGTAAACCTCCTCTATTCCCCAATCTACTAATGGGCTAAATGTCTCATTGTACTGTTCTCAACTATTGTGTTCTTATGTTTCCTTCGTATAACTTGTAGAACAGTTCTAGAATTGGCCTGCTGTCTATTTCTCTGATAATACAGTAGTTAAGGTTCATATAACTGTGAAAATATAACTAGTTATTATCCATTTCTGTCAGGTATTATCCATTTCTGTCAGAATGGTAGTCTATCAACATCATTTCAGTTACCCCGCCTAAACACCCTGAGCACAGCTAACAGAGGTGAGCGTGTATGTGTGCAGTACTGACACGTTCTGGGCAGTTAGCCTAGCAGTGTCCTTACCAGCAAGCTTTCCAGATTCAAGGCTGACCGCTGGTCCCTTATCATCGCCTCCACTTTCCTCATGCGAGACTCGAGTCTCCTCTCGGCTCCGGTCGACATGCTGGAAGTGCGGGCAGGTTAAAGTCCTCCTCAGCAGAGACATGTGAAAGGCAGAGCCACGCTGGGAACCTTCAAGTCCCAGCAGAGCGCCGGTGGACGAGCCCAAAGCCCGGCACCTCCGAAACGAGCGAACCGTAGACCTCCTCGGGAAGTGAAGCAGGATCTAAGCTCTGTCCGAAGTTAGTTTTATCCCAGTTTTCCTTTCAAAGTCGCCTAGCCAAGCTGTCACTAAAGTCACTCGCTCGCTGTCATTCATCAGCGCCTGGTTCAATCCGCTTTGTTTTAGCTCGACATGTAAAATGTAAGACACATGGAGTAAAAGTGCCAAGCAGCCCGGCTGGCTCTTCTCAGTAGGACTGGTTTGTGGCTCTGACTAACTGACTGCCCCCAGGCGAAAGCAGGAATTCCTCCAGCCTTATCTCACACATCGCTTTTACCGCTCCTACTTTTAGCAGGGAAGTAGCCTGGCTCGTCTGTTCAGCCAGCACACGACTCGATATGCTATTAATAGAGAGTTACACGGTCGGACCTCCACACTTTACTTCAGTCAACCTTATTGATAATCTCAAGTTTACCTCTAATTTCAGTTCTGTCGAACATTCTGGATAAAATGTGTACTGAAAATACAACAATATTTTATGTAAAATTGTTTCTATTATTATTATTATTATTATTATTATTATTATTATTAAAAAAAGAAAATACAAAATGTGGTAAAAAGTAAAAGTTAGTGCTCTAAAAATATTTCGATTTTATTGTTGTGTTTTTATTTTTTCTGTTTGTGTTGTGTCAGATTTAGTAAATAAACAGAAATTGGGCACTAACGTTTGCAGGAAAAGACCATCTTTAAGTTATTATTATTATTATTATTATTATTGACATAGACATAAACATTAGGTTTAGGGGTATTTTATTAAAATACATAATAATAATCATAATAATAATATATACATGCCATTCTCATTCCATTTCATTTTCTGCCAACATTAATCAATGAATCCATTTTTATAGCTGACACTGTTTTGTGTATTTAAATAAAACGTTTATGAGGGCCAATTATGTAAATATATAATTGTACAGTGTGAGCCAAATTGGTTTTATTAGGTCTAAAAGGGCCCTATAAACCTGTCTCTAGCTGATGAGCAACCATTATGGCTGTAGCCATCTGAGGCGAATAAGAACATAAAAATAAAGTGATGTGTGTGATGGAGGGATGAGTATGTGATAGTGAATGTGTGTGAAAGAAGAAGTTGCTGTGTCATCTCAGCTGATTTGTTTATCAGTGACGTTGCAGCATTTTCATAAATAGAACACATGACCTTTGCTGCTAGGCCTGCGACTGTCTGGCATCTGATTAGCTCCGCTCAAACAAAGCTTTGATGGACTGAACATGGCGCAGTGGAAAAACTCACCAGTTGACACAATAAGCGAAACTGAACCAACAGTCAGCGGATGCATTTTCAAAAGCTGCCTCTCGGTCTTTGTACAGGACGCGGTAGTAGATAAAAACACCTGGAGTGACAGGTTGACCTGTCCGTGTAGTACAGTCATGGATTGTACTCGAGGATGATGAGTAATTACAGAAGCGTGCCACAGGTTTTTGGGAGACGCATCCAATCTAACCTGGTGCTGGCACACACATACATACAGAGTGATGTCATCACAGGGCGTCACAGGGGTTGTTGACACAGGCGTCCTCTCCCTGGCAGATCATTAACCTGACGTAGACCTTTCGGCTCTGCTGTTGAGAGGTGTCTTTATCATGCGGTGGCAGTTTGGTGAAAAATCTCTTATTTACACAGTTTAGCCCAAACGTACACAGCAAGCTGAGAGATGTTTGGTGTTTGGATTTTGCTTCTTTAGTTTTGCTCAGGAGCTAAAAGGCTAAAGTAGCTAATGGAACCCCTAAGAGCGCCAAACAACCCGCAAGCCTTAATCATTACACACTGCGTCGAGTTATTAAAGAGACACACTGTCCAAAATGAAAAATCTAATCATTGCTACATCTGTAAGCTGCCTACTAGCATAGCAGTGCTGACCAAAGTTGGTCTATGTAGACGTTTAATTGGGCCAGACAGAAATGTACTCTATCCCCACCTCCTAAGAGAACAACACGTTTTTGTATTACATGTAACTTATTACATCCTTATTTTCCTTTAACAAAATGTAGTGCAATTTTACAAATACAATTTTTGAACCGGTTTACCTTCTTTAGTTGTATATTGTTTTGTCTTTTTGTCCCTCGGCCCACCACAAATCTTGCATTTTGGCCCTCCATACCAAAAAGTGTGAGCACCCCTGCTCGTAACTGGTATTTTCCATTTTAAAAACTAGAAAAAAAGCCTTTATGATGGTGTATCTTGAAGGTGAACTTGGCATTTTTGGAGCAGACAGTTTTGAAACTGTATTTTTTCCATTAGCTGGTGAATGCAGAAGGAAGGCAGACACCTAACATGACTGCTGTTAAGCTAAATGTTGTATTCTAGCCATAAAGCTGTTGCAACAGTCTACAAACCACCATTACAATGGAGAGCATGGATTTAAGAAATGACCGAAATGTTGTTGTGGTTGAGAAGGACAATAAGCTAAAAGCTAAAGCTAGCAAAGTAGCTACCAGGCTATCCTGACACCTAACCTCAGTTTGGCTTCTTTTTTCTGCTTGAAAGAATGAAAGAATCTCTGGTATCAGTTTTGTGCTTATTTGACAAGAAGTAAGAGTTAAAGTAAGTCTAGCATATTTACTAGGCCATATATCAGTGGCTAGGCTAGCAGTCAGGACTGTGTCCTGGATATTGTTTGAGAATGTTAATGAAAAAACAATATAAAATTATGAATACTATAAAACTGCTGAGGCAGTGATACTGCTGTGGTACCGCATACAGCATAACAATAAATAATATATCAAACTCTAGTCTGAATGCCCTTTTCACTAATAAAAATGTAAAAGCGAACCCAGGAACAGATTAAATTCAGGCTTCAGGATGGCTGCTACAATTTTTTATCTGTGCAACATACTTCTGTCATTTTGCTATAGAAACCACTAGTGAATCTACTTGAGAGTACTTAACAGCCCAGGTAGCTGCTCGCCCCAGTTTGCACAATGCTAATTAGTGGAGTATAAGCTTCCATTACATTTTAGCTATATTAGCTTATAACTCCATCTGCTAAGCAAACTTCTGACACCTAATGTGCCTTGGATGATGGGCTACATTTGGGCTAAGGGGGAAATTGTGTGCACTCTCACTGTAAGGTGTTTTTATGCCACTTTGGATCTGAGTAAGGGCAGCTGATCATAAATCACTGTTATAAGTTATCTTATCTTTATCTTTAAGGTGCTTGTGGAAGTCAGGGCAGGTCACAGCGGAATCTTGAGGCAACACCCACCAGAGACACGCAGCAAACTGTTTATTAAGAAACAGGATTAGACTGTTAACAGACAATAATCTACAGCTTTGTTTTCCAGGCGGACGTTAGGCCAGTCCAGGTCGCTGAAAGATTTTTAGTGTCAGGGTCTCCTGTGACTGGCAGATGTAGTTTTTGATTAATGTGTCTGTGGTCTGGAAAACCACCATCAGACGAGGCAAATCAGGACACTTTTGACAGTCACTGCACATTCATACAGTGAATACCTGCAACATAGTCTAATGTCAATTCACAGGCCTCATTCTGATCACTCACATCTGCAAGCAATGGTACAATAAGTACTAGGACTTTATGCATGTGAAGTAAATAATTCTTAGAGTGCTGTTTACTAAATTTCTTGTGGTAACTCCCCTATGGAGCTCAGAGCTGCCCGTGGCAAAATAGCATGCAAGAAAAAGCAGAGTGCTCAGTAAACTAATCCAGCAGTACTTAATTTGAGTGTATATACCCAAAAAGAACCAGACAAAGAAAAATAAAACTGCTCAAAATGCTTCAAAAAGATCAGATAACCAGAACAACACAACAGCAACCCACTCTTCAGTGCATTGCGTAAACTGCATTCAGTATTTTGCAAGACACAATGGTCTGTAGAGCTTAGATTCATTTTAGACTCTAAAGAGCCCTCTAGTGGTGAAACACATTGCATGCAACTTCAACTCTGCTTATTAGAAACACCTACTTTGTGTTTATGAGCTCCACAATTTACATGTGTACATTTATAAGATGTAGCACATCTGTTGGTGCACAATTTGTCAGTAACCCTCTACTATATTAATCCCTGGTCAGTTTCTTACCACAAGACTACTGCTGATATTATTTGGGTGGTAGACCATCCTTGGCCCAGCAGTGACGCTGCCATGGTAGTGGCATGGTAATGTGTGTGGTGCTGCTACAAGTGTATCAGAAACACTGTTGTTACCCAAGTTTTAATACACAAAAGTGTTGTTGTGTTGTTGCACACTGGTGCGCAGTCATGTTGGAACAGAAAGGGGCCATCCCCAAACTGTTCCCACAAAGTTAGAACTAAGGGGCCGAGCCCAACTCCTAAAAAACAACCCCACACCATAATCCTCCCTCCACCAAACTTTACATTTGGCACAATGCAGTCAGACAAGTGCCGTTCGGCAACAGCCAAACCCAGACTCGTCCATCGGATTTCCAGATGGAGAAGAGTTATTCGTTACCCCAGAGAACTGCTCTAGAGTCCAGTGGCGGCGCTTTACACCACTGCATTCGACGCTTTTCATTGCACTTGGTGATGTAAGGCTTGGATGCAGCTGCTCGGACATGAAAACTCATTCCATGAAACCCATTCCCATTCCTCTCTATGCTGTTCTTGAGCTAATCTGAAGGCCACATGAAGTTTGGAGGTCTGTAGCGATTGACTCTGCAGAAAGTTGGCGACCACTATGCGCCTCAGCATCTGCTGACCACACTCTTATTTTACATGGCCTACCACTTTGTGGCTGAGTTGCTGTCGTTCAAAATCGCTTCCACTTTGTTATAATACCACTGACAGTTGACTGTGGAATATTTAGTAGCGAGGAAATTTCACGAATGGACTGCACAGGTGGCATCCTATCATGGTACCATGTTGGAATTCACTGAGCTCCTGAGAGCGACCCATTCTTTCACAAATGTTTGTAGAAGCTGTCTGCAGGCCTAGGTGCTTAGTTTTATACACCTGTGGCCATTGGAACACCTGAGTTCAATGATTTAGATGTGTGAATGAATAATTTTGGCAATATAGAGTATATATATATATATATATATATATATATATATGTGTGTGTGTGTATGTGTGTGTGTGTGTGTGTGTGTATTCCTGCTTTTCACGTGGTTTCCCTTGGAGCAAAAAATATATAAATGTATAATAAAATATATCATTCTTGGTTTAAGAATTAGGAGAAGGAGTAAAAGGGAAGGATTAAAAAGGGTAAAAGGCCTGTGTGTAAAACCGAATGCTGCCATACTGGATACTATGTCAAAATAGTATTTAGTACCACTAGTACTACATTAAAAAAATGTACAGTATAGCACAATATGTATAGTATAGTTTTAAGTTAAGTGATACTTTACTAATCCCACAAACAGGGAAATTCCACCTCCGCATTTAACCCATCCGTGAAGTGAAACACCACATACACTCTTGTGAATAGACACACACTAGGGGGCACTTGCCCAGAACGGTGGGCAGCCCAATCCACAGCGCAAAATTTGTATTAACAAAATTTGTATTAACGCTATGTGTTGGTACATGGCTTTGAAGATTTGATTACATTCAGCCACAAGTATAATGAAAATAAACTTGATTTGAATCAGGTGTTCGATTCATTGAATGAATCGATTCGGTCAACTGAATCGAGCTTCCCGGCTCCAGGAGCAGTTCCGCCAGCTGGGGGCGCGCTGTGAGGAAGTAAACGGAATGCTGCAGAGAGGAAGCGAGTGAACGCAGGCGCTGTGCAGTGCAGTGTCGGGCAGCATCAGTGGCTTAATACGCTTTATTTATGCCAGACATCTGACGCGCAGACTGAGAGATTCGCAGTCATGTCGAAGAACACCGTGTCCGATCGGTTCCGCAAGGTGGATGTGGATGAGTACGACGAGAACAAGTTTGTGGACGAGGAGGATGGAGGAGAGAATCAGCTGGGTCCAGACGAAGCAGAAGTGGATTCACTCATCAGACAATATCCTTCTGTTATCAGCGATATAAGAGACTATTTTAACACTTTCAGAATATTTAACTAACCTATGTACGTGTCTTCGGGTTAATGGTCTGTAACCTAAGCTAGCTAGCCTGGGTTAGTTAACCTACAGCGCTGCCATCATAATTGACGTTACAAGCTAGTGGGACGCATTTAATGTTTTGCTTAATATTCAACATTTGGACGTTATTATTATTATTAGCAGTATATACATTTAACTGTTTGTATGACGCAGTTTAACGTTAAGAACAACAGTACGAGGCTGAAGTTGGCTTCCTGTTTGCCAGCTTCTTGTTCGAATTTCCCCGTTCCACCTTAAATAGCGCAGCAGTTACGTTCTGCCCCCTTGGGCGTTATAGTAACTGCTCCACCATTTAAGGTGGAACGGGGAAATTCACAAAGAAGCTGGCTTTAGTTTCATTGTTAACGGTGCCGCTGTTATTAGTTATTACTGTAGGTTGCTACCAAGGTAATAACTAGCTAGCTAGTTAGCTAGCAAGCTAATGCCTGTACATTTGGTTTATCTGTAAGCTATAGGTTAACGAACTGTTAGTTAACTGCTAGGCTAGCTGGCTAATTAACCTGATTCCTCTCTCAGAGTAGCTAACCTAGTTAGGTTAGCTGGCTGGCTACTATAACAAAACGGTTTTTGAGTAGATTGTTATTAATGTGAGCTAGTTGGTCTATTTTTTTTAATGGACTTTCATTAAAACCGCTTACCGCTTAAACCACAGCGACTCAAGGCCTTGTTCATAAATGACAGCAATGTAACTGTTAACTGAAATGTAATTGCCTACTTATAGTTCGAGCCAGTAAACGTGGTGTGGATTCCAGCAGAAGATCGCAGTTGCTTTGGCAGAGTCCCAAATGGCCCCATACTGGACAAGAGTGCACTGTTTGTCTGTAGAAGCCCTTGTTTTAGGAGTCATGTAGTGCACTTGGGGAGTAGGGAGGCCTTCTACACATTATCAGACTGAAATAAAATGTTTGCGCTGCCAAACAGGCTGTTCAGTTCCACCCAGTCCAACACTATGAAGGAACGCTGAGTCTGTGGATGTCCAGGCATGCCTTGTAACCACATTCCTAGCATAATCTCCTTTCATGCCTCTTCAGGAATTGCTGTCTTACCCCTGTTCCTCACTCACTTTTCATGCTGTCTGCTTTAAACACTGTGCTAACCCCACCTCTAGCTGTAACAAGCTGAGGTCTTTAAATTGAGGAAGCTGATTTCATGTCCATATATGTCCGTTTTGCACAACACCAAACCTTATTTCCTGTTTCTGAATGACGTCTCGTTGCTATTCACTGTTTGCAGTGAAGTTGAAGTTTACACCTCATAACACTAAAGCATGGTTCTTGCTCTGATGAAATTGATGTGGCTTTTAACTGTTGGTATTCAAAGTGGGGGATGGCAGTTTAAGCAGTATTAGTTCAGTACAGTTCCTAGTCTTTATCCTTAACTCCAGACTGTAAAGGGAACCTCATGGGAGCACTACAGGCAGTCCTGAAAAACCCACCAATCAATACAAAGAATCAAAATGTCAAGGTGAGTCTGGAGAGCAGTTATGGTTTGGCTGGATTTTGTGTCAGCAGGTTGCTGAGTGCTGCAGTATTTGTAGCGTTTTAATAAGCGATGAACGTTATGTCCATGATGCAGTGCCAGTAAAATAGCAGGTGTCCATCTTGTCAAGCAGTTTTCTTTTCTTTTTTAATAAGCGTTCGCAGTATGCAGGGCATGAAGATTAACTTTAGTGCATATCATTTACTGGGTTCTACAGATTGTTTTAAACGAATGCTTCAAAATACATAAAAACTAAATAAATAGTTTCGTTTTTTTTTTTTTTCGTAGCATGAAAAATTGCCCATCCTCCGTTGCAACACTTTCTACAGAGTTCCAAACTGCTTCTGGAAGCAACCTCAGTGCAAGAACTGTGTGTCAGGAGCGTGATATGGATTAGCATTAGGGCTGTGACGATTAATCAGTGTCATAGATTGCAGAAAAGTACACAGATTAGCATAACGTCTCTTGGCATGTAGCTATGAACTAAGATGACTGCCCGGTTAAAGCATGAAAAAAAAAACAAAAAAAAAAACTTTCCCCTAGTCTTCTAAAGTGTTGGAGTGTTTTAGATAGAGACCTTGCAATGTGGTACTCTGTAAGCGCTGCAGGTTGGAAAAGCATCCCTGAGCACTTTATCAAGACACAGCGTTGCGTGGCAGAGTGCTGGTATAGAATAGCAGGGAGAGCAGATAAAAGCCAGGTTTCAGTTCACTTTTTCACTCTACATGTGTGTAAATAGAAGGACGTAAAGCATTTAGCATCACTTATCATGCTTGGTTTGCTACCTTTTCACAAGGTGTCTATTTTCGAGCTGAAAAAGACTAA
This sequence comes from Pygocentrus nattereri, assembly GCF_015220715.1. Classification (NCBI taxonomy): domain Eukaryota; kingdom Metazoa; phylum Chordata; class Actinopteri; order Characiformes; family Serrasalmidae; genus Pygocentrus; species Pygocentrus nattereri. The sequence goes on along the minus strand of NC_051214.1, from coordinate 12,501,860 downwards.
GATAGCAACATTTGCTTGGTACCTTACCAGTGGCATTTGTCTATTTACCTAAAAGACTGGCTGCATTTCTCTGTGTAAATTTTAAACCACCTCTGGCTTTTCGTGGTGTCTGTATGGCTTTAGTTTAAAGTAGGAACAGCAAATGCTGAGTGGTGTGATGTGCTGAGGAATTGAGCAGTAGTTGGAGTCATGGCTTATTAGTCCAGTGATTAAATAAATCCATTGTAAGTTTTAACTCAAATATTTAAGTGAAAATACTCATTCTCAAGTTCAGAGAAAGGGTTTCTATGACATACAGTGATTAATCTATGTGTCACAGCAATTCTCTTGAATTTGAACTCCAGTATTTCTGTAATCAAACATCTAAAAAAAAAATAGAATTATTGATAGTCATCAGATTAATTGACTAATTGACAAAAAATCCTTAATCAGTGAAATGGCCAAGCCTAAGATCATTGCGTGCAGTGCCGAGTGTTGGCTGGAGTGGTGTAAAGCATACCGCCGAACATGGTTTAATGAGTGTGGTGTTGTGGAAATTTAGTGTCCTGCACAGAGCCCTGACCCAACACTACTGAACACCTTTGGGATGAATTGGAACATTGATTGTGAACCAGGCCTTCTTCACTACTTGACCTCACAAATGCTCTGTTGACTGATTGAGCACAAAGTCCCACAGAAACACTCCAAAATAGTGCAGAAAGCCTCACAGAAGACTGGGGACTGTTACAGCCACAAAATGGGCTCCACACACTCATATAGGTGATGTTCAATTGTCCACATACTTTTCTATATATAGTGCATGTCAGGTTACGAGGCCCTGTTGACACCTGCCTTTAACGTATGTCTGGGGTGATCATAAATGGACATGAACTGGGATCCAGTGAGTCTCAGAGAAACGTTATGACCCAAACACTCAAACCACCACTCAAAAACCTTCTTGATGCGCCTCTGAAAACAAGGAAGGACTGCATCGTCACAGCAGAGACAAAAGCAATCGCTTGTTTCTCCGTCTTCTCTCCTGTTTGTACACGTTTGAGACTCGTGGAAATGCCATGTGTAAACGGCTGTGCATTTCAGCGTCTGCTTGTGACCATATGATTGATGATTATTGCTAGTTTAAAAAAACCTTGTTGGGCCTCATTCACCAAACATTCAAGTAATTTCTTCTTAAAACCAACATTTTATGAAGATTCTGACATTCACCAGTATTTTCTTATGTGAAATTTGTTGTGAGGTAAGAACAGAATCTACATACACTCAAGCACAAAGGTCGAACAGCTCTGCGGTTTAAGGACATTATAATTTTGACGTTGCCTTTTCCTTAGGACCTTTTTCAAAACCACATTTCAGAAAAAACTTAAGATACTGGTGAATGAGGCCCATTATCACTAATGTACAGCAAATCGTTGCTAAGATGCAGCTGTTCTGTTTTAACATTCGTTTATCTTAATCCATTCATTAATTTATCTACACTCAGAATTATTCATTTTACTCATCTTCTCCCACTTGAAGCTGTTGTCGCCTCTTGTTTCTTTAAAAGCCAGGTCTTACAGGCTTTCCCAAAATCTAGAGCGCATCTTTAAACTGCCCTTATTGTGCCTGGCTGCCTATCTTCAGTCTTACCTTTTACTCTAGTTGTCATGTCAATGCTAAGAAGGGGTGTTTGGTTCTCTATTTCAGGACCGTGCTGAGGGGCTGGTGCTTAAGGTGCTCAGCTCCTTTAAGGCCAGCGACATCGAGAAGGGAGTGCAGTCTTTGGACAAGAACGGCGTGGACCTGTTGATGAAGTACATCTACAAAGGCTTCGAGCGGCCATCGGAAAACAGCAGCGCCATCCTCCTGCAGTGGCATGAGAAGGTAGGGACAGTGTGTTGAGGGGCGATGTTTAAGTCTTCTTCATATCAGATATTGGGGAGCCAGAGCATGGCATGGCTTAATATAAATCATGCTGTGAAGCACCATACCTGTGCTCTTAGGCACATAATAGACTTTACTTTGGTGAGTCAAGACTGTGCACTGCAGTGACTCACCACTGGACGTGAGAACACTTTTCTTAACCTTTACGGCAAGGATACTGATAACGTGGAATAATCAAAGTGTTGTTCATAATATGTAACACGGCACTGTGGAGTCATGATAAAATTAAATGACTTGAAACTGTGTTACGTTCAGAAATTTGGAATTACCAGAAGTTTTGAATCCTCGTTTTCAATAACTTCCAAGAAAACCTATTTGTTTTCAGACATATGAAACGATTTAAATGTACTAGTCGTGCAACGGTCACGGGTTTCAAAGGTTTCAGCTATTGTCTATTTATGTTTACACTTGCATTTAAAAATTTGGTGTCTCTTGCCCTATTAATGTGGATTTAAATGTCACAAACTGTTTGCGAAAGGCATTTTATTCAAGTTATATTCAAAATTTCACGAATTGTGAGCAAGAACTGAATAAAAATATTGATGATGATGATATACTGTAGTTATCTGTTGACTTTCATTTTTCTTGAGTTGATCTCCACTTTTGAATTTGAATATGTTCTGCGTATTGGTTTTTGTTGACAATTGTTTTATGACAACTAATGCAATACAGGTTTTTCAGTCATTTTAGAAGCACCTACAGATCCGTTCATCAGTCTGTACGCATCTAAAATTTCTTCTCATTTATTTACAGTTTCCAAATGTCCTAATAATTCATTAAACCAGCGTAGTTACACAGGACCAAAATCACAGACACAGAATTTAACATACATCAACAATCAAATTGCTTATTATTGAAAACATTGATTCTAAACTTTTTAACAGCAATTACAAACCTTTGATTATTGTAAATGCGCACTTCATATTGCCTTAATATATTCTAATAAAAATTAAACTGGTTAATATGACAAGAGATTCCAAACTTTTATTGTATATTATATGTTGTTGGCTATAGATGCTCATGGCATGGCCATGTTTTCTCCAGGCTCTCTCTGCAGGAGGAGTGGGCTGCATCGTCAGGGTACTGACCGCCAGGAAAACGGTGTAAGCACTGGCGCAGGCAGTTTTACCCCCACCCCCCGAGACAGAAAACCACAGGATTGGCACCTGCTGGTTCATTCAGAACAAAGAAAAGACTTCTATAGGGTGCTGATAACAACTCATATCCAATGCTACATCCTGCTCTCCCCGCCTGCAGTTTGTCTGTTTTACAGTCTGTCTGTCTCCTTATCTCCGCACCTTGATCACAGACAAATGCACACACGTATTACATGCATATGATGGTGCCATTGATTTTTATGGTAGATTTAGCTTCTCTCAGGAAATAAAATCTTAAGGCACATCACCTTAAGAATGCAAGTCATTATGATTTTATTAAACCTATTCAGTTTTTTTTTTACATGAACATTTTTGTATGATTTAAAGTTTCTATGATTACAGTTCCTGAAGAGATCTGGGTTGTCCCTACATAGTCTTTGTATTTTTCTGGTAGTAGGAAGGCTGTTTGGTCATCATCTAAAGTGAACAGCCTCATTCGGGGCTGCTGGGGCGTCTCTCTTGCCAGCCGGGCGTGGTGGTCTGTCTCGCTTTGTCTAGCCAGGGACAGATTAGGATTAATACCCTAAAGGCTTCCTCCCGCTTCTGTCCCGTCAGCCACTAATCCCGGCTCATCGCTCCACAGTATTCACTCTTAAAACAACCAAAGGGCATTAGCATTACACAATGAAAATAGCTTCCACTTTTTCCGTTGTGCTCCACAGATACAGTGTATTAGTGTCCAGTTCTTGTCCTTGAGGACTGATGTCCTGCACAGGTTGGTGAATTCATGCTCAAACACACCTGCTAAACCTGCCAACTGCTGATTTGATCAGGTGTGTTTGAGCAGGTAAATCTGGATTAAGGCCCTCCAGGACTAAAGTTGGTCACCCCTTGTTTTTCCAGAATTCAGCCAAATATCTACCTAATGACTGACCGTTGCTATTGCATTGCTATCTTGATTCTTTACACTTTGTTTAGAACAGCTACCTTTTTTTTTATCTCACAGGGGATTCAATGAGCAGCCATTTCACTAATCCTGTTGTTCGCTAATGCTATTGTAGGGTATTAATGCCCTTGTCGCTCATATTACCGGTGATGTTTCACCATATCTGTCTGCGTCTTAAGCCTCTGTCATCTCTAATCACTGTCTGTCTTAAAATTCCTAAGCACTTAGTGCAAATCTATTAAGGACCACTGCTGATTTGTCTGTAAATGCTTTCGTCTGTAGTTACTCATGTCTTTTGCCATTCGTAGTGAGAGAGCCCTGCTATAAAAGCAGACCATCACCGTCTAAAACTTTTCCAAGGACTAGCAATGTATTTGAACAAATGGCCCGGTCTCTCCAATGCAGTAATGTTTCACTCTCTTGTGACCAAGTGCAAAACATATTATACAAACCAAACTGGTGTAAAAACTGCCTTACTAAATATTAATTTTTTTATGTTCATGCTTTTGAAATTGAACAATAAAGATTTATACGTATGATCAAACAAACATTCTTGCTTGCATCCTTGATTTCCTTTATACATGTGAATAAGTCAAATACCAATAAAAAAATCTATTTGGATTGTACTTTTATTGTTTGCTTTAAAAATGGGTACAACACATTACAGAAACATATTACAGAATGAAAACCAAATACTTATATACAAATCATAAAAATAGAATACATCTTATCATGGACTTGTAAAAATCAATCAAATGTGTATTAACTTGTAATGCTGAAATTCTGTTGCAAAAACAAATATATAAAGTCCTGTACATAGTTAAAATGTAAAGCCATGTTGCCATGGACAAGAACTGTTTTATAGAGGGAAGGCAGTGCTTACCTGAGATAAATACTTATGTTTGATTATCTTTGGTGGTGTTCCTCACCCCTGAATTTTACTGGGCAAATGCTACTGCACAAATAACAAGCTTCTTTCTGGACCAGTCCCAAAATGTGAGTCTTCTTCAGCTTTCACAGAATGCTCTAACAACCAGACAGTTGGGAAAAAAATACTGCCTCTCATTTTTCAAGCCCTTCCCAATAAGTTAATAGGTAGACATACATGTACATTTGTCCTTTTTATCTCTCTCCACCACCCGTTATCTGGAAAAGAATGACTTTACACAATCTGGCAAGGAGGACTGTCCAAACCACATAGGACTTGCTTGGCTTTCTTCTGAACCTGCAGTCTTCAGGCTCCAGCTGCAGGTAAAGCAGTTTTTTCTTTGGCGTGCCCCAGGGGTTAATGCGAAGTCCTCTTTATTTACTAACAATTACCTGCCCACTGGGCACTGCAGCTCAGCACCTCACTCTATGAGGCACGAAGTTACATCTGTGGGCTTTTCAAGTGGCGGATCTACAACTGGACACACAATAGCATCCACACACACACACATGCACACACAAACATACGCGCACACACGGAGTCCTGCACTAAAAGCGCATTTCTACTTTTCTCTCTCCCAGTCATGGTAAAGTGCTCTCAGTAGGGATAGGCTGAGACGGCGATGTAGACAATGAAGGTGGTCTGATACTCTATGCCCCCATCAGTGCCATAGGACAGGGCCCGCACCTTCATGCGGTAGGTGTGCGGCTCGCGCAGCGGCCGGGTGGTGAATAGGACGCCTTTCAGGTTCTCATCACGAAGTGCGAAGGGCAGTGTGGTGTCCTCGTCTATGACCAGGAAGGTGGTGCGTGGGTGCATCACTCCATCCTGTGTGTAGGCTACCAGACGGATCAGATCCTGGTTGGCGGCGATACCAAAGGGCAGAGACAGCAGCTTGTACTCCAGCGCGTAGGGGCTCAGAGCGCACTCCAAGTCATTGGGGGGGCAGTTCTTTAGACAGAAGCTGGTAACAGAAATGAAAATGAGTTTTGACTGACACATGGAAAAAAACAGTGCACTGGAGTGATGAATCCAAAGATGTTTGGAAATCTTGCATTAAACTGCAGTCACTTCAGAATTTTTCACTTAAAAATCATTTTTAGTCAAGGATTTTTTTCTTTTGGATGTAAAGGAATATTCAGCAAAAAACACAACTCGCCCCTAATGTTGCTGATCAGCCAAGACATGTTTGGAGTCTAAAGTTTGCTTTACAAGCTTTGTTCTAGGTCAGTGGTGCTCATTCCTGGCCCTGGAGATCTACCACCCTGGACCCAACACACCTGCTTCTGATTTTCAGATGCATCTAAAGGTCTTCATTGCCTAAGCTAAGTTAGATTAGGAGTGGAGCTAAACTCCACAGGGTGGTAGATCTCCAGGACCAAAATAGGGCACCCCAGCCACCCATGAGACCCCTTTTCCAGTTTGTGAAAACTTGAGAGTGCCCCAAATTTTAATTTCTGAGATGATCTAGGTCTATTTTTTTTAGTTCTTGTCATCACATCTACATAATTTCTAGCGTCAGTGAGAAATGTAGTGCTCAGACATGTCTTCTCCTACCCCGTGGCAGGGTCTCTCTGGTAGTTTGGTGGGCAGGGTGTGTCAATGCACTGGTAGCTGCCTCTCATGTTGAAGCACATTCTGTTCACACCACACTGAATATTCTGCTCCAAGCACTCATCAATGTCTGTAACGAGACGTTGATATAAAATCCAAACAAAGCATCTATTTTAAATTTACTTTCAAAAGATAAACCTTTTCGTTTTCTGATGCAACATTAAGTCCAAACTGTCAGTGTCTTTTTCTCACCTTGGCAGGTTTTGCCATTGGTCATGAGGCGATAGCCATTGGGACACAAACACTTGTGGCTGCCTGGTGTGTTCATACATTCATGCTGACACGTGTCTCTCTGTTCACACTCATTGATATCTACACAGAAACACAGATAAACACATACATGCAACATACGCTCAACATTTTTGGCTGTGTCAGTACCTCGGGAAATCATACAACTGGCTCTTTATCTACTTGCCTGGAATTTTTTTCTGAACAGTTCAAAAGCTGTAAAATGATACCCAACAGAATGGAAGTGCTCTAGTAGGCCATAATTAAAGGGCAGCTTGTTAGTAACTGGACAGTGAGTTTTTCAGCCCTGTCTTCAGTAAGGGAAATGATGGGGTTCAGGTTACTGACTTTAGCATGTAGTGGTATGGTTTGGGTTACCATCCTGAGGCAAAGTGAAGCACCATCTACTGTAATATGCTTCTATTATGTCAGTAATCACGTCAAATTTAAGAATAAGTGGATCAGTTCCACTGTCTTCCATGCTGACGCCGCAATGTTTCATAGATAAGGTAATGTGCTTCCTTTTGCTTTGGAGATTTTTTATCCACACTTGTGTCGTTCCATCACTTTGGTACACATTCTTTCAAATCCAGTGTGCCAGAGCACAGAGTAGAAACAGCGAAAATGTCAATGTCCAGTTACTTACAGAATACAAAGTACTGCTTTGGACAAAGATTTATGAATATTCTACAATATTCTACACATATGCAAGTATATACACAGTTAACCTTTCATGGGCTACCCTTTACATATCAGGCATAAAGGTAAAAACAGCTGCATCAGTTACCTAGGCACTGGTCCCCACGTGCTCTAAAGCCATGAGGGCAGGCCTTAACAGCCCTGCGAGAACGTGAGGGGACAGTGCTAAGCCTGTAGCGCCCCCTGTTAGCAGCATAGGAGTGGTAGCTCTGAGAAGCCAGGCTGTGGTAGCGATGCTCAGGGGAGGACTGTGAGGTGCGGAAGCCGTACGAGAAGCTCTCATAGCTTGGTAAGCGCTCCAGCCCAGCACAGGACTTTCCATCGCCCAGCAGGTGACGCCCCGGAGGACAAAGACACTTGTAGCTGCCCGGGCTGTTCACGCACTGGTAAGCGCAGGGCAGCGGCACCCGCTCACACTCGTTAATGTCTGCTCTCGCAGCAAGGCACAGCAGGGTCAAACAGGGGAGAAAGAGAGGAGCAAAAGAAAATAAGACACAAAGAAAAAGAAAAGCACATAATGGAACAGAGCAACGGTGGGGAGAGAGAGATCAGAAGAAGAACAAAGGTAAAGGTAAAGAATACAGGGAGGAGAGAGAAAAAGATAAAAAGGGGATCAGTACACAGCCCATACATAACGGCATGTCTGGCATGCAGGAACAAATGCCAAAAGGTTGCTCCCTGTCATTCGTTCAACATTGATTTCAATATAAAATCCACCAAAAGATGACCAAGTGATGTGATTTGAACTGTTCTTCAAGTCTACTAGACTGCATTCTGTAAATGCCATAGCAAAGCACAGAATTTAAAGGAACAGTTCAGTATAAAATCATACAAAATTTACACAATTTTCCCATGTCCCTAAATGTAGTCCATTTCGGCCTGTCAGGATCATGAAATTTTAGCTGAAAGTTTTTTGCCACATTAATAATCGTTATTAACAACTGAAATGTCTTTTAACTGTGTTTTGTTCATTGTATGTAACTATAAAAAGAGAAGCCTAAAGTGGCCAAATTTTCTGGTTACCTATCTCGCTCCCAACTGACACACAGACACAGCTCAAGCTCCAATAAACAAACATCACTCACTGCTGAACACCTAAACCATTCTGTTCATTGCCACATAAACGTGTGACTGTGAAAGCTAACAACTGTGGAAAATCATTGTGATCAGCTTAATAATTGCAGTCAGTTGTGAAATATAATCAGGAGACTAGCTAAGACTTGCATGGTTTCCAAAGTTTGCTTCTTTAATTGACTAGACTTGTGTGTAAACATTGTATGGCTTACTGTATTTATAAAAAAATGAAAAAAGCACAGCTTCAAGCTAGAGCTAGGCGATATGGCAAAAATTTAATTTTACTAGACTTAAAAAAGTTTTCATGATTTTATTTTAGTTAAACAATGAATGCAATTGTTTGAATGTAACATTTCACACACTGTGCTGCACTAGATTCAATTAAATATGACTATGCACTCTTTGTAATCAAACATACAGGTGGAAAGTATTTAGAAGTACTTAGGATATCCGCCATGTGCAGATAAAGCATATTGTGACATTATTATGATGTAATTTATCATAATATTAATAATATTGTCATGTTGCCCAGCCCTACATAACACTGCTACTACTGTTTTTAGCTATGCAGCTTTATACTGTTCTGTTTTGAATGATGCACTACATTTCAAATAAGGGAAAAACTGTGTACATTTTTGTGTACAAACTATTCCTTTTAGGTCAAAGACCCCATGCATGAGTAAAAGGTTAAAGGTAAAAGACAAGAGAACAGAGTAAAGACAGAACAGAGGTATGACAGGGCAGTGCCTTGCTGTGAGAGCAGACTTACCGGTCTGACACTTGTTTTCCAACTCCTTTCATGTACTGTACATGCCCAGTCTGACTGGGCAGCACAGCTAGTAGACCATATTCTCCATTCCTGTACTCTGGTCTATTGCCCTCATCTATTCACACAGATTTGTAGGTTTAAAGGACTCAAAGCAATGCAGCAATTCAAGCGAGCAGTGAGATATTTGCAGGTGTACAGCATGGGATTGGGCCATCTCAGGAAAACATTCAGCAGTCACAGAAGTGGAATGGAGTAACGCATTTGGTTGGAAAAAAAGAGATGGTAAAGCAGTTGAGTGGTGGGAGCAGCAGGCAACAGCAAAGCAGCGAGGGGCTGTGGGGTGTGTTTAGGTTGAGGAAATTTACATACCGAGGCAGGGCTGACCCACACCCTGGGAGCGGTAGCCCCTGGGGCAGGTGCAGTGGTAGCTCCCCCTGGAGTTCTCACAGATCTGGTTATACCTGCATAGGTGAGTGCCATCTCGACACTCATCAATGTCTGTGCAGAGAACATGGTACATCTCAGTAAAATGAATTACATCTCAGTAATATTAATATTAATTATTTTATTACACATTATAGGCCAAAAGTTTGTACACATCCGCTAATAGAAATGTGACATGAGCCAAAGGTCACCATGCACAATGCCAAAAGGTCAGCTAGAGGGGTATAAAGGTCCCTCAGCATTGGGCTGTAGAGCACCAACCACTGTGAAATGATCTGGAGTGGTGTTTGTGATCCAGAACTATTCATTCAATATCAGTACCTGACATCTCTAATGCTCTTGCAACCTGAATCTGACTGCAATTAAATCCTTACAGCAATGTTTTCAGCATCTAGTGTAAAAGTTTACCACAGACAAACTCCCTATTAATACCCTTGATTTCAGAAGATACAGTCGATGAGCAGGTGTCTACAAACGTTTGGGTATTTAGTGGTTATTTAGTAAGATGTGCCCAAACTTTTAACCGGTAGAGAATTTGCAGCTTCAATATTAGGCTCAACATACAGCAGATCAGTGACATTCTAGAATCATCAAAAATGATAACTATAATATAAACATATGATGGTAGCATATACATTGTCTCACTATTGAATACTGAGGAGCACACTGACCTACGCAGGTGCCGTTGGCTCCTTTGGTCATGCCGGTAGGACACAGGTCAATACAGGTGTAGCCACCCCGTGTGTTCTTACACTGCTGGTCTGAGCGACACACTCTCTGTCTACACTCGTTGATGTCTGGTTAAAAAAAGAGAAAAAAAACAAAAACATTTCTTTACAGCTAGTTGTTCAATACATTAGTGCTTAGCACTCCAGCGCTCCTCATTCTCAGGTCTTGGGAGCCATCGCACTACACAGTTTAATGTTTCTTTGCTCAAGCAGAGCTGTATAATTAGCTGACAAGTTGAGACACGCGTTATAGAGGAGGGGAGATATTAAACTGTGCTTCAGCAGGAATAGGACTGATGAACACTGAAAACACTTAGGTTGATCCTTGTTTTGATATTCTGATTTACCAATGCAGCGGCGGTTCCTGAGCTGGTACCCTGGCTCACAGGCACATCGGAAACTGCCGATGGTGTTGAGACAGTGCTGATGGCAAGGGCTGGACTCCTGACACTCATTTATATCTATTAAAAACAAACATTATTTTAAACCAAGCCCTAGCTTATGATGATTACAGGGTTTCTGCCTTTGTGCTTATAAAGAATTTCAATGTAGGAATACTCTGTATAAGGTCGTAGTCATTTACATCACAAAAGAGCCTCTATACCAGCTCCACTACCCCTTTTGTGAATGCTAATCTTCATTTTACATTTACATGGATAACAAGCAGTGTGTATTAAGGTAACTGTTTATCATTAATTCAATAAAAAAAAATAACCTGAACAGCTCAAGCCATCAGCTGTTCTCCTGAAACCCCGCCCACAGCGCATCACACAACGGTAGGAGCCAATGGTGTTCTCACAGTCCTGTCCATCATGACACAAGTGCCCGCTCAGTGAGCACTCATCAATATCTGAAGAAGAAAAAGAAGATATATAATTATTAAATAGAACAATTAAGGACAACAGCTACTGATAACAAACTATACCAATAGTAAAGTACATAATTATAGGTAGTTGTAAGATACAAGTGTATGTTTGATATATTGTATATAAAACTACATATATAAATACATGTAAATATATGTATATTATGCATGTACTTAACACATTTATGATATGTATATAAATACATATATATATATATATGCATATTGCTGCTGTCAGAAGAAAGCTTTGAATCTCCATTTTTGTCATTTTTCAGTTTTTGACATACCTTTTGCCCTTTACTTTGTGTGTAAATTTCATGAAGAAAGAACCAAAACAAACAGCCCAAAATTGCTTGGAAAAATGTCAGGTTCCATTGACTTGCATTAAAACAAAGTTTTTTCCTCCTGTTTGGATGTAGTCCTCCATGTAGTCCTCGAGTTCAGCACAAAGCATGATTAGATAAGTCCACAGACCGTACCCCAGTTTACTGGAATACTAACATTGTACAGTATATGCTTTTACTGAATTAGAGAATTAGAGATACCAATATTTTTTTTTAGATACAGATATTGAAGCTTTGAGTTTTGGCTGACACCTGATATTTTCAAAATAACTTCAAAAAAAGGTTTTCTTTCATTGAGATGAACATCTACTGACTAAAAAATACAGAACAAACGGCCCAAAATTGCTTGGAAAAATGTCTGGCTCCATTGACATGCATTAAAAGTAAAGCAGGTTTTTTCCTTCTCCTGTAAAGTTATCATTTTGGAGTCTTTTCTTCAGACAACAGCGATATGTGAAAAGGTCAATACAGCACTGAGCAGGAATTTTTCCAATCCTTGCCTGTTTCCAATTGTTGCATTACCCATTTGTTGAGACAAAGTGAAACAAAGTTACAGTTTGATGAGTAAAGATTGTAGAGAAATGTACCAACTTGGACTTAAGGGAACTGGAATTAGGGGTCAGAATGTTACAAATGACTAGTGAACCAATGCATGTCCAAGTTTTTATACATATGTTGTTAATGGTAAAACAGTGGTTAATAGGTTTTCCTTTCTTTTCAATATCCGTTTCTTGTTTAAATGGACTTTAAAGATACGTTAACGGCACAACTTTATTTCAAAACTCTTCTAAATCAGTAACAAGAACCTTTCATTAAAGTAGCTTTTAAAGGCATTGAATGCTTCAGACATCTCTTTCCCATCACCACCACTGTGAACAATTCTGACTCTAAGTTTCAAACTGAATTTGATAAATCACTCTAAATGACATTGTTTACAACTTGAATTAATTACAGAAACATTTTGAACAACCAGGTCAAAGAAAAACTGTTTATATAGGTAATATAGGTATATAGGTAATTCCCATTGTGCTATTATGGTACATGTGTTTGTATATGTTGTGCGCAGACTGCTGGTACCCTGGCATGTCCTGCCGTCAGCAGAGATGGTGAGTCCTCTGGGGCAGGAGCAATAGTATGTGCCTATAGCGTTATGGCAGGCATGGGAGCATGGGTTGCCTTCCACACACTCATTCTCATCTTCATCACAGCAGGCAGAAACACATTAAGAACTCAGTCAATCACAAGCTCAGTGAAAGACACATACTGTACATATACTTTGAAGGACACATGGGCTTCTATGTCACCAAATACTAACTAGACTAAACATTTATTCACATTCTATTTATCACATTCTATTTATGCCCTATTGAATCTTCATTTTGGTCATACAGTAAGAGGATGCTGCTGCTTTGAAAGCAGCATGCTGTCTGTTTTTTTTAAATCCGTTGCAAAACATACCAGCACAGTAGGGCCCAGCTGGGTCTAACAGGAAGCCACTGGGACACTGGTTACTACGCTCACCTGTGGATGATCGGAATGGTAGCCAATAAATATAAACATATTTACACCAGAGCTCTGGCTACAATTTAAGTCATAAGCATAACGTCCATGTCCCACCCTTGACAATAGTTGTGTGGATGGAGAACTCCAGTATTTCCTCTAGAGGGCGGTATTGAGCATTGACAGCAGAGGCATGGAGTGTCTGCACCAGGTAGGGCATCTTGCCTCTGATAGGATCATATGAGATGGTGTGGTTCCAGGAATAAGGCACACTCACTCTGTCTACACTGAACATACGAGTAGACAGAGCATACAGCTGCCCAGGACCTGTTTGGATGTAGTCCTCTGTGTAGTCCTGGAATTCAGCGCAAAGCATGGTTAGATAAGTCCACAAAGAGTTCTGCATAGCATTACTGGGATGCATCAGCATTGTACAGTATATGCTTTTACTGAATTACAGAATTAGGTATATCAGTATTTCTTTTCCGATACTGAAACTCTAAGCATCAGCCGATACCCAATACTTTCAAAATGTGCTTAAAAAAAATTTTTTTTTCATTAAGATGAACATCTACTGACTGTAAAATACAAATCAGCATTTTATTCATCCTTGCTATAATTAAATCTGCACTTAAAAACATTTTAATAAGGAATAAAAAGTAATGTATCTGATCCATTTCATACCTGATCATTCGACTGATTTAGTTTATTTTTGTGTTTTATGCTCATATGATTTATCATGCTACCAACTGACCAATAGAATGATAGCTTCCTAAAACATTAGCTTCACTTCGATACTACCACTTAATGTGAGTTATAACATCACGTAGATCATCATATACACAATTAAATCACTTTTTAAATCCAACCTTCACAAGCCTTTTTGAATATCTGATTCAGTAAATAAATGAGTAACATAAATAGCACTTATACATTCAAATCATGAGCTAAGACTGTAATGAACATGTTATCTAGTGCGTTTTAAAACACGGAGAGTAGTGATGTGGATTTACAGTTATGGAGAACACCAATATAGTTCATATTCCACAACGGAAGCCCTTTACACTGGAATGACAGTAGAGACTACACAGAAGTTCTACCTTGAGGCTAATGTCTGCATTGGAGGGCAACTGGAGGATATGCCCATTCACCACAATGTCTAAGAGCAGAGCACCATCTGTGTCCAGTCCCCGTGCCACATGAGTCATCCTCAGGATTTCCCCTTAAGCAAATATACAAGCATGTAATTATGAACACCTATCACATGTTGCAAAAAGCACTGGTAGCACAAGATAACTCTATAAAAGTAGGATACATGTTATGTAAATGCAAGTCTCGAACAAGGTTTGAAAAATCTGCAATATTTTACAGCTGGAAGATCAAAAAAAATTCCAATCCTGGACTGCACAATGTTTTTTTCTGCTCAAGCCCATTCCACTCACCTGTGGCAAACTCAACTTGAGTCTCTCGTCTGAAGACGCCATCTGTGAGGGTGTAGCCATTGACAGCCTCACCCAGCTCCTGTGCTGTGGTCCAGTAGATGGGATTTAGCAGAGATATCAGTTTTCTCATAGCAGGACCTGGAAAAAAAAATTACATGAGATGACACCAAACCAGAACTCAGGTGACTGTCACAACACTATCCATTATTTGTTAACACTATCCATGTTGCAGAGTTAATTGATAGTTTTTTTAAACCCAGCTTAGTAACAGTGAGTCTTCATCTGTGATCTTCAAAGTTACTGACCTAGGTTCCTGGGTATGTTGGTAATGGTGGCCTGTACCACTTTCCCTCCTGATGGACTACTGGAGATGGTGGCATTGAGGACGGCAATGCCAAATTCCACATCATTAATGTTGCCAATTACACTTCCCCTGGCCTTCTGAGGACCACCTGAACAACAGAAGAACATGTTATGTTTCTGGTTAGTCATGTTATTTGCCATAATTAAAGGACAATGCACTATTAGGCCTGTGGTTCCCAGTCCTGGTTCTGGAGCACCTCTGTTTTTTCCCCAGTCTAACACATCTTATTCAACTAATAACTGATTAATCAGCCCTTCTTGAGTTAAAGTGGGTGTGACAGCAGAGGAAAATGCTGAAATATGCTAGGCAGGGAAATAGGACCAGAGCTGAGAACTGCTGTAGGCTTTTTTGAGCTGAGCTAAGTCAAATTGATAAATGATAGAGACCTGGACATGGCTGGATATTACACTTGGATAGCTGTGTGGAGTCTCCTGGGCAAGAACGGCCTTTGTTGCTAGGAGATGGACTGTTACAGAGCCGTACCCTTGTCCGCTCCCCAACTCCACATGAGGCCGAACATTCACCCCATGGCTGCCACAGACCCCAGTTACCATCCACTGAGTATGCACAAACACACATACAAACAGGTATCAAGATTTAAGATAAAATTATATCTACAATTATTTGAACATGCTGTTATAATCTAAGACAACATCTAATTCTGTTTTTTGTGTAATCCCTGACTTTAATTTTAATGTGTCTGTGTTTATTTGTCTTACCAGGGCAACTTGCTGTACTACATTTCTGGATTTCTGTGTCTGTTCCAGCACACGCTCTACCCCCGTTGGCTGGTCGGGGGTTGTCACACGTTCTGTAGCGACGCATTTGACCTCCGTTGCAAGTCCTGCTGCAGCTGCCCCAACTGCTCCATGGGCCCCAGTTACCATTGACTGTTGGGGCAAGAGGGGCAATAGTTTTGATTTGTTCGCATGAAGCCCAAACCCATGTCACTAATATGGAATTGTCATCACTTTTATAACAAGTTCCATTCTTCTGGGAAGGTTTGCCACAAGATTTTGGAGTGCGTTTGTGGGAATCTGTGCACATTCAACGGAGTTCCTCAACACCAAACTTGTTTTTATGGATCTCCCTGTGCACAGGGACACAATCATGCTGGAAGAGAAAGGGGTCTTCCCCAAACTCTTGCCAAAACTGGAAGCATATAATTGTCTAAAATGCCATGGTATTGGGGGGAAATGTCCTTGAACCTAATTAATAAAAGTATTAAGATTAAGATTAAGATTAAGTGACCCTTAGTCCCACAACGGGGAAATTTCACCTCCGCATTTAACCCATCCGTGAAGTGAAACACCACATACACACTAGTGAGCACACACGCACACTAGGGGGCACTAACTTGGAATAGGAAGACTAGCTGATAAGGGTTGGTAAGTACTGGTCTTTGAGCCAAATTAATGAGAAAGTGTTACAAACAACGGACACAGGGAGGACAGGAGGGCCTGACAAAACAAGGCAGAGGAAATAAATTTAAAAAAACAAACATCTCAGGAAAATTAGACATATTGGGAATCAGAACTTGGGTCCAGGGACATTTTAAAAAAGTGAGGGGCGACGAAACCTCCAAGGGAGGGGTGATAGGGATGCTCAGCTTTGGGTATAAGATGAAATGTGTTTGGATTGTCTGCACATTTGGCTTTCCGAATGCCTTTCCTCTCAAAAACTGAACCTGTGGCTGAAGTTTGGTTTTTCATCTGCCTTTGACTTTTTGCAAGAATGCTTTTTCAATCTTTTTGATTCGTTACCCTTTTTTTTTTTTTACATACTTTAACACTTTTTCTGCATAAGAGAACAGATTAAGATAAGATGCGTTTATTGTCATTGCACAGTGTACAACGAAATTGAGCAGCAATCCAACGGCACTTCCTACATATAAAACAATTTAAACATAAGGCTAAAATATCTAAACATAAGGCTAAAATATATAAAGTGCAGATTTAAGGGGGAAAAAAAGGATAAAAAATCTTTAATATAAAGAAAAAGGACTATAAAACTACATATTCTAAACAGTCAATAGACAACAGACAGGTGAGGTAGCAGTTGTAGTTGCACATTCCTTGGACAGCTTATAGCGTTATATAATATTGCACATCTAAGAAATATTGCACAGAAAGAATACAGATTGCACTCTCGAGAACAAATGAATAATAAATAGAACAGAGGTGGAGTGGAACACTGGAACACTAGAACAGCATAAAGTGTCCTATGAAATCAGTGCCAGTAAAGAGCTGTAGTGGTGTTCAGTCGGTTCTACTGAGCAGTGTTCTATAGAAAGTCCTTGTCAGTGTGTGTTCGGAAGTGTTCAGTTCCCGTACAGCTCTGGGGTAAAAGCTGTTTTTGAGTCTGTTTGTCCGTAGATTAGAATGAAAACTTCAACTTAACATTAATTAATTAGTAACGTTTTTCCACATCATCTGGGACTTTGGAGCTGAGGACGGGGTGCTCTTGAGTCCCGACAGTATGCTATAGCCTTAACATTTGCATTCACTGGTAGGTAACATTCATCTTTCACCGAACTCAAATTTGTTCATCACAAACATGTGAACTCAATAATTAGTTGGGGTAGTTTGTTAACAATTTAAGCATCTAGTGATAATCTATTAGGGTCTCCACATGTTGTGACGACACAGTTTGCACCTTTGCATTTCACTTTCATCACTGCAACTGCTTCTGCTTTCTGCTTCTAATTGGCATGTGTTGTATGCCATGGCTTTCTAGACATGCATAGCAACAGTCACAATCTGAGATTGTGGTCCAATATTTCTGAGAACTTTTCAGTTAAAATAATTTCTTGGCACTAAACCAGACACCAGTGAGCACATCCCATCAAGCATTCTAAAACCTCTGATTTGAATTTACAACTGAAAAACTGTTTTATGATTTTTGTCTGTGACAGCATGACTGTCATCATGCCTAATATCTTCATCTTGAGAGACAGACTGTGTGTGTTTGTGTGTGTAAGCACTCACTAGGACATGGTTCACTATTGCAGAAGTCGATGTGGATATCATTTCCTTCGCACTGCCTTCCTCCATGCTGAGGGGCTGGGCTTGCACAGAGGCGTGTCCTCTGCCTGGTTCCACCTCCACAGGAAACGCTACAGGCTCCCCAGCTCACCCAGGACGACCACTTACCATCCACTATAGTGGAAAAGTGGTTTCAAAATTTTATTAGTGAACACCCTTGTAATTATGTCTATCTACTCTTTGAGGCATCTAGGTACACTGGATTTCATCTTAAATAAGATCTCAAAACCATTACTGGATTCCTGCAAACCAGCTACGTGCAGTTTTGCTTTCTCCTTCTATTAGCTTAGAGATCAGCTCTTGAAGAACTTAATAAGTGGACAATCAGTAGAATCAGACATGCTAGAGCAAGGGAAACAGTTGGATTCATTAAATCCATAGAACTACTGCCTACCATGAACTCATTTAAATTAACATACCGTCCATAGAGAACACATTTTTGTACATTTTAATGCACAATTAGTATTTATTTGTTCAATTTAACATATGAAGCAAAAAAGGTTATAGCACATTATATATTTAATTTTTCCAGTATGTTAACTCACTTTTACAAAATGTAATTTGACCAGGATTTTCACATTTTTGCATATGACTGCATATTTAAGGTATTTTTTATTTATGATAATTTTATAATACACATAACATTAATCATAAGCTTATCTCATAGATTCTTCTTCTGTTTAATCAGAGTGCCTCTGTTTTGTCTAAATCTGTATTATCAGTAACATAATTTCATTATCCAGTGCGACGCAAGGGAGGACGAGGTCCCTTTTTAAGACTTCTTAAAAAGTTCTTCCAATCTTTTTTCTATGCATTCTTAGAGAGTTTTTCTTGCCTCTGTTGTAAAAACTCACTAAACTTATTAGCTGTCTGGATCCACATTTCTATAAACCTGCATCGGAACAATGTCTGCTGCAAAAAGTGTTATATAAGTAAAACTAAATTTAATTTTGAAAGTTACGGAATATTACTGAATTTAACTGAATCAGACCTTCACTGAACTGACCAAACAAAATATGAATCAGTCCCAATCTCCTCAATATTCTCCTCTTGCAGCTAATCTCTTACCAGGGCAGTTCCTCTCTGTGCACACTTGAGTTTGTGTGTCTGCTCCCTTGCATGGGGGTCCATCAAAAGAGGGTGGGGGGCTGTTACATAGCCGGATTCTCGTCTGCATTCCCTTGCCACAAGTCTCACTGCAAGGGTTCCAAGGTAACCAGGTACCCCAGTTCCCAGCCACTGAGAGATACACAGACAGAGAAATGTTTAGTCAAAACTGCAAGCTAGTCTAAAAAATTATTTAGCCTAAATAATGATTTGCGAGTTAGGCTGGAGTTCTGGGCATTTTTTGGATGGTGGCATGTCTGACAAAGATGAGTAGCAGTAAGGATATAAGGTGATGGCGGGCACTGTGAAAAACTTCACAAGATAAGGAAAGTAGAGCTGGGAATTTATAGGACATTAGATTGGAAGGAAGGAGGGGTTTGAGGCAGGATCCTCCCACCAAATTTGGTTTTTCTAATACTTGCATTTTCACAGTTGTCTATTCTATACTATTGTTAAAAAGACAGCAGTTCATTCTAAACTGTTGGTAAAAGGACATATTCAAAATCATTTTGTCCAAACGTGGTTAAGAGGCCTAAAAGGTCTGAGTGCTGATGAGTGCTGACAACACAAAAAGGGAATAAAATGCAAGGAGCAAAATACATTATTGTAAGTGTTCTTTTGGCTCAAAGTATGTGATGTATTTTGTACTTTATATGCTGATTATACAGTTATATCTTTATCTTCATGTATTAAAGAGTATTTAGGGCAATGTTCAGTCAAGTATTTATATGCGTCTTCTTACTGGATTTGGTCTGAATGTATCTCCAAATTTGCCTTTTTATTTGGCCTTCATGCCAAATACCAGCCTTTAATGGCCTTGGGTATTATTGTGTATCTTTATCCTACAGAGAGGGAAATTTCAATTGGATTTCTGATGACCTGTATCATCACAACCAGGATTATAAAAGAGTTGGAGCATCTAGTGGACATTCTGGGTCCATTCAGTATACCTGCTAAAAGTCACTGCAGGGAGACTTGGTTTTCTTACTTTATAGAGTGAAACTGGTTGTTGGAATGTGCTTTCCAAACATGTCTCAAATTGATTCTATGTAACTTGATTCAAACAAAAAATTCTTGATTTCAAGTAAACCCAGCTGAGTGTTACAGTAAAATGGTGCCAAACTCTGCTTGACATGCCTTTTTGTATCAGTTCATTATTAAGTTCTTCTGTGACTTAAATCAGTCACGAATGAGCAAGGAAACAGTTCTGCTGCCCTCCCGCATTGTGGACTCACCAGGGCAAGGTCTGATGCTGCACATGATGACCTCCACTGCTCTGCCCTCACAGGCCCTGCCCCCATGCTGTGCTGGAGGCTTGCTGCAGGTTCGAATCCTTGTTCTGTTCCCCTGACCGCAGGTACGAGAGCACTCCTCCCAATCGGACCACTCAGACCACTGACCATCCACTACATGGATGTACACACAAAGACACGGTACGATTACACATTTATGAGTGTCCATCAAAGGCCTACATGGTAAAATTATAACAATAAATGGCAAAAACAAACATTAAAAAAAAAATATATCAATATTGTGTTTTTGTTAGTTTCAGGAGGTAAAAGAAGTCAAGCCTTTCACTTGCAATAGTTAGCAGAATTAACAGTTGAGAACTGGTTTGGTTTTCTTAAATCAGATGTAACTTTTTTTCTTGAATTAAAAAGTACAAAATTATAGACTTAACACTAAGAATCAGTAAATATACTAACAAAATCATAATTGATACTTATCCAAGACAAATGATACATTGTGATATTTGCCCATATTACTCCATCAAATATAGTTGTACTGAAAATAGCATAAATAAAGTGGAGCGGACATAAGCCAACTAACCTGGGCAGGGTTTGCCTTTGCAGCTGCGGGTCTCAGAGTCTGAGCCAGCACAATGGTGGCCACCGTTGGCAGGCCGGGGATTGTTACACTGTCTCAGCCTCTTCTGAATGCCTGTTCCACAGGATACACTGCAGGCACCCCACTCCATCCACTCAGAGAAGCCTCCATGTACTGACATAAACAGAGACTGTTCTTACCAGCAGATCTCAGATTCTAACTTCAAAAACCAGCACACACGACACTAACTTGTATAATAGGTGCACGATTGACACTAAAACATAAAAAAGTGTTATAAAGTGCATAAACGTTTAACTCACCGCGTACTGTAAGGGCCATGCGCACCAGGGCAGAACCCATCAGGTTGCGGGCCACACACTCGTACTCAGCCGTGTCCTCTTTCTGAGCATTGCTGAGCCGCAAAGAGCCATTTGACAGTGTGGTAATGTGGTCATTGCTCAGCAGGGGGCGCCCATGGCTGGCCCACTCGATGACAGGTATGGGCTCACCCTGTGCCTGGCATTTCAGCACTACAGTGGACCCTGAATCCACCACTGTGTCCACTGGCTCCACCGTGAAGACAGGAGAACCTGAGGGAGGAGACCATCACTAGTTCAAGACCAAAAAGCTATGGAGAATAAAGGCTCTACCAGTGTCCAACTTCTTCAACTCTTGAAGTTTAATGAGGACAACAGAACTGCACAATTTAGTATGGTCTCTGCACGAACCCACCTCAAGTCAAAAGACTTCTGAGAATTACACAGACCAGATACATTTCACCGATTTTATTTACAGATAAATAATTCAAACTCAGATCATTCCAGAACTATTACTCCTCAACAGCAACATGGCCTACCATGAACAAGTGTGTCAGGGACATAGCTATATCCTCTCAAATTTCTGACTGCTCAAAACCAAAAGTGTCAGTGAAAATGCTATTATAATACAGGTTGAACCCCTAAACAGCATATTTGTCCATTCACATACCTGTATTTCCATCAACATTTAAAAAAGCAACCTTTGATCATCACCAATTTTCAGCAGCCACTATCATGATGGCAACATGCATGCTACTGTGTGACATCATTACAATACTGTGTGGCACCATTACAATAAGGCATGGAATGACAATTTTTTCCCGCACCAGCACTACCCTGCTTGACTCTTTCTGTAGATTGTGGGATTTTAGTTAACTGAGCTAGTTCATAGAGGGGACTACACACCAAGCTATAGTGAGCTAGCAGTAAAACAAAGATGAAAGAAAAAAGTCCAGTTCTTAGCCAATCACCACAGACATGTGCTTCCAGTGCCGTTAAATATAGGACTCTGGTTAATTAGCCATCAGTTGTTTTAGTAACTAGGCAGTTAAATGTGAAGTCTGCAATCATGTGCTGTGTTAAAATTTTTTCAGTTATTTTAACAAAATGAATTAAGCTGGTTGGTGGTTATGGACAGAATGGGTGTAGGTTTCCTTACTCTGTATGGTGAGAGTGACTGTCCTCTCCACAACTCCAGCATCATTTGTAGCCACACACACGTAGTTACCTGCATCCTCACTCTGAAAAATAAGAAGCAAACAAGAAAAGAGTGTCTTAAGAAAGAATGCTTAAGAAAGAATGATTCAAATGAATAAAAAACAGTTATTCATCTATACTCCTTTTATGTCTTCGAGCTTGGTTATATGGTACGGCCTTACGCGGTTTATATACTGAAACTATTTTTTTCTGTACAGCTAAAGTGTAAAGATATCTATTAAAAGACTATTAAAAGACTGGCATTGGGCAGCAGTACCACAGTGCCATAAATGGCCAGAGAGCCATTGTCCAGTTGGCGGATGCGGTTGCTGATCTGAATGGCGACGCCCTTCTTGCTCCATTGGATGGTGGGCAGGGGATCTCCCCGCACCTCACAGTTCAGAATGGCATTCCCGCCCAGAGGCTCAATATGGTTTGAATGGATATCTCCGTCTATAATAGGTGGCTCTAGAGAGACACAGAGGAAGGACATAATCAGGTGTTAAATTCTTAATACTACTCTATAAACAGATGCAAAGGCACATTTGACATTTAGGAAACCTGATCTGTCCAGGACATTAATACAGGCACAAAGCGTCAGCATTTCAGGAGAGTTGCAGGGTACCTTTGACATAGACGAAGCCCAGAGATTTTATGGATCCCACACGGTTCTCTGCCACACAGGTGTATGTGCCTGCGTCATGCTTACTGACATGCTCAATCACAAGCTCGCTGTGCCCATTCACATGGTCATAATAAGCTACAAGCACAAACAGGGAGGCATAACATAATCAGTGATGTAACTGTGGAATAGCATTCTTATAAAAATACAAGAGACTGAACTTTGCAAAGTTTGCAAAAAAACAAATACCTTTTTTCTGTAGTTTGGCTCTTTAATTTTGTATTATACGCTCACTTCAGACAATGTCAAGATATTAAATAATCTCAGAATGACTTATGTATGTGATTTGAGCAGCTTAAGTCTGAAGTTTTTCTGTACTTCTACAAATTAGATAAATTAGACATCATTTGCTTTCACAGCAGAAATAAAACTGCATTAATAACTAACTAGAGTGAGGTAAGCCTGAAAATATTTATTTTATTCAGTGAAGGTGAAGCATAAAACAATATATAGAGAACAATGAGAGGCCCTTACCGGGGATGATGTTATTGTTGAATGACCAGGTAATTTTGGGTGGAGGGATGCCAATGGCCCCGCAGGTAAGGAGAAGCTGCTCTCCTTTGTTGAGAGCAACATCTCCCAAAAGCTCAGTGAAAGCTGGGTGCGTGTGCACAGATAGAGTGATGGTCCGACTGTCCTGCCCCACTGAATTGGAAGCCACACATGTGTAACTCCCAGCATCCACAGGCTGTATTCAAAAATGTATGGAAAGAAAGAGGTGGATTAGAAAACGGTTAACGGAATAGCTCGGCAAAAATGTATGTTGATCAGCCAAGACATGTTTAGTGTCTAAAGTTTGCTTCTTTAGTTTTGCATTGGAGCTTTGAAACTAATGTAGGTAACTTTTGTCTATTTTATATTTTTTATAAGTCATATAGTGCTAGAAACTGCAGAAAAATTAAAGTCTGGCACAAAACTTTGAACACAAAAAATGTCTTGGCTGACTAAGTATTTCTGAAAGTATATATAGCTGTAGATTGCTTCATCATTGCTAGTGAAATGTCATATGTTAATAGCAACAGGAGGTTGTCTCAAACCTGAATGGTGTCTATAATAAGCTCTCCAGAGGGCAGGATCGTGTATTCTCCTACTGAATCTGTCAGCGGGATGCCCTCTCGCTCCCAGCTTAGGCTGGGTTGAGGGACGCCTTCCGCCACACATGACAACAGGGCCTGGGTGTTCTCCACCACGGACACCTCTGGTTCACCTTCTCGGATGGAGGGAGGGACTGGAAAAAAAAGGCAGCAACTTGAGAGTTACAGAAATAGTACTAGGAATGGACATGGCTTTACAGGTATCTGAATTCATCTTAGCTTTTTTTTGAAAAGCATGCGTAGTTGGCACAGTAATTGAAATAATATCTTTTCATTTTAAAAATAATGTTGGTCGATGATGTTTAAACATCATTGGTCAAATGACGTTTTGTTGATTCGAAAAGACATCAGTGGACAGTGAAATGCATCCTTTACAGGGAAACAATTTAGATCTGCCGTTTTTCAGCAAACTTTAGTCAAGAGTAAAAAAAACAAAACATAAAATGTGCAAACTATTTTTTTCAGATTTTGACATCATTTGAAATTGACATGTGGCCTTTGTAGATCATTTCACGATGAATGGAGTAAAAGACATGACCTAAAATGACTTGGGAAAAAGTCTGGTTCCATTGACTGACTTTAAAATAAAGTATGCTTTTTTCTTGTCCTATAAAGTTACTATTTTGTAGATACGATCTGATAACAGCGATACACATAAATAACAAAGTAAAAACTAAGTAAAAAGTTAAAATCAACAAAACAAAACTAGGGTACTAGAGTACAATGTACAGTGTTAATTTGTGCAAGTTATTTTGTTGGCAAACTGGTAGTAGATTAAATCACACAGAGACACAACAATAAGATAAATCACTAAATCAACCAAATGATCCACTAGGGATCTTCTGCTAGCTGCATGCAATAAATAAACATTAATGCCTTTATAATGAATATAAAATGCTCTTTTTAGATTCATAATATAAAATATTTTCTCAATTGAGCATTTAAATGTAATTAATTTAAGTATGTGGGTATTTCCTTGACTACACTGTGTTTCTAATGCCCCTCTCTGACTCACTTAGTATAGTGAGGCTCATGTCCACACTGCTGCTCCCAGCCACATTGGCTGCAGTGCAGGTATATCTGCCCGTGTCTCCCGGCTGGGCGAAGGCCACATGCAGAGAGCCAGAGCTCAGAACACGCTGGCGCACAGACTCAGCCAGCGGCTGTCCATCCTTGTGCCAGCTCACTGATGGTGTCGGGTAGCCCTTGGCCTGGCACTGCAGAGTCACTGAGCCATCCACAGCCACAGTATAGGATTTTGTGTTTGAGGTGATGACTGGAGGAACTGTAAAATGGAACAACAGGCACTTTTAATTTTGTGTGGCTTAATAAAAAATTCACAAAACTAGTGCGTTCTGTTTGACCAATCACACTGAAAACAGCACACACATTATTTGATGTTCTAACTTGTTTTACTGTTTTGCAAATATGTGTTCATTCCAAATTTGATGTCTGCAAACATTCCAAAAAAGTTGGGACAGCAGCATGCTTACCACTGTGTTATATCACCTGTCATTTTATCAACACATAATCATTTGAAGACTGAAGACATCAATTGATTCAATTGTGAAAGCGGATTTTTTGCCATTCTTCCTTTATGCAAGCGTATGCTACATATTGTGTTTCACAATGTGACACATGTTTTCAGTGCAGGCAGGCCAGTCTAGAACCCCCACTCTCTCTTCTAACACATGCATGATCTGGGTTGGCGCTGTTGTGCTGCAGTAAGCATGTATGTCACTGACCAAGGACAGCGTTAGTTAACCATGCCATGGGCACTGATACAAAACTATACCATGACAGATCCTGGAAGCAATCCGGTTCTTTTCTTCTTTGATGTTCTTTGAACATATTGATGTTCGTTTTATCCATAAACAATCTGACTGACTTATCAGCCCAAAATACACATTTCCACTTATCAGTCCAGTTCAGATGAACTCAAACCCAGAGATGGTGGTGGTATTTCTGGATGTTGCTGACATATGGCTTCCTCTGCACATATTACAGTCTTAATACACAATTGCGGATGCAGCAATGAACAGTGTTTATTAACAACGGCTTGTCAAAGTATTCGTGAGCATATGTGGTAGCTAGTTTTGATTGCAGTGCCATCTGAAGGATTTAAGTTTATGGCAATTCAGTTGTATTTTTGGTTTTGTCATTTACACACAGAAATTCCTCAGGATTCCCTGAATCTTTTGATGATACTATGCATTGTAGATACTGAAATACCTAAAATTCTTCTGCAACTCATTGAGGAATGTTGTTCCTAAATTGTTGGAATATTCGCTGTAGTGATTATTTCTCTTTCCTGTTATTTCCCCCAAATACAAGTCATAATGGATTCATAAATATTCCTTCTGTTTTTATTCGCACTTTTCTGAAATTGAGGTTTGTATCTCATTAACTGGATGCACTGGGAGAAAGTTAAACAGTAAAATGCACTAATGACTGGCCACTGACTGTGGTCAGTCATCTTGCCTTACCTTGCACCCGGAGTTTTGTTTTGCCCAGTGCTGTGCCTGCTGGATTCTGGGCCACACACATGTAGGTTCCAGCATCTTCCACTTTGGCCCTTGAGATTTGCAGGCTGCCACTGGGCAGAACAGTGAAATCACCTCCTGTTCATAAAGTGTCAGGCAAAGTAATAGAACAGAATTGCTTTAGTAAAGTTAAGGAACACTTCAATGACAACTGATAATGTGAATAAGACTCGCTGAGGAACGTACAAATGAGCTCATGCTAACTGCATTCCACTATCTCTCATATCTATCATTCAATCTTAGCCACATTAGCATTCAGAGGTGATGCTTATCTTCGGCCTCTTTAGCACACAATTTCTTTGATGACACAAAGACCCCGCATTGCAGATCCAGCTCTTACCAGAGGTGAAGATGTTGATGCCCTCTTTCTGCCAGGTGATGGTGGGGCGAGGGGAGCCCACAGCACGGCATGGCAGGGTTATATGGTTGTTCAGGATCACATCCAGTGTTGAGGGGTGAGCTTGAATCACTGGTGGCTCTGGTAAGTACCAAGACATAGCAGATTATATGCTTTTTACCATAATTGTATTCTTATTATGAACTCATGATGGAGCTAGGACAACTGGCTGTAAAGATGTAGTGAAAAAGTCTTGCAAAGGTTTGTTAACATACAGCAGCGATTTCTTACTATTTTCAGGATATTCTGCAACACTAAACTTCATATCAAAGTACACAAAGTAAATTTGGCCTAAATAATGATTTGACATTTTTCTAACTTACTGTTAAAAGCATATTTTAGCGCCAGTGATGGATTAAACCGCTGGAAGGTTTGAGTGATGACAAATGCTGATATCATAGGGGAATAAATAGCATGGGATATTACATTATTATGAAGCTACTACATGCAATGTTGTTTACTTAAAAAACATGACTAGTCATTAATATGTAAAGTCATTATAATTTGACAAATAAAAAAACCCTCATTTGTATTAAAAACATTTTGAAACGCTAGGTGTCCCCAAACGTTTGTGTATATCATTACATCTAAGAGGCTGCCTTTACAGTTTGAAACAGAGACTAATGCTTGTTGTGAAGCACATTAGTATAATAAGAATACCTGTGGTTGCTGCCCTGACTTGATTATCTCTGTTTCCTTACCCTGCACAATGAGCTGGACGTGACGATGGGCAGATCCAGCAGCGTTCTTAGCAAAGCACGAGTAACGCCCAGCATGACTCAACTCTGCAGCGGTGATTTCTAGAGGACCTAAGAGAGAAGATTGTACCACCAGTATTTAGAAACAGCACATTAACTCTAAAAAAAAAAACGTTCAGTGGTTATATAATGAGTCTGGTTTTATATCTGACATACAATATTTTTGTATATTATTAAAGACTCCTGATTAAGAGTTAATTGTTTTACGGTTATTTCACTGTGACTTATGAATCTTATCTCAGAAGTGTCTCTTTCCTCTGAAGTACATCATTTTAGTTTCACTCTTAATTAGGTTGTTAGGTATCTGCACAGAGACAAACTCACCTGACGGGAGTGTCTTGTACCCCTCTCCCTCTTTCGCAAGTCGCATCCCATCTTTGCTCCAGTGCAGGACAGGTTCGGGCACCCCAGATGCAGTGCAGCCAATGACCACTGGAGACAGTCTATTAACCACTAGCTCTGTGGCCTCATCAGCAATAGATGGTGGCACTACAGAGAAAGGCAGTGATTTACTTAGTAGTCTTAAGATTAATAACTAACTAATAAATATGCATTTGTTATCCTACAGAGAGAATCAAAGTAAATTTTAACAGATTTTAATCTGTGAATACCCTGGTTAAACAAAAATACAAAATAAAAGTGCTTTGGCACAAGTAACGGGCTCTCACCTTGTACAGTGAGTTGGATAGCTCTGCTCTCTTGACCTGCCTCATTGAACACCACACATTCATACAGCGCTGTGTCTTCTACCGTGGGCGCTATGACAACCAGCGAGCCTGATGAGAGCAATCTTTTGGCACAAACAAATAATTTGCATTAGTGTCAAAAGGCTTAATTAAAAGACTTAGGATTAATCATATACGGAAAACAGCAAGCATATAATAACCTCACAGATACAGGATAATTATTTACAGAACTGCTCATTGTTGAGGGCATTCAGACATGCAGCATACACTGAAAGAGGCAATAAAAGAGGAAGAAAACCTGGCTGAACCTGTACATATTCTGGTTCTGGTCAGTGTTCAGAGGGCGAGTGTCTTTGGTCCACGTGACGGAGGGCTTGGGGATACCTGTCGCCTCACAGGACAGGGTTGTCTGGATGTTTACGGTTACCGTGACATTAGTGGGACCATCAGCAATGGAGGGGGGCACTGGGGTTTGAGCAAACGGACAGTAGAAACAAAGTCAATAAGAATAGTTTAGGGGATAAAAACTAATTTATGCAGTTTTCACCTGATCCCAAATGTAGATAAGCCAAGACATGTTTGGTATCTAAATTTTGAGGCAGTTTAGACCGTATGATGTACTGTTTTTTATGAAAATGGACAAAAGTATAGAAGCAGTCAGTTTATGCCCATTTTTATGGATAACAGTATTTCATACAGAATGTATCTTGTTTAAAGCTGAGCTGTTAATTATTGCTAGGGTTTCACAATATTTAACACTCATTTTTTCACAGTAAAACACTGTATTCATTATTTTATTGTGAAATCACTACCTTTTCTACAGTAACATGGCAAATTACTGTGAATTTTTAATTTGTTGAGCTCTACTGTACAGCATTATGAGATAAGACAGCACCTGAGAATCAAAAAAGAACACTTTAATAAAAACATTTGAATTTGTGGCCATGTCTGGGCAAATCATAAGGAATATTAAACTGAATATAAATATGAAAGTGCACTTTAAAAATGCATACCTGAGATATCCTTTGCATATATAGTGCAAAACAAATTGAACACACATTCATAGTAATTTTTTTATTTAAATGTTCTAAAATAATATATTTAAAGGTAGATTTACAGTAAACTACTTGCATTATTTTACATTACATTATTTTGCATTACAATAACTTTTTAAATTACTCTATAATTACAGCTTATTATTGCAAGTATACAGCTACATCACTCATGATCCAGGTGACAGTGATGTCACACTGTGCAGTTGCTATTTTACTGTTGATATGATTCCGTAAATTACTGTGAAATTAATTCAACTAGTATCTGTTAATTTACTGTAATTTTACAGTGATTTTTTGTACAATGCATATATTAAACAACTGCATTCTCCAGCCTTTTCAATTTCTGAGGAACACATAAGGAAATCATGAACCATTGTGCCAAAACCTAAAAGAAATGACCACTATCCAGTTCATACTGCTGAAGTGAAAGCCCCTGTAGTTGCTTTAGGCAATTACACAGGCCACATTTTCATCTTTTTTCACTTAGAAAATAAATAAAACATGCAATTTAACTGGGCATTCAAACTTTTGCATACAACGGTATAGTTTAAGTGGTGTTACTCACCGTAAACCTGCAGATCCACTCTCTTGCGCTGGGTGCCTGCCTGGTTGGTGGCCATGCACAAATAACGGCCTGTATCGGTCACCTGGGCTGAATGGATATGTAGAGAGCCATCCTGAGCAAACCTATACCTGTCCACATGGGAGAGCCAGGCTTTAGTTCAGCTAGAATGAATGGAGTAACCTGAGGTGATTTATCGTGGTGTACAGCATTTGGAGAGGCTCTATACTTTTTAACAGACCTGGGACTATTTCCAGCCAGAATGGCTCCATGTTTCCTCCATGTCACACGTGGGGCAGGGACCCCACTCACAATACACTCCAGAACCGCCGGCTGGTTGATATGTACTGACACTGCCTGAGGACCATCCTTAATAGTAGGAGCAACTGGAGACAAGCATGCATACAAAAGTAAATTGGATAGACATTTTAATATATTTGACATGACTCTGTTAGAGACACCTATCTTGTACCTCTACTCTGTGGGCACTTTATTTGCAAAACGTACCTTATACGTCCAATATTTAGGTGTGCAATTATGGGTAGGTACTATTATCACAAGAGTGACACTGACACAGTAGTGACAAGAGAGTGTGTGTGCTGTTAATACCGGTGTATCAAATACAGCAGCACTGCTACGGTCAGCGTAATTCCAAATTCAAAGTGTCCCACCATTTAAAAACATCAAGCCTAGTGCAACACTGTGGTTAGAAACTGATTAAGGGATAGATGATGAGTAACATAAATTGTACATGTCCCTAATTATTTATTAGTTATTTCCACTTATCAGGAAAGTTGCTCACCATTCACACTGAGATTGAAATGCCTCCTTGTCTGCCCAGCGATGTTGCTGGCCATGCAGGTGTAGCGAGCCGCATCTCCCAGCTCTGCATTATTGATCTGCAGATACCGGCCACTGGACAGCACACGCACCCGCGGAGACACCTGCAGAGAGATGATTTAACATGCATTAAGAAGACAAGGTAATGTAGTTGGTCAGGGCTTTATCAACACCAAGGACCAATTTCACATGAGTATTAGAAGAACGCTATATGGACAAAATTATGTGGACATCTGATCATCACATTTATATGAGCTTGTTGGACATCTCATTCCAAGACCATTAGCATTACAATAGAAATAAATCTCACTCGGTGGTTGTCACAACCTTCACACCATTCTTCTGAGAAAGATTTTCCATAAGATTTTGGAGTGTGTCTGTGGGAATTTGTGCCAATTCAGTCAAAAGAGTATTTGTGAGGTCAGGCACTGATATTGGGCAATTCATTCCAATGGTGTTTAATAGGGTTGAGATCAGGGCTTTGTACAAGCACCTGGAGTTACTCTAGACCAAACTCATCAAACCACGTCTTTGTGGACCCGGCTTGGTGCACAGAAGCAGTCATGCTAGAACAGTGGTACTGCTGTTAGGCCTTCCCCAAACTGCTGCCACAAAGTTGGAAGCATATAATTGTCTAAAATGACTTGTGTTCTGTAGCATTAACATTGCTCATCACTGGAACTAGGGGAAAGAGCCCAAATCATTATTCCACCGAACATTACTATTGGCACTATGCATTCTGAGTGGTAATATTCTCCTGGCATCTGACAAATTGAGGTTTGTCCATCAAACTGACAGATAGTAAAGCAAAATTCATCAGTCCAGAGAACGTTTTCACTACTCCAGAGTCCAGAGGTGGCCTCCTTTACACCACTTCAGCAGACCCTAGGCACTGTGCAGTGATCTTAGGTTTGTGCACAGCTGCTTGACCATGGAAAACCATTTCATAAAGCTCCTGATGGATAGTTCTTGTGCTGATGTTGCTTCTAGAGCCAATTTAAAAGTCTGTAGTGAGTGATACAACAAAAGATGATTTTACACACTACCCACTTCAGCACTCGGCAGCTCTGCTTTTTGCGTTTATGGTCTACAGCTTCATGGCTGAGCTGTTATTGCTCCTAGATGCCTCCATTTCAAAGTATAGCACTTACAATTAACCGATGCAGAAATTTCACAAGCTTGACAGTATGATTACATTGTTATGCGCATGATGTCATACGTTTATTAGCAAATATAATAATAATTAGGAGGGGTGTCCACACACTTATCATCATATAGTGTACATAAAGAGAATGTCCAACTCAGTAAAGAGAATGTATATTTAGCACAAATATGCTGCCAAATCTAAGCAGTTTCCTCCTGTTTCCCCAGTGAATGTACAGTCCTAAGCGATTGCTTGGGCACCCCTGTACACAGTTCTTTGTACAAGTATTGTTTATTTGCTGACTTTAACACATTGGGAAAAAACATGGTGTGGGCACATTTTATATTTATGTTTTTCCAATATATTAAATAAGCAGATAAATACAGTAGAAACTCTGCACATAATGTTCACAAAAAGGCTATATCTAACATTGTTATCTGCAGAGAATGTGCATATGTGCAGAATGTGTCTATTTTCACTTAGAAAAAGAATAAAACTGTAAACCGGGGTGTTCAAAATGTAACTGCATTGAAGTATACAGGACCCCCGACGCATTAGATTTTATGGTTCTATCCTGGACATATGCACTGTAATTACTGGAAGTCAGAAAAAGTAAGCTGTATGAGTGGAGATCATAAAGCCCTTTATGTATGTTTGTGTGTGTGTTTGTACCTTAAGTGGAGATCCGTCTTTGAGCCAGGAGAGTGTGGGAGGCGGCACAGCATCTGATTTACATTCAAGGGTCACTTGCCTGTTCTGAAGCACCGATACATCTTGGACACCGCTCTCTCCAGCAATGTTGGGTGGGACTGTGGTTACAACGTTACATGTTACAGACAGTGGAAGTGTTAGTGTTTTCAAGACATGCCAAATGCCGCTATGCTGTACCCACCATGCACTCTGACCAGGAACTCTTTGTCATCATCCCCTGCGGGGCTGGTGGCCAAACAACTGTACCGTCCAGTATCTTCAACCTGCAAGATTGTGTCAGAGGCAAGCAATACAAGAGAAAGTCTGTAGAAATCACATTTTTAATATACAATTACTGTATATTTGGGAAAAATTTAATGCGAACCATGCAAAAGTTATGGCTCATTTTATTTTTTATGTTTTATCTTTTCTCAGTGTATTAAACTAAGTAATTTAGTAATTAAACTAACTAATTACAATACAAACTAAGGCAGCTGTTAGGCTAATTAGATTTTTAAAAATTGCAAAACAATACAATACACATGAATGGATGGGAAAATTGGCAATTATAACAAATCATAGTTCAGCTTTGACAAAATACACAGAGCACACAGCTCATGGTTAGTGGACTGCGTGTCAGACCTGTGCGGAGCTGATCCGGAGCACTTCTCCTCCACGGAGGAGGCGCAAGCCATCCGTCTGGGGCAGCGGTCTGCCATCCTTCACCCAGGTAAGTGTGGGGACAGGTATGCCCTCTGCCTCACAGAGGAGCTCCAGAGCATGGTTCACCACCACTGATACCTCAGTGGGGAATCCAGAGCCATTTATCCGTGGAGGATCTGAGAGATGGAGGAGTCAAACTATGATCTAACTCTAAATAACATAAGCATCATTCAAAATAATTACACTTCTTATCTTTGTTACTTGACAGATTTAGGTGAAATCCTTACTAGTAAAAACAGAATATGGGAGCAAAAAGAATCCCAAATATATAGTTTTCTCCAAATACCGAATATATTATGGTACATACTAAATACATGATTTCTATCTCTCCCTTCACTGTCCTTCTGTCTTCTCACCCAGCACTTTGAGGTTAAAGTGGCGATGGGCCTCTCCGGCTTGGTTTCGTGCAGCACAAGTGTAGCGTCCTGTGTTGTAGACCTGGATGTCGGATATCTGCAGAGTGCTGTTATAGTTTAGCAGGGTGATGTGGGAGTCCAAAGGCAGAGTAGCGCCCTCCTTCAGCCAGGAGACCGTAGGGGTGGGGGTCCCATCAGAGATGCACACCAGAGCCACTACGCTCCCTCTAACCAATGTCACATCGTCTGTCGTTCCTGCTCCATCCAGACTTGGGGGAACTGAATATTTACCCGTATTAAAGAAACATAATGATAATAGTAATAATAATAATAATAATAATAATAATAATAATGTCAACTGTTTATTTACTGTCTGAAACAAGAGCATAATTTTAAAAGAAAATACTTGTGTTTTAAAGCAGCATAAACACAGAAAAACAATCATTTAATACATACTAAAATAAAAAATACATACAGTAGTGTGCAAAGGTTTGGTCAACCTTTACAAGTACAAGTTTTGTTGATATTCTGAGTGAAAATAAGTTAACACATTCTCTAATGACAACAAACTTCTGCACATTTTAATGCAATGAATATAACATGTTGGAAAAAAATATAAAATGTGTCCTGTGCAAAGGTTATTGCACATTTTATTTGTTTCCTATATGTTAAACTTTGCTGAAGATTGTCACGATTGGCTCCTCCCAGTCCTGTCCATGTGCTTGTGTTTACCTTCCAGTCCTATCCATGTGCTTTTTTTTTTATTGAGTTCTTCCCGGTTCTGCTCCCTTGTTTTCAAACTCTGCCCTTGATTATTTTCAGCTGTGTCTCGTTGACCTGTATTTAAGCCCTGTGTTTTCCCCTGTGACTTTGCTGATCTTTGTATTCTCATGTAATATATTGTCTGGTCTTTGTATTGGATAGTTTGATGTTTGTTCTTCTGGCCTCTGTTGTTTGTTTATGCTGTGTTCATTTTTGTTATGTCTGTCCCTCCATCTATCCGTGTTGGCTCTCTGACCCTGGACCGTTTTGACCCTGATTATGGATTTGCCTCTAATAATTCTCATTTCTCTTCCCACATGTGTCCTCCTCATCATCACTCCCACACGTTACAAAAATATCTTCACTTAGAAAATCAATCAAGGATGTTATTCTATTGGGAACAGTTATGGAGAAATATTTTGTCTGCAGGATTTAATTAAATAGTCAAAGAAACATTTTTTATTCATTTTTTGCTGAGAACATGAAATTCAAAATAGGTCATTCAAAGCTGAGCACCGTGGTTTAAATAAACTCACCATACACCTGCAGACTGTAGTGTTTGTTGTCCACTCCAGCACGATTGGAGGCCACACAAGTGTAAGTGCCTTCATCTGACACTTGAACACGGGCAATGCTGACCAACAATGAGTGCATTCAGTTATAATCACAAACAGCCAACACATTCATATTAAATTCAGTTACATGCTTGTATAAGATTTTGCTTTTATTACCCAATTAATTATGTCTTTGGAAATTTCTTTAGAAAAGAAATGAACACAGAGAAAATACATATTTATCTGAATCTAATTACTGTGGGACAAAAGGGTTTTTGATACAATGTCAGAGAGATGAGTAAGGTAATAGTAATACCTAATATGAGGCTTCTACAGTTTAAAATTAGAGTAAAATATTTTGCACTCAGAAGGAGTCAACACTGGTGGCTTGACTGAATACGGGCTTACCGGAGGATTTGTCCAGCAGAAAGCAGTCGTAAGTGGGCAGATACGGGCAGGGGCAGGCCATTTTTCAGCCAGTTGAGCTGAGGAGTAGGGGAGCCACTGGCCATACACTCAATGTTCACTGAGCTGTCCAACACTGCAGTTAATGCCTCAGCCACGGCTCCGTTACCCTGTATCACTGGAGGGACTAAACGAAAAATAGAGTGTTTGCTATGTCTTACCTTAAATGGACAGTGAGATCATTCTTAGAAGCACCACAAATAACATACACATTTCATGAGAATAATGTCACAGGAAGATGTAGCAATGTTCTTTGTCTTTCCCTAATATTTTTTTCATTTTATTTTGTGTTCTGTGAACTGAAACTTACCATAGACATTAAGATTAAAGACCTTGTCCTCCTCACCAGCCTTATTGGTGGCCAAACATGTGTATTTGCCACTGTCTGCTGTGTGGGCAGCTGTTACCGTCAATGTACTGCCATCTGGACTGATTCTGCACAAATAGACAGCACACACACACACACACACACACGTCACTTTGTGTTAATAACTTTAAAATAAATTAAACATAATTTTCTGAAGTTTCTGAAGAACCAGTGGCTCTTGGCTATAATCTAATATCTTGTCAGCAGCAGTGTTGTGGTCAGAAACTGACCACTGATGAATGAGTTACAGAGTAGTTGACAGCTTCTGCATTAAAACAGATGGTTGATAAGACTACAGCTGGTAATTCTGCACATATATAGTGGACCTACAAAGTAAGTGGACCTTACGAAGAGGCCACTGAGTACAAATATAAAATATGCATTTGTAATAAAATGATGAGTCTATATATATATTTCTGCTTACATTTTGATAACACTGAGAACAGGACAACTAATATTCCTGGGGCTTGGTTGAGGAAAGCACTAAAAGACCTCTACAGACACACACCTAATATTCTTGAGGCCAGTTCGGCTTAGAGCTTGCCCATCCTTCAGCCACTGGATGGTGGGGGGTGGAGTCCCTTCTGCCCGACATACAAGCTGGATACTGTCATTCAGCAGGACATTCACCTCGCCAGGCAGCTCTGAACCTATGATGCTGGGAGGCACTACCGCACAGCCGGCATAAAGGATTAGTCAGTCAACCAGTCCATAAATTAAATGAATGTTTTTAATTGAGGCGCAATATGAGCAGTCAATCAAAACAGATGTCAATCACAGCACTGTGGCACCATAGCACATTATTTACAACTATTTATCTTGGTAAAAATGTGTTTGTGCTCATGAAAACACCATATACCATCAGAGTGAATGCAATTCACAAATACAGTAGAAAGTAACTAGAATTTATGGTTTTAAGAAAAGTGGTATCTTGTGAGCTATTCTTGAGACCAAACTAGCCCCAGATTAATTCATTTCCATCCGAATTCCAACACCTGATTTAATTTGATGAAGGTCTGATTAGCCAAACTAAATACTAGATGATAAT
The DNA here is from genome assembly GCF_015220715.1 of Pygocentrus nattereri. Lineage (NCBI taxonomy): Eukaryota > Metazoa > Chordata > Actinopteri > Characiformes > Serrasalmidae > Pygocentrus > Pygocentrus nattereri. Next base: position 12,464,683 of record NC_051214.1, on the reverse strand, counting down.
TACAAATAATACCGGAATGCCACAAGCATAAGTGTATAAATAGTTAAATAAACATGGACATAAAAATCACTACTTATTGTATTTATATTATTCATTTATTTTGAACATCTGAGTGAATAAATATTTACTGCCCAGATAAATAGCTTTTTAGCAGCAAACTGGGGGTATTTACCCTGTATGGTAAGGTGATAGCTCTTGCGGGCTTTGCCCTCCACATTGGATGCCAGACAGGTGTAGGTGCCACTGTCAGACAGCTGCGAGCGGGCAATCTGCAGCTTACCACCTCCTGACAGAATATGCATCTCCAGAGACTCGGAATTCTCTACAAACAAGTCCAAAGAAGATCATTCAGGGCAGCCAAATGAGTTAAGGAAAACCAGAATATTCAGCATAACTCTTACAGGAATGTAATTAGCCTGGTGTAAACTATGTGTCTAAAACTTCTATTGTTAAGTATTCCCAAACAGACTTGCTTATGAGGTTTTGAAAGTGTAAGACAGCTAATTGTAAAACTGTAAATTAGCTTTTTTTAAAAATATCCCTTTAATTTAATTAATACTGAGAAGACTAGTCAGATGCAGGATCTTTCTCATTAGAGGGCCAAAGCACTGTACAGTTTAGTGTTTTTCTAGCTCCAGCTCACCAAATTCAGCACACAAAGGGTTTGATAATTTGCTGTTGAGCAGCACTACGAATGAAGAGTACTGAACAATAGTTGTGTTTTTCTTACCGATTACTCTGCCATTCTTTAGCCAGGTAAGGTTAGGAGGGGGGATGCCCGTGGCATCACAGGCGAAGGTCACCGGGTTACTAATGGTCTCCACCACATGCTCTTCTGTCGGGCCGTCTATACTTGGAGGCACTGCTCATACACACACACACACACACACACACACACACAGTGTAGATTTTATTAGAAACTGAAAAACTGTTTCATAACTTTTACAACCAAAATTGTCACATTGCTGATATGCACACTTCTGAATATATATTATATACAGTACTGAAAATCTCTAGCCACCCTGCACAATTGAACATAGATAGAAAAATACAGGACAGTGTGAATGTGTGGTGAGAAAGACAACAAAGCAACATACAATACTTCTGTAAATAAAGGATAGGGGATATTAATAAAGGTTTATGGTCATTTCTAACCATAGATATTAAGATGGAAGTTCTTGTCCACCTGGCCTGCTATGTTCGTGGCCTTGCAGACGTACTGGCCAGTATCGGACACCTAAAAGACACAGACAGAAAAACCTTGTGACTGATTCAATCTAAGAGTAGTTTCTTAGGCCAGAAACAACAACTCAACACAAGTACACGAATGCAAATGACACAACCATTAAACATGTGGACAGTATGCTTATGCAATAAAACTACTGCAAGAGACTCGTGCAACTGTTCATCTGCTGTAACAGTTGACTGGGTGGAGCACCCTGACAGTATAAGATAGTTGGCCAGGCCTGGCTGTTGCTATGGTGTCCCCTTGCAGTAATGCTCAGAATGAATCTTGTGCTTGCGTTGCCTTATGAACTGCATTATGAGACATTTTAGAGTGCAATGACTTGTGAAACACTGTTTGTATAGCTTGTGGCATATGTTAATGCAGAACATAAGACGCACTAGCCTCACCTGCATGTACATTACAAATGAAATTGTTTTAGAATGTGATAAAAGTAATTGCAGGTGTTTTTTGTTTGCCTAGTTTCATGTACAAACTGCTGTATGTATGATACAACATCCTGATGTGGGTCTCCCTGTTTGCCATGCTGCATGTTTGTCATAAAATAACATAAATGCATAAATAACAGTATGTCATACTGTGGTAGAAACCACAAATGTCACATTAGCCTCCCAGCAGCAATGCAAAACTAAAGCAGCAAACTTCAGACACCAAAAACTTCTTGGTTGGGGTAATGAGAAATTGGTATTAATTATATTATTCATTGAAGCATCTCTTTAATCCTCTTCTTTATATCAGATAAACATGCATACACACACCTCTGCTCCCTTAAGTTCCAGCATCTGTCCATCCGCAAGGATGCGGAGGTTGGCAGTCTCGGTGATGAGGCGTCCATTCTTGTACCAGCTGATAGTGGGAGGGGGCACAGCGTTCGAACGGCACTCCAGAGTGACTGAATTCCCCACACGGACACTGACCACTACAGGTGAGTCTCCGCTACCATCCCTGATGCTGGGGGGCACTGCAGGGTAAAATAATTTACAAGCAAATGTTTACTGACCTTTGTAAGTGATTTTATTGATTAGCTGCCATAATGAAAGAGCCAGGATTAAAGACAAAATTAGATACTGGTAGACAGTGTTCAAGTATCAAGTCATCATTTTAGTGTGAGTAAATGCCAAGATAACTTCCCACTGAACAGTGAATCAAAACATAGACTGACTAATCGCAGCTTAATCAGCTTGACTTGAATCTTATTTCATAGAAATTAAATGAAATTAAGTACAGATTATTTTCATAAGCCTCATCAAACTATTTTTCCTGTGGAAAATCTGACTCCAATTTTTCTCTCTTTTATATGTACACCCACACTGACCAAACACTGTGAGGTAGATGAGCTTTTGGGCCTCTCCTGCTGGATTGATGGCTACACAGCTGTACTTCCCACCATCAGACATCTTAGCCTTCAAAATCTGCAAAGTACGGCCACCTGAAAGTGAAAAAAAACATAGCAAATGTGAATGCAATTGATAAGACTATATGCTACCTGTGTGCATATGTATGTGTGAATACCTGGCATGATAAGAGCGTTGGTATTAGCTTGTATCGGTCTTCTGTCTTTGAGCCAGCTCAGAGTGGGAGGTGGGAAGCCGGTGGCCTCACAGCTCAAAGAGACAAAATTATTCACCACCACTGTTGCATTCTCTGCACTTACACCCAGTATGGAGGGAGGAACTGTAGCACACAGAAATACAGCAATCATTTTATGACAGAAATGTTCATAACACTGACCATCTGACCCATCAATTTAACATGTGTACTAATCTAATGAATCAACTTGGAATGCTTAACCCTATCAAACTGGGGAATGCATTCAGAAACTCTGCTGAGGTTCACTAAAAAGTTTAAATGTACTGCCAGAAATGCCCAAGTTGGACAAAATAAAAAGTCAGTGTGCAAAATCTGTGCTTTCTGGGTGCCACCAAGTTTTCTATCACTGTATAAAAGATGCATAAGTCTTCTTATTGTTTGATGCACACATTTTCCCCAAGCAAGCACACAAGCTCATTCAGGGAATCAGTAAGTACTTACTTTGCTTTGTTTGTTAATGTGTGCCTGATATGTGACTATGACATGTTACTCCTATTCAAGTATTTCTTTGTTCTAAAAGGCAATTAGTAGACTTTAGTAATTAGTAAAAAATTGGCTTTGCTAGATCACATTCTAATACCTATCAAATAAATGCCAAAACAGCACTGAAAAATCACATTATGAAAGAGTAGAAACACACATTCATTTTATTGCCTGTTTTGAAGGAAACCAAATTCTCTCCAAATGTTTAATTGAATGAACCATGAACGTCTAAGTAAGTGTAACAATGTAAAAACTCACCATGTACATTGAGATTAAAGTGTTTCTCTGAACTTCCAGCCATGTTTTCAGCCACACACACATAGCGTCCCGTGTCAGTCACCTGAGCATTCAAAATCTTAAACACACAAAAGAAACCACACATATGATAAACCATTCCACAAAATAACCTAGATTCCAAAACACATTTCACATGTGTTAACTTGGACAGACTCCTATATGTCCATCCTTAAAACAAAAGAAAAATCAAGGTACAATGTAATATAATGTAACTAAAAAATGCAGCCTCAGTTTATCACATGTTCAACTTTTAAAAGTTCTCAGTGAAGATAAAAACACTTCAAGATATGTGAACTTATAATAGTATAAGTGGAGTGGAATATAATATATTATATAATATATTCCACTGCACAAACACTTTTTAATTCTATTTTCACATTTTTTAAATTAACTGCCCCCTCAGACAGAGAAAGGGTCAGTTCCCTTTAAAATTCATTCAGTTCAATTCAGCACTTTCAGTCACTGAGCACATTGATGTTTTTAAGCTGATCTCATAAACTGACCATAAACAGAATCAACCAAACCCAGCAATCCAGAAGGAAGACCATTCCAATTGCTTCACTCTATTAATCTCACCTGCAGTGTCCTGCCATTGGACAGCAGTATGTGTGTCCTGTCTGTGTGCAGAGGCTGGCTGTCCTTGAGCCAGCTGATTTTAGGAGTGGGGCTTCCATCCGCATGGCACTCTAGTAGTGCGGTCTTATTCACCAACACTACCACCTCAGTAGGGACGTCTCTGTCAGCTCCACGGATAGAGGGGGGCACTACACACACATATACATACACACTATTCACTTTACAAGAAATCCCTGCCTGTACGTCCACTTAGCAGTGGTGTTTGTGGCCGTGGTAATAGTGTATCAGGCATATCACTGGGGTTTTTACATGTCAGTGTCATGACTACATGGCTGTTTGTAAACCTTTTGAGTGGGTAACATGCTATAAAAGTTGGAAGATTTTAGCATAAAAATTAAAAAACACATTAGATACTTCTATAAAGTATTCATCTCAAGTGTCTTTTTCATAACTACTCAGGATTCATTTCTCTGAGCATGTGCAATAACACTGTCTCATTGTGCAGCTCCGTAATAATTTGAGAGCGGAAGCAGCCAACAGTGATCGGAAACTGATTAAGAGCTACAGTATTGCTAACATAAACTATTATTGCTGACATCATTTGTAATTAAAAACCTTGCACTAAATTAGAAAGGAGCGTAAAATAGAATCATTTTCACCAGTGGTCTCAGACTTTTAGACCCCATGGTATTTATTTAATATTTACTCCAAGAAAAGCGCGAATAAATGTTGCAAGACAACAAGACAACAATGTTGATGACATATGTTGATGCGTTATGCTCCTTGTTCAGATATACTTACACAACACTCTGACATCATATTGGATTGAGTCTTCTCCAGCCTCATTAACAGCCACACATGTGTACCTCCCAGAGTCCTCAGCTTGAGCTCGGGGAATCTGAAGCACTCTCCCACCTCCCAGGACACAGAAAGATCATAAATATACACTCACGCAAACCTGAAATTCTCATTAAACAACACCTAAAATCAAAGTACATTCAGATTGTCAAAAGATCGTATATCTACCATAATACTATCAAATTCTTACAGTTCAGATGCATCTGTAGTAAAAGACAAGTGCATACAATCAGTAAGCATACAGTAAGTAACCTGATTATCGCTTTATGTACACTAACAGGGATGAGCACACTCACCAGGTAAGATGAGAACTCTGTCATGGGAGGTAAGTGGCCGTCCGTCTTTGTACCACGTGAGTGTGGGAGGGGGGACCGCGTTGGTCTCGCAGTAGAGGGAGATGGGGTTATTTAAAATTACATCCTTCACCTCTCCAGCAGAGCCAGGGCCAGACTTGGAGCCCCCATTTCCATGGAAACTAGGGGGAACTGAAACAGAGGGCATTTTATCATGTGTTGCACCTTCTTCGACAAATTACACAGAAATGGATATTAAGGCTGACATTTCTCAGTGCTTATTTTTATGCCTGGCATTGAAATTCTTGGCCTATAAGAAAACTGCACTGAGACCAATCAATCACTAGAGGGAACCATAGACCACCATCATAAGTCTGCTGATGCATCATTACGCTTCTCTCCAATTAAACTATGGTTAGGTTTGCATAGCTGTTCAACCTGTATGCTAAACATATAATGAGAGAAACATGGATAAAGGAAGATGATGGAAAACCAGGAATATCTAAAGGTTGTTGTAAGGAAAATTAAAGAACAGTGTGAAAAGATGGCACAGATGCTTAAAATAATAAAAACAAAGGTTTTGACAATGAGGAACAGCTGTTGATTATTAACAAGTAATGATTCAGTAATCCAGATATATAACACAGATTCAAACTTAAGGTCTTCAATTCATTGGAAAAGATAGCTGTGCTTGGAACAGTTGAAGGTAAAAGAGGAAGATGACCAGCTACAAGACGTACAGACACAATTAAAGATGTCATGAAAAAGCCATTAGGAAGCCTGAAGACCCAAACAGATGACAGGAGGTTCTGGAAAAACAGTATCCATACAGCTGCCAGAGCCTGAACCATCTTGCTGGCATATATTAATAATAATAATAATAATAATAATAATAATAATAATAATAAACTAAACTAGAATTATATGTTTTGTTTGACAGTATTAATCAAAGTCATAATCAAAACTTTTAAGAATTCCTTTGTTCTGGTGATTTTTATTCTAAAGTGGTAAAAGTTCAATTTTTAGGTTTCACAGCTTAAAGCATGAGGACTAGAGGTTGGAAATCTGAGTTGTGTGGGACCCTGTTCACCTTGTATATTTACATCAAAGTCCTTCTCATCCTCCCCAGCAATGTTGGTTGCAACGCAGGTGTACCGGCCTGTATCAGACACCTGAGCCTGTTTAATCTGGACTATACGACCATTAGTTGTTATTGTAATGCGGCCATTTGCCTTCAGGATCTAGAGGGACAAAGAGAAAAATCTGTTATATGTAAACTAGGACTGTATAATAATATTCATTTTTGTCAAATAATAATATAACAGTTCGAGTGTATCTGACCTGGCCATCCTTGTACCATTGTAGAGAAGGGGTTGGGATGGCCTGAGCCTCACATTCAAGTGTCAGAGTGTTGTTGACTTTAATCTTGATCTCTTTGGGGGCAAATCCTTCTCCTAGACCATCCTTACTGATAACAGGCGGAACTATATGGGAAAACACACACACACAACCATACACGGGGTAAGACATGCAGAGTTAAAGGGGAATTCCACCAACTTTTCCAGATTTCTGCATAACTCAATTACTGAGATGTAAATAAGTCAGAGTGATTTGATGTAAAATAGTTTATCATAGAGAAAATAACCAACTCAGATTATTTTACAGAAATGCTGATAGAAACTAGGGGTCACTATGTCTACAACACAAATATAGCCATTTTACTAATGGATTGAACACTTAAGGCCAAAATCTTCTCAAAACAATCATAAGAAAACATGATGTCTCAGACATCGGGTAGCATATTCATAACCATTTCATGTAATAACTTTCTATAAGGGAGATTCTAGAACCATTAAACTCTTTAGACTTCTGGTTCCTATCACTACTACTGTGAAGAATTCAGACTCAGAAATGTTCTCTACAAACAGAGCATTTCATTTCAAACCATTCTGACTGACTTTCTTTACACCTTTTATTATGTGGAAATTTTGGAAATTTAGAAAATTCCTCTTTCAGGCAGCAGTTTGGTCAAAATTATATAAAAAAAATAATAGCTCTCAAACACTTACTATAAACTTTGACCTCGTAGTTCTTCAGGGTCTCTCCAGCCTCATTTGTAGCCACACACGTGTATCTGCCAGCATCTTCTTCTTGTGCATTTAAAATCTGCAGAGTGCGGCCTCCTGCGGAGAGGGATACAGGGAATGACCGAACACATATTAGTGATCTCTGCCATTACTAATAATGATTTCCTTCAAATGAATATAACAGTAGTGTATGTTTACTATTATGGTTTTTTGGGCTGTCAAACAATAAAAATAATGAATAATGATTATTGCAATAATTTGTGTACTTCATGACGATGTCATAGTTTGTCTTATTCGCTCAAATTTGACCCTAAAGAATGTTTTTTCCATTTGAAATGCAGGGCATTTTGCTATAGCTATATGGTTGAACAAAATAAGGAATCAAATTTCCAATGTCCAGCGTAGTCTGCTGAGGGTGTGCTCCATCGCTAATGCGGCACTTACATACTTAAGACTCTAAACTTATGCTTAAGACTTTAAATCCTTCAGTGACAAACAAATTCACCATGGCAGTAGGTAAAAATAGTTTCTTGTCATTTAAAAACTGCATTTGAACAAGAGGGCTCCAGTCGTGGAGGCAAAGCAGGAGCCTACAAGCAGTTGGGCTTAAGTTCAAAAGCAAACACATTATTAAATTGTTAACTTTGACAGCACTAGTTATTTATTGCTAATTCATTAAGTAACCCTCAAAAATTGTACATATCACTGGTCATAACAAAAGTAATTTTATGTCAATTATTCCTGTCAATATAAAATTTAAAGCAACAATATGTAGGATTATGTAGGATAACTTGGGCATCATGGTAAGATGTTTTTGTGCATTAGACTGTGCTGGGATTTGTAACCTGGCAGCACTCTGACATTCCGACTAGACTCGAACGGCGTTCCGTCTTTAAGCCAGGTGATGATGGCGGGTGGGTAGGATTGAGCTTCACACACAAGAGATGTGGGACTGTTCAGAGTCACAGTCACCTCCTCAGAAGAGCCCTCTGGTCCAGAGCCAGCAATGGTGGGAGAAACTGGGGTACAAGCACACACTTTAGCATTCACTCATACATATATAGACATACACAGAAGATCCCTAGTCCCAAACCAGACTATACACAATGAGGCCAAAACTATTTAGTCTTTTATATTGGCCAAGCACTAAAATTTCATTCCTTCATTCTTTCACAAGTTTCAAAACAAGAGTTTTGACAAAAATCTGCACTATTTTCCGTTACTAAAATTGATCAGTCAGCATCAGCTTGTTTTACTGATACTGCTACATTTAAGAGTGTTTTAAAGTGTTGCATTAGGAAGTTCTACTAGTTTAACATCTATTTATAGCATCAATCTAAAGTCCAATATCAGCCAGTCTTACACTTAAAGAGCTGCAAATTCATAAGAATTCTACGAATCTGACGCACCAAACAAGTAAAGGATGATTATACTCCACCAATTACCATCACACAAACTGCATACCTAAGCAATCACATGCTTGCATCAGCTTAGAAGTCTGCAACCCCACGGGACATTCACTGGTCAACAAAGTCTACATGTCACCTCAACAATTGTAATGACACAACCAGAAAAAATTACAACATAGATGTTATAACCACTAGGCGCCTATTAGAATAAACCTTTATAAACGTTTATGTAGGTCTACATCAGTTGTCATGAAGGGTGTACATAGGTGCCACACATCTTTATGAACACTGCCCTAAAGTGTGACCCACTTGTTTTCCATGTTATACGCTTAAGAACACTTTTAATTACAGGTGTACTGTATAAACACAAAGCCATAAAAAGACACACACACAGACAGAGACATACCAAGGACATTGAGGTTGAAGTGTGTGCTCCTGTCTCCAGCACTGTTGGATGCAAGGCAACTGTACCGGCCAGTGTCCACCACCTGAGCCTCGCTGATGTGCAGGAAGCGCCCGTGTGACATTACCTGGAGCCGTGCCTCCTCCACCACCGGTTGGCCATCCTTCAGCCATGTTATCTCAGGCACCGGGTTCCCTAATAGGTCAATGCACATATATTACATGAAAGGCAGGGGAATTTTGAACACATGTGTAATGGTGAAACTGTGCACTTGTGTGTATGTGGTCACTGTGCATGGCGTACCGGTAACCTCACAGGTCAAGGTGACATTCTGTCCCTCCTTCACTTTCACGTCTTGTAGCACACCTTCATTTAAAATGCTGGGGGGAACTAATGACAAACAAATAAACCAGCTTTTACAACATATGCTAAAATGCAAGATCAAAGCTCAAAACTAATGAAAGTAACCCAACAGGCTGTGACAGGGTCAGACAGCATAAGAACCACAAACAAAAATATATACATATAAGTACTGATGATGCAGAGATTCTTAAGTAGATATGGAAAGTGATATTGGACTCATACTGGTGTTGGTATTTAGCTACCATAAACCAGTTTGTGAGTTCAAACCAGTGTTTAACATATGGTGGTAGTATGAGGGGAGACTGCGATTGAGGAAGGGAAGAGAACTCTGCCTGGAGCTAGCAGGCAGAAAACCCTCTTTTTAACTGTGGTAGAACTGTCAGAATTAAGGAAGAGAGGAGATGGGATGGTAGTGCAGAATGCAAAAACTTCATCACAGCATATAGAAGGTATGGTAATTTATAGGGATATTGGAAGGAGCAGGTTCAAGCATGTTTCAAGCATGGTCCTGCCCCCAAAATAAAGTTATTCATATATCAACCTTGGAGAGCTGTTTAGATTTGATTTGAACTTTTGCCTAATATTTGATGGCACTGGGCTCTGCTATTTATTTTACTGCATTTGTAACTCGCTACAAATTATTTCTTTAGGATGCTAACCCAGCAAATTCTATATTCTACGAATAGCAGATATTGGTATCAGCGCCTAATTCCTGTTTCAGTACATGCCTACTTTCAAGAATAACTTACAATGAGTATATCAACTGTTTAGCACATTACAAATGCCCATGATCTGTCCATAATATTACCCAGTACATCCAGGTCAAAGTTCTTCCTGTCCTCTCCAGCAGCATTGGTCACAATACAGGTGTATCTCCCAGCATCCTCCACTGTGGCATGCATCAAACGCAGGCTTCGCCCACCTATGAAGGCCATAAATCAAAGTGGTATAATTGGTTGCTTTTTGCTCAGTTGCACTGCACAACCATTAAAATACACTTCAAAACAACAACAACAATCACAGGCTACATCTTGCTAAATTCAGGACATTAAAGCATGTTTGTCCACTGAAATCTAGACAAAAAAGGCAACAGATTCTGCATGACAAGCTAAAACCTGAGACGACTAATACAACCCCAATTCCAATGAAGTTGGGATGTTGTGTAAAACATAAATAAAAACAGAATACAATGATTTGCAAATCGTTTTCAACCTATATTCAATTAAATACACTACAAAGACAAGATATTTAATGTTCAAATGGATAAACTTTCAAAACTCATTTTGAATTTGATGCCTGCAATACTTTCCAAAGAAGTTGGGACAGGGGCATGTTTACCACTGTGTTACATCACCTTTCCTTTTAACAACACTCAATAAGCGTTTGGGAACTGAAGACACTAATTGTTGAAGCTTTGTAGGTGGAATTCTCTCTCATTCTTGCTTGATGTACAACTTCAGTTGCTCAACAGTCCGGGGTCTCCGTTGTCGTATTTTGTGCTTCATAATGTGCCACACATTTTCAATGGGTCCATGATTTCCAAAAAGAATTTGAAATGTGGACTCGTCAGACCACAGGACACTTTTCCACTTTGCGTCAGTCCATCTCAGATGAGCTCGGGCCCAGAGAAGCTGGCAGCATTTCTGGGTGTTGTTGATATATGGCTTTTGCTTTGCATGGCAGAGTGACACTTACCTGTTTCCAATTAACCTGTTCACCTGTGGAATGTTCCCAACAGGTGTTTTTTGAGCATTCTTCAACTTTCCCAGTCTTTTGTTGCCCCTGTCCCAACTTCTTTGGAACGTGTTGCAGGCATCAAATTCAAAGTGAGTGAATATTTGCAAAAAAACAATAAAGTTTATCCATTTGAACATTAAATATCTTGTCTTTGTAGTGTATTCAATTGAACATAGGTTGAAAAGGATTTGCAAATCATCGTATTCTGTTTTTATTTATGTTTTACCCAACGTCCCAACTTCATTGGAATAGGGGTTGTAAATCAATGCGAGGAACCAATTATTAATCTCAGCATTACTGAAGTCTTTTGTGGAATAACTCCCAATAGTGTGACATGTGCATGAGGGATGAGCTTCCCATTGGTTTTGTACTGGACTTGTTCATGCGTTTCATGGCATTTTAGATACATGCCATTAATTCATAACCACACACATCGTCTCACTTTACAGCCAGTTTTCAAGATTTTTTTACTGGGATTTACATTATCATCTAAGTTTAATGATCTGGCTCCTTACTCCGCTGGCCAACCGGATATGCCATTATTTTGAAAGGAGCTGGGACAGAAAATTCTGCCACTGCAAGCAGCAGTCATCCTCAGACTGCTGCAGGAGCATTCCATCAAGAGTTCAATTTTCCCAGCTTTTTCTATCAACCGCAGTAGCAGAAAAAACTGGATGTTGATTTTTTTCTGGAATCATGCACGCCAAACTTTTCAATTCAGTTTAATTCCAGATGAATCCAGTGTTACACAACAAAAATGAAAATAGCAGAATGTCTTCCTGTCTTTTTCCAATGAAACTCTTCGATTATTACCTATGGAAGTCTTAAAACTTAATCCTCAACAGTTTAGACAGAATCAATAACCAACCTGTACTTCACAATTCACAAGGTTGCATTGTATCTCAGAAAAAAGCAGCCCATAAATGTCACCATTGTTCCATTAGAAATAGGAGTGTTTGACCAGACAGCTGTTTAAACAAGTAGCTTAGCTCGCCCACACAAATCACTCTCATTTTAAAATGTTTTAAAAAGAAACACTTATCAGCTCTAAGGAGAAAAAAGAGAAAACAATTCATACTCCATCCAGCACACACATGTAAAGTGTTTATGCATTAAGTTTAAAACACTGTAGACAAGGGCCAAAAAAATAGTCTGTAAAACTGGTTTGTATTACCTTTAGTTTGTCCATGGTCTCACTACTGAGTGGACGGATTTGGATGTGCCCAGCAATCTTACAGAAATGCAATAAAGTGGCCAAAAAAAAGTAAAAACCTAAGTAGGTTTGAAAGTGGAGTGTTCTGGCCACTGTAAGTATGCATTTTTGTGCAGTGGAGCTTGATTCACTGCATCTTTTTCCAGAGATGACCTCTGCCTCTGCTGTGGTTTATGATGTCTGGACCAGAAAAACGGTCAGTGACGGATGTACCTCACACACACCCGGCTGGTTTCAAGCGGCTGCTGTTTGCTTTGGAGAGCCTGAGTGCACATTTTTCACTTGTTTCAAATACGAGAAGCCTCTGCCTTGATGTCTTTTAAATTGTCCCTTTCACACTGTTGCCCTTGGCCTCCTGTCATAACGATCTTGTTACAACTCGTTGTGGCTGATTTATAACCACCTGCCTGACCTCTGTCTGTAAGCTGCCACTGAGGACTCCAATTGGATTCTACAAAGGGCAGATGAAATGAATAATAAGGCTGGATATTGGCAGCACCTTATACGATATGTTTTACAATGCACGGGTCTTGATACAATACGACGGCAGCAGCATCTGCCATAGAACACAACTGCTGCTTTTTATATTAAATAGGGTCACGATCAGTTGATCAGTTTGCAAATCCTGGGAATGATGTCCAGACATGTGAGAACTGAGGTTTATTGTGTTATTGAAGTATTTTACCTGAGTGTTGTATTTTTTTGTAAATTTATCACCTGAGCCACCTGCCTTGCTACGGTGTATTTTTTTTCCTATTAGATCACAAGCTTTCCACTAGGCCTGTCACTACTGCAAAACTTTAGCTGACATTTAATTGTCATGTAAATAACGTTTTGAAAGATACTGAAATTGTATTAAAGTACAAGCCTAAAATTGCTAAATTAGCCAATTAGCTTGCTTCCTAGTTGTCAATCACTCACAATTCAGACACAAACAGACATGATCTCACAATGAAACTGTCTGGAGAAAACCACAAGAAACTCAGGCAGGTGTGTAAACTTATTAGGGTGGGAACAAACTGAGTGAGACATCTCTTAATCAATACAAAGCATAATGAAGGTGGAGATCAAAGAAAGAGGCGATGGTGTGCTCATCAACATTGTCTGACAACAAGGCTGTTGTTAGCTCATGGATCCAATGTATGTTGGCAGGTATGATTGAAAATTGTCCCCACAATTTAATTAGCAACTATTAGGCATGTAGATGTTTGTTCCATGTGCAAAGAACATGTTGCATGTAGTAAAAATAAACTAAGCAGTAAAAACACCTACGCAGAGAAAAACAATTCCATTATCTAGAATAGCATTTTACTTTGTGGCTTGTTTTGCCAGTTAGCTTATTTTGCTAGCCTACCTTGCATAATCAACTGCACTACAGACATAAGAAAAGGCCCTGCAAGACTAGATAGACGCTGCTTGAGCTCAAATAAACAAACATTACTCACCGCTAACCTCTAAACATGTTATTGCACAGGTCAGAAGTTAGAACATCTGCTTTCATAAGATCCCAGACAGATCTCCATAAATGTGCTTTGTGTTTACTTTTGTTTACATAAAGTTGCCTCACCCATACTGACAAAAATATCTGATATTTGGAAAACGGGCAGCTTGGTCCAATCACAAAACATGGACATGAGGGCAGTCCATACCTGAGATGACGCGGACAGAGCTCGATGTGATGATTGGCCGATCATCTTTGAGCCAGGTGATAACAGGGAGGGGGACGCCAGATGCCTCACAGGTGAGGGCCACTGGATTCCTCACCACCACAGTCACATTCTCAGGCACATGGGTTTGCCCGCTGATGCGCGCTGGAACTACACACAGACACAAATCATTCAACAAAGCAACACTCTGTACATGCAGGCCAATAAAATCAACTGTACTGCTGGAATATGTTTGAAGTAATTGGCCTCTATGGTAGAACTGAACAGAAATGATTCTACATGTTTAACCCCTAAAGTCCCAGACTTATTACATTATAAGGCATGTTATTCAGGCATGTTATACAGACATCAATGCAAACTGGCGGAGATATTCTTGTTTCACAGAAGTGTGTGAAACTTTGGGCTCCCCGGTGGTCCCTGGCCATTTAAGAGGTTAAGTACAAAACACTCCAGGTGTCATCACTTGCTGCCAGTGAATGTTCCGCCTAAGAATATTTGCCTTGGCATTGCTGAACAGAAATTGAAAAAATCATGGAATAATCTACCTGCTACAAACAACTAGTGTTGCCAGAGGCACTGTAAATTATCTGCCATTCATATAGACACACAGAATATAACAAGATTTATCGAATGTTACAAATGACAAAGAAAGGGATTCTTTACATGAGCGTATTTTGTATTTTAAATTTCATGGGCTTTGTTGTAACTTTAGGGGTATGTTTGGCCTAGGCTCTCATCAGTTTCCCACATCAATCCACAATATCACTGATGATGGGTCAAGCTGTATTCAGACTATTTGTGTAACACACTTCTCTCAACTAATAAAGCAATAACTTCCATTTATAATGATTTTCAAGGGCCCATAAGATACATTTTTCTAGTATTTTATTGTTCTTGAGGTAAACTTACCTCAACATTAAACTTAACATTCTCCAACTTCTATTTATCCCTTAAAATTTAAAAGTCTGGTTTTGTTACTGTGCCTTTAAAGCCTTATTTATACTGAAAGTTGCAAGGGTCCACACAGTTAAAATGACATCACACACCCAAACATGACCATGTGTGAAATCTCTGCGTGGTGTATACGTGCTGCGTGGTGCATACGTGCTTTATAAAACAAGTCTTTGTTGAGAGGAACATGGACCCCTTTTGAGTTAAGATAAATGAGCTCTATTCTGACTTTATTGTGCCACATTAAATAAGCACTCAGAGTGTAAAGATTTCTTAAGACATAAATATGAAAGCGCTGGGTTATATATGAAAATATTATAATTAGGAGAGCAACGCTTTTGATCAAATGCTACCCCCAAAGTTGCAAGCTACCCCCAGCTTGAAAACCACTGCATTTATTATTTAATGAAGTAAATTGATGCATATAGGGCACCTTATGTTCTTACCATGCACAGTGACATCATACTTGCTGTCAGCCTGTCCAGCCACGTTGACGGCAATGCAGGTGTATCGGCCGGTGTGGGACACCTGAGCGTTTTTAATGTGGAGAAGTCTGCCCTCACTGAGGACCTGCACTCCAGATCCAGCACCTAGGGGCCTGCCGTCCTTCAGCCAGGTGACTGCAGGCCTGGGCACCCCATCTGCCTCACACTGCAGGGTCACATCACCCCCCCTCACCACTGTCACTTCTCCTGTGTCTGATGTACTGATAGAGGGACGAACTAAAGATGACGAGAAGATACGGAGAATAATGTTAGATTTGGGCAATATAACACAATTTTTTTTACAATATATTTTTCCATATAAGAACAAATCTGAGCTTGTGTGATCTTTTTATCTACAATATTTTCCCCAAACTTTCACTTTTTTCACTCCTCAAAATACCTAAAATACCTAACAGCAGTAATTCTTCTAAGTTCAGGTCTTTGGCAGAATGAGGAACAGAAAAACATAATCATCATTAGATAAAAATCACTATCAAAAATGTTTGATTTTGAGAATTGTTGTTATCTCTGCACAAACATATAAGTGAGAGAATATTTGTGCAAATGTGTGTTTACCGTAGACTTGCAGGTTGTAGTCCTTGACAGCACTGCCGGTGGCGCTGGAGGCCTGGCAGGTGTAGGAGGCAGCATCAGTCCTCTCAGCACTGGAGATCTGCAGCTGTCGGCCACCAGACAGCACACGCACACGAGAGTCTGCCTTCAGCTCCGAGCCTGTTGTACACACTCAAACTGGTAAGAGGAAATCAAGACTCAGGAAAGCAGAAGAATTAGCTAATGGTGATGAAGATGGTGATCTTACCATTTTTCTTCCAGGTGAGGCTGGGAGGCGGGATGCCACTGGACTCACAGACCAGAGTGATAAGTCCACCCTCAGTCACAGTGAGACGAGACACCTCATCAGAGCCACGGATACTAGGGGGCACTGAGCGAAACAGAGAGACAGTCAGCAGGAGGGAGAAAGTTTGAGAGAAAAAAGGGAAAGAGAAGCAGGAAGAAGACAGAGAAAAGAGAGGAGACAAGAAAGTGGGAGAAACGAGACAGAGAAAAGAGAGAGGTTAGAGACAAGAAAGTTGGAAAAAGGAGAGAGAGAGAGAGAGAGAGAGAGAGAGAGAGAGAGAGAGAGAGAGAGAGAGAGAGATACACATAGAAGAGAGAGTGAGAAAAAGGTGAGGGAGCATGAGACAAACAGACAGAGTAAAGAATACAGAGAGGGAGAGAATTAGAGTGAGAGAGAGAGAGAGAGAGAGAAAGAAAGAGAGAGAGAGAGAGAGAGAGAGAGAGAGAGAGAGAGAGTTTATTTATTTCAGTCTGTGTTCATCTTCATTAACTAGTCATCATGTTATAAACCCATTCACTCTATCTCTTTCTTTCTCTCTCTCTCTCTCACACACACACACACTCTGGAGTGTGCGTTGATTAGGAATAAATAATCTTGTCAGTCCCACCCAAACATTTGGGAAACGAAAACTGGCGGAGTGAGGATTATTCAGCTTTATCCTCACAGGACCGGGAGCAGAAGACAGAGCTCAACACAGCACAGCTCTTTGTCTCTCATATAGACTATTAAGATGATGAACAGAGAGGGAGAGGTGTGGTTCTTTCACCAGCTGAGGTTTGTCCAGCACTATATCATGACATTGCCACTGACATCATCGTCCACAATGTATCTCCACTAGCTACACCCTGTAACCATACCAACACTTTGATTGTGTATGTAAGTGTTCAGCATCACTATCAAGCTGTGAGCCCAACTCACCCCACACGTTCAGGTTGTAGTTCTTCTCCATCTTGCCTGCTATGTTCGTGGCCTCACATGTGTATCTGCCTGTGTCTTGCAACTGGGCACTCACAATCTGCACATAAATGACCCAAATGTTAAATATGCTTATATACTTAATATCATCACTGGTCAGTTTCTGGCCACAGGACCACTACTGACCAGATATTGCTTCGGTGGTGGACCATTCTCAGCATAGCAGAGATACTGACATGGTAGTGTGGTGCTGGTACAAGTGTATCAGGCACAGCAATGTTGCTGGAGTTTTTACATACATCACTGCCAGATTGAGCGTAGTTTACCATGCAAAATGAGCCATGAGCTGTGATGCACTCAACACTGTTCGTTGACTGCACATCAGCAAGATGGGTCAATAGGGTTGGCAGGTCAGTGAGTGTCTTTTTTTAGATTTTTGTGTGATTGCAAGTCTCTAAATACTACTAATACTACTATTAGTGTTTACATGCAGTAAACACAATACAATCGCATGCCAAAGTTTGGGCACCCTGGTAAACTCCACCACACACACTACCATGCCTCTACATGTCAGTGTTGTGTTGAAAATGTTGCCCTCAGCCAGAAATTGACCAGCTGATTGCTTGTCTGTAATTGTACACATATAGTGGATCTATTGTATGCAATAATTTGGGTGTCCCTGATCAAATGACATGTTTTGTTGATTTCTAAAAGCTCCTGGACATTTTAATGCACAAAAAGCTGCAAAACCAGGCAGTTTTGAATTCTTTATTTCTGTGATGCTCTAAAACATTTACATATATCTGCTTATTCTACTGTATTTTAGCCCCACTCATTCATGCTGAAGCTATGACAAGTGTTAGCCCAAACTACTTTTGGAATGAGGCAGAATACAGGACAGCAAATCAGAACGTAAATCATTTACATATATAAATCTTAAAGGCAGTGACAAAATCAGCCGGTTTAATTCTGAGGGATAAAGAGAGGTTGGGAATAGTCATGTATAATAAATTATGATTGTTTTAGTGCAGAAAATTATACCAATTCAGGGAGAAGAATAAAGAACAATAAAAAATTGGAATATTGTCCCTGTAAAGGATGTGATAATTCATGTTCAGTTACAAATTTAACAAAACATGTCATTTGACCAGGGTGAATAAGTGGCTAAGTGATTTTCACTCTTAGTCCTGTATGGCCTCAATGTTGCCTCAAAGTCTTCACTGGTCCAATACTACTGTATCCAACAGTCCAAGATGTGTGCAGGGATTAAGGAAGTATGGAAGCTGAATCCCACCTGCAGTACACTGCCATCCTCAGATACAGTCATTCCTGGCTTCCTGTAGAGCGGTCGTCCATCTTTACGCCAGCTTAGAGTGGGCGGGGGGATGGCATCGCTCTGACAGCGTAGCTCCACCGATTGGCCAATCAGAACTGTGCTGTTCACCTCCTCACCCATGATGTTGGGCGGCACTGAAATAGCATTAGCATGCCATGAAAGTGGTGCACTGACTTCAGTACAGTCCTGTTACACTGCTCCACTTCCTTACCTCCTATTTACCACTGTATGACTTAATATTTTACTAGGTCTCTATCATGTAGGTCCAGTTTACGGTTAAGACTGTAGCCCAGCTGATGATGCAGAATTTTTTGTTAGGTATCTTCTAGCATTTCGTCAATGATCAGTTAGCTGTCCACAGCAACACTGCTGTACCAGCACCACACATGCTACCATGCCACTACCATGTTAGTGTCACTGCTGTGTTGACAATGCTGCCCAACAGTGTTCCTGTGGGCAGAAACTGACCAATGATGAATGAGATAAAGGGGTGCTT
This sequence comes from Pygocentrus nattereri, assembly GCF_015220715.1. Lineage (NCBI taxonomy): Eukaryota > Metazoa > Chordata > Actinopteri > Characiformes > Serrasalmidae > Pygocentrus > Pygocentrus nattereri. The sequence goes on along the minus strand of NC_051214.1, from coordinate 12,445,419 downwards.
TAGCAGAGTAGGGAATTTGTGCATGATTTGTGAAGATTGGTTTGTTTGTAATTGTACGCATATATTGGACCTATGAGGTAGGCAGACCTCATAAAATTGTATGGTGTTAGGTGTTTTCATGGTGAATGTACAGTTGTATGTAATAGTTTGGGCGTCCCTGGTCAAATGACATGTTTTGTTGATTTTCTAAGCAAAAATAAGTACACATCCTCTACAAAGAGCATACTCCATATAATATTTTAAAGTACAATTACTGTTTATTTACTAAATTTGACATATTGGAAAAAATAAAATGTAAAATATGGCCAATGAAAAAGTTACGGCACAATTTTTATTTTATGGTGAATGTTTTTCGCAATATGTTAAACTCAGCAGAAAATGCCATATTTAACTCTATTCCCTGAAGAGGATGTGTTAACCTATTTTCACTTTGAAAATCAACAAAACATGTAATTTGACTGGGGTGTTTGAGTTTTGCAAACAACTAAACAATGACAAGAAAACAGAACAGAAATAATTCAGAACTGATTGCCAGTCAGTCATTTGTTACATATGTTGCAACCAAAAATAAACTGTGAAATATAACAGCTGAAACATGTAAAAAAAAAAGCATAGTTCAAAAGCAAAGCACATGTTTTGACAGCTTTATGACTTTTCATTTTGAATATAGCTTCCAAATGACACCGGTCTTAAAACTATGTTATTCTTTCAATAAGCTGTTCCCTCAAGTGCGTTTCAGGAGCCGAAAGTTCTGTCTCTGCTCTTTTATCATTCTGGCCTCTTGGCCGCGTCTCCAGAAAAACATGAGCTAGCAGGCGATTACCTTCATCTTACAAAGAGTAGAAGCACTTTGTAATGTTCATGAGAACCTTTACAAACAAGCCTGTATTTCAGTAATGTTTCTCTTGATTGCACCATAAAAAGAAAGCTTATGAGGAACTGAATTTTTATTACCATATTTAAAGACCAGTCATTCAAGATGAAAGCCACAGTGTTGAAAGATTTTCCTTAAGAAAGATTGCATGTTGAAGGTTTACACACAAAAGGTTTGGCTATGCTGTCATTGCTAAATAGGAAATGGCAATCACCTTTCAAGCCAAAATGAATTTGAGATGTTTCTTATTAGTGTTAAATACGAACAGGCGTTCTCATTCTGCAACATCTGTTTTGTGTTTAACTACCAATGCTGAGCAGAGAATTAAAATGGAAAGACTCAAAGAAGACATTACTTGATTTCTACCTTTCTTCTAACTGTAATGAGGCAGAGTCTATCAGGTCCTAGTCTGCAAATTTTGGAACATTTAGAGTTGACAGAAAGCATAGAAAATTCAGAAGCTGAGATTTTAATTTCTTGCCTTCTAAGCGAGTTTCAGGTCAGTTTGACTTTTTGGAATGTGGGTGTAATATGGTAGTTAATGTTGGTCAACTTGGGACTGGGAATGAGTAAATAAAATTATACGCAGACTGATTACATATTGACAACACTGAGTTTAACCAACTCAAACATCATCCAGTCCCATCAGATTGTTTCTCTTCTTTGCCAGGCTTAATTCTCACAATCTCCTGATGTTAGGATTATTAATTACTGCACCTTATGCGTCCAACTTTACAAAGTTATAACAAAATATTTTCTAAACAAAATCTAAATAACTTCACGGGCTCCTGAATGATGCAACGGACTAAGCTATCACCCCAACAGGGTGAGTTTGAACCCCAGCAATGCAATAGCCAAGAACAGAAAATGTCTGACAGGACTGAGTTTTAGCTAGCATGAAATCTGAGTAACAACTATTTCTATATTATTTACCCAAATGAGACACCTAACTAGAAAACGGAGTTAGGAGAACATTTAGTTAAACTAAGAAGTTTGAGTTGGATAAACCCCAGTGTCTTCAAGTTGAATTAACTCAAGAAACACTGTGTGATCACTTATGTTATAATGTTAAGTTGAGCTGACGTGCTCTGTGTAACCTTGTGAGCTTGGTGTGTTCAGTTTGGTTCAACAAGTTTCAAGTAGGGCTGTACGTGATCCCTAGTTGTTTAGTGACGGCACAATTTGCACAATTGCAAACCCTATTTTGGCATTAAAATTCAATGTTGTAATTTACTAAACAGCAGCACACATTCTTTTACACTTTTGCTTCATTAGCTGGGTTTCCATTCACACATTTTGCAAATCTTCAGGAAATTTCCAAAAACTGCATAAAAGAAAATGTGAAGTAATCATGTTTCCATCAAGTGCAGTTATGTGCAAAATGTGTGAATGCTCTATAATGGTTACTTCTCTCCACTGAAATCAGGTGTCAGTATGTTGAATAGTAATGCAAAGGCTAATATTTGCAAAGGCTATCAAACATAATTGTTCTCAACTACTGGTTTTACTGTAAAAAAATCACAAATATTTTTTTACCTGCATAAAAAGACATTTTCAAATTTCTCAAAAAAGTGTCACATGGAAAAAAAAACACAACTGCCTATGCATTTACAGATGTTTCCCTCTCAAAGTGCAAACTTCTTGGAGGAAATGATTATGATGAAACATCTTTTGTGATTTAGCAAGGCTGACAGTAAATACTGACTGTGTGCTGTTCAACATGTGAAAACATTTTGGTGGTTACACAGCTGCCACGGTTTGTCAGAGGTTTTCTCAATATTTAAAAACAAAAAGTTAAAGCCTGTTTTGTCACATTATTTTAATTTGATAAAGGGAATAAAAAGGCTAAAACCATAATTCTGTTGTTTTAAAGTTATATGTTGGGTATATTTTATAACACCTATCAAAGTGTCTCTGAAGCAGGTTTTTCCTAAATAATGATCTGACAGTTTTCTTTTTCCAAACAATTGTTGAAAGGACACACTGGAGATCTTTTAAATGTCCAAGCCCTGCATTACTAAAGCTACTCTTTACTTCTGAGTGTGCTGTGACAGAAATGTTATCTTTTGATGCACTGCATGCAGTTAAGAGGGTGTGATCACCACAAGCTCAAAATCATACAGTTCCCGAATGACCAGGACGTGCTCAGTGAAAATAAACAGGAATTTCACAATGTCGAATGACTTCCATGCATTTAGCCTATCTAGCATGAAACTCAAGTTCAGATCAACCCAGCCAAAAACAAGCATGTCTTTTAACACAATGTCAAAATGAAAACTCGTTTGTATTAATTTATTCATCTTCTGCCATTTAGTAGCGTCCAATTTCACCCACTTGCTAGCAACCCCGCCAAAAACACAAAGCTACCAGTGCTAGGATGTGAAGGCAGCCATTGGAACATCACTGAAAAGCTCTGGAGTAGAAAACGAACTGCCAATTCTCTTACATCAGCAGACAGACGCCTGCATTGGCTAGCATTGTGCTGAGGGATGACTGAGATGAAGGGCCATCCTACCCACCCAGAGACAGCAATGCTCTATAGGACTCTTGGCCATAGATGACTGTACAACCACTTGGGATCAAACTCATGATCTTCTGATGACACAGCCCAGTTTTTTACTTAATGTTTATACAATCTATATAATTACTCAATGAGTAATAACTATTTTTTTGACCTAGTCATTGATTTGACTTAGTCAATATTCTGAAAAGAATTCATTATTTCAGCATAATGAGTTGCAATTTAAATCAGAATCAGATATAAATCAGATAGACTGTGAGTAACTAGCAACTCTTTTAATAAATGCAACCCTTTGTATGTTAATCCCAATTTTTTAGAACCCACAAAATCTACAATAGTTTGAGAAAGTTTGAGTTACCAAATCTCCTTGATATTTTATTTAGTTTAAAGGTTCTGTAGTGTATGTTGTAGTGTAATGCTGAATTTGAGGAGGCACCTCACCATAAACACGCAGGTCATACTCTCGTTGCTGCTCTCCACCAGCATTAACCGCCACGCAGGCATAACGCCCTGTATCACTGACCTGAGCACTGCTGAAGGATAGCACCCTACCTCCAGCCAGTACCTACATGCACAAACACACACAATCCATACTGTAAAGCGAGGATGACAAACAAGCTGTAACTGTAAGTGAACACTTTATATTGGATATGTAAAGGAGATGGAGCTCATCATTTGGCCAAGACAAGGTGCTTTCTAATAAAGTTGATGATGGTGAGCGCATCATCAAAAATGTTCCCCACACAGAACAAAATACTCAGCAAGTTATTAAGCCTTTCATAAGATTAGTCAGGAGGGTGCACAAGAGCAGGCAGTGGTTTTCAGATTGTTACCTGGATGCCATTGGAGGAGCTGGAGACAGGACTGCCTTCTTTTAGCCAGGTGAGGCTGGGCACAGGGAGACCTGATGCCTCGCACTCCAGCCTAGCTGGGTCATTCACCACCACTGTCACCATTCCCCCTTTACTGGAGATGGAGGGTGGGACTGAGAGCGAGAGAAAGAGAGACTGAATAGAGATCTAGCATAACATCTAGAAGAAATCTAGTCTATAGGTTTTTTTGTGTTATTCAAATGTTGTGCTATAGTATTTTTATACCCAGATATCTCCCCAGTTTAGTCCATTTCTGCTAGATTTCACCACACTCACAAGATTTTCCCAAGCTAGCACAGACAAAAATTAGCATGTGCATCAAATGAAGCCAGACACCACATATGTTTAGGTGCCCTTGCAATGCTATTTAAATATAATGATGTAATTACATAATAAATTACTCAGTAACATTATACTATCTTATGCAATAACACATTTAAACCATAATAAAATCTCTTCTGCTACTTTCAAACACAAATGTATTATTGACTGATAGTTCACAAGCTGCCCTTTCAATTTCTCTGCTTGTTTCAATCAGCTATGAGAGGTAAATAACTCAGTGACTTTTGTTACTTGACTTATAAGGTTTAATGAACCCACCATGCACCCTCACAGACATCAAAATTCTCACCATACACCTGCAGGCTGTGTGTAAGTTCTGCTTTGCCGGCCACGCTCACAGCCACACACTTGTAGAGTCCAGCGTCGGACACCTGTGCCCGGTCAATCTCCAGCACCTGTCCTCGGTTCAGAATGCTCACCCCTGCTGCACTAGTCAGTGGCCGACCATCCTTATACCAGGTGATAGCTGCAACCAGCAGAACAACCCCAGTATCTCAGTGATGTTCTAGCCTTCAATTGCCAACCAGCAGTAATAACCAATGCCAGTGAATCTATTTACCTGGCACAGGACGCCCTGAGGCTTTACACTCCAGCTGGATTTGGTATCCGGCCAAGATAGTTTGATTGACAGTGTCTCCAGCGAACTGGATGCTGGGAGGCTCTGTGGAACAGGAAACAGGTAAGGTAATGTGCAGTGGCTCATCTCAGGGCTATGTACACTTGCCTTCTTTTGAAGCTTCCAAAATTAATGTTCAGGTACTTTTCAGTTAAACAAGAAAAATATATGCAGACTTTGTTAACATAACACACTTATTTACTAATGTTTCACTTATACTGCTTCATGCTTTTCAAAGTGTCAAAAGTGTAAAAGTCACATATTGAAAAGTCTGAGCACAGAGAGATACTCAATTCACCAAAGTGGGTATTTAAAATTCAATATTTTCTTGATATTTTGATCAAAATTTGAAGAAACAATATTACTGTATACAGGTTATGTGCTAATGAGACTAGGGCCAGAAGGTGGGAGGAGTAATGCACATGACAATAACATACTGGTGTGTTAAAACTGGAAACATAAACAACAGAATGTCTATTCTATACAGTGCATTGTCTCCAAAATGGTGACAAACTTAGTACCTTGGAAATAAAGGGAAAGACAAGAAACTTTATCCCGTTTTTGTGACGCCAGCAGTAGTGGTATAACAATGGCGACATTTAAACAGCATTAAAAGCATTATGATAGGTATAGAAACTTCTGATGGGCAGTGTGGGCTTTATAACGCATCTCATACCATGAACACTAAGGCGAATGTGCTGCTGGGCCTCTCCTGCCGCATTCGTGGCTACGCAAGTGTATTTTCCAGCATCCTCCAATCTGGCCTCCTTAATTTGCAGAACTCTGCCAGCAGACTCCAGCTAAATATCCAGAAAAAAAATTATTCAACACACATCTATAGACTAAAGCATATACCAGAATAAGGCTCAGCATTTTTTATTTGCCAAGTACAAGATGTGCAAGGAATTTCTCTTGGTGCATGTGTCAACATCACTTCCATTAGAAAAATCTGTTTAAAAATATTTATAAAACAAAATGAATAAATTAATCATATAAGTAAAAGGTACACATATGCAAAAGTCTGGGTGCCTCTAGTCAAATGGCATGCACTGCTGACACTTTAAGTGAAAATGAGTTTCACAACTATATTTTATGTTTCCCCAATATTTTAAACTTAGCCAATAAAAAGATTGTGCGTTAAAATTTTTCATTATATTTCAGTGTCATCCCTGTCGAGCAAGTGTTAACTTATTATTAGAAAATCAACAAAACATCATTTTATCAGGGGTGTTCAAATTCTTGCATATGACTGCGCATGCAATATGCAATATACAGCTGCAGATTTGAGCAGTGGCTCTATATTTCATCCATTTTCAATATGTGCATAAGTGCAACTGATTACAGCAAAGGGATGTGAAAAAGGATCATAGCCTGCAGAAAGAAGCTGTGAAAGTGCCAGTTGGTCTGAATCTCTAGGGCTCTCCGCTGAAAGGGAAATGTCCTAGAACGCAGTGAGGGATGTTTTTACCCACCCTCTTCCTCATTTGAAGATGGAGAGCTGACAGCCAATGATTTTCTCTGCACACTAAACAATCCATTTTAGCTCTCGCTTGGTATGCAAAGACACAGAGACAAATCAGACAAACTGACCATTGCAATACTGATGTCAACAAACCTTCATCCACTTGGCCTCATCATTCCCCTCATGAGAAGGAAAAATGTATCCCCAAGTCGGTTGGTTAACCACTCATTCATTTCAGTTTTTTTCTCAAAGACAACATCTGAACACCATTAAAAGCACTACAATATGCATTTCCAAACTTCTGATGGGCAATGTGGGCTTCACAGAGTCTCATACCATGCACGCTAAGGCAAATGTGTTTAGCCTTTCCTGAAGCATTGGTGGCTATGCATGATACATTTTTCTTTTCAAACCCAAAATAGCAGACTAAGCTGTTTAAAAAGCCATAGCAGTAAATTACTTTAAAATGTGTAATACAATTTAAAACTATAACATTTGATTTGCAGGACTTCAGTTTACAAACTATTCTTCTCTTATATATGACCACTGCATTGACAGGCCACTTGTGCATCTGAGTGGTGGGTCCAAGCAGATGAATGACCAGCTTGGCATGAGGCAACCCACATTTTTTGAGCTGTCACAGAAAATGGAGGCACTGCTGAGCCTTGTGTGTAACTGTGATGGAGTTTCTGTCCCACTTGAGATCCTGCTGTTTAGTAGTGCCCAAGAATTTGTACAACGTTTGTAACTCATTTGATTGCTTACGTTCTCATTAGCGTATGTGTTGAGATCAACTGGGGTAATATCATTAAGCTGTTATAAGTACAATCATTAAAGCAGAGAGACAGGAGCAAAGGACTGAGCACACAGCCGTGTGGAGCGCCAATGACGAGTCAGAGGGAGTCTGAAATACAGTCATTCACCCTGATGTACTGTGTTCTGTCAAACAGGAAGTCATGGATCCTGTAGCAGACAGGAGGGGGACATTTATCTAGGAGAATGCCAGCAATAATAGTGCTGAGAGCAGAGCTTAATCATGATTATATTATCCACCTACCATCCACTTTAATAGAAACATGATACACCGATGTAATAAATAGTGTTTAAACTTAAAAGTGAGAAAACAACTTCCTTAAAAGTTTGATTTTATGGAGCTTAACAGAATGTGATATATAAAGAGTTGCTCTGTGAACGTAATATTTTAATAAACTTGAAATTTTAGGACAGCCGGGTTGCTTACTTTTTAAATTTACAACAACACATCTTTTGTCACACACAATAAAGCTGCCCCATAGTCTGTTGGTCACTGGCCATTGATCTGTTGACTAGGTCTCAGCACAGCAGCGACATTGACATGGTAGTGTGTACGGAGCTGGTTTGATTACATTTTTTTACACTTCATTGTCACTTCTAGGTTGAAAGTGATCCACCATTCAAAACTATCCAGCCAAGACCAGCTCTGTGATCAGAAGCTGACCACCGACAAAGGGCTACAGGGTGGCTTAGACAAGTTGTGCATCAACATATATAAGCTACAGTCAGTAACTGTACACCAGCTACAGTGTAGGGACTGACCTTAACTAAGCCCTGCGAGGTGTCCATGGGGCGTCCATCTTTGAGCCAGGTGATACTGGGAGCTGGAACACCACTGGCCACGCACTGAAGACTCATGGAATTGTGAAGGATCACTGAGCGTTCAGCAGGACCAGTAGATCGAATTGTTGGAGGGACTGCAAGAGACAATAAATCAATGGTATTACAGCAATTGAGAACCTTCATACTTTGCACTCTACAGATGAAATGCAGATTATGTAGTAATAATGTCTGATGAAAGGACTAATGAAAATATGACTGCAAAGCATAATTACCGCTTGTTTAGAATTTCCCGCTTGAAAGCAGTTAGGTAACATCAGAAACAAGTTTACAAACAGATTAAAACTGCATATAGCATTAAACAGCTGATTTCATGTAAAAATGGCTTTTCTCTATTACCATGTACTGCTACTTTAAAGCCTCTCTCCTGTTCTCCTGCTTCATTTGTGGCGACACACTGGAATAGCGCCGTGTCTGAGACCTGAGCACGTGAGATGATCAGACGACGGCCGTTAGCCGTTATCCTCACCCCTTCGCCTTGCCTCACAGGTTTTCCATCCTTCAGCCACCTACAGACAGACAGAAAGAGGAAATTAGAAAAAGAAAGTAGAAGAAAAATGGTTTGTATATTGCACAGTCTGAAGGAAATTGGTTTGGCTCTGTAATCCAGCATCATTTATCCATGCACAAGAAGCTGGTGTCTGCAGTCGCTGAGAATGAGAGAGGACCTGAGAGGGGGCCAGAAAAACAGGCCAACATGAAGTTAAGGTATGTTTCAAACATATTACTTCTGTGTTACATGAACAATACAGCAGTGTGACCTACAACACACATTCAGGGCCAAATGTACATATGAGCACAGGTGCAGTGCAAAATGTGCCTTTATGCAACCACGACATGTACAAAGGCCTGAAGGTAACATTCAACTTACTAAGACTGTAGCTTTTCATGCAAACTGTGAGCAGCTCCGTCCACAGACTGCTCACTTGTTAGGTGCGGTATTAAAAAGCTGTATGACTACATATTTTGTGATGCACCAGTGCTCCAGTTCGTACATAAGACGAACACCTGAAAGTGGCACAAAAGGCTTAGCACATCATGCCCATAGTGGTGCAGAATGGTACAGTGGACTTATATTGGAAATTCTTGCAAATGTGCAAATAGTCTTCCAAATTAATAAATGCTTATCATGTTCTATACATAATGCGTATTACATATAATTATTGCATTATTTATTATTCCGAAAAGACCATATATATATATATATATATATATATATATATATATATATATATATATATATATATATATATATATATATATACACATATATACATGACTTGATGCTTATTCTCTTGCTTCCTCTTTCTACTTCTGGAACACACTGCTGCACTGCTTGCACGGGTTGTGTTAAACAGGGAACTGAAATGAAAGGCAAGTTAATATGTGTGAAACAGGCCTAACACATTAAATTACATACACATAGCCAAAACATAAGGTGCTTTATATATATATGGGCTAATGAAAAAGCTCCTCACGTGATGGTGGGTGTAGGTGTGCCTGTGGCATGACACTCCAGTTCTAAAAGGCTATTGATGACGACTGTAGCATCTGTGTTCTCGTCTGCACCATCTACAGTGGGTGGCACTGAACACAGACAATACGTATGAAGGAGTCAGGACACTTCACATTATATTCACTCACTCACTAATATGAAAACAAAAGAATAATAACTGCGGTTGCTCAATCACAAACAAAATAATGCCCAACAACTTCATGATATATATAGCACACACATCTTTAAATATATGCAGTATCCCAATACTTACAAAAAATAACAAAAAAACAATAGAGTAACAGAAGTCAGACACAACCCTTGTTCAGTCAAATGGCACCAACAACAAAACATAATATCAAATCTGTATTTCATCCCTTAAAAGGGGTTAATACACATTTTACTGCACACTTCTATAACCTAGGAATACCTCAACCAGTTTGCACAGAGGTCCCACAGAAGAACGTAGTTATTGAATAAGGCTTAGTGAGTAAAAAGACTGGGATTTTAAAGGGTTAACTTGTCTATTCTTTACTTTTGGGCACCCTACTACCACTTTAACCCCTCCATCCTTCCACCCTTCCATCAAACCAACAGGTTACAGTTCCGAAAGGTGTTAATGACATTGATACTCACTCACATTCACCATCAATCTCCTTAGATGCCTTGAAAATGTTTTTCATGTGAATCCAAAATGGCTAATGGAGCATTTTCAGACGAGATTCACTATAAGATAATCCACTTGTATTTCGAAAGGTAAAGTAAAAAAAAAAAAAACGTTTAAATAGAATTTAAATAAAAAATGTAACAAAGTTCTAAGATTGATCTTTGGATGTGTGTAGAAACTTCCCTGCAGATTTCTTTGAAAAACTGAAAGCAAGTCTCCCAAAAAAAAGAATGGAAGTTGTAAAGGCCAAGAATTGACACATTAAATGCTAAAAAAGGATTTTATATAAGTAGTTGAGGCTTATGTGTAATTTTCTGTTAAATATATGTTTGTCTTTTTTGACACTGAAAAATAAATAATTTTACAGACTGGCTGTACTGACAGGTAATTCAACAAATAGGGTTAGGGTTAGGGTTTTAGGGTGAGTTTTGCACAGTACTGTATTTAATGAAGTTAGTGGGTCTTAAAACTGTAAGAATCTTACTGAGCAGTGTACAGTTGTAATCCTTTCCATTAGATTTAATCTCAGCCTCTAAATGCGTGCATAGTAAAACCCTTTGAATGAATAGTTTCTTTTCATTTAGTTTAAACCACAAACAAATAAAATCACAACGTTGATGCATGCCAGGAGTTCATACAATGGCATGTGGTCAGGCTTGTCCCATCAATCTTTCTGTTTTTATCCCCTCTTTTCTACATTTACTTAATTTGTTTTAAATCAGTTCTGTACCTCATAAACCACACTTTGCATCTGATTTCCTGCAATCACATTCCACTAACGCTACACAATCTGAACTGACTGATGGCCTGAGGCCTGTGGAGCAGATGTATTAGGAACGTTGCGGCATCCAGATGCTCAGATGATCAATGCATGGGGTGCGGACAACGTTTTCTCTGGCTCAAATAAGCAAAAGCAGGACATCAGAATTACGCTCTGATTCACATGGAAAATGAAAATGTCTAAAGTGCCTAGTGCCAAAGCACTAACAGTTTGTTGGGACGCCAGGCTTGTAGAGATAGTTCTGCAGGAGGAGTCATAAAGCATGTCAAAGAAATTAATCAGATGAAGGGGAAGTGGGTTGAACTGGGGACATAGGAGAAATAGAATTTATCACAGTGACATTGACTAATTAGGTCCATGAAGAAAAGTACAGTTATGGAAGATTGGCGTTGACTTCAGTTTCCGACTAGGCATTCAGGTTTCACAGCGTTAAGAACTAAGTACTTATCTGTCTTTCAACTGAATGTGTTTTTGGGAACGATACTTCTACTTGAGTCATTATTTAAAAGAAGTAATAACACTGATACTTGAGTATGGGTTTATACTACTCTCCTTTATTGTGGAAACTCACCGCTGAATCAAATTTACCTAAAACGTTGACGTCATACTTGATCTCCATCTCCCCTGCAGGGCTTGTAGCTACACAGACATATCGGCCAGCGTCAGAGGGTACAGCATTCATGATCTGGATCTTTCGGCCCTGTTCTAGAACCTGTAGGTTTTCCCCGGCTTTCACGGGAGAACCATCCTTCAGCCATGTGAGGGAGGGTATAGGGTGACCTCCCGCCTCACACTCCAGCGTCAGAGCTTTATTGACCACAACCTTCTTCTCCACAGGGCTGTCAGAATCTCCAGTGATGGAAGGGGGAACTTTAAGAGAAAAGTGACTCTTAGGGATACGGTATCAATCACAAGTTTGAAAAGAATGTTTTCAATAATATGAAACACATTTATTTCCAGACACATATATAAAACGATCCAAAAACAATGCTAGTACTGTGTAAATACACAGTTTGAATAAGTTTTTAGAAAGTTTAAGAAAAAGTTTTTGATGTGCCTAGAATGAATGAACAGAGGCACCGATTATTAGAAAATGTAATTCTCTTACGTGATTGAATTTTACTGCATCAGAACATCTCATATATGACTGAATTTTAATACTGTGATGAGAAATTACCATAAGTAGATAATCATAATACATTATTTATTATTTAACAACTTCTTGTGGTTGAACATCTAAAATGCTGTTGCTTCATATCATTTAAATATACTCTGTAAAAGTTATGACCAAAAAACTACTAATATATGACTAGTGATTCCAAAATTCTCAGTTTCAATTTGATCATCAGTTACAATAGTATGCTATAGTATATTATACTATAGTGTGGAGTAGTCTTTTAATACTTGTTTGAAAAGCAAATGCTTCTTTTTCCAACATTTTCACAACAGTAAAATAACAAAGAAGGAGGGTAAGCAGCAGGTTAGGGAAACAGAGCAAAAGTGAAGATCAAACAGTCAGGCAAGAACATGAATCAGCAGCAGAGAAAGAAGAATGAGCTCACCATAAACGTCTAGCTCATAAGCCTTTTCAGCTGTGCCAGCCACACTAGTCACCTTGCAAGTGTAGCGGCCAGCATCAGACACCTGCACCCGGGGGATCTTCAGGTACTGACCACGCTCCACATACTGGGCTTGTCTGCTAGACAGGATCGCCTCGCCATTCTTATACCAGGTAATAGCGGGGAGGGGCACACCGCGAGCCTCACACTCCAGAGTAACCAAGTTATCCAGAAGAGCTGTCACCTCAGAGGTCACATTCCCTCCCTTTATACTGGGCGGAACTAAGAGCAGGACCAAATAGAAGACACAACCAGAATGACACTATGATTCACATCAAAACATTAAACAACTGACCTATGAACTCAAGCAGTTAGCATTTTGCTAAGATAATGCAAACGGAGCCCCACTAACTTCCATTTATTGCCATTGGAAGGATTCTTTGGTGAAGTGAAGCTACTTTTTCGCCAAAACAAGTGTCCATCCTCCATTTTTCTACTTTTTTTCTAAGGTAACCATTTCATAATGGGACACAAGTAAACACTAACCAGAGTGTGTGAAGCAGTTGAAACTTTAAACTGTTAATATTAGATAAACACAATCATGTTAACTGAGCCCTACTATAGTTCATTCAGCAGTGGTGAACCCAGAACTATTATACCATGACTGTATGTCAAAACCCAAAACAACACCTCTAGAAATGCTGATTTTGTGCCCCAAACATGGTTCACATTTGAAGCTTTATATGAAGCTTTATATGAAGCTTGTAACAGACATAAACATATATTTTACTATGTAGCAGTTGTAAAGTGACTAATTCAGTGAACAGCCATGTCGCAGACTTGCTGTTGCTGTTTTCTTTTAACACAACTGGCTGAAACCCACTGATTGGATTATGGCTCATATTTGCAGTCAATCACATATTAAGGACTTCCAGAGGGCCAAGAGTGACATATTTTCTCACAATTCTGTTCAACTCATTAATAAAATTGAAGTTATTTACAACGTTGGTGGATTGGTGGGTTTTTCTGTTACTTTCATTGAGAAAATAGAGAAATTTCACCAATTTTTCAACATTTCTACATAATTAACTCAGTAAGAAGAGACAAAGTCATTCTGAGTGGTTTGATGTGAAATTCCCTGTTCCAAAGAAACTTACTAAGCCAGAACTGTTCACAATGGTATGAAAGGAACAACATCCAAAGCATTTATTGTCTGGAAAAGCTACCTCACAGGGAACTATAACACAAAATAATTAGAAATGCACTGCCTGATGCCAGAAACATTGCTTTATAATAGATGTGACATAAGGTATAGTCTAAAAGCACCCAAAGAAAACGTCTACTACTATTTTACCACTACTACATTGCAAATAAAACTCAGTAGAGATCTGCACGTTCACTGGTCATTTCTGAGCGTAAATGGTTGGTATAGTGTAGTGGGTAACACCTCTGCCTTCCACACTGTGGACTGGGGTTCAATCCCTGCCTGGGTAAGTACCCTACACTATACCAACAAGAGTCTTTGGGCAAGACTCCTAATACTACCTTTGCCTACCTATGTAAAATTGTAAGCCGCTCTGGATAAGCGTGTCTGCCAAATGCTGTAAACGTAATAGCTATATTTGTGTTGTCCCTGGTTTCTGTCACCACCACTGGAAAAAAATCTGAGCCTGTAAGTTCATCTACAATGCACCATTTCACAACAAATCACTCAGATGAGTTTGTTGACATGTAAATGATTACATTTTAAATTCTCCTTTAATCTAATATATATGAACTTCTGTCCAGCTCTTGAACACCTCACTCACCATTTGCTCCCACCCCTGTTCAGCGTTATCCATGTTAGCATTTTTGGGTGAAACACAGATTAAGTAGAATATTAAATAGGTATGTGAGTTTTATCTAAGGCAAGGTTTAGTTTTGTATCGGGCCACAGACGAACACACACCATAGATACTGAGGTTGAAGTCTTTGGACTGTTTTCCAGCGGAGTTAGTCACACTGCACTGGTATCGGGCCTGGTCTCCCAGACGGGCGCTCTTTATTTTTAACACCTGGCCTCGGTCTGACACTTCAATGTTTGGGTCTCCCAAAAACACTGGCCTGAAACAGAGTGAGTGTGAGTTTCAGTTTCACAATGACGTTTTTGGCCTGGACAAGGTAATAACAGCTTTTTTGAGGTTTGATGGGTTGACTCACTTCCTGTCTTTGTACCACTGAACTGTGGGAAAAGGCACGCCTTTGACCCTGCACTCCAAGCTGATCTCCTGATTGAGAATAGCAGAGAGATCACGTGACCCGCCACTTCCAATGATAGTAGGAGGAACTAGCAAAGAGAGCAGGTTAAAAACAAACGATTGATGGAAAGCAATGTTATAACATTTTCAGTGGGTTTAATCATAGGCCTTTTTACAGACTTGTATGTAGATTAGATAATTAAGTATACTGATTATAGATTATTCATTATAGATCGCTATCATTTGCACCTGTTATACTATACAGACTCACCCAACACATCCAGATAGAAGTCCTTCTCAGTGCTTCCTGCTATGTTGATGGCCTTGCAGCTGTAGTGGCCTGCATCAGCTGTAGCAGCCTTCAACAGCCTCAGAGTCTTTCCTCTTTGCAGGATCTGCACATTACTGCTAGCAACCACCTGACCGAAGCATAGCACAAAATCACTCTTGCATGATCAAGACAATATGTTTGCTCTTGGACTTACTAGTACAGCATCTGCGTTCTCTGTGTTCAGTTAAGCTGCAAATGTTTGGTCATGCCAAGTAATGAAAAGGATCTGTGGTAATTACACAGTCTAGAGTTTGCTGGGCATTCTGAGAGTAATGTTGGAGTTAATGTTAATGCAAACATGGCATCAGGTTGCGCTTTTTACGAACACTAATTAATAATGATTGTTATTATCTATGTGTTGCTGGCCTCACTATAACGAATATTGGCAAAAGAGAGACTTTTTAACACAAGGACACTAATCAGTACAACATAAAGTATTAAATGAATATTATTTACTAGTTAATAGGCTACTGGGTAATAAGTTATTTTCTACTTTACTAGTAAAGTAAAATTTATTTATATAGCAGACACAAGCCACAAAGTGCTTTACAAAACATAACACAATATAACAACATGACAGTACAAAAAAAAAAAAAATTTAAAACAAAACAGGGCTGGCAATGCCTTAGCTGCCTTGACCATTTATCCAAATGCCTGCTTAAAAAGGCAGGTCTTTAGTTGCTTTTTGAAAGACTCCACAGAATCAGTTGATCTTAAAAAAGGGGGCAGTGTATTCCACAATTTAGGAGCGAAGACCTCAAATCTCCACGAGTCTTTAATCAAGAACGTGGAACAGACAGTAAATTTAAATTATTCGACCCAAGAGAACGAGCTGATATGTATGGATGAAGCAGATCAACCACATACATAGGAGCCTGACCATGCAATGCTCTGTAAGTAAGCGTAAGGATTTTAAACTGAATCCTATACTCAACAGGAAGCCAGTGTACTGAAACTAACAGAGGAGTAATGTGAGACCGTCTATTTGACTTGGTCAGTAAACTTGCTGCAGCATTCTGAATCACCTGCAGTCGGTCACAAGCGGACATACTAAGTGAAGAGAAAAGAGCATTACAGTAATCAATACAAGATGAGATAAATGCAAGCATCTCTAGCTCCACCCTTGAAACTACAGACCTCAATTTACTAATATTCCTTACGTGGAAAAAACAAGATCTTGTCAGTTGTTTAACATGTGTGTCAAACAACAACGACTGATCAAAAATGACACCGAGATTACGCAGGCTGGAGTGGACAACAGGGGAAAGAAGACCAAGATTTTGTTTAATCATTGGAGTAACCTTGTCAGGAGCAACAATCAAGACTTCAGTCTTATCAGCATTCAGCTGTAGTAAATTTAATTTACACAATTGTCCCACTTAGCTCAGCTCCCACTTAGCTGTAAATACATCCACAAAACATCTCTACACCTGGCCAAGTGCACTTTTTGTCATGAGATTTTTGTCATGGTGGAACATACTTGGGAATGCATTTTAGGACACATTAAGACTAACTCTGACCTATAAAAATGCTGTCTAAACATTTATTCTCTAAAGTGGCTGCCCAAAGCGTTCAGCTAAAGGGTGAAGTTTATTTTAAAAATAACTAACTGCTGGCATTTAAAATTAGTGTGGACAATTCACAAAATAACCACTGACTATGCCCATATCAGGCTGCTATATACATCTGAATGAAAAATGTCCAAAGCGTGTTGCTGATTCTGTACCTTTAGCGATTACCTAACAGCACTTTTTATTTTCTTTACAGTGAATGATTCTCATGAAGGCCACTTTATGAGGGACGTTGGCTTTTAGGGCTGTTCTCCTGGAGCTCAGACCCTGTCATTAGAGTGAACTTGGTCATCGCTAGGTAAGAGAAGAAAGTCTGTGTTTATTTCTCATTAGTTCTTATTCCACTTTATCCCTGCACATAACTTAACACAAGGCTCCTGAGACACATTAAAATGGTGGCAGTATATTAAAATTTAAAGAGTGCTTTGGAAAGTTCTACGGATGGGCTGTATTACTGATCTGTTTCCATGACTGAATAAGGTACATTTCATATACTGTATATGACTAAACCAAATGAGTAAATGGAGGAAAGCTACATACCGGCACTCCATCTTTATACCAAGTGATGACTGGTGGAGGTGTGCCACTGACAGCACACACCAAACTGGTGGGCTGGCTCATTATCACGGACACATTGGTTGGCAGGCTGCCAAATTGCACGTCAGGGGGCACTGGGGCAGATGATGACAGAAGAGAGTCCGTAATACTAAAATGTGCAATGCTTGATAACTGTATATCGATACACATACAAATGTTAGGATACTAGGACGAACAGAAGGAATCATTCATTGTAGATTTTACTCTGTTCAACTCTTGGGTACTTCCCCATTGTACTGTTTAGTGTTTTTTAGCATGCTTAACATTTCCATACTTGCTGGAATTGAGAAAACACTGCAGCGGCCAACGGACATGTCTCTTTGACCTACCGTTAACTTTGAGTTGGTATTTTTTCTCTGTGCTGCCAGCGTCGTTGACAGCCATGCAGGTATATTCTCCATTGTCCAGTGGTGACACTGAGGCCAGGATAAGAAGGGTGCCATCCTCGAGAATGGACACTCCTGGTTCCTTGCCTGTCAGCTCCTGACCATTCCTAAACCACTTAATCACTGGCTGGGGCAAACCTGCATGGACAGAAAGGAAGAAAACAAATTGTGTGTCACAAGGTGTCTGCCAAATTTGTGTAGTGGTCTCCTCTGCAAGAGGATGCTGACTTACCTTTGGCAGGGCAAGGGAAGGCAATGCGCTGGTTAGCCACTCTCTCCTGTAGAGGGCTGTTGAATGGGGGTTCTAATATCTCCACTATTGGAGGAACTAGAGGGTAGAAGAGCAAGGTGGATGTGAGAAAATGACAAAGATGACAAGAATACAGCAGATTTTTAGCTGTATTTAAAAAAAAATGTCACCTCTGCACAGCAAAATCTTTATCTTGAGACCACTGAATGTACATACAGTCAGGTCTAGAAATGTTTGTAGTTCAGTGAAGTTATTGTTATTTTAGCTGTCTGTGATACAAGAGTTGAAATTAACTCTAAAATCCCAGGCTTATGACATACAATGTCTTATTCACTTCAGGGACTTCAATCCAAACTGGCTAGGGAAGCAAGCCATCATTAGGCTGAAAAATCAAAACAAACCCCTCAGAGAGATAGCGAAATCATTAGGTGTGGCCAAATCAACTATTTTGTGCATTTTTCAAAATGAAAGAACATACTGGTGAGCTCCAAAACACCAAAAACCCTCAAGATCATATAAAACAAGTGGATGACAGAAAAATTCTTTCCCTGGTGAAGAAAAACCTCTTCACAACAGTTTGCCAGACCAAGGCTTTACAGTGCAAATTGACAATGACCCAAAGCATGCTGTGAAAGCAACCCAATACTTTAATCAATCATATATTTCACTTACTGAAGGCAAAACTAAAGGTAAAATAGCTAAAAAACAAGCAGGAACTGAAACCAGCTGCAGTAAAAACCTGGCAGAGTATCACCAGCATCTGGTGATGTCTATAGGGTTCAAGATTTCAGGCAGTCATTGACTGCAAAGAATTAGCAACCATGAAAATATAATTTATGATTGTTAGTTAATCCAATTACTTATGAGCCCCCAAAAATGGGAGGCTGTGTATGAAAATGGTAACGTAAATGAAAGCTTAACGTCTGTATTTTGAGCTCATATTCACTATTTCATTGAAATCAATATCAATGAAATCAGCTTAAACATCAACTCTGTCAATGTCAAATGTCAAAATGTCAAAAATATCATTAATTTGAGATCACACTGCCTTACCTTGCACCTGCAGCTGAATGCTGGCCTCATCCTGCCCGGCAATATTGCTGGCCACACAGGTGTACACTCCCTCATCAGGCACTGTCAATTGTCGGAGAGTCAGCGTTCCATCAGTGGACAACCTGTACCGAGCCCCATCCGGCACTAGAGTGGTACTGTTCTTCAGCCAGCTCACAGAGGGAACGGGAACC
Source organism: Pygocentrus nattereri (assembly GCF_015220715.1). NCBI lineage: Eukaryota > Metazoa > Chordata > Actinopteri > Characiformes > Serrasalmidae > Pygocentrus > Pygocentrus nattereri. The sequence goes on along the minus strand of NC_051214.1, from coordinate 12,425,961 downwards.
CCCTGAGCTACGCAGGGCAGGTCTACAGAATGCCCCACTTGAACCTTCATGACACGCGGACCAGCCAGGATACTGGGAGGAACTGAGGAGACCACCCAACAAAAAAGAAACACATTGTGAGACAATGCCTGAATGAACTGCTAGCTTGAATCTTCAAAAAAGGTGCATAAGTCTAGTTCTGGCTATCGAGCCACAGTATTGCTTTTAAAAAAGTGGATAAATCTGATTCAACTGTAGCGCTTTCTATGAATACCATTTCTATGAGCATCTATAAACACATTCATAGCAATGTTATGATGCACTCATAAGGCATTATAAACATGGCCATACAAATTTATAAAAATGAACAGCACCTAATAGCCATATTTATTATGCATTATGAATCGTTAACATTATGCATTATAAGCCATGTTAATAACATGTTATACTGCCAATGTCACAGCATTTACAATATTTTATTTCTCAGGGTTTTTTCTGAGGTTGTTGGAAGGGCTGCACCTTTGGGGAAGTCCTGAATGTTCAGTTGCCAGCCTCAAACAAGTTGTCTAGCCCAGACCTTCTTTAACCAGCTCTCACTTTGAAAACTACATCACAGCAATCCAAGTTCCCCTCAGGCCCCTTCCCTGAAATCCCCTCTGACATCACACCAAGCATGAAGTTAGGCAAATTAGTAAAGTGCTATTATTGTAGTGCTCCAGCAAATCCCTCAGTAAATGCTTCAACTTGAAGCCTCACTTTTAATAATCAAGGAGCCTTTAGCATAGTATGCCTCACTTTTTAAAAGCTGACAAATACAACTTACAAGCTCTTATAACGTGTTATAATGCATTATGCTAGCAATTTATAATGAATATTAAGTGTGGCTATAAAGTGTAATGCATTTTTAGAAATATTTAAGCCATGATGCCTTAACAATGCATTATAACATGTTATGAATGTGTTCATAGGTTCTTATAGACATGGTATTCACAGAAAGTGTTACCAGCTCAACTCATGAACGGCTAGATAACTAGGTTACATGCTATGAAATATGTTATGTTAGGTAAGGAAGGAAGCGCAAAAGGTCTAATCATTCCATAACATTAATCACCTTTCAAGAATAATTTAGCAATGAAATCTAACAAATCTACAAGATGAGATGTTTTTCTCAGTCATGTTAAATTACTTTTCACTGCACCGTTTATTTCCTTACCTGACATCAGAAGACTCAGCCCTTCTTTTACTGAATCACTGTAATCTCCAACTCAAAGGTTTAATTGAAGTGATGGCAGATGAAAAACATTCTCTGTTATTTTAATCACAAATACGCTCAGACTGTATGAAACACTATCATTTCATTTCATGTTGCTCAGGGCGGATGGCAGGACTCTGTCTGAATGCACATGCTCATACATGCACAAGCTGTCTATCTGGTGAGAGATTTATCATATATTCCTGCCCAATTTATACTAAGCTCAACTTCTCTTCTGACCAATGACCACCAACTGAACTTCAAGTCAAGCTGGCAGGTTCAAAACCTGCAGCCTTGTGAAAAGAGAGACTTTAGCGTCATCTATATTCTGTCTTTCATTTCAGACAAAAAGCATTTACAGCTGCTATAGTCGTTAGATGCAGGTAGCCCTAGAGAGAAGAGTTTTCAAGGAATATAAGCCACTGAAAATATGTAACTGACAAAAATCGGAGCCAGATTCTCTAGAAGGGACAACAGCAGGCCTCAATTTGGAACTAAAGCTGCATCAGTGCTATAAATTACGCTTATCCAAGCAGAGCCTGATCCTGACTTGTAGTTTTACGAGTAGCACCACCTCACCAATACCTATAGCTGACCTGGCTCTATTCTATTGGAATGACTGGCCTCAGCTTGTAACCCCCTGTACTATGAAGGCAGAATGTACGAGTTACAATAGACAGCGTTTAGTATCCACAATAAGAACTGCAAAGCTGGTCTCCTTTCTACAACTTTCATTTAACATAGGGAATACGGCTCTCAAATATCCATAGTGAGGCAAGGGACAATCGTCGTTAAAAAAACATAAAAAATCTGTAAGTCTACTCTACAGTGGCTGAAAGTACTTGCACATTTGAGCCATATTTAAAAAAGTTTTAGGGTCACTGTATTAGGAAACAAAATGTCAAACTAATGGGCATTTATTTTCAGCAAACTATCGCAGCACTGTCATTCACTACTTGGAAAAGCATTCCTTAAAAAGTGGCTTGTGTGTTTTGTATCAATATCATTTGAGCAGTGTCTTTGCAGACTTCTGCAGGTTTGTATCCAAAAGGCATTTGTACACAGGTTTATGGTCCCATCAGCAAACACTTTCCTACTAGAGTCTAATATTAGTTTGAGGTTGTGTTCTCTGAAACAAATATCAGCTTGTTAAACATTTAAAAACATTAAACATTAAAAGCCACATACGTTTTGAGACCACTGTACATCACTGTATAAACATTTCATTATTTCTAAATTAACTTGAAAGTTGTAGTCATATAATACAGTGCAATGTTTAAGTAACTGGACTGTGACACAATAATTGTTCCATGAAATGGGAAACAATGCCTTTGGTTCCTATATGGTTCATCTAATACAGATGTTAATATCTTCAAATTAACACAAATTGTCTGCACTTCACCTCATTCATAATCATTGTGTTTCAAATGTGGTGGAATAACAGGCCAAAAGGACTCAAAGTGACCGACTCTCTAGTTGCTTATGGACTTCTTGGAAATATCAGCGCTTCCTTCTGCTACTCAATGGCTAATTTGCAAACAATCAAAAACCAACCCAGAAAGCAGAACTGTCTCAAAAGATTTCTCCCACCACAAATCACTCTTCTGAGTGGAGTTACCTCATCACCTTACGCACATGGTTTCTCTGACTCAGTGCTGCTGTGTAATCAGATTTCACAGCAAACTGGACGAGCCTGTAACACACAGCTGCTTGCACAGTCTGATCTAAGCCCAGCTGCTAAGGGCACGCTGACAGGCAAATGCCTCAGGGTTAGCATGTGCAACGACATGGCTGTTTGTACATGCCACCATTGTTAGCGCTTGATGTTAAATTGACCTTTAAAGCCCCAGTTGATATTACAGCTGTTTCTGTGTGGATTTGTATGACAAGTGTACAATTTGTTCACTGTAAGTGGTTTAATGTTGTGCACATTTTTTTAAAATTAAGATCACAGTGATATAATGATGATAAATTCATTTAAGCCCCTGACAAAATATACATAAGCTACATCAAGGGGTCCAAGCACCTCAGGTGGTACTAAGGGTACTAGGTCAACTTTCCAATAGCCAATGGCCTCATAGAAAAAAAGCTATTTTACATGTATACAAGTATTGACAATGTATGTGGTGTATTACAGAAAGAACAACTCTTGTCAGGTTTAGATGAGGGTTTTCAAAATGTAGATGATACTTTGATAATTGCATTTAAGCTATTGAGAAAAAATGTAATGCTATATTCTCTGCAGGTGGGTTTATAAATGTGTTTTTACTAGGATTGTCAAAGTGACTGTGTTAATAACACAGAAAGGTTGTGAACTGCAACATTTGCAAAGCTGACCCTGCCTGGTATGAGAGTGCTTCTGTTACGGAAGTGGTATAGTCCAAGGGTGGACCAACTACTTACTGAAAATTGAATACCATATTCAGACGTTGACACTTCTGTGTAATGTTTGTTATATTACATTTCCTGCTGGTTATCTGACCCAAAAATATTATAACTTGTACTTTGTGGCTGTTTTCAAGCTTGCTTTGACCACTTAAACAAGGTATTGTTATAATAAAATAGAAAAAAACTTTCTTTAAGATGAAGGTTCAGTACATTTTATCAGCACTAAATGTTAAATGCAATGAACTGCTTTGTCTGCTGAAGAGACCCAAGATAAATGAGGCACTGGCAGGTCTTACCAAGGACACTGAGTCTGACAGCCTGGCTGAAGTTGCCAGCGATGTTGGTGGCCACACACAGGTACATGCCGCTGTCTGTCACGCGTGCCTCTGTGATCTTCATGGAGCCAGAGGGCAGCTGAGTGTGCCTATCAGACAGACAGTGGATTCAGAAGGGTGCTAATAATTCACGGCAAAGGTGAACCATGGCATAACATGCACAACCATTTAGACACACACACAAACAGTCAGACGCTCTGCTGGCATACGCTGCACACAAAACCACATCAAACAGCTATGGAGTATACTGACAAGCTCACAAAATTATAACTCTCTGCTTCTTCACACTGAAAAAGGGAGAGTTTGATTGCTGTGTAATTTTAATCTGACCACAATCTCTCTGCCTTAAGGCTGTCATGTTCTAACAACTCACATGGTCTCTTTGAGCCTGTGTATTGGGCACATGACAATTATATCCCAATGACAAACCAAACTCAAACATTATTTTTAATGGAACCACAATTTGTACACACATGCTAACCACAAACTATCAGTTAAAGAGGATAACGTTTTTTACTACAATTTTAAAAGCATGTTTATCAGTTTGCAATAACTTGGCATATTAAAGGCTAAAGAGGTTTATTTTTGGGAAAATATGTGTAAATATTTGTGAGTCCTGCTTTGGGAATAATGCCATACTCCACATGTTATTCCCTTGCTGTGACGTCAGCATTCGCTATCTTACAGCTGTTCAGCTGTTTAAACCACTTTGGATGAAAAGATTTTCAATCCAGGCATTTAGCAATAGTTCAGAAACGAAAACTATCAGATCAGTTTTTAGGCAAACCGAAGGCACTTTCCATGTACTTTGATGAGTGTGGAAGCATAATATATCTAAAGTATCAGTAAGCAAATGATCAGTTTTACATTAACAAAGCATTTGCAAGTATCTTTTCTTGCTTATAGGCCTTATATCCTATACTTTGTCATGTATTTTATGTTTTCATTTCATTTACTTTTTTATATCATTTTTATTTGACCATCTTCCAACCTCTCTGTTGAGAGAGAAACACAGTCTGTCTTTGTTACTGTGCTTTTGAGACTGATGTATGTATATTATTTCTTTTCTGACTGGCTGCCCTCTATAGTGCCTCGTCCAAAAAGCAGTCTGGGCTGAAACACTCCTCATCACTTCAATGAGAATGGGCAGGGCTAAACTGCTGTAGGCTAATGAATAAATATAAAATGAATTGTTTTTCAGCTAAGTATCCAGATGTGGACTTTATAGACCGAAGGGTGAATGGTACATTTTGAAATAATATTTAAATAATAACAACAAACTTTTACTTTCTAAAACAGTGAGAAAAATTCAGTTTTCCATTAAACAGGCTCTTTAATGGTAAAAAAAAAGTAAAGTATCCAAGGAAAGTATCACCAAACGTTGTCAAGCAGTGTGTGGGTATATGTTTTTGTTTACCTGGGGGAATAAGGAGAGATGAGCTGCTTGTCTTTGGCCCAGGTAATGATGGGGGGTGGAACACTCTGCACTTCACAGGGCAGCGTCACATCCTCACCCAGCTTTACAGACATTTCTAACAGATCTCCTGGTCCACCACCACTCAGCCTGGGTCTCACTGAACACATATGCACACACACAAACATAAACAAGATGAAAGCACTGAAACCACAGAAAACACTTCTCTGCAGAAAGTAAAGGAAATATACAATTTAACCCCCTGCTCCCCCCGTCCCGCAAAACAAAAAAAGAAACACATGTATGACGTACTGAGGACAACAACAAACATGCCTATAGAATTATATTCTGAACTGAGAACAAGGGAGCCATTCCGAGTAACACAGAAAACAGGACATAGAACAGCACACATGCTGCACAGATGGGGAGAGAGAGAGAGAGAGAGAGAGAGGGGAAGACAGTGAGAGAGAGAGAGAGAGAGAGAGAGAGAGAGAGAGAGAGAGAGAGAGAGAGAGAGAGAGAGAGAGGGGAAGACAGTGAGAGAAGGCACACAGAGAGAATCACAAACATAGGACAAAAAGTGACAGAAAGAAAAAATGAAGAATATAAAAGAGAAAGACAGAAAGGGAGGAAGAAAGTGAGATTGAAACAGGGGTGCAGAGACAGGAAAGAAAGAAAGAAAGAAAGAAAGAAAGAAAGAAAGAAAGAAAGAAAGAAAGAAAGAAAGAAAGAAAACAAAAAATGACAGAAAGTAAGAAACAGAAGAAGAAAGTGAGGGAGAGAGAGACAGAGAGAAGGCACACAGAGAGAATCATAGCTATAGGACAAAAAATGACAAAAAGCAAGAAAGAAAGAATGAAGAGTAAAAAAGAGAAAGACAGAAAGAAAGAAAGTGAGACAGACACAGGGGCAAAGACAAAGAAAGAAAGAAAGAAAGAAAGAAAGAAAGAAAGAAAGAAAGAAAGAAAGAAAGAAAGAAAGAAAGAAAGAAAACAGTGGCGCAGAAAGGGAGAGAAAGAGAGAAATTAAGAATATATATATATATATATATATATATATATATATATATATATATATATATATATATATATATATATAGAGAGAGAGAGAGAGAGAGAGAGAGAGTGAGATTAGACTGGACTCTAACCATAGACAGTGAGTTGGACTTTTCTGGAACTGTATCCGGCTGCATTAGTGGCTGTGCACACAAACTCTCCGGACTCTTCCCCGCTGGGAGAGGCGATGTGCAGACTGCCGTCCTCCTCCAGAGAGAACAGCCCACTGCTCAGATCCAGCAGCTTCCCGCGCTGCCACAACACACACACATACACAGTGGGCTCCAACAGTGTTTGGACAGAAGCACTGCAGCTAAGTACAGTGGGTCCAAATTCATTCACCATATTTTTGGAGCTGCAGAGGACTGTACAGTGTTTTCTTGACTTCTAATGGTTGTCAAAGTGAAGATGATGAATCAGCTTCTGACTGTCTACAACTTTATACTATTTAGCTATTAGACCTAACTTCATTATGTGCTGCTACCTTAACACTGAATGATGGCATATATGCTACAGGAAAAAAAAAACAACTATAATCTGATCCAACCATGATTATTGAGGTTGCATGGCCACAGATCAGATATATAATCCATTTAGGATCACATTTAAAAGGCTATGTTCACCTAGTTGAAGTGGTACAAATCTGATTTTTTGCCTTTATGTGACACAGATCAGATTTTTTCAGAGCTGTGTGGACTCATGTGGGTTCATTCATGTGGCATTATTGGCTGGGATGTGCGCATGCAGGTTGTTTCAGGAGAATAATGTCAGACTGAAGTGATCTCCCTCTGCAAATGTGAACCATCTACACAACTGAAAACATCAGATCTGTTACATCAAGGCAAAATGATCAGATTTGTACCACTTCAATCTGATAATGTGAATGTAGCCAAAAAGACCAGATCAGAGAAAGATCAGAGAAAAAAACATTAAGTGGAGAGCAACAGGGTTTATAATGTGAATGCAGCAAAAGTGAATCAAATCTGATTTGAAAATATGTTCACACTGCTCAAAAACATCAGATCCATGATGCATTTAGGTACAAAACTGGATCGGTGCTGCTTCAACCCTGTAATGTCACTGTTAACATAGCTCCAGGGCTGCCATTCATAAACTGCTCTAGTGACACTCTTTCTAGTTTAGTTTCTTATTTTCATCCTATTAAGACTGTGATCAGTACTGACAACTGACAAAGAAGAACCTGATTGTCACGATTGGCCCCTCCCAGTCCTGTCCATGTGTTCATGTTGTGTTTTGGTTTAGCCCATGTGTTTTTGTTTTGGTTTTTAGTCCAGCCCCTTGTTTGGTTACTCCACCCCTGATTGTCCCCACCTGTGTTTCCACCTGTGTCTCATGATCCCTTGTTAGCCCGCGTGTATTTAAGCCCTGTGTTTTAAGCCCTTGGTCTGTGTTGGTCTTTGTAATGTTTGATGTTTGGAAGCTTGTTCTGTCTGTACTGTTTGGATGGTGTTTAGATGTTTTGATCTTGTTTGTTGTTTGATTCTTGGTTAAGGTTCTGTATTTTTGTTTATCATGTCTGACCCGCATTCTCTCTGTACTGGCTACTTGAACCTGGACTGTCATGACTACGACCCTGGATTTGCCCATAATAAAAGTCGCTTATGTCAGCGTCTCGCTCCCCGTCACACTGATCCTAGACCAACACTTCTACAGGGCTCTTTATGAAGTCCACAGCAGGCCTAAGGCTTGTATTTGTTACATTATGGATGGTGAAATCACAGTTTCACAGGTTTCTCAGGGCTCTTGGATAGGCACTGGTTAGATCACCGTGTGGACACAACTCAGACTCAGAGACTGCTGCAGAGTTTACAGAGAGTCAGGTTTCATGTGTCTCCGTCACCCTGTTCCCTTTAACTCCACTACCTTTATGAGTCCAAAAGCTGGACTGCACTCTCACAAGGGCCACGGAGAAGCCAGAAGCACACACACAATCTCCTGCATACCCCTCGCAGACTTGGATTCACCCACTGTTGCTCTTGAAAGGCCATTGAGATATAAATAAATTATGAGGCACATGTGTCCAGATGTTGCTTTAACAGCCCTCTCCAGCACTGCTGTCTGGGCCAATCCAACCCAACAGTGCCAAGCCATAAAGCCTACATGTACTGGAAGACCACCGCATTCTGAAATATGTGGGAGGAATGATTTGTACTGTAAATTAAACATCCCTCAATAATTTCACACCTAACTGAAGCTTCGTCCACACGTATCCAGATATATTTAAAGACATAATTTTTAACTTGAGTTTTCAATAAAATCCTTGGCCTGCATGAGTACTGCACAAGATACAAAGCATGGTCCTGAAGCAGAATATTTTTTTATCAAAGTGACGATGACGTGTTATAACCACAGTACAGCAACTACAGAACTTTGACATGCAGGCCATCAGAACTCCATAATTCAATTATGCACACAGATGCAAAGTTTATTTTTAAAAAGTATATATTTTCCAGAATACATTATTTAGCATCAACATGTACAGTATCTAATTTGTATATCATGAGGCCCTTAGCTCTTGACACTGTTTAAGGTGGATGGGATTCTAAACGGCAGATAAAATGCTACTTTTTCAAAACATATCTGGATGCATATGGATGCAATCAGAACTGCATCATGGCCCAAGCCTTCTGTGGAAGTACTCAAAGACACACTGAGAAATGGCTCAGCTGGGCAGTGCATGTACTGTATTCTATTGACCCCACTATGGTTCTTCTTCTTCTTCTTCTTCTTTCGGCTGCTCCCTTTAGGGGTCGCCACAGCGGATCATCTGCCTCCATCTTGCCCTATCCACTGCCTCCTCTACTTTTACACCAACCATCTCCATGTCCACCTTCACTACATCCATAAACCTTCTCTGAGGTCTACCTCTTCTCCTTCTACACGGCAGCACCATCTCCAACATTCTTTGACCAATATATCCACTATTCCTCCTCAACACATGTCCAAACCATCTCAACCTGGCCTCTCTGGCTTTATCTCCAAACTGCTCCACCTTCACTGTCCCTCTGATCTGCTCATTTCTAATCTTGTCCATCCTCGTCACTCCCAACGAAAATCTCAGCATCTTCATCTCCGCCACCTCCAGCTCAGCCTCCTGTCTTTTAGACAGAGCCACAGACATTGACCCCACTATGGTTCTGTCACTCAAAGTATGTGTGTGCGTGTGTAGATAGGTATACCTTAGCCCAGGTGATGTCTGGTTTGGGCACTCCATGGGCATGACATGGCAAAGAAATGGGTGTTCCCTCGATGGTACTGAACACTTGTGGGCCATGTTGTATAGTGGGCATCACTGGAGTAGAAAAACACACACATACACAAAAAATATTAGCTCACAGTTTGTCTTAATTAAGAATAGAGCTGGAAATATTTAGTTATGTTCTAATATAATTTCTTAAACATATGGTCTGCCTTTCACAGATTTTTAACAGATTTTAACCTGCAAGCCCCCCTACTTTTTCTGCTTATTTTATTCTTCAACACTTACACTATTTTAAATCTGGCATGCTGGAGTCACCCACTCAGCACTCAGGACATAATGAATCAGTTCAGGAGAAGTCAAAAGAAAATTTAAATTAATTTATTTTTTATTTGTTCATGCTCATTAGTTGCATGTAAAATGTTCTATGTGCAGAAACAGAGTTTTAGGATTAAACAGATGAAGGTAACATCTCGCTTTATCACCACCTCACAACATAAGAACAGCGCAGTATGGAGTTTATCCAGTCTAAAAAAAGTTATATTTACTCAAAAGCATTTTTTGATAAATACATTTATTAAAACAGAATTTAACTGTACAGCTCTAATGATATCTATTATTCTCACTATATGGTGACCAGCGCTATTCTGTCAGGTTCTACACTGCAAAAAATGGTATCTTGGCAAGTGAAATGATCTGAAATCTCATCTGTAAATCTATTATTCCTCATGGTAAGATTTTTCTAAGCTTATTATAAGATTATCTAACTTCTTTCACTTGTAAATGATCACATATTTATAGAACATAAACGCAAAAGAAATTTTCTATTTTTTCATCACTTTTTTTTCAAAAGCTTGAACAAACTATCTGTATCTTTCACAGACAACATGCAAATCCTTATTATGGCACATTATACTGCTTGCAAGAAGTAATAAATGTCTGTACAGGCCTATTCATATGCCTCTTAAAATCGAGGCGTGGTACACTGGAATGACCTAGTTTCAGGCCCTTAAAATCCACTTTTCATATGCCACGGGCAATTCCTGTCTGTGAGGGTGAATTCGTACAACGACATGAAAAACTGGTTTCAATAACAGAACTGGGAGCCCATTTTCCTTTCTTTGTATTGCTGGAGCAGCCTGCTCTACAGCTGCTCCTGTTTTCATTGTGCTCCATCTCAAATCAAATATGCATTAATGATGGGGGGATACTCTCCGGGAGAGTGAACATGTGCATGTGCATAGCGGAGGTACAGCGGGAGAGGAATAAAGCCCTATTGTGCTTTGCATGATGCCGAGGAAACAGCAGGCTGTCTAATGAATAATATCAGCCTGATTTTAGACTGTTTTTCCTTTCCCGGTTTTCATCCTAGCCACTTTCTTCTGCTGTAGGTCTTAACCACCACTTGACAGTAACCAGCTCACATACTAATGCCAACTGTTCAGTTAGAGTGCCTACATGCTAGAAGTTGACAAAGAACACTGTGTTAGCTCTGTTGGACTAGAAAATGTACCTGTATGCAAAGAAAAGATGCTTTGTAGTGCACTGGAAAAGTGCAAACCATTTAAACTTTTGCTACAACAGAAGTTCATCGACCAACTGAAGAAATAGAACGGACATTTTTCCATTCCAAACCTCATAACATATGGAAGAAGATCGGGCAAAATAAAATTGCAATATTAATGACATAATATACTATTATGATAATGGTATGAATAATAAGAGATCCTGGCATATTAACATCATGTGCCACCACCACAGGGACACAAGATGTCAGCTTAGAAAGTTCAGACTTTTGCAAAGCAGTGATTATTCTCTATAAATTTCAGGTGGATATTTTTATGCTGATTTTAAGCAATGTTTCTGTTACAAATGGTACATTTTACTTTGTTTTTCCCTTAGTCGAAAGTAAAATATAGCCAATCTAGTGATGTGTGTGTTGTGGAAAGGTACATTTTCAGTCATGCTGTCTAGAAAGTGACAGCGTAATATCTCACTCTCAGTCTGTGCACGACTGCAGGCAAATTTGGACGTATCTGTGTGGAATCAAATCCAAAACAAATTTACTCTTTTTGGGACTGACTCTGAGCCCTAGCTCAATCCTTATGTTGTCTAGTGTATGTGATCATTCTCACTTAGTACCAAACTCCCATCAAATCTACATTTGTAAAAGTAGTGCTTTAGCCTAGTGATTCCCAATCCTCTCTAACAAACTCACTTCAACTGAGAGAGGGACTGTTGGTAAATTATATAGTGGGTCAAATGTTTACATACATACACACATACATACACTATCTGGCCAAAAGTCTGAATGTCTTTAGCCTAGGTGTACATACATTTTTTGCTCTCAACTGCAAATAGAACAGAGGTACTCTAGGAACAGGGTTGGATCACTGCTTTACACTGAGATAACCATAATTATTCACTTAGTTTAGCGCAAATAGGAGCATCACACACACTTATCTTACCATATATGTGGACAGTGGTGGTCCGGTTGCTGGACCCTGCCACGTTTTCAGCCACACAAGTATACTCGCCCTCGTCCTGCACACTGACTCGCTCAATATGCAGACTGCCATCACGTCGGATACTCACATACGGGCCTGATGTCACCTATAGCGCACACAGAGAGATATGGAGAATCATGTAAATGCTAATGAATGTCCAGGGGTCATGTAAAAATAAGCTAAAAACTAAATATTTTAAAGGGCTCATATGCCATCTTTTTCTTATATTTTAGGTCCTCATATGATGTTTACATGGTTTATATAGCAAAACATTCTAATTCGGTCTTACATGGCCAATATTAATTTTATTCATATTTAAACTCTGCATGTGTTACAGGATTGCTCTTGTTGCACTGTTAAACATAGAATGGAAATGGAAATGAGTGGAAAATTGGCCAATCATTAATTATTTTTCTCTGTGGTTTCTAAGCAGATACAGCTAAGTGAGCTGTCTAATGGATTTGGACGTCAAGAGGTGAAGAGAATTAGAGAGTATTAGATTAACTCTCAGCATAATTAGGAAGTGATAAAGGAATCAACCATGTTTTGAATTCTAGTGGGTGGAACATTAAAAAAAAAATCAATCTAGGCCAAGGGTGTCCAATCTTATCTGCAAAGGGCCGGTGTGGCTGCACATTTTCACTCCAAATAAGCTGAAGCACACCTGATTTTTCTTGTGTAATCAACTGGTCTTCAAAAATTTTGTCAGGTGACCTCCTGCTCTGTTGGGAGTGAAAACCTGCAGCCACACCAGCCCTCTGCGGATAAGACTGGACACCTCTGCTCTAGGCCTTCAAGAAGTTATATCACTACATGTGGCATCACTGAGTAGTTAGAATTTCAAAAACAGCACTGGCAGCTCTACAGCAGGTCTCTCTAAAGTCACTTTTAAACTGCTACAACATAAACAATATTAGCCATAACTTTAAAACCACCGACTTGCTTTCAGCTAACAAGGTAGGTGTGTCTGATAAAGTTGACAGTGAGTGGACACAGTGTTTAAAAACTCCAGCAACACTGCTGTGTCTGATCCACTTGCAGAAGCACAACACACACTAACATGCTCCCACCATGTCAGTGTCACTGCAGTGCGGAGGATCACTCAAATAATATCTGCTCAGTGGTGGTCCTGGTCATTGAAGACCAAGGTGAAAGGGCGCCAACAACATATGCAGAAAAACAGTCGAACTACAGTCTTGAATTGTACAACTACAAAGTGCACCTACATTATTAGTGGAGCTGATAAAATGGACAATTTGTGTAGAAACAAGGATTTTAATGTTGATTTTAATGTGGCTGATCGGTGTATATGCTAATATGTCTGGAAAGAAAACAAAGAATGCAAATAAGTTTCCATATATAGATTGAAACACGATTTAAATATAAATATAATAGATATTAAATATAAAGGGACAGAGTCCCTTTAAAGTGATGCAGCAAATGATTTTGTGTGACCAACTGTATGAATGTGTGTGTGTCTTCGTTTAGATGTGAGTATGTGTTTAATCTCACCAGTGTGTTCTCATGGAGCCAATGTCTCTCAGGAAGTGGGTTTCCAGCCAGCAGCACACAGGGCAGAGTAACCTGCTGCTCCTCTATCACACTGACCTCTGCAGGACTCAGCGCTATCACAGGAGAGACTGCACACACAGAGACACACACACACACACACACACACACAACCCAAAAACATACAGTTAGCACAGCACATATATGCATGTAAGACAGCTCTGCAAAACGCTTAATGTTATCTGACAATTTTACACAAAAAAAAAATACAGCAGCCTGCTGTCTGATCTGACAGATGGCGTGGCAAGCCAGAGAAAAAGATGAAGTGTTTCAATGTGGTGTCCAGACACAAGCCCCGTCTTCACACATACCACGTTTACTCACATCTCAACACCACATACTTTTTTACACCTTTAGTTGAAACCTTTTAAACGCCTCTCTCTCTCTCTCTCGCTCTCGCTCTCTCTCTCTCTCTCTCTCTCTCTCTCTCTATATATATATATATATATATATATATATATATATATATATATATATATATATATATATATATATGTCAGCGTAGTGTCCAGAGGCTGGAGGCGCTACCAGGAGACAGGCCAGTACACCAGGAGATGTGGAGGAGGCCGTAGGAGGGCAACAACCCAGCAGCAGGACCACTACCTCCACCTTTGTGCAAGGAGGAACAGGAGGAGCACTGCCAGAGCACAGCAAAATGACCTCCAGCAGGCCACAAATGTGCATGTGTCTGTAGAAACGGTTAAAATCCAACTCCATGAGCATGGTATGAGGGCCCGACGACAGAGTCTGGAGACGCTGTGGAGAGCGATCTGCTGCCTGCAACATCCTTCAGCATGACCGGTTTGGCAGTGAGTCAGTAATGGTGTGGGGTGGCATTTCTTTGGAGGGCCGCACAGAACTCCATGTGCTCGCCAGAGGTAGCCTGACTGCCATTAGGTACCGAGATGAGATACTCAGACCCCTTGTGAGACCCTATGCTGGTGCGGTTGGCCCTGGGTTCCTCCTAATGCAGGACAATGCTAGACCTCATGTGGCTGGAGTGTGTCAGCAGTTCCTGCAAGATGAAGGCATTGAAGCTATGGACTGGCCCGCCCGTTCCCCAGACCTGAATCCGATTGAGCACATCTGGGACATCATGTCTCGCTCCATCCACCAACGCCACATTGCACCACAGACTGTCCAGGTGTTGGCGGATGCTTTAGTCCAGGTCTGGGAGGAGATCCCTCAGGAGACCATCCGCCACCTCATCAAGACAATACCCAGGCGTTGTAGGGAGGTCATACAGGCACGTGGAGGCCACACACAATACTGAGCCTCAGTTTGACTTGTTTTAAGGACATTACATCAAAGTTGGATCAGCCTGTAGTGTGTTTTTCCACTTTAATTTTGTGTGTGACTCCAAATCCCGGCCTCCATTGGTTAATAAATTTGATTTCCATTGATGATTTTTGTGTGATTTTGTTGTCAGCACATTCAACTTTGTACAGAACAAAGTATTCAATGAGAATATTTAATTAATTCAGATCTAGGATGTGTACGGAACAAGAATCTCTAACCCAACATTTTAGGGCAGCCTACACACTACCTTTTGTAAAGTAAAGTTAAAACCACATGTTTGTAAGTGTATTCACACACATTCATCCATACGAACATCCATTTCTTTATTCATCTCTTCACTCATCTATCTGTCCATCAATCCATGCATGCTTTCATCTGTCCATCCATCTTTTTATGCATGCATGCATCCAGCTATCCAACAATCCATTCACCTACTCACCCATGCATTATCCATCCATCCATCCATTTACTTGACATCTATCCAACCATCCCTTCACCCATCCACTCATTCATCAATTCATTCTTCTATGCATGCATACGTGCATCTACCCACCCACCAATCCATCCATGCATGCATGCATCCACCTGTCCACCCTTTTACTTATACTTCCAATCATGCAAGAATTCGTTTGTGCATCCATCCATCTAGTCCCTCTGTACACAGCACAGAGTGAGAAGCCAAATTAGTTTACATAACTGCAATATTTCTCTTTTCTGATCTAACACATTAAACAGTGACTGCTCATGAAGAGCATGTGTTTAATGTGTTGTGTAACATGTTTATGTGTAAATTACTCTTTTACTTTGCTGGGATGTGCAGCAGTTTGAATGTGAGAAATACTGCAGCATAAACACTGATACAGAAGACTGAGTAGGCTGAGTGCATTTCTGCTTTTTTGGCTGTAAAATTTCCAAGACTACACTTGAGGACACATAAAAAGTGTCAGTGGGCCACTGGGACAGAGCAAGGAATTATGGGGCAACTGAGACTCATGGGAGTACAGCTTTTCATGACCTTTAGCCTACATTTGGCATTATTGTTGTTTTTAAAGGACCACACACACACACACACACACACACACACACACACACACACACACGTAACTGTACTGGTACATGCACACGCACTCACCAACAAACCTGACCTAAGACAAACGGATCACAAAAAGTACTGCGCTTCTGAATTCTCATGTAACATTCCTCATAAAGCAAAGGCCTCACTTCTCTGTGTGAGCCAGGCCAGCTGATTAACGCTTGCTTTGAAGTGAGAAGTCCAGCAGGCCTGTGTGGTGAAAGCTCACCAAGTAGAGTTCCAGAAAGATCCAAAAAGGCTGGACTAAGAGCCGCGGCTATGCCTGAAGCTCTTTGATCACGTATAAATACATTAGAATGCCTGCGTTCCATCCATTCTTTGAGGATACAGCTGAGGCCAACACTCTAAACTCTCGCAGGGGTTTTTATGTACATGCAGCAACGTAGACCTTATTTACAGTCACACTTATTTACACATAGGACTTTACATGACAACTGCATATTCTGCAGACACAAAACATATGTTACTATGCTCAGAACATGAAGGTTGTCATTAATGCTCTTCCAAAAATCCACCCCAATACACAGTTACAAATACAATTTTACCTAAACTCTTTAAAGCAGACATATTTCACACTTTTTCAATTTAAGATATTTCCCTGTGCTTTTTAAAAGACACTTGTGAGTAATATAAAAAAAATGCTTAATTCATTGTTTGTATGAAGTGTTTAACCTGTGAAGGTTTATCTTCTCTAAAGAAAAGGTTTTTGCATGAACACTGACTTAAATGGCTGTCTCAGTTTAAGGGTCAGTGAAGGGGATGTGGTCATTGTGACACGGTGTTCTTGTGTTATGGCATCATTATGGCAAGTACTGGGTGACATTGTACAGTAACCTGCTCAGTTTGTGTGTATATATATATATATATATATATATATATATATATATATATAAAACCTCGTATCTCCCCAAAATGGTAACTTTACAGTAGAAGGTTCAAAACCTACTTCACTTTCAATGTAAGTCAATGGAACCAGAATTCTTTCCAAGTCATTTTGGATCATTTCTTTAAGTCCATTCATCATGAAATTTAAATTTCTGTGTGTGTAAAGAGCAACATATACTTTCATATTATGTCAAAAACTGGAAAATGTCAAAAATGGAGATATGAGGTTTTCATACATTATATATATACATACACTATACTGTACTGTACAATATCACCCAAAAAACATATTCAAACCAATACTGACAATTTAGTTTTGCAATCTGGAGAGATTTTCCCACAGACTGAAATAGAACTGCACAATATTCCAAAACCTGATCCAAAATTACTGTCTGCAAACATTTTTATCACTGATGAATGAAAGGAGTCTCAATTTTAGGAGTTGGTTATCTTGGACTGCCACAGTGAAGTGACAAATATTTCTGTTAAAGTGCTTAAATGTGGTTTTAGGTTTCGACAGACGTCTTGCAGTTCCAAGTATTTTAAAAAGTTGTGAAGTCAGCATCACTTCTCATTTGCTCTGCAAAACCTAATTGCCGTGCCATGATAAAATTTGGGAGGACCTGAGAGAAATGCTTTGATGGTCTTAAATATAATAGCTTTAAAAAAGTAGTGTTCCAGAGACAGATTAAACTTATTTTAAGCCTAGACAACTGCAATTCATTGATACTGGGGATCTTGTGTGAAGAATACTTTTAGTAATTGGTAACAGAGAGACACTGAGACATCTTACCCAGCCCTGTGACAGTGACACTGGCCTTGGCTTGGATTTTGCCAAACTGGTTTTGAGCTTCACATAAATAAGTGGTAGCCTCTTCCACCCCGAGGCCTAATGGACAAAGAACACAGTCAGGAATAGTTTCTTTTGGCATCAGAGCACCAAGACCCAAGTGACAAAAGACTGCTAGATAACTGCTTCAAGACAAGGAGCTAAAGCCAGTGCTTAACTCTACAACTGTTTGTTTGAGTCTGAAGTTTAAAAAAATAAGACAAAGATATTCACTGGTGATCAGCAGGTCTCCATTCCTCTTCTGAGTCACAGTGCTGTGGCTATGGCGACCAGAGAAAAGGGCAGAGTTGTCCTCTCGTCTCCAGGTAAGGCGTGGCTCTGGGTGGCCCTGGGCGTGGCAAGGCAAGGTGATGTTTGAGCCGATGTCTGCAGCCACATCAGATGGCTGCCTCGTGAACTGAGGGGCAGCTGGAGTATAAGGAGAGAGGTCAGATATTTTATAGATTAAAATAAGCTAAGAACAGGCAGGAAAAAACTGGTCACTGATGAATGGCTAGTCTTAATGTGCAAAGCCAATTTTACCATATCTGCTACCGAATGTAAAACACACAAAATAATGTATGAATTGTGCTGCATCAGTAATGTAGTTGATCTTCAGTGTTCACTTTATGACATATATTTAGAGGTGTTATGAGAAAATTACTCAGTTAGCACTATGAATCTGAAGGCATTTATCTGGCTCCTGTACACAAACTGTGAACCATTTGTGGCCCTGCCGAAAGAAAAAATGTAAGAAGCACCACTGGTAATGACTACAAACTGTGTGTACAATGGACACTAATAACTTTATACTACTTTTTAATAATGCTGTACAAATGCAGTGATTTGTGCTTGCAAAAATTATGGCAATTTTGTAAGCTTAAGTGAATGCATAAATATGCATTTAGACTGCAGAACACTGTTTAATTTATGAATGCAGCAGAGAGTTGCATGTGTGACTAGATAAGAATCTGAGAAATCCAAGAGCTAAAAAAACACAGCTAATATAAGTATTTTCTTACAGCCCACATCCAGTGTGATCTTCCCCTGTGCGGTGCCTGCCAGGTTGACTGCTGCACAGATATAGTCTCCGGCATCTGCATCTTCTGTCTGTCGGATGCTCAGAGTGCCCCTCTCTGGATTCACGCTCACAAACAGTGACGTCTTCACCTGCTGGTCACCTGCAGGTTAAGCACATGTTAGGACATGCAATCAACACACAGGGTAAATGTGTAGTTGAGACTTTTTCACAGGTGAGGTTTTTGTAAAAGTAACTGCAAGACTGGTTTGTCACTCAAAAATATCCTGCCAGGAGCAGATCTGAGGTCAGAAACAGGCCACTGATGACAGGTGAGAAGATTTGTGGTCAGAAACTGGCCACTGATGACAGGTGAGAAGATAGCTAGCATGGATGTTCGCAGATGGGCAACAGTGTCTAAGTATATGCCAGAAAGGTGAACTTTGGGGCAGTCGTGGGCTGGAGGATAGGGATCTGGCCCTGTGACCGGAAGGCTACTGGTTCAATCCCCAGGGCCGACAGTCCATGACTGAGGTATCCTTGAGCAAGACACCTAAACCCCCAACTGCTCCCCGGGCGCCGTGGATAGGGCTGCCCACCGCTCCGGGCAAGTGTGCTCACTGCCCCCTAGTGTGTGTGTTCACTAGTGTGTATGTGGTGTTTCACTTCATGGATGGGTTAAATGCGGAGGTGGAATTTCCCTGTTTGTGGGATCAAAAAACTATCACTTAACTTTACAAGGCAGGTATTTCTAAAGAAGCAGATTTTACTGAATGAATGCATGTTGAGGAGTGGTCTCCTTACCTTTGTACCACAGAACCTCTGGCTGAGGTATTCCTGTTACTTTACACTCCATGATGACAGTCTGTCCTAAACCTGTCAGCAGTCTGCTCTGCGGGACAGTCACCTGTGGAGACTCTTAGGATTCCGGGAAGAGCCATAGTTAGATATGAACAGTGCTCTTCTTAGTGAAAACAGTTGATGGGAGCTGCAGCATTATCTACTGCAGGGCCCATTGAGATTTCATCTCAAAATTTACTACACATATTCACTGATACATTTAGAAGTGGATTCTTTAAACAGTTAAATGAATTAACAAAAAAGTTAATTAAACAGTTCAATTAATTTGATTAATTCTTGTGAATCCAATTAAACTTTTGTGTTTGCCCTGAACTGCCCAAAACGACTACACAGTACTAGTGTTATTACCAGTATTACCAGTATTAGTGTTAATGATGCACTGAATGATGTACTTTAACCACTTACAAGGAATACTTGGTATCTGAGGTTTCGCTACTTTAGTTTATAATGAGAGATCCTTGCTAATAAACACTGGATTTAGACTGTCACCAAACTCATCACTGTAACTACATGCCCAGAAATGTCTCTCAACCCACTTAAAGCGCATCCAGGTTTTCATTTGTTTTGTGCAGACGTTAGATATGCTAACAAAAGAAAAGAATTAAAGAAGCACACATCAGATAATAAACGTGTCTTGGCTTGACTGCATCTAGGATAGGTGATAAATCATTTTACTTCTCACAAAACTATTCCTTTAAAATACAGGCTTAGAATTCAGAAGCTCCTATGCCATCTTAATTTTATATATGGCTGCTGTCGGAAAACATTTTTTCTGTTTTTGACATAATTAGAAAATACCTGGTGTACTTTACATTGCATGTAAATTTCATGATGAATGGAACTAAAAGAAACAGCCCAAAATGGCTAGGAAAAATGTTTGGTTCCATTGACTTACATTAAAAGTAAAGTATATTTTTTCCTTCTCCTGTAAAGTTACCATTTTGGAGATACAAGGTTTTTTCTCAACAAAAGTGATATGCAGTAAATTACTGCTTTAATTACATTACAAAATTCAGTAACTACTCTAAAAATAGTTGACAACAACTTGCTGTTTTGACCTTGTTTGACTGTTGACTGGGCAGGGAATACTTCCCAATGTACTGACCGATGTAGCTTAGAAGGGCAGATTGGGTGTCTGTCCCTGCCACATTGCTGGCCAGGCAGCCATACGCCCCTGCGTCCTTCTGCACCGTGTTCCTGATGACCAATGCACCGTCCGGCGTCATCCGATGCCTAGAGTGCAAGAGAACAACGTGGTAAAATGTTAGTGTCTAACAGCACCTAGCACTAGCCTCTCTCCTATCTGTTACCACATATCTTCAAGACAGTTAATTACCTGCTGGAGCCCATGATGAACATGTCATTGTGGGTCCACACCACTGTGGGCTTGGGGTAGCCCTTAGCTGAGCACCTGATCCACACCTCCTCCCCTGTACTGAAGGTTTGGTTCTGTGGGTTTACGGATACCACGGGTGGGGCTGGGGAAGAAAAACAATCACATTCCTTCAGCAAAATGAATGAAATCAAATTTTTCTTTGCATATTGAATTGATTCATTATGGTGAGAGTCATGACCTATACCTTCACCGCCACACCACCGTACTTCACGGGCTAAAATGTACACATTATAGGACAATAAATACTTTTTTCATAACATTTATGTGAAGTTAAAGAAGATTATACATATAACATATATGTAATACTTGTACACACACATGAAATTTAATCCATAGCCATTAAAAAAAAACAAACATATTTATAAGGAATTAAGAAGAGACTGGACATGTATGAAACCCCAGGTACTCTTCACAGGCATTATGGAGAACAGTATCTGACTGACTGTGTCTTTGCTGTCTGCATGTCTGCTGAACAGTTGTGTTTCGCATGCTCGGATGCAGCCGAACAGTCATACTTTGACTGTTGAGAGGCTGTCCTGGGCCTAGCTGTAAAGCTGTAATTATCCCAGGTTTTAGTCACTAAAGCACACTCTAATAGACTCGTTTTGCCTCAGGCAAACATTTAACAGCTCAGCCAGCCTCCACCACTGACTCACCTCAAAAGCAGCCTTGGGGCACACATTCAAACACCTCTGATGTCCACTTTAGACCTGAAGCTGCTACACAAAATCTTAATTAAACTGTTATATCCAAGGCCAAATTGTTTTATTTGTCAGATATTGGTATCAAAGTTATAATATGGAGTAGTATGCAATAATAGATTACTATTTCTTTAAAGATCGCATTCAAACAGTTTTCAAGAAAAGCCATCTGATGACTCGTGAGTGATGGTCTCTGTAATTCTCTACACAAGACTGTTGGATTTCTTAACTCTTTTAAGGCTCTGCAAATAGTTCAATATTGACTGCAGCTACAAACAGGTTTACACTGATTTACACTTTCATTACACAGTAAACTATGACTAGGATGTAGCCTAAAGGCAACCCTGACTGTTAAAACATATAAGCCTCCATGTAGTGCACATGTCCAGTGCTATTAAAATATTTTAAATATTTTATTTATTATTAAAATAGACAAAATCCCTCTATCAATTTGATATCTTGTCAGAGGAAGAGTAATCTGAATATCAAATTGAACTATATTGTTTTTTGTTTCCAAATTGAGTCCAGCGCACTCATTTTACAATGTGCAACTAAAATTTGATTAGACTGAACTTCAGATAAGACGTTAAATTAATGTAAGGCACAGATTATTAATTTTTTTACATAATTTTTGATGTTCAAAGAACTAAAATATTTAAGGCAGCCTGGAAACTGAAACAACTAGTCATATCAGAGTTGGTTTAATAGGCTCGGGAAGATATTAGTTAAAAGGACTTTGTCTTGGAAGTAGCTAACATTGAGACATTAACATAACAACTAAATATATAAATTGTGAGGTAAAACAAATAGAAAAATGTAAAAACAGAAAGTTATGAAGATTTACAATGTTTATTAATAGTGACTACTGTACAATAAATGAGCTCACAACACAGGCACAGGTAATATGCATGTGTTTGTGTGGCTATGTTAGCTAGTGATGGAGTGTAATGGAACACTAGGTAATCTGTCCCGTCCAGGCCTCACTATGTCAGCAGTCCCACTTCAAAGAGGACATAATGACTAGGACAGCACAGGAGTCCCAGCAGGTGGTGATTACACACCACACACACACACACACTACACACAGTACACTCACTCACTCACACACACAAACATACACTGTGTGACAGCTGTTTAAAATTGACACAGTTGAGAGAAACTACGACTTGGAGGACTTGATGTATATGATAATAGAGGGTGAGAAAGAAATGGAGCGGACAAAGAAAATCAGAGAATTATCAGAGAGTTATCTTAAAACCCTTGAGATTCTCCATCATGCCTATGCATTGTCAGTTTAATGTGTAACAGTGCAATGTCACCATGCTAAAGCCATTAGCATTATTGCTATCATAAGGTCTACATGCATGTGATTACACTACAGAAAAAAATGTAGACAAACTGTCAATTTTTATAAATAAAAGGCAATTCTAGCAATTTTCAATATGTCAGAATAATAAAATGAATGTAATGGATGTAAAAGATATAAACAAAGTCACTCAGAGCAGGTTGTCTATAAAACCTCTCTCACAGACATTTATTA
Source organism: Pygocentrus nattereri (assembly GCF_015220715.1). Classification (NCBI taxonomy): domain Eukaryota; kingdom Metazoa; phylum Chordata; class Actinopteri; order Characiformes; family Serrasalmidae; genus Pygocentrus; species Pygocentrus nattereri. The sequence goes on along the minus strand of NC_051214.1, from coordinate 12,402,620 downwards.
CACAAAACGGTTACGAATATGCTGCCTGATGCCTGAGATACTGTTTTATGGTTTTCAGAAAAGGCTGTGGCATAAAACATATTTTTAAAATTAATTTGTGGTGGTGAGGTACATGCAGTTTAAGGCAAAATAGTACCTAAAGAAAACTTCCAAGATTATCAACATTATGTATAAAAATTCAGAAAACACGCATGCGCACTAGTGGTCCTGGATAGTAAATAAAATGGCTATATTTGTGTTGCAGTCCTTGGGAACCCTGGTTTCTATCACTTTAAAGACATCAGTAAGTAAGTTTCTCTACAATGAAGCTATCCAAATCCAATTATTTTGAAAACCTTTGCTGACAACTCTAACACTGAGCAATTTGGAGTGGATTGAATGGACTAAGTGGAATAAAGTTTATTTACTTTAAGTTAATTTGCCACCAGCCAACACAATACACTTATTGACAACTAAATTAACCACAGTTTAAATGTTTATTCAAAATGTTCCATTGATGTGCAGTGATGTGCTCCTATTCTTGTGTTGTGAATTTAGGCTCTTTTGATATATGCCAGTAACCATATTACTATCCATTATCTCTTGAACAAAATACATTTTTGTGTTTGGTTTCAAAAACATTTGGCCTCTTTCTGAACAACTACAATAGAACATTAGTGCCGTAATCAGATAAGAAGTTCACAGTGACCAGGTGAGAGTAGATCTGCAATATAAGACTTAACACAGGTCACAGGTGTGAAAAAATCTTTTTTCTAATATGGTGCCTCTTTGTATTTTAATACCATCAGTCAGAAAACGTAGTGTTTGATATTCATTTTAATGATATTAGCTACAGAATAAAAAAAAAAAAACTGGACTACACTTAAGGGCCACTTAATTCAACACATCTTTTTACATCTATGCTCTATCAGGTCCACTTATATAATAACTTGTACTTTGCAGTGCATGTGTACAATTATAGACTATAGTCCATCTGTTTCTCTGCATGTTTAGCTCCCCCTTCACCGTGTTCTACAATAATCAGGACCCCACAGAGCAGATATCATGGGGGTGGTAGATCATTCCCAGCACTGCAATGACACTGACATGGTAGTGGTGTGTTGGTGTGTGTTGTGCTGGTACAAGTGGATCAGACATAGCAGTGCTGCTGCAGTCTTTAAACACTATGTCCACTTACTATCCACTCTATTAGACCTTGTTGGTCCACTTTGTAGATATAAAGTAAGAGATAATAGTTCGATACTCAGCCAGTGAGATCTGTGCATTACGTTCAGCACTGAGACTTGAGTGAGTTGCGCACACACAGGGGAAGGATGAGGTGAGACACAGCAGTTGGAAAAGAAAGTGAGCCAGATTATTTTACATGACGTGCTCTAAAAAGAGAAAACTGACAATAAGTGTTGCTGAAATGTTGAATTGTACTTCATTTGATTTGACATTCAGTTGTTGATTAAATAAGATGTTGATATAACTACAGTATACAGTATATGGCACTGAATCATAATGCAAGTTAGACATTATGATGTTCTGGACCTTTGCTTGAGGACATTTTTTATGACTGGACCTGACTGAATTTAAATTAAAGACCTTTGCTCTGGTCATTCATCAATGGTCACAGGATGCTGCCCACAGGACACTGTTGGCTAGATATTTTTGGTTGGTGGACTGTTTTCTCTCCAGCAGTAACAGTGAGGTGTTTAAAACTCCAGCAGCACTGCGGTCTGATCAGCTCAGACCAGCACAACACATACTAAAACACCTCCATCAATGTCAGTGTCACTGCAGTGCTGAGATTGATCCACCATCCAAATAAAACCTGCTCTGTAGTGGTTCTGACCATTGAAGAACAGGGCAAAAGGGGGCTAACAAAGTACCACAATCTGTAATTGTAAAAATATAAAGGGCACCTTTATACGTGGAGCTGATAAAATTGGCAAAGAGTGTAGATACAAGTAGGTGTACTTACTTATACGTAGTGTGTGTAGGGCTGAAAATGCTGCAAAACTTCAGCAAGTGTAGCAATGCGTATGTCACAGAAGAAAAAGTGTAGAGCATGATACATTCACAGTGACATTCACTCATTCTAATTTATTATATTTGTTCATATTGATTTATTGCATTTATATCATGTAATTTATGGACATTTTTTTGTTTTACGTACCATATTCAACATGGTTGCCCTTGGATATTTCTGATTTTCTTTATGGTTTGGCCTGCAGATGGATTCTTCCTCGGACAGGTTCTGTACTGAGAGACTTTCGATTACACAGCTCTAGACGTTTCGAGAATAAGAGGCCGCATGAATGGAAAGCGCAGGATTTCAGTGCACAGTGAGCAAGGTGGACTGTAAATCATTTTCGCACGTCCCATAAACTATTAGAGTGAAATACTGGAGTAGGGCTGCGCTGAAAACAGATCTGGTGTTGGAGAGGAGAGAGAGGGCCTGCACTGCCAGGAGTCCCAATCCCAGTGGCATAAATCTCACTGTGTCTTAAATGTCCACACAACCAAGGAAATTGCAGCACTACATAAACGGCTTGACTTGCCAGGGAAGCAGTAACTCAGCAGATCACTGTGAAATGAAGCTTTAACCTTTGACCCCAAACTTAAGATGATTAGCAAAAACAAAACCTATAAAAAGCAAAGCATAGGAAATCAAGACTGTTTTCAAATTCGTCCCATAATCATAATTCTCTACACTGGAAAATTAGGAGCACTTTACACAGACATGAAAACTCATGTAAGCAAAGAAAATTCGAATGATTTTTACACATTTACTTGAAGTGCACTTTCTAGGTGAAAGCAAGCAAACAATTAGCTTTTTGGCAACTCGTCATTCTGCAAATGCTGATACATTCTGTTTCATTACATCTAACACGACAAGGTGCGTCATGGGTAATCCATGTCATCTAGGGTATATAATGTGTAGACTACCTATTGAGGTATGCTGAAAGATTGTGAAAGCTCCTGATTATTCTCTGTTGTGTTTTCACAAGTGCCATATTTAGACATTCTGGGGGCACAGGCTCAATCTTGAAGCCCCTACCACACCCCTGTCTGTTATATATTGAATGCAATGCAATGCTAAATATTCAGATGCAATTTTTCCACATAAAAAATATTCACATCAGATGCGTTGGGACAGAAACAAATAGTCAGAATATCTTTAAGTGCAAAAAGCATCCACTGCTCCTCACAAAACAGGCAAATGATGACACTGGGAAGGATACTTTTTTCGTTGCTCCATTTAGAAGCTGGAACATTATGAGTGCCTCTACATATGGCTCGGATATCCATAACCCAGTTGGAGCTGTAATTGGACATGCTAATATCATCTCTGACAAAGCAGAGGGCAAACTAATCCTTTTGACATTTGTCAAACTGCTGGCACACAGCCGACTTGTCTGCTTGGTTGTTGCCATGCCAACCACAGAGACAACAGTGATTGGTTAGAGAGCTGCACTTGCTTGAGATAGTTTGAAAAATTTAACGTAATATAATGAAATCAGCCAAATAAATCACACAAATAAATTATTTATACAAAAAGTCTGGTTTGAAAGGCCTTAATATTGATGTAAATCAGAATGAAACTTTAGTTGTTCCTAATTTGTTGTTCTTTCCTTAATGCTACTTATGGCATTTTCTGTGTGGCATCATCCCAAGGTAATTTTACACTAAGTGAAATTAACATAGGGTAAGGTTAACTGACAGCAGCTAGCTGTCACTGATTTTATGCAAGTCCTAAAAAGTGTTCCTTGTGAAATTACAGATAGCCTAAAAAGACGAAGACTAAAAGTGAGTATATTGTTCATTTGCTTTTACTCTTATTCCATTCACAGTCACATTCATATGGTAGCCAGGGGCCTGGGTTGCAGTCTCTAAAGCCTGTTGGGTTGATATGGCCTCTCCCTCTTGTCGAGTTCCAAAACAGTGCACTGCATAGTGAATAAGGGCATAGTTTCAGACCCTAGTGGCTTACCTTGAACACTCAGGTAGACACGAGAGGCAGACACTCCACCCTCATTGGCAGCGATGCAACCATACCAGCCAGCATCATCCGGGGTCACCCGTTGGATCTCAAGGGAAAGGTTGGTGGTGAGTCGGGTGCGAGCGTCTGGCCGAATGTTCACACTGCCACGCTGCCAAGTCAGGTTAAAGCGCACTGTGCTGGCCACCACACAGGATAGCAAGGCCACAGAGCCTGGAGACGCTGTTACATTAAATGGTACTGTGATGGCTGGAGGAGGCTCTGCACACACACATACACAGAAACACATACACGCAAACAAGGAGTCAATAAACATCTACAAATTGTATATACAGTGCTGGGCAAAAGTCAGGGATGACCTTTCATTTATTTAATATCCAGTTAAGATGACCATTAAGTACAAGCTATTTATTTCATTTCATTTATTTCAGCAACAGGAAAGAAGCAGAAAAATCAGATTGAACAGAAAATATCACAGAACTTCAACAACTAAATTTAACACCAACTGCATTTTCTGCATCTCATGAGTCAAGAAATTACAAACACAATCACTGATGAGGTCTTGGGTCTGGAGTGGTCAGCTCAGTTTTATTTGAGCACCAGCAGCTTCATCGTTAGATTTGCAAATTTTCTTCTTTTTGTGGTTTTTTTTTCAGTAACAGCTTCTTGACAGCTACACATCCTTTCAAACCCTTGACATTAGTTGCGTTATCAAAGTGAAAGGATCCAACTAAGCCTTAATACAAGTTGCTTCTGGAAATCCTGTAAAGTTTTACTGCAGCTCTATTCATATTCACACACTTTGTACATTCAGGTGTTCCCGAAGGCTAAAGGCTAAAAGGTGTCCCTGCTCAATATAAGGACTTTTCTGAACAAAACAAAGCTTTTCTGTTAGACAAAAAATCACTGCAAACCAATTTGATATTTTGAAGAAAATTATTGCTACAAATGAATAAATATGATGTGTTGGTTGTTGGCAAAATATTTGCCACTAATTCAATAGATATTTGAAACTATGTACAGTTGTCAAACATCTGTGAACTCAGTGGAGCTGACAGCTTTGCAAAGTGAACCTGATCTATGAGGGGAAAGAGGGACAGTGACGAAAGATGTGTGGATTAGGATGAGAGGGATTATATAGACTTACACATAAATTTGAATGGAATGGGGAGCTGAGCTTGTCACCCTGCTTATTATGTTGTTGGCTATGTGTCAGCAGTATGTTTTTTTTTTTTAACTGCACTGAGCTTTGGCTGGAACGAAGGTTTTTAACAGTTTCATGATTTTGTATATCTTAACTGTTCCTAGCTTGATTTTAATTTGCTTTCAACTTAATTTTTCTCTTTTAATTAAGTTTCTTATTCATGTATCTTTGTATCAATGTTTCTCTTTTATTGTTATTATTATTATTATTATATGTTTTCATTTACTTTTATTAAGTGTAGTCTAGGCTACATAGCATAGCAAACCAATCCTTAAACTACAAAAGGCATCATATAAACAAAAACTGAGTTGAGGAAGGCAGTGGAACTCTCTTAGAAATGCTCCTGCCAACCTGCCTCTCTTATACAGGGATCAAGCTTTAATACCATGCCCTGACAACTCCCAGAAAAGATTCTTTGGACCTGAAAATGTTTCATTACTCCAAAGTGTTCAAATGAAAATTCCAGAGCAAAGCTCTGCTTCTTGAGTTTCAAACGGATAATGAGACACTCCAGCATCAGCAGGATTTGGTGGCCTGGGTACGGAACTATAATGTGGATTCTCCAGTATCAACAGGATTTGGTGGCCTGGGTACAGCACTATGAAAGCGAAGCGATCAGTGAGGGGCCAGAAGACAGGAAGCGGGTGTGTTTGTGTAAGGGGACAACATGGAGTCAGGTTTCTTCCAGCATTCTGACCTGAGAAGGCTATTCATATACTACATTCCTGTGCTAAACCCTTAGATAAATGAATCTTGAAAAGATGGGACTATGCTTTACTAGGTGCAACCACAATATTAATTAAAGGTAGTTTTCAATGTCTATTTATTTCTGTTTGGTTGTCTGAGAGTGAATGTTTTATATGACCCCAATTCCCAAAAAATTTGGACACTGTGTAAAATGTAAATAAAGACAGAATGCAGTGACTATAAGAACATAGAACATAAATCAGATGTTGAAAGTGAGAGATTTTACCATTTCATGAAAAACATTAACTCATTAATTCAGAAGTTGACGGCAGCAACGCATCTCAAAAAAGTTGGGACAGGGCCATGTCTACCATTGTGTAGCATTCCTTCTTCTATTAACAACAGTCTATAAACATTTGGGAAGTGAGGAGACCTTTATTTGCTGGAGTTTTGGGAGAGGAATGTTGTCCCATTCCTGTCTGATGTAAGATTCTAGCCACTCAACAAGCCTGGATCATCTTTACTGGATTTTTCATTTCATGATGCGGCAAATAGTTTCTATTAGTGGCAGGTCTGGACTGCAGGTAGGCCAGTTCAGTACCTGGACTCTTTTTCTGCAAAACTATGCTGCTGTGATGGATGCAGTATGTGGTTAACATTGCTGAAATATGCAAGGCTATCACTGAAAGAGACATTGTCTGGATTGGAGTTCTAAAACCTCTATATACTGTTCAGCACTGATAGTGCCTTTCCAGATGTGTTAACTGGCCAAGCCATAGGCATTAATGCAGCCAAATACCATCATAGATGCAGGCTTTTGAACTATGTGCTGACAAGCAGGATGCTCCCCCTCCCCTTGAGTCCACAGGACATGACGTCCGTGTTTTAAAAAAAAATGTAAAATTTTGATTCATCTACCCACAGAACAGTTTTCTATTTTGCCTAAGTGTATTTTAAATGAAATTTTACCCAAAAAAGATCATGTTGACATGTGACTTCTTCTTTGCATGATACAGCTTTAACTTGCATTTGTGGATTGCCTGGTGAACTGTGTTCACAGACAAGGATTTCTGGAAGTGTTCCTGAGCCCATGAAATAAAATAATTATTTTAAAGCCACATCAAATCATATATTGGCAGAGACATCTAATTATCTGTTGCAGTAGTTCCCCACCCTGGTCGTTGAGGCCCCCCTGCTGTGCACATTGTAGTGCTTTCCATACATTTAATACAACTAATCAGCTAATAAGCAGGTCTGTTCTGGGTTGCACTGGGTGGGTCAAAGCAGCAAAAACACTAAAAGATGCAGGACAGGGGGGTGTCCAGGACCAGGGGTGGGAAATACTCATCCAAGGGTCACCACTGTTCTCCTCAAAGGGCCACTGTGGTTGCAGGGTTTCAGTCCAGTCAAACAGAAGCACATTTGATTCCATGTTTAATTGGTTGGTCAGCCTTCAAACAATTGATCAGGTGTGTTCCTGCTGGGTTGGAGTAAAAACTTGCACACTCTGTCCATTTGTGGATAAAACTGGTGACCTCTGTACTTTCTATCTGTCATCAGAGTTTTTAAAGCTTTTAAAGCACTTGTTTATTTGATTAGTCCCAGTCTTTAAACAACTGATAGTGTGTGCTCCTGCTTAGCTGTAATGAAAACCTGAAACCACACTGGCATTTAGATACGTTTGGACACCCCTTTAAAGAGATATCTGGCCCTTGTTTTAAAGATATGTCTGACCATCTACTGCCAGAGCTTTTAAAGAGCCATCAGTGCATCTACTTTCAGAGCTTTTCAAGAGATGTCTGACTGTCTACTGTTAGAGCTTTAAAAGAGATACCTGACCATATAACGTCAGAGTTCTAAAAGACATCCGATCACCTACTGTTAGAGCTTCTACAGAGTTTGACCTTTGCTGTCAGAGTCATAAAGGACTACTATGTCTGACTACATATGGTTAGAGCTTCAAAAGGTGTGACCATCTTTTTTAGAGCTTCAAAAGAGACCATCAAATTTTTACATATTTTAAAGAAAGGTCTGATCAACTACTATTAAAACTTTGCATTTTTTATTTTTTTTTAATTCCTCTGACCATCTACTGTCAGAGCTGTTAAAGAAAAGTCTGATCATCTACTCCTTTTAAAGAGGCATCTGTCAGAATTCTATGTGTGATCAGTTATTGCCACAGCTTTCAAAGTGATGTCTAACCATCTACTTTTAAAGCTTTTTATGAAATGTCTGAAATCTGTCAGATCTTTCTGAAGACATGTCTGACTATTCAACATCTCCTCAAAAGTGTTCACTCCATGATTCTCTCCAAAATATAGACGTAAAATAAGCCAATCAAAAATCACAATCACAGGACAACCATATGTCTTCATGGAAATATTACATCCTATAAAGGAGGTACCCAGACTTAGACTGAAACTCACCCAAAACCTTGTTCACTCACCAACGCATGTGTGTCCATTACACTGACCATGAAGTAAACCTGTGTCATACTGAGCAGCCCATTTCATCTAAGGAATGCTGCTCTGCTTCTGCTTGAGCTTGGCTAGTAGTCCTCATTGAGCCCATGCATCCACCAGATTTCTTACAATAAAATAGAATGTTTCCTTTTATTTGCTGTATTATTAAATTCAGATTTAGGTCAGGAGAATTCTGTGAAACTGTTCACACATTAAGAGGGAGAGGCTCTAAAGACAGTGATGGGGAACAGCCAAAGACAGCATCCTAATTATCCTCATGGCCCTTGAAACTGCACACATGTGATCTATTACACACCATTACACAGTGTTTACAGCACCAGTCACTGGCCCCAGTAAGCCATGTCCAGAACTAACATAGCAGTCATGCTTCAGTTTTTTGCTGATGGAGTGAGCTACCCTTAATCGTAGCTGAGAGTGAATGACAAGATCATTACAGGTCTTTTTGTATTGCCAACAGATTTAAGCCTTTACGAAGACACTTTCAGTGATCATGCTCTTCCAAGCATGAGACTTTAATTGGTTTCTTACCAGACACATCCAGGAAGGTCCGGGCTCGTCCAGTTCCAGCACTGCTGATGGCGATGCACTCATAGAAGCCCTCATCTTTTAGAGATACCTCAGCTATCTCCCATGATGCATTTGATGACTCCCTGTTTTCAAAATCAATCAGTAAGTCAATCAAAGTGAGGTGGAATCAAATAATCATTGCACATATTATGATTCTGAGATGGTTTTTGCATAAATGTAATCTTTCCAAATTAGTTTTGAACCACTTTCACATGTGCTTAGATGGACCAATACTGCCTTGAGTTTGCAAGATTAGCAGTTATCAGCCTACATGTGCAGCTAACCTGATGATACGTTGGCCCTTTCACTGCAAAGTACTGCTCTCCAAGTAGTACGACTGTAATTGTAATTTGAATGTAGCCTCGAACATTGGTGTCAAGTGTTAACATTTCAAGAGTTACATATTAATTGTGTCAACGGAACATAAAAAAATACCTGAAGAGCTGGTCCACACCCAGACGTTCACCCTCCCGAGTGAAACGCACAGTGTAGGGAATCAGACTGTCCACATGACAGGTGATAACACCTTTCTGTAAGTAGTAACCCGGGGTGACAGAGGGCAAGATCACTTTGGGGGCATCTAGCGGAAAAGTAAAAGAATAAAGTAGCTCACATTAAGACAGATATAGGAACAAGTAAACAAATCAAACAAGTGTAAAATAGAAGCAGAAACAGAAGGACAATAAAGGATACAAAAGACCTTAAAATAAAAAAATGTGTCTGTGCAAGAGTCCTAGTCAGAGAAGAAAACTGTTCAAAGTGTGTTTTTGCCAGAGTAGCAAAATTATAATAAAAACAAGCAAACATAAACTTTCTGCTAACATAAACTTTCATGACTTTTTGGTGCTGTCCAGCCATTGCATGAATATAGTTAAATTCTATCTGCAGCACACCTGATTCAATTTAATGGAAGACTGATTAGCCAAACTAGGTACTGGATGGAAACTGTAAATGCTGAGCTTCTAGTACTTGGGAGAGGTTTGGATGAAGCTAAAAAAACACATAAAATTACAATGTATTTGCTTTTACAACCCTATTTCAAAAAAGTTGGGACAGGGCAAAAAAAGGCTGATAAAGTTGTGTAATGCTAAAAAAAACACCTGGTGGTTAATTCAAGTCAGTAATGTGACTGAGTACTGAGTCTTTCAGAAGTAAAAAATTTCACCAATCTGTAAAAGACTGCATGATCTAATAGGGCAACAATTCAGGAATAACATTTCTTAATGCAAAATAGCAAAGACTTTTGCTTTTCATCATCTATGGCACATAATATCATTGAAAGATTCTGGAGAAATCTCTGTATTTAAGGGACAAGGCCAAAAAACAGTATTTGCTGGCCATGATCTTTGGGCCCTCAGACTGCACTGCATTAAAACCAGACAATTTTGTAGAGGAAATCACTGCATGGGCTCAGAAACACTTCTGAAAACCACATTCTGTTAAAGCAGTTTGTTGCTGCATCCACAAATGCAAGTTATACCTCTAAAACGCAAAGAAGAAACCAAATATAAACCGGATCCAGAAACACTGTAACCTACTCTGGGTGTGGGTGGGTGTGGGTGGGTGTGGGTGTGGGTGTGGGTGGGTGTGGGTGTGGGTGGGTGTGGGGGTGGGTGTGGGTGGGTGTGGGTGGGTGTGGGTGTGGGTGGGTGTGGGTGGGTGTGGGTGGGTGTGGGTGATTGCAATTAAAATTGATCACTCCACCTCAACAAGGCATGACATCCAAGTATGACAGAGGTACATATTCTCTGCCTTAACACACTTGGTAATCACAGAATTACAACAACATAGCAGACTCCATTAAGGAAACAAGTTATTTTATGGGTTCTGACCAGGAACTATGCTGGAGAATGAGACACTGGAGACTCTTTGGAAGAGATAGCCATCACGGTCATATCCCGTGACTTTAAGGAAGAAGGCTTCACTGGGTGGCACAAACTCTGTGATGTTCCAGATGCTGTAGGGTTTGCGATCGGGGTAGTAGCGAATGGGTAATGTCTTCATCACTTCACCCTTTATGCTCAGCAGCTCAAGACGATCTGCACGTGCAGGATGGGACAGCCCTGTGGTGTTGAGCAAGATGAAGGTGGGGATACCTGTGCATGTTTGAGTATATAAGAGAGAGAAGCCAGAATGGTCAATCAAAATATGTTTAGCCTCAGAAATCCAAAGTCCAGACTCACACAGCACACAGGAAATATTCAAGACACTTATTCTAAACATAAGAGAACATAAGAAAACAGTCTGCTTGAGATGTTTTTGTGTCATAATAACTGACCTTGCACAGGTCTGCTGGAAGTCATTTTGAAATCCAGTGTGTGTTTCCTGGAAAATCCAGCTCGAAAGTCAATGGTGCTTAGCCCTGTGATACGGACCGAGTGTCGACCCTCGCTGATTGTCTAGGGTCAAAAAAGATTTCATAATAACATGCAACTGGAACATGCAGGACATTGAATACATCTGAAAGTATAAATCATGTACAGGATTGTGTAGCTCTTAGACATCTAGAAAAACACTGAAAACCATTTCTCTGGGCAATAATTGCGCTTGTAATAACATAATTTGACATTAAAATAAAGGACAATGAACATTAATGTGGCAAAATATAAAAACTATTTCTTATCTTAAAAAATAAAAAGAAAAGAAACACTGTTCCAAAATTCTCCTTGACGCCCCCCAGAAATCACATGGATTTGTTAAATTCCACCAGTGGCACGCTTGATTTAATTTAATAAAGGACTGAGAAAACCAGGTATTAGTACTACAAATTGCACTGGGCTGCCAAGAGATGATGTTTGGAAATGGTAAAAGTGACATGTATACAATTGTATGCAAAAGTTTCTACATGGAGCAAACTTAAAATTCAGCAATTTTCTCCAAAATGTAATGCAAATGCTACTTATTTTTTATGCTAAGTTTACCATATTAGAAAAAAGCCATAACTTTTGCACAGGCCACAGTTTATTTTTTTGGGTGTTAAAATAAACAGTAATTGTGCCTTTAAATGTATACACTGTGGTCTCAGGATGTGTTGACTTATTTTTACTCAAAAAATAAACAAAACATGTAATTTAACCAGAGGTGACCAAACTTTTGCATATGACAGCAAAGTCTCTACTATTGTATTTAGTGTTTTTTGTATTTGTTCTGATACTTGTTTTTTTGAGCAAATAAACACTTTCTGCCCAGATAAATAGCTTTACAAATACAAATAATGAGTCTTAACAAGCTACACCTAAAACTGGACCAAAACTGGCTTTACCACAGGCTGGACATGAAAAGATATTCTGAGATGCTGTACAACCCAATTTGTGTCTAGTATGAAACACACGGTCATCAGTACAATTTTATTCTGTGTGTATCCTGAATTGCTTCCTTTCTACGCTCCCTCCTGGCAAGAAGAGTAAGTTATTTGAGTCATTTAAGCCCCAGTCCTGCTGAGTTCTCCCATCTGTTTTATGAGTGTATAAGCGCTGAAGGCTTGGGGAGCACTGGGTGCTGTCTTCAGCCCTTTGCTCCAAGACCCCACCGCCCGCCCGTAACCATGGCAACCACTCCTGAGGGCCGCTCACATACTTTCAAAATTACAACCTTCTTAAACTATTATCACGGGCCATAAAAACAGCTCAGGATGAAGCCAAGAACCACTCATCGCTCAGGTCAGTGGCTCTGAGGGGTTCCTCTGGGAGGTGTATAAGAGGAGGATGCAGGTGAGGGTTGTAGAGGTTTGGAGATGTGTGGTTGTACATAAAAGCATGAAAGACTGGCTCCAGAAAGGAAGACACCGAAAGGCATTTAAGAAAGGATCTCCAGTAGCCTTTTACTTCGGGGAGGTTTGGGGTCTTTCACCATCTAAGGGTCACAGGCACCCAATTAACAGCAGATTAAATGAGGATCAGATGACTTCACGCTGAGCCCTTGGAGATTATCTCGTGCTAACAATGTCAAAACCCATTACTGGGAGCAGGGTGTAAGCCAAAACGCCATCCAAACATTCGCTAATCCAGCCCAAAACAGCCCTGGGCCAGTATTCACAAAGTATCTCATAATCTAGGATCAAATTGTGTTCCTGTTTATGGTAATTACAGCCACAAAGTACTGTGTTTCAAGTTGAGTGAGCACTAACACCATCCAGGCGGGGGCGGAATTCACATCAGAGCACGTAGCATTTAGGCTGGTGTATGTGCCAGAAGAAAACAACAAAAAGTGTTACAGATAAAATGTTAGTCATGTAGCACTTTATTAATGACATAAGGTGAAGTCATTATTTGGTACCTTGTAAAAAAGAAAGATGTATATTTACATGCAGTCTACTGTAAAATATAGCAGCAATGAATGTTTCACAATTAATGACAAATATTTATGTTTTGTGCATCATTGTACAGTTAAATCCTTTGCTGATGAAAAAAATCCTTTTTTGATGATTAAGCAACTGTGCATTAACAACATGGCTGTATCTGTAAAATAATTTGTCAATAAAATGCAAAGACAAAAAACAGGTTTAGATTTACACATAAATAGTACAAAACTGTGTCACTGAACACATGCATCATATCAACAGTTTAACAGCTGTAACTTTCCATTTATTGACAATTACTTAAGTTTTTTTATATCATTTAATGGTTGAAACTCATTTAAGGTCAGTCTCTTTTTTTGCCACTGAAAATACATACATAGGTAGACATTCCATGTCAGGGACTCACATTTGTTGCAGCTTTCATGTGGCAGTTTGTGACATCTCAATGTATTTTTAATAAATTATGGTCCAAAGAAATCAGTGAATGTAGTAATGGGCGATATAGTAGTTTATCTGGTATACTGTTTGAAATTTTTAAAGTATTAGTTTTGTCATTACTGTTATACAGATACACAAATAAATGCAGATAACGTGATGTACAAACAGTGTAAAATCTTTCGCATAGTGAGTTGCAGACTGGGGTAAGTTAGACAAGTTTATTGTCAAATGAGCAGATTGTAATGAGTTATTGAGTAAACAAGAGGGAAAAGAGAGGGAAAGGAAAAGCCAGTCTCTTGGGGTTAGCTGTTAGCCATTAGCTTAGCATGTAGATTAGCTGGCACCACCTATGGCGCTCCTCATTTGGCCTGCTTCTTCAAGCGACGGTGCAGTAATAGATTTGTGCCACTTTGGCCTGGTACTGTGAACATAGCTTAGACGGAGCGGAAAACTGGGTAATAGAGAAGAATTAATGCTATCAATTGCAATCATATTTACAGAAATAACTGTAATTTTAGAGTTCTACTGGGAACTTTTGAAACATCCTGTGCTGTCAGACTTTTGACCATGTTTCACATTTTGTTTGTGTAGCTACAATAGCTTTGTGTGTGAAGTATCCCATTAAAAGCAGCATGTTTCTGTCAAGAGACCTCCTTCCTTTTCCCAATGTAATGTGGGAATGCAAGATGTACCATGAAAGAAAAGAGGAAAAAAGAAAGGAAAAAAGACGAGAAAAAAAGCAGATGAAGTCATGGGAGGACATAGGCTGTGGATCTGAGGGTAGAAGGGGAGGGAGCGAACATGAAAGAGTGTGTGGAGTGACACGCAAGGGACACAGTGTCTGGAGGCTCGTTGACATAGCTACAGAAAACAACACACAAGATAAATCCACTCACTAAAATCACAAGATCGGTGGAGGAGGGGATATGAAGGAAAAGAAGGAGCAACAAAATCAGTCAAAATGGAAAGACAGAGAGATAATAAAGCCCTGTATATCCACAGAGTACACTGGAAAGAAGCCTCAGTTGGGCAAAGAGAAAACTGTGCTGTCTTTCTATCACTTGGTGCGTGAATCACCCAGCGCTCCAAGATTAACCATTCAGAACAAAAGACAAGGGTCTTAAGGGGCCTCCAGACTGCACATGGCTTCATAAGAAACACAAATCAGTCAGGAAAAATTGTGTGCCATTTCCTTTAACTGGGCCCTGGATGTGCCCTTACAGCTATCCCCTATTTCTGCTAGCCATGCCAATACTCAAGGCTCTAAACACTGTCCCAACATCCCAAACATGTCCTGGCCTTGACCATGGGTTCATAGCTATCACTCAAGCCCAGCCTCTGTAGTCATTCTTAAAAGGCCAAAAACTTGCAGGGCAATAACTTTATTTGACAGCGGGGGTGTGGTCAGGTACTGTCTGTGAGGCGGCGAGCTGGATTGAGTGTAGACGCAGACGCATGGTAAGCACATGCACCTGTGGATAACTGTCTCTCGCTCTACTAATATGCGCTTCTTTCCTCAGTAGAGACAGAACTGGGAGACAGGAAAAGAACGGGCAGAAAAAACGTCTGAAGACACAGCTTGAATGCTCAGAGTAGAAATGCACTTTGAAGTCTTTGATGTGTGAAGAGCTATGTGCTCCAAGCCTAGCATTCTTTTGTTTTTGTTCCTTTTTTGTGAGTTATATAATAAAGTGTCTCTGCCCTCTGATACTGCCCTTCCTTACTCCTTCTGCCTCCACCCACCACATTGTCACACTATCTTTCAGAAGACTCATCTATTACATAAACCAAGTTTGCATTTAGGGCTATATGCATAAGACTTTTCAGTGCTGATCTAGGATCATTTTTTATTTTTATATCAATTCAAATATTACCTATCAAGGAAGCTGTTCTTAGCATGTTGAGGATGCCCTAACGCAACACTTTATGCTGGCATTTCAGATGAGGGACCAGGAAGTTGCTCACCTTTATGGACCACATTCCTGGGGTTGGATCTTTGAGATTAAGGACTTTGGCAGAGTTGGGGATGTGAAGAAGTTCTGTCAGTCCGTCTTTGCTCCCAATTAGTTTCCCTGTGAAGGAACATCAAATGGATCTGTTGTCTGGTTTGGATTTGATTTGTAGCTGAGTTTTCTTTGGTAGCTAATAATGCATATAGCTTGTTTAGTATGGAGGGCGGTCAAACAGTCAAAATAAGGTATTTTTAATCAAAGCACTGAAATTTCTATGAGTGTCTCAGTGCAGACGATAGCAGACAATGAAGATGTTCTCCCTACCTTGAGGGTTGCGTATCTCAATGCCTGGGGCTGGTCCACTCAGGGCAACTGTCACCTCCTTTAGGCTGGGGTCAAAGGGGATCTGCCAGGTGTTGCTGACCGGATTATAGTGGTCAGTGGAGAGCAGATGAACTTTTGAGGACTGCACTGCCTCCTCCACCCATTTCAGAACCTTTGCAAAGAAAAGACACAGAAACATAGACACATACTTAAAGTAAGATTGTTAGATGCCTGGATGGATAGATGAACAAATGCAGAGATTGGAAGTTAAGATGTATAGGAGTGTGTACAAGAAAGAATATGAAATGTTTCACAGCCAACAACTGAGAAACTTTATTTGGAGTTATACCTACAAATAAAAATTCAGCATCTTTTACATCTGCCTAACATTCCAACTTGGGTTTGGTTCAAACATCAAAATGTTGGATCTACGCATACCTAAGCATGTATGATGATTGATATGAAGTCTCTTGGCCCACTTATGAGATGAAAATATTCTAAAGCCATGTTTTCCAGAAGGCTGGAGAGTAAAATAGGGGCTTGGACACATGGCAATATTCTCCAGGGCT
Organism: Pygocentrus nattereri; assembly: GCF_015220715.1. NCBI lineage: Eukaryota > Metazoa > Chordata > Actinopteri > Characiformes > Serrasalmidae > Pygocentrus > Pygocentrus nattereri. The sequence goes on along the minus strand of NC_051214.1, from coordinate 12,386,111 downwards.
TAGATGCAGCACTGCTGCACTTGATGTTCATATTTATATTACTTGTGGGAGACTGAAGCCCACGGTAGGGCCAAGTCAGTTCACCAGATTAATGCTACAAACATCAGCATGGCTAAAGCAATATTACGCCAGAAATCATTCTTCTGCTTCTGCAACCAGACATGAATCAGTTTCAGAAGGCATTTTAACAGTGTTGTTGTTCTAGAATTCTGGCTGCCAGAAATGCGATGATCATACAGTGAATGACATTAGCAAAAGTCTTTTAATGAATTCAGTGCTCTTATAACAAAACATATATTACCTCCTTAATATCAACAGAAGTGTGTGTGTGTGTGTGTGTCAGAGTGTAAATCAATAGACAGGAAAGAACCTGAAAGGCACGGAAGAAAAAAAAGAAAGAAAGAATGAATGAAAGAAATAAAAAAGATAGAGACAAAAAAGAAAGGAACAAAGGCAGAACAAAGGCACTATATAAATAAAAGTGATGATGATGATGATGATGATGATGAAAAGAAAGACACAAAAAAAAGATAGAAAGAAAGTAAGTTAGTTCTCACCTCATTGACCTGTTTCTTGTCCAGATGGAAGACTTGTCCTGAACTGGTGGAGGCTATTTCCTCATAGACCTTGTAGCCGATGTGTGATCTGTCATCACAGTCACCCGTCAACACAAACACCACCTGAGCACACACGCACATACAAATACATCTGAAAACTCTGATACACAAACAGCATTAGATATTTCACTGAAAATGAAGGAAGCAGTGTGACTACCTGAGATTGTTTCTGCTGAATGAGCTGAAGGACCTCATGCGTCAGCTTGTAGTCTTTTGAGCGGGCATCTGTGAAGACGTATATGTAGGATCCAGGTAACGAGATCTCCAAGGCGATCTTGATGGCTCCAATGCTCATCTCTGGACAGTCTCCACCTCCCTGTTGATGTTCAATTCAATGAAATGTTTTTATATATCACCTTTTTACAAAAGACGCTGTCTCATGGGAGCCTTACAGAAATTGGACCCAGATCCCCTAAGAGCGTCAACAAGGGCAACAGTGGAAAATATACTAAGAGTGTGGACACCTGACCATTACACCAATGTGAGCTTGTCAGACATCCCATTCCAAAACCTTGGCATTAATATGGAGTTGGCTTCCCTTTGTGGATTCAACCCACAGGTGTTCAAGGGGGGTTGAGGTCAGGACTCGGTGCAGGCAGAGTGGAGTTCCTCCACACCAAAATCGTCAAATCATGTCTTTATGGGTCTTGCTTTGTGCACAGGGGCAGTCATGCTAGAACGGGAATGAGCTTTCCCCAAACTGCTGCCACAAAGTTGAAAGCATATAATTGTCTAAAATGTCTTTGAATTTGGTAGCATTAACATTACCCTTCACTGGAATGAAGGGACTGAGCCCAATCCCTAAAAAACAGCCCTATATGATTATGCCTAATCTGCCAAATTTTACTGTTGGCACTACCCAGTTTTGTTCATCAAACTGCCAGATAAAGAGGTATGATTCATCACTCCAGTGTTTCCACAGCTCCAGAGTCAAGTGACAGGGCACTTTACACCATTCCAGCCAACACCTGGCATTGTGCGTAGTGATCTTAGGCTTGTTTGTAGCTGCTCAGCCATCCATGGAAGCCCATTTCATGAATATCCTAACACACTCCTTGTGCTGATGTTGCTTCCAGAGGCCTTCCCTCTCCCTGCATCACTCATAGCAAGGCTAGCCAGCAAGGGGATGTGTTATTTGGGGCATCTGGTGACCTAACAGAATTGGCAGTTAGCGTTCTTCTCCGAGCATGCTGAGCTATCTAATGATATTGTGTTAGTGTCAATTCTGAAAGGACTCTCTGAGGCAGCACACACTAGCTTTCGCATTCCAAGTTTGGTAGCATCACATGATAGAGGGAGAAGTAATGGGTGAATGGATTTGGTCAAGACTAAATTGAGGAGAAAACTGGGTAAAAAATTATGTCAAATCATTGTGTCAGGCAAAGAGGACGTTCAAGGAGTAAGGAGCTCAAGATGAGTGAAGAAATATTAAAGCAAAATTCCAGAGGTTGGTATAGAGGTTGGCAGTGATGAAGTTCATTACAATTCATGACAGAAACCTCTAGAGCATCAACACATGGTTGGAGCTAGTAAGGAAATCACTGACAGGTCAAACGGAATTATCACATAATTGTTAACCGGTGTCACTGGAGGCAGATGACCAGGTGACCAGATGACCACACAGAAAATATATAACTAAAAATAGCAATCCGGAACCACTACCTGTGACTCGCACATCAAAACAAATGCTCAGAAAAAGGTAAATTAGAGCTTGAAGCTCTTTCACACTTCAATCAAGTGAGAAATCATGTAAACCCACAAGCTAATGAGGGTATGGACAGTTGCAAGTTCAGATTTCTAACCGTCCTGTGCTGTAACATATTGCCATTAGATGAAGGTGAACTAAACTCTGCAGGAAAGTAGATCTCCAGGAGGAGGGCTGGCTGAAGGTCCACATCACAGGGAGTTATCATCAGAACAAAAACTAACTGGACGATAACATTAAATTACATTAACCTTAAATTACCAGTGAAAGGATGTATTAAATTAACTTGTTTTTCCAGTAAATGTTCTCTACCTCAGCATGAAAGCAAGAACCAAAATAATTAAATTACTTAAAATAACCTAACCTAAATGTATGTGGGCCTAACTTGCTCTCTCTCTTTCTGTCCACTGGGAAATCATCTTGAAATGACTTATCCTCTTGTTTGCAGGACCAGAAAACCATCTGGAAGCAAACATTCTCTATCTTCTCTTTCCAGAGGATGGAATGGAATTCATGGAACTTTCCTTCAAATACAGACCCACCACACATGCACGCACTTTCTTACCCCCTACAAGCTTCTACATGAGAGTGCAAATGACCTGCTACTCTGCTAGAAATCTGTTCTTCACAGCCTGTGGGCTGAGGAACATTTGTTGCAAACAGATCTAGAATTGCTGTTCATTGCTCTTTATTGTTCGCACTTTAAATGAAACCTCTGCCATGTTTGTCCAAGTTTCTTCTGTTTGGCTGCTTGTCTTCCTCTGGGAAATACAGACACACACATACCTCCACACCAACACAAACATCTGTAACAGACTCCAGCCAACCTAGAAAACATCCAGCTCTGCCTGCACTTCCTCTTTCTGAAAAAAGAAAAAGAAAAAGGCAGAAGAGAACACTGCCAGTGCCCGTGGAGAGCAGCACTTAATCAGCCTGTCTGCTCCTCTCTGTTCTACTGCACTGTGATGAATGATTGACTGGGGAGAGGATACAGTGGCATGATATGGAGGAGACATTGATTTTACTCAAAAAAGATGCTAGGTTATGCTAGTTATCCTGAAAGGTTAGGAACACCTGAGTAAATGTTTTTTCAGAACCGTGAAGACATTTCGATCTAAATGAACATACTTCTCCATGTATGAACACATTTCCAAATTCCAAAATGTTAATTATGAAATGTCTTCTTGACTGCAACATGCTGTATGTATTATTCATGTTCTTTTTCACTTTTATTTAAGTCTCAAACAGTGCTTTTGTCTTCTTGTATATGCCTGAGGACTTTCGTTGAAAATCAGCCAAGTTAGCTAAACTGAATGGTATGTTTACAGGAATGTCCTTTCGAATATAAACTAAATAAAGTAACAAGCAGGTTTGAAAACCAACAGATGCTTGGCATATGTGCATCTTCTTTAAGGCTGTCAAAACGCATCCCAGAAGGGTCCTCATGAAGCTGCTTGAGAGAGTGCCAAAAGCATGTAAAGCTGCACAAAGGCAAAAAGGGGCTACTTGGGACAATCCAAAATATACGATGTTTTGCTTTTAGGGGAATTCCATCTGTTTTTCCAATTTCTGAACAAAACATTTAGATGTAAATAAAGTGATGTGATGCCAATTTAATGCCTCTAAAAGCAACCTTTACAGTTATTGCAGAAAATGGTTATGAATACAGTGCCTGACACCTGAGGCCTAGCTTATTTTATAGAAGCCGTTCATTATGGAGAGGTACATGAAGTGTGTTGTAAGGCAAAACAGGGCTCAAAGAAAACATATTTTGTCATATTCACCACTACTTTACCATTATCAACATTATCAAAACACAGAAGACACGTAGTTTTATTGGTCATTGTAGGTAGTAAATAAAATGTCTGAATATGTGCTGTCTACATCACACCATTGTAAAGAACAGGTTGGTAGGTTTCTTCATGATGTATCACTTCACATTAAAACTATGAGTCTGTTTACATCTTAATGATTGAATTATGCAGTAACTCTTTTACTATTAACTGATGTTACTTTTATTTGATTATACTAAATTAGTTCTATCTAAAACCATATTTTAAATATTGGTCATGATCTGCCACAGTTTCTCAGGCAGATGTAATAACTGACCTATGTTACTAATGTTAACACACAGCACTACCAATTATCAGCATACTATACCTACCCAGACTAACTTAACAACTGTTTTCCAGCTGTGGTAAACTTCAGCCTCTCAGCCAAGGCCACAGTTTATCATGTCAGTCATGACAACATGCCTGTGCACAGACATTTTGCAGGTTAAGATCTTAAAGGTAAAAAACAGGAAACATGAACACGAATTAAAGTGAATTTCATTTACTGTGTATTTTATTCAGTCTTATCAAGAGAGCATTGAAAACTTGCTGTAGTCATTAACATCCCTAATTACCGACTTTATGCTTGTTGTTAAAATAATATATGGAATGTGTTTTTTTATTCAGTAACACCATAGCTATAATGTAAATGTGAGTTTATAAGAGTAATTAACAAATAATATGCCTATAAAATCCAAACCCCATGATTCATATTTTATTTGGACCACGTGTAACATGGCTAACTAGCAAATCAGTATGTTTTAGTCTAGTTCCAGTAGCTGCTTAGTTTAGGCCAATGTGACAAGGTCCTGAGTTGGCTTTATTAGAATGAGCAGTAAATGGTAGCTAATTTTTATAATGTTTTACCAACATGTGGTACAACAAGCATAAGATAATTCACTATTAACCATCACATTTGTGCCATAGTATCATGTAACATCATTCAGAAATACATTAGCAGCAGATACATTAGGCTATGTCATGTTTCATTAACTATATGAATAACATACCTTCCTGTTAGCTGTGTTTTGGTAGAGACACACTTTTACACCATATTACACATTTTATACGTGTACATATATTTCCAAAAGTATTCACTCACCCATACAAATAATTGAATTCAGCTGTTCTAATCACTTTCATGGCCACAGGTGTATAAAATCAAGCACCTAGGCCTGCAGACTGCTTCTATAAACATTTGTGAAAGAACATTTGTGGGATTCCAGCGTGGTACCATGAGTCCAGTTGTGAAATTTCCTCGCTACTAAGTATTCCACAGTCAGCTGTCAGTGGTATTATAACAAAGTGGAAGTGACTGGGAACGACAGCAACTCAGCCACAAAGTAGTCAGCCACATAACTTGACAGAGTGGGGTCAGTGGATGCTGAGGCGCATAGTGCGCAGTGGTTGCCAACTTTCTGTAGAGTCAACCACTACAGACCTCCAAACTTCACGTGGCCTTCAGATTAGCTCAAAAACAACGTAGAGAGCTTCATGGAACATGTTTCCGTGGCTGAGCAGCTGCATCCAAGCGTTACATCACCAAGCGCAATGCAAAGCGTCGAATGAATTGGTGTAAAGCTAGGACAGTGGAGACGTGTGTTCTCTCTCTGGCAATCTGATGGACAAGTCTGGGTTTGGCGGTTGTCAGGAGAACAGTACTTGTCTGACTGCATTGTGCCAAGTGTAAAGTTTGGTGGAGGGGGGATTATGATGTGGGGTTGTTTTTCAGGAATTGGGCTCGGCCCCTTAGTTCCAGTGAAAGGAACTCTTAATTCTTCAGCAGACCAAGAGACTTTGGACAATTTCATGCTCTTAACTTTGTGGGAACAGTTTGGGGATGGAACCTTCCTGTTCCAACATGACTGCACACCGGTGCACAAAGCAGGCCCATAAAGACATGGATGAGTGAATTTGGTGTGGAAGAACTTGACTGGCCTGCACAGAGTCCTGACCTCAACACGAGAAAACACCTTTGGGATGAATTAGAGCGGAGACGGCGAGCTAGGCCTTCTCGTCCAACATCAGTGTCTGACCTCAAAAATGCGTTTCTGGAAGAATGGTCAAAACTTCATAAACCTTGTTGAAAGCCTTGCCAGAAAAGTTGAAGCTGTTATAGCTGCAACGGGTGGGCCATCACTATATTAAACCCTATGAATTAAGAATGGAATGTCCCTCAAGTTCATGTGTGTGTGAAGGCAGACGAGTGAATACTTTTAGAAATATAGTGTATGCTTTTACAGTAATCAGTGAGAAATTAAGTTAAGAGAGAAAAAGAGACAAGTAGAGAGACAGAGAGAGGAAAAATGTAATTATATCCTTGCCTGCTGTGGCAATTGTTTTACTTTTTTAGCATACAATAGTTCATTTCAGGTATTTAAGTTTGCGATGTTATTTTTCCTTATCTTTGTACATCTCAGCTGTCTGATTGTAAGCTGTCTGATCTGCCTGTGGTGTGCGGATGCTTTATAGTGAATGTGCTGCTGGTTAGGTTTATGTGAATCCAACATTTTGTTTTTTGTCAGTTGACATAATCTTGTTATTATTTTGCAGCAGGGCAGATGTGTTAGGCTAGGCTATTGCCTGATATATGTATATATGATGTATACATAGTGTGCAGTGCATTAGAATACAAAGCTACCAAGGTGAAATCTCCACCAGTACTCAAAAGCAATACTGCCAAGACATCCCATGAATTCTACTCACTGACCAAGGGATACCTGCCTAAGGTCTACAGTTTAAGGGCAAAGGGGCTGAGGTTTAAAACCCTTCTAGGAACAATTGGTGCACGTGCCTGTATAGCAATGTAACAGCAGTTGTGGAACCAAATATTTCTTAAACAGATCCCATGTAGGGCTGCTGTTCTAAAATGCTAAAAACAATGAATCTTTCCAGACTTTTGACTGGCACTATATGCTGCTAAATCTCCTCTCTTAGACCATATCAAGGGTTTGAGGCCAAAAGTACTCAAAGGCTTAAGGTAAATTCACTCCCATACAGTCCAAATAAACTCCCTGATCCATCAAGCACAACAATCTCAAGCAGAGAGGACACACACTTGTGTGCCAGATACACTTTTGAACGTGCCAAGGATACAGTCTCTTGGGCGGAACGTGCACCAGTTCCATTGGAAACGTATTTCTCAGCTCAACCTTTGGGAAACAGCGCTGCAGATTCCAAGCTATTTGCTCAAGAGATAGACTAAGACTAAATGAGGGCTGCTCATTTTGAACTACATAGAAACCAATACAAGTTTTCACAAAGTTTCAAACACATGCACTGCACACTTGCTGTGCCTCTGTTTGACCTGAGATCATCAGAAGTTTGGGAACACATTAGCTTTTGAAATGATCATTTTCACTAATACTTCTCTATTAAGAAAGAACATATGTAAAGGTTAACATAAAACAGCAATTCAGTAACACTTTTGATACATTTTGTCACGCTAAGGGTCATGTACATCAAAGAAGCTTCCTTAGAATGAAGTGTAGGTTTTGTTTAAATTGTTTCCAAGGTTTGAGTGGCAATGGGTTCAAAAAAGGAAATAAAAGCGCACACCGAGGGCCATTATTCCAAAAGGAGTGTATATGAACGAGTATAATCTCTTGCTTTATGTTAGTTGTATAAGGTCTATAGGATCATGTGAGATCCATATGGTTAATTAAAACAAGGGTCTCATGAATTGCACAAACTCACCTGCACATACAGCTCCCTCAACTCATTCTGAAACTTCTTTGGATCCGTCGTTATGGTGACCGGGCCGATCTCTGCAGAAACAAGTAACCAAGACAGAACGCAGTTAGCGGCAGGAATGCAGGGAGCTGGATCACACCCCATGACCCTTTCACAGCTCATGATTAAAATAGTTTCTTTTTTTTTTGTTTGTTTGAATTCCAGATGAAGGCCAAATATTTGAGTTGGCGAACAGAGGCGGACGTCCAGGTTCAAAGGTCTACGCTTGAACCGGAGTGACAGTGTGCTTCCTCTGATGTGCCTGGTTCCCCATTTATCACTGTAGGAGGACATCTAAACTGCTGCTTAAATGGAATGTTAAGTATCTATACACTTAACAAAATACAATTTATCAAACATGGCAAACAATGTGGACCCCAGCTAGTACTTAACTTTGATTAATACCAATTACTCTGGACAACTATTCCCATTCTTTTATACTACCCAGCTGTTTGCCCAGAGACACAATGTTTTAGGCTCCTTTTCCCCCACACAACGTGACACTAACTGTTTGTCTATCTTGACTGATGGTGATTTAAGTCTTTCACAATTAGCTCCTATTTTGGGTTTAGGTTCATCCTGTTCTTTTGATAACTTGGAGTGTTTTGCTGTTGCTCACAAGTTCTACTTTTGAGCTTAAGCAAATGTTGAGACAAAAAGCATGCCAAGAAGAAAAGAAGTGTGTCAAACAAATGTGAGTTTAAATGATGATGGTTGCAAAATGGACTAAGAAGTTCCACTGCAGCTTTAAAGGGAGCCCATCTCTGATTGCAAGTCAATGGTTTGGAGCACACGGCAAAGCCTTGGAGCATAATGTGCATTTGACTAAAAGTCACGCACTGGAATAGCTCTTAGGCTGCTAAAACAGATTATGATGAACTTAAGGCATACATTTTTGAGGCAACTGATGCTGATATTCATAGGCCTTTGGTGTTACCATGCTCAAAACCTGGCCTGCCTGTTTCAGCTATTTCTGATTTCATCAAAGCCTTACATGCAGATCAAATACAGAGTGGCAGTGGTCAGAGTGCCTGAGGTGCCACAGAAAAGCTCTAGATGCTTGCAGGCATAATATGAGCACACAGTCCTGGAGCACAATCAATTGCTCTCTTTCATTGGGCGATCAAGAGGCCAGACTAAAGAAAAGTCATCGGCCGGTCATCTTCAATGAAGTGCATGTGATTCTCACTTAACTTATGCGTGGGAAAGAGCCAGTGTGAATGACATGACTGAATGGAGATCAAATTTTTTGTGTACTGTTATTGTTGCCCATCTGTTGCTATGCATAATGTGTGTTAACCATTCTCTAGCCTTCAAAACAATGGTTGTGTTTACAATGTAAATAATATCTGGTCAACAGTTGTCCCATATGCAGAAACTGATTAATGATAAAAAGGATAGAGGGGCCTCAAATGTGGTCATACAAATACTTTGATATACATATGCTTCAGCAAAACTTAATAAAACCAGTCTATCCCTTGAGAGAGATGTGGTTTATAACTGTCTGAAATATTCCTTGCTCAACAAGTACAAAGGCAAACACATGAAGCTTAAAATATAAGAAATATGTCTTCCAGTGATTCCTGAATTCCAGTGATAATCATTACAGTTGGAGCTTATCAGTCATTCTTGCATCCAGCTATGCTCATTTTATTTTATGTTAAATTACTATTTATGCAAGTTTGCAATTGAAGTCAAGGTCTCACCCACAGTAGGGCCGACCCATTTAGTGTCAGATGCACTGCTCGCTGCTAGAGACCTCAAACATGTCTGGTGACCGGAAAAATCACCATCAGTGATAACCATCAGCTACAACTAAAATGGATAATAAAGCAAATGATTCCCAAGTTATTCCTATATATATAAGAGGTTCATCCAGACACACCATGTCCACTCACTGTCCACTCTATTAGACACTCCTACCTTGTCAGTCCACCTTGTAGATGTAAAGCCAGAGACGACAGCTTATTTGCTGCTGCATAGTTTGTGTTGGTCATCCTCTAGTCCTTCATCAGTGGTCACAGGATAGTGCCCACAGGACACTGTTGGCTGGATATTTTCTGTTGCTGGACTATTCTCAGTCCAGCAGTGACACTGAGGTGTTTAAAAACTCCAGCAGCACTGCTTTGTCTGATCGACTCGTACCAGCACAACACACACGAACACACCACTATCATGTAAGTGTTACTGCAGTGCTGAGAAATAGTACCAAATAATACCTGCTCTGCGAGGGTCCATAGGGGTCCTGACCACTGAAGAACAGGGTAAAAGGGGGCTAATAAAGTATCAGAGGAACAGATGGACTACAGTCTGTAATTGTAGAACCACAAAATGCACCTATATAGTAAGTGGAGCTGATAAAATGGACAACGAGCGTAGAAAGAAGGACATAGTGTCATAATGTTATGCCTGATCGTTGTATATGTTTATGTTCAAGTTCTTGCCTTTTGAACACAACCTTTGTAGCTGTGATTTTCTAGATAAAGTGACAGACAACTCTCATGAAGGGCCGATTTCACAGCAGTGGCTATATGCATTCCAGCAATATTACGTCATCCGGAGTTCAAGTTTAGATAGCCTATGGTAAATTTTATAAAATATCTGTAAAGGTAATTGGCAGCTGTTTAGCATGTAAGGTCTGCACGGATCTCGTTAGTGATGTTCTCATCTCCTGTTCTCATCAGCTGTTCTCCCCTGTAACAGGAAAGACCTTATAACTCAGGTATGCTCGTCTGTCAGTGGCTCAAATTTTAGCGTGAGGTCATCGTTCCGTGGTTGCTAGAGCCAGTGTATGCCAAGTGACCTCATGCTCTTTTTCGAGGCCTGCTCGCTTTTTCTGCAGCCAAAGCCAGTAGTTACTTTTTCTCAGCTTGCTTTGTTCCTAGTTCTAATGAGCTGTGAAGCTTTTCAGAGCTGCTTTTTCCAAGGCCATGCAGAGCAAAGGGATGAGTGACTTCAGCATTGCAGCTGTTCTGTTTAATGCACAGTGCATGGCAGGAAAAATTATTTCTGCTGAGGCATACCACTGCAGAGACCTAGCACGTTTCCCATAAATGTAGAGGAATGGTTAAAACCATTTTAAACTTAAAAGGGAATCTTTAAACCACTTCGTTGCACTGAACCACAGCCCAGCAGCGCAGAGAAGCCAGGACGTACAAAGGCATCAAAAAGACACTACAAATGAGTTTAACGCAGAAAATTACAGAGAACGAGCAGCTGCCAAGCCATTTTGAAGCATGCTACACCTTTGCTTGACACAAATGCTATGTACATTAAAAGGATTCCATACTAAGGAATCCATGCTAGATCAATCCTGCATTCATAAAATCCAGAGGTTATGTCTGTCATGCTGGACCTCAATTTAGAAAAGAGTAATACTCTGAATAGACACATAAACATGTGCTTTCAATAACCCTGACAAGATCCATGAGCTATTGAACAGTCCCCATGATCTTGTGTCCAAACAAAGAACCTGAAGCTTTTAGCAGTCCCTCCGTTTACATGTCCAAACAATGAACCCCAGAGACATGTCAAGTCTTCCTAAAGCAAATGGTGGATCACTTATCACTTTTTGAGAAGATGCTGCCCCAGGCCCTTTATACAATTGCTTGCCAGTTATTTTGTTATTTTAATAGACCAAATAACATGAATAAGGAATTTACATGGCTGTGAAATGGTTTCAAAAAGTACAATTATCACAGTCAGTGACAAACTTAACATTTAAAAAACAAATGTTCTCTATCATATATCTTGTTCTCCAGAGAGACCCTTTCCAAGCCATAGAATTTTGGCAGCTTTAGAGACCCCTGAGGTGCAGAAAGGGGACATTTTATGTGATCAAAGCCTTGCTTAAAACTAACAGGGAAATCTGTTTGGCTCCAGCGAATGGAACAGGGTCCATAGCAATCTTTTTCATGAACGGAAAACATTGCAGAGGACGGTGCCATATCTTCTGATTAAGTAGCTTTATCAGAGCTAGCCAGGCACTGTCTGGGTCTGACTATACTTGAACTAGAAAAGCAGTGCCACAGTTAAGACAAAATGAGCACAAAACATATTGAAACCAGAATAGAAGGCTGTTCTCGCACAGCTGGGAGAACCCAAGGATGCCAGTTGCCATTGGACAAATTTATCAATAAGAGCAGACACATGTCTTGAGGCCTCAGGCAAATGGCGTAAGCCAAACAATGAGACTTCCAAACAAAACAAGTAGAAAAGGGGAAACTCAGCAGAAAAGCTCCTAAGAACATTTTAAAAGACAATGGGCAGTTGTGCAAATTTCTGATGATTACAAAGGACACTGGTGCTTCCTCCGCACATCCATGCCATCAACATGAACATGTGCGTCGTGATCTCAACATTGCGGAATCTTGAGACCTCTTTTTTTTAGACAAAATGAAACACTATAAACACCAAATGTTTATCTCCTGAGAACATCCTTTGAGAGCAAGGGCGATGAAGAGGAAACCAGTGTAGTTTCAAGTTTTGTGTAATAAACAACGTGACCAATTTACTGCAAGTCCGGTTGTTTTGTTATCTGAGGTAATGCTACATGAGTTTGCACTCAATGGATCACATGCACATTTAAATGTTAACAGAGGGGCTAATGGGATGGAAAACACTGGGCAGACCAAGCCAAACTTTGCTTCGGACATCACGGCCTACTAATGAAATGAAGCAGTCATGCAAAGATATTTTTTGTTAGTTTGTCTTTTTTGAAGGATAAAAACAAACATGGCACAAATTACACGGGAATTGCAGGGGGACGCTGACCTAAAGGTTGCGTAACATGGTATTTTATGCTTTGTTAAACAAATTCACTTTTGTAGAACTGCTGTCTTACAAAACAGGGATTCTAACATTAGAAAACATGTCATCTCTAAACAGATTATTAAGAACCTGTCAGGTCTCTAACAAGAGTGATGGGACCCTTGAAAGCACTAAGAAGGACTGAGAGATTTCGTCTAGCTGTGGATGCAGTCATACTAACAGCCCACAACATTTGTTTCCTTTCTTTCCTGCCCTCAGGGTTCTGTCTTCCACAACACATTCACCTCCCACATGCCATATTAAAGACTAGCTAAAGAACATCTAGGAATACTTATGTAGGCACAGCACAAATTAAACTAAACTTTCATTTCAAACTGGTTTGCATCACCTTTATTGTGTTGAAATTATTATTTATTACATTGTTGGGTACATTCTCTATCTTCTTTTAGTGCTTTTCACAATAAACAAGCATTACATCTTCTTTTATCATCACAAAGTGGCATGTTTATCTTGAACTGTCATACTTTTGGTCATCCTTTTACCCTGCTAGTTCATGTTCATGTCTTTAAGCACAATTTATCATGTCATACCTTTTAAAAGACAATATTCCATAATTTTCTATGAGATTTTTGCTTACATCACCATGTACCAGTGGGTAGGGAAAAATGATATTAACCAATAATACCATGTTTCACCTCCCTCTCCCACAACTTCCAACAACTCGCTCAAAGATACTCCATGATACTTGGAACTTCAGCATCACATGGAAGGAAAAGGCATGTTTGCTCACTGACTTTAACAAAATGGCAAAAGGTAGAATCATGCTTTTATTTAATATTGTACAGTACAGTACAGTACAGTACATTACAGTACTCTTGCTTCAGTGTTAAGTTTTGAGGGTATACAAAAGGTTTAAAGTCTTATTACACCCATAACTGGACAATCGCAAATTGTTTTCCTCTGAGGTATCTAAGTAGATATAGCCGATCGAATTCTCCTATTGGTTAGGATTTCAAGAGCTGAGGAGAAGACCCAACTTGTTAGCTTAACCAGTAACATAATTACAAAGTGACAGAGGAATCAATCAATCATGTTTTGATTTTTTCTAATAGGAAGAAGCAATTTCTTGAGAAAAAACATCACTCTATGCCTTCAATTTGTTCTATATATGTCAGTGATTGTAAATACAAATGGCAGCCTAATCCATGGGTGGTTAGTAATGGAAGTCAGCAGTAGCAGCTTTATTCAAGACACATCTACTGAAGGAGCTGCTGTGGAAATGCTACAAGGTAAAGAAATAAAATATGCAATGTATTTTAGAAACATGTTTAATCTAGAACTGCCAATTTGTGCAAACTGCCATTATCTTAACGGCCATAGAGACACTAGCAGAAGTTAGTATTATCTTAGAAGTGTTCATTTTTCCTTATGTTTTTACCGAGTTTTGATATTTATGACCCGATTTGAAGGTCTAGCTCTAATAGTCACAGTTCACAGCTGTTTTTTTTTTATCCAGTACCTGTTAACTTTATTAGCCTCAATGCTGCAGTGCAAAACTTAAGACACCAAACTTGTGCTGATTGACTACATTTGTGTTAAGGACTAACTTGTACAAACTTGATTTTTCTTCAAACTGTTTCTTTAAGCCATTCCAGAGCTGGGTAAGCTGTTTAGGCCATTGATGACATGGTGAATCCCACGGCTTTGGCATGAGAGAAAGAGCAGGGACTGGTCCTGAAGCTACAGCATTCACCCTCGTTCTAACAGTGGATCTAAGCACTGTAAATGCTGGAAGACCTGAGGCTGAGAATGCCCAGTCCACAACCACCAATGAAAATGAATTAGGGGATGCATGAATTAAACTAACCAATGAGTTTTTCCAAGCTTGAAGAAAAAGGAGAAAATCAACCGTAAGTCCAGACATTAACAGACTTTACATTTTTAACAGAAACAAATGCACCAAGAACACTCAAAGGACAATACAATGTTATTAAGTTTCAATGAGAACATTAAATGCCCCTCAAATGCAAAATCGTGCATACTTTAAAAGATGATTCTGTTTAAATACCCAGATGAGAATATGCTTTTAAGATCGATTCCCAAATTATCTGTAAAACATCTTACTAATGTCCTGTGGTCACAATTCAATTGGTTCAAGATTTTGCCATGGAGCTAACAAAACAGTGAGTCTTTGTGAAGAGAGAAAAGGATCCCCTTCAGCTTTTTTTTCTCCAGCTGACTGGCACAAAAAAGAGAAAAGTTCAGTTAGTTTCTTTCCATGCAGGCATACCCTGTATCCAGGAAAGAATCAATAATCAGCAGAATCACTGGCAGTGCTAACTAATGTAAATCTAAGCAAAAACCACAGAGTATCAGTGGGGACAAAAAACTGATGCCTGCTGTCCCAGTTCCTGCCTGGAACATACATCTATGTCATCACAGTGTACAAAAATGGCATGAGCACAGGAGAACAAGCCTAGGGTGCTTTTAACGGATGTTAACATGCGCAATCTGCAGTTTGAACAAAGACTATGGGCTACACTTCAAGCACACAAGTACAAGCGAATGAAAAATGATGACAATGAGCACTCCTCCACACATGTTTAGCAGGGGGTTCTGCTGAAACTGTCACACATCTTAAGCTGGCTGAGGACCTCCCACTGTGCAGCACCACTGAAGCCACAATGCACTGTGTCATGTGGGAAAGGAGAACTCTTTTGGATCTGGTTTGGATCAGGCACACTCCGAGAGGCACTGCTCTGGTCTCAGTGCCTAAGGGCAAGGCTCTGCGGTGATCTCTGTGTAAATGACGGCACTCATCGCTGTGAGCGTCTGTGCGTATGTGTGTGAGAGGGAGCGTCTCCTGACTGAAAGGATTGGGTGGTCAGTTCAAGCTTTAATCTGATGTCTCTGGAGCTCAGCCTGTTGTGGAAACTGTTCACTATGAAATCCCAGGGTGGAGCCACAGGAACTTGGACTATGCTCACGTTCCTGAAGTGGCTGAAGTGGCACCATCTGATCTTTTTAAATCAAACATTTTACTTCATCAGTCTGTCATCATTCAGTGCCGGCAGAGTGTCATCAGCAGCTCATATGAAAAACATCCATCCTGTAGTGATGCTTTGTTGTTTTTATTAATGGCACATGTTGATCATGTGCATGACACTCATTTTGAAATGCACCGGGGTGGTAAAAGTAAAGGAACGGTAAGCGGAAATATGGGTACAGTGTGAAACTCTGTAAGAAGTGAAAGCAAAAATACTTAATTAATACTTAATAAGCAAGAACTTCTACATGCACTTAAACTTACCTAAACTAAAAAAAATAAAGGATAAACAAATAAATTAAAAGATTCATTAATGGTGATGTGATAGCATGTGACGTAACAAATCATCATTGGTTGAAGTTTTGTATAAAGAGGAATTAGCATAGGTGTGGGCAGTACCATTTCACAATGATATTAATTTATTTAGATAAACAAAGAAACTAGACTGATTGTCTACAGAATAATTATGTAAGTCGTACTTTAAAGGTTTAAATAAAAATGTAAGTTATAGGTCACTTTCAAACAAACGTGTGAACCATCTGAACAAACTCTGAGCAAACAAATCAGAAAATGAGAAGTTAGGCCTGTAATGGGAAAATGTCATCATCATGAGATTTGGGCTGGTTGTTGTCTGTGATTGCTCTGGATGACCAACCGTTCTCTATTGTTGAGGAGACTTGATTTCATGGCATACTCATGACAGTAGACTGTAGTTGTGTTAGCAATGTATGCAATATAAAGGTTTGCAGAAGCTTATACAAGCACACAAACAAAGACTCCCAGCAAATGCACATGGCAACCCAGATTTCCCTGTTCAGTTGTCATCAGATCAGATTGAAACACATTAATACCAAGTGTGAACAGGGCCTACTGTCTGATACCATATGTGTGTGTGTGTGTTTATATAAAAAAACATGTCTGTTGTCACTGACAACAGCAGAAGGCGAGGGGTAAGGTCTTACTCAGCATAAAACCCATGGGGTCTCTCCTAGTTTTAGCAGAAATAAGTGTCTTAGCCAGGTTTGGCTGCGTGCCATTGACTGCAGGAGCCCCTGTTGGAGGATCTAGAATTTGATTGGCACTGGCGGCTGGCTGGAGGGTGTGACGACACTCCATAAAACTGTCAAAATAAGGCTGCACATTTCCCTTTGTGTGTTCAAGATTGGTTGGGCGGCTTCCAACATGACGAAGCATCTCTCAGGGTTCGCAGGAAGCACACCTCATACAGCTCAGCGACTTCATAAAGTTATCCTTATCATATGGACTGTTTTAGTATGTAGGCAGAGCTCTCCATAGCCCATTTAGATTAGGCTCTCATGCACATAGGCATAGGCACAAAACAAAGTGCAGTTTTCAGTGTTGGATGAGAGAATGATTCAACCATCTGTGAGCCATTAATGCATCAACATCCAAAAAATGATCAGCAATCACAAAACTGTAATAATAGGATAATGGAGAGCGAATGCACAGTGATTTGAACTCATTATGAGATTAAGGTCATGGCCTCTGTCCTGCACCAATGAAGACAGTCAGCAAGACCAGACAAGGCCAGTTCTGGAAAGGCTTCTGACTGGCTAACAATATATCTGCACCATTGCCATTGCCCAAAATAGGTGTTTTCTCGTTGCTGGTACCAGTAATCACTGAAAGATGTTGTGGGATAGACAATACTCACATCATCAGGGAATGACCTCTGGATCTGTGGCCTCAGGTTCTGTGAATCTTTATAAAGTTCCTTGTAAGAACAGGCTGTGCTTGACTACACTTCAAGAGAATGTAATGACATCCAACAAATGGCACTCAGAACATGGTCCAAACATTAAACATGAAAGCACATGTGCAAACAATGATACAGACTTAGTGGATGAATACTGGAAACTACCTGCATCTTAAGTGGATGGAACTAATGGCTGAAGATTAAATGGATTATATTTCTCAAAAAATATACACTAGGATACACTGCAAAACTTTTAAAAGACTATAAAACTGAGGATTACATACTACCCAACATTTAACTTGCTTAAATAAATAAAAAGATGCTTTATTTATTTTAAAAAGCCCTGAAACTAGATTGAGACACGAGGTATTACAGCCTGTCCCCTTGCAGAATTCTAATTTCTTGTGTTTTACTGCCTAAAAACTTACAGACTAGAACCAGCACAGACTTAGTCTTGACAGTAAATATTGGGTGGTTTTGAATTTGGTGTACAACTTTTTCTGGTCATGATATATCATAACAAAAACAGAGAGATGGTAGACACATAAGCATAAGTAGGCATTTTCTATTCTGTAGTACAAATATAAACGCACAAACATCTGTCTGCATATACATGTGCATTTACAGGAAGTCATCTGCCAAGTCTTCCTGGATGCAGGACATGAGGCTGATGCTCTCTTCAATCTGGCCAATGCCCTTTAGGGTCATTCTGCTAGGTGGGTGTAATCTTAGTTTTTAGCTATGGCCCTCTAGCTAATCAGAGAAAGAGCACAGCTGGGAGTCATTAACAGCAATGTAAGCATCCAGAGCTCTCTTTCAGTCTGCCCTGCTCTGGCATACAGGAATGGGGAACATTTGTGGAAAAAGGCAAAAGTCAAAAACTCCTTTTACTCCTTCCAGTTATCTGGGTATCACATTTTTCAGCTAGGAATAGGCAGGTCAGCTGGTGGCCTTGTGATTGTTGCCGTATTTCAGAACATTTTAGAACGTTTTTATGCATTTAACAAATTGAAATTTTCCAGATTCGCCTTGGAAATATCAAAACAGTATGACTGAAACCTAGTCTTAATGATGATCAGTAGTTTATGTGTGGGCTTGACAAAGACTTTTGAACTTGATTCTGAATCAGTTCCACTTCAGCAGTCCATTATACTGGAGGGTAACATAGCACTGTATGTCCACTATATGTCCAAAGGTTTGCAGAGATGAATGAAGGGAGTTCGTCCCTCCTTTGCTCCAGAGCTGGTCTCTAAGGCTAATAAGAGCATTAGTCAGATCACTGATGTTTTTTGATAAATCCATTTGGATCGCAAATTATCACTGTGGGTGACTGAATGCTTTTGTTCAAGTAGCTGAATTAGAAAGGGTTTCTGGATACTTTTGGACTGTAGTGTGCAGCAGAAATTCAGATCTCCAAAATGACATCTGTGATTGCAGATCATCTTGTGAGAAACCTAGTGCTCATAGTCTAGGCTCCAGTCATTAAGGCAACTGACCAGTATACTATAAGGAGCAGTCGTTGCTTCCTAAGCAGGAGAGGCACTAGTCTGATGCCCACACTGACTGATGTGACATCATCATTCTGGCTGAAAATGACTTATAGACATGTATAACTTATGACTTAGGAGTTATAACTGTCGCCTCTAACCTACGGCCATTAACGCTTATAACTGTCCTAAGTGGAAAAAGATGGTTAGATGACAGACCTGTTCATTTCTCACATTTCTCTAATAAACACATTATATAATTTTAAGACTAAAGAGATGAACAAAAAGAGGTGGGCAGTCACCAACATCCTTCATTTTTCTAATCAATGATTTTACTTGCCTCCAACAGCTTAACTAAAGCCTCTTACATCGTAAATCATAGCAGCATGCAGGCTTTAGTGTTAGTGTTAACCAAACCTGCAGCAACAGCCACTGCTACAAAAACATATGGATTTAATTTGTCTTCAAATACAATAATTCCTAACCAAAACATTAGGCATGATCTCTAGGCATGATGGAGGTTCCATAATGACATTCTGAATGCATCGCCAGCTATTGTATGGGCCACAAGAACGCAAAGTCTTTCACAGACCGTAGATTCTAGGTCAAACTGCTACAGGTCCATCATAAATATTCAATGCTCCTCTGATTAACATTAACCACTCGCATACAATCGTATGCAAATGTGTCAACACCCTGGTAAAATTAAGTTTTGTTGATTTTCTAAACAAAAATAAGTGAACACCACAACAGTTGCACAGGCCACATTTTATCTTTCTTTCAATGTGTTAAATTGGGTGAATAAACACTAAAGTACAGTGCATTACAATCCCCTGTAGAGAATGTGTACTTACCTTCATTAAAAATAAGCAAAATGTAATTTGACAAGCAGCACCCAAACTTTTGCATGTGACTGTATACATTAATGTCTTACTCAAACAGGCTGCTATTATTGTTTTTAGTTAACCATGTCTGGTACACTGTCAAAAACCACACAAACAAGAATATTTGAGATGACTTAACTTGATACAGTTTGGGAATATGTAGGCAGGTTTGCACGTTGCTAGTTGGTGGGACAAAAGCCTTCATTACTTGTCAGCTGCTTTTGCCTCATAGATCCAGCTACAAAAAAAATAAATAAATAAAACTCTGGATATAACTGAGCGATACAAACACATCACAAATTACTTTTGGCTTTTTTAGATCCTTTTCATCTCCAGTGACCTTAAGGATAACCCTACGGTCTACGGTCTACCCTCAACACTAGTCCTGCCCAAGGATCCTAACACAAACACACACACATACACACAGAATGCAGACGCTGACATGCCAGCTGGGAGCTGAGTGGCATTTTTGCAGCCACTCAGGAAATGTTTCAGCAGTATAAGGCCGGCTCCCCTAGGAGAGTAAAAGAACAAAATACAGACAGAGATAAAGAGAGACAGGGAAAGACAGACCGTGGAAAGAATGAAAAGCAAAGGTCAGAAGTGGAAAGAGTAAAAATGGTGATGGAAACAAGCAGAAACCCTTCAGTAAAGGGAGACAAGCTCTGTCTGGGATGCACCCAGGTCTAGCAATGTATACTGCATCCAACACTTTAAAAAGTTTTTCTTGTCTCATAAGCACTTGGAAGGTTCTATCTAGAGGCCTCCAACTCAAGTTCTGGCTGACACTGAAAGCAATGGATCCTACGTCACTCACCATACACGTTTTATGTTATGTGAAAATATACACATGTCATGGCGGGAGTATACTCATAGAAGAAACACCGCATTTTGAAGAAGCCAAACATAGGCTCATGGGAAACCACAAAGTTGGCCAGCAGCTGCCAGCTAAGGAGCTGTACTTAATACAGACCAAATGGCTTTTCCACTTACGAGAAAACTAAAATCTAATTAAACACAAGACATGACTGCATGCAAAATCTAAAATATCCTTTGTTTTAATGACCGTCTAGACGTTCATCTGAGGCAGTTAATCTTAATTTTGTTCATAAAACTGCTGCCTGAAGAAGCAGTTTTGGGAAATTTCACTCCTGTACTCAACATACAGCCTATAGGTTAATTTGTGTGCTTATAACATCAAATACATATGCCATTAAAATCAACTGTGTCCTTGTTACAAGCTATTGTGAGCGTATCAGCATTTCTCTGCTGTTTATTGCTGCCTTCAGCTCATAAAATAACAGTAAAAGAACACCCAGACTGCCCTGTTTTTGGAATGCTGTGTTCTTAAACCTTAAAGAGGACTCTCGACTCAATGTACTAAGCCTTCACCAGCAGTTTTAGGTGTGATTTGGGCACATTCTCTCTGCAAGTTATACATGAAACTGGCATTTGACAAACAAAGAAAGCTACAGGAGTGTCTGAGCCATTAATAGTATCAATAGTTACGTACTACATCTAGCACAGGTAATAACATATGTGCTCATACTCCAAAAATTGAGGCAGATGTCAAATATTTTCTTTCTTAATTAATGTCCATCTAGGTCTGTAATGGGGTAATCATGGCAGAGTTAAAAAGACAGAAAAATAAACACACAAGACCATCTCATGTGCTTTCACGAATTGGTCTCAAAACATCAAAAAATGCCACAAATTAGAACCAGCTTTTCAGACACAGATGAAGAATAGCTGTCAACAAAGGATTGATTGTGCTATTTAATCCAGAAAGCTCCTTGGTACTCCAAACCCAACACATTCAGCACATTGGTAAAAAGCTGTCCTCTAATGGCTCTGGTATGACTTGGCGAACAGGAGGCATCATTATCTCATCCAGAACTTCAATTTCTCTCAAGGATCTTACAGCTCTGCCAGTTGAGCGTCTATTGTGGAAAGTGTAGCAGCGCAAAATCTAATGAACACTTTCACCTCTAAGCCTTCGAAGCTCTTCAGCCACATATGGGTTTCACAACAGTAATAATGTCATTCTTCTTCTCTTTCAAATCTCTAATACTCAAGTCTTTGTTCCTTTATCGTTTCAAGTTCAACCCTCTGCTAATATTTCACACAGGGACGATGACCTCAGGGATCATACAACCTTGCAACACCGCACCGGTCACAGAGGGTCTTGCAATGTCCCATTACCCAATCAAAACAAGACTTGGGGCACATCCAGCGCAATCAGCAGCTAAACTCACAGCCTTAATCAAGACCAAATCCCAGAGCCTACCGATTTTAGAGATAGAGGTTGTTCCAGATTTCTGGACATTTCATTGACTCCATACACAAATACTTTGGCACTAGAAAATATATTTTCCTATGTTAACATTGCTGAAAATATCTGCATTCATTTTCCACAGGGAACGTGTGCATTGTGCCAACGAGAAACCTATACCTGAAGAGGATAATGCTGCCAGTGTAGCTGCACATAGCGCACCACACTATAGTAATGACTAAGCACAAAACACAAAGGCATTTGGAAGTGGCTGCTTGTGCAACACCTGAGGCACTGACATCAGCACACACTGCTCTCAAATTAGGGGCCATTATGATATTCCCTGTTCGTCATTACAGAGGTGAGACGGGAGAATTACACTGTACTCGGACACACTCCCAAGTCCAGTAAAACCCTGCTTAAAAAAGCCTCCCCCTCCAGGAATTCCTGCCTAATGGCATCATTATGGACCTTGCTCCTGACGAATCCACCACCCTTGTAATCTAGCCTGGGCGGGGGGGATTCAAACATGACTATAGACACTCAAGCCAAGAGAGGTCAAAGAGACCTTCAACAAAGGAAACTGCTTTAGATAAGTTTGCATGTTTTTGACGTTAAATGCACCTCTGGCTCTAGACGACCCATTCTTTTCTAAAAGCTCTGGCGTATGAAGAAAAGTACAGGGAGTCATACCGCTGAGACAGGGTGGAAGGCCAGAATACCTCTCAAGCAGGGAATAGACAGGGTTAGATGAGAGAAGATAAGAGAAGAATGTTCCAGAAAAAATGTCTGATGGATTGCTGCTCTAATTTAAGCCATCAGGTAATAAGAAACATGCCATTCAGATGATCAGTCACCTGAAGCTAAACTCGCAGCCTTAATCAAGACAAAATCCCATTTTTTTGTTTGTGTTTGTCCGATTGTTGTACTCTGATCTTCATTAACATGAAAGGAGAACTGTACAAATCAAATACATAAAAGGTATTTCATTTGTACAGAGCTATACATGTGTTTTTACATTTTCAGCATGCAAAAGACTTAAACACACTCCAATTATGATGACAAAGCTAATTTTAGCATATTAACATCTATTTTAGTCCAGAATGTTCCTTTTAACAACACTACAGGTTCACAAATCTGTGCTTGAGTGACTACTTGAATATTCATTTATGTATTACTTCAGCTATTTGTTAATGGCATTTTTACAATGTTCAAGCATTGCTTCAGATGAGACAATAGGTTGAATATCACTTTGTTTAACTAGAGAAACACCAAGATAATTCCAAGCTATTATTAACTAATTAAGTTTCTGGCTTTCATATTGCCGTAAATGAGTATACCGAAAGCAATGACTATTTTCCCTCAGGATAAAATCAACGCATGACATGTGGAGTGTTTGCTTTAGGAAAGAGCTGTATCACTAACTTCCAAAACGCAACAAATGAGTTTCCTTTTGTCACTAGGCCAGCGTTTGACACACGAGTCCATCACGATGTTCAGCACTCTGACCCAGAAACAGTCAATTTTCTATAACAGTGAAACTGAACCTACTTATTCATCTCCTTTCCTCACTTGAAGCTCGGCAACCACTGAATCAGGTCAACCACAAATGAATGTGACTTTTAAAGGAACAATTCAGAGAAAAATCTAATTTACCCAGTTTTCCCTTCACACTAAATGTTATCAGTTTGTGAAGACATGGCATCCAAAAAAATGGATATAAGTACATAACGTGGCTGCTACTAGTGTTTTTAACTATGCCCATTTTATATACAATGGTATTTCATACAGTGCCAGAAACCACATGAACAAAACTACTTAAATTACTTCACAATGTCATACAATTTGAGGCAAGTGAGTGATGATTTAGGCATGCAGTTAATATTATTTGATAGGGTTCAAGCTTCTAGCATTTGTTAACTGTTACATTTGAAGGTCCAGAACTAAAGAGGCAAGTATTTCTTGTCAGACTGGGTACATTTGGCATAAGAGTAAGACTGTGCAACTGTTCATCAGACTATGCTTCTATACTTCAGTGCACTGATTTATAACAGGTTCCATTGTAAAAGTGTTGACTCAGCAGTGTTATCAGAAAAGTTGCATGAAGAAGGACCTAGAGCTCATTTCCTGAGTCTGTGTTTGTGCACATGTATTTGTATGCATGTGTTAACCAGAAAGAGGCCTTGGCTTCTGCTGTCCCTGAGCATTGTGCATCGTAACATCTTATGCCCTCCTTAACACCAGTTAAATGCTGTGCGTATGCACACATAAGCAAGCATAGAGGAAGAGGGACTGTATTTCACAGGAGGTTGCATTCACAGGCCAGGGATGGAAAGAGAAAGAGAGTGAGAGAGAGAGAGAGAGAGAGAGAGAGAGAGAGAGAGAGAGAGAGAGAGAGAGAGAGAGAGAGAGAGTGAGTGAGTGAGTGAGAGAGAGAGAGAGAGAGAGAGAGAGAGAGTAGCACTGGAACATTAAGCCTGTGGCCACACGTTGTGGGAAGGTGAGATTTTTAAAACCTCTTCAGGACATCTGGCCCCTACCCACCCATTAACCTTTATTCCATACCCTCAGGCCTGAAGGACACACTCCATTTCCTCTTCCAGGTCAAGCTTCTCATCAAATTGTGCTTAAAAAAAACCCTATCATTCTTTGACTCTGGATCATCTACATCAGCATTTCTCATTTCATCCCAGCCCCACATTTTATCGTTTTTCCTGCCGCAACAATCCCAATACAACTCCTTGAGCCCTTTGTCAGCTTAACCAGGTGTGTTAGAGCAGAGAAAATGCAGAATTTTGTAGGGAAGGCTTCCTCTAGGACTACGATTGAGAAACATGGGCCTATATGATTTCTTCCTCCCACGTGGTCCTAATCATTCATCAGAGGAAGATCTGTCCAGGCCAGAAACCCCATGCCTCCAAACAGAACTCTCCGTCCTCCAGGTTTGGGCTAGTTTGTTGAGCAAATACAATAAGGCCCCTGATTCAGAGCCAGCCAAAACAAACAGATCTCACTTCCTCATCACTGCATGGGACAAGGAATGAAGAGAATAGACACATGTCTGTGCGGCTGCTACAACAATGTCTGCGTCAGCAGATAAACTTTCTGCAGGGCAGTTGGGTAAACTTCAGAGTAAATATTATTAAAAGGCAATAGTTTGGCATAATTAATGCAATTATCTTGATCAGTCAAGCCATATTTTGTGTCCAAAGTTTGTCTCTTTTATTTAGGCAGAGGGAGCTGTGAGTCAAATGCAGCTATAAGTAAAGCAACCATATACCCCCCCCCCCCCCCCTTCACACTGTGTAAAATGCATGCTTAAAATATTGCATGCTTCCCTCAAAGCACATATTTTGTATGCACTAAAATGACAAGAGTAACTTCACTACACTTCATCATGTAATCAGAATGCATTCAGATCTAAATGTCCAATCCCCAAACAGTCAAGCACAAACTGTGACTGCATCTCTCCACTTACAGCTTACTACCAACGCAATAATCTTTTTCATTAAACAACTATTTAAGGTTATTGTGGCTAATAAGCAAATATATCTAGCTTTCTTTCTTTTCTTTTACTGTATCTTCAAAAAACTGAAACACTCTGCACCATAAAATGTTTCATAATGCAAAGCCAGCAGCCTGTGCTGGCTACGCCTACATTGCATGCTATTCTGTTTTACCTGTTTTAATATCAAACAGTGCTAATTAGTGGGTTATAAGCTTCTATTACTTGTTCGCTACTGAAACCTTGTATCTTCTTTGCAATACTAGAGAAGCTAAGAGATCACAAACTCGCATCTTCATAAACTGCTCAAGCAACACACCAAATACAAAGGAACAGCCTTTCTGTACCATTTTGTTCTGAACATACACTTGAAAAGTTGATAACACTTCATAAAACAGCGCTTTGCTTGACAATATTCAGCGAAACAAAGCTCCGTGTGCTGAATATTTACTTAAATAATGCATTCGTCTGTTCAAAAGATTTTTTTCCTTGTCTGCATGGCCTGAACTGCCAGTGCTGATCGATGCCATCCACAAGAAAGCCTAAAAAATCTGACAGGGTGTTTTTGGTAGGCCTACAACAACAGCACATCTGGAAAATCACTTTTAGTGGACTCTCTCCAAGGGTCACCCCCCTTTTTTTCTTTTGTGCTGCAAATCTCTCGGCTTAGTTACAGTGGATGGCGGTTTGAAACGATCACCAGACACCGGCGTGCATCTTGAAAGAAATTCCAAGGAGGGGATGGAAAATCTATTTGGTGTTAAGAGACTGTAGGTCAAACTGAGGTTCAAGAACAAGGATGTGTGTGCTTCTGCACTGAAACAGTGTTTGTTGTTGTCTTGTTTAGGCCTGCTTTTCTCCCACCTTCTCTCTGGTGAGACAGATTGAAAGGTTCCTGTTGCAATGTTCACACTGCAACTACAACCCATATTTATCTTTCTCCTGTGGCCTGTGTGCTAACCTTGGACCTTGGGGTCTTCTTGAACTATGTGTAAGCCAATCAAGTGCCCTGTCCCAAATTGTGCACTCACAGTCCTGCTGTCAAGAACCAAGACTGTAAGATGTCCCATTTGTCAGTTCAATACTCAAACAGGTGCTCACAAGCACTCTCTGTGGACACTTACTGCAGCCCTCGGTGTGGCTTCTTACCCAAACCATGCAATGCAGACTCATCAGTGGTCTCTTACCTTGAGATACACTTGAGGAACAATGGATGATTTTGTTTATAGATGTCTGAACAAAATAGTGGGGAGGAATTTTTAAATTGAACACACATCTGAAGCAGCAGGCGCTGCGAATGCAGAGCCTGCACGTCGCACAAGTCTGTCCCAAATGCATATGTTTACACCAAGTACCCTCAAGGTCTTTTTCCCCATAGGTCAGCACTTTGTTGGCGCCACTAAAATGTAGAATTTGAGGATGACCACAGGGCTCAGGGCACCGTTAGAGACTGAGCTAGCATGTACTTGATGCTGCCCTGAAAATAACTGTTTAAAGAATTTTACTTATTCTCTTGTGTTTGTGGTGTCATTTAATTCCCAACCAATATTCAGACAAACCCTGCCTTTTGCACCCCAACTGGCTAGTAGCACACAACACCCTGCCCCACAATAATGATAATAACATCATCCTTTCTGTGCTAGGACTGGCTAGGACAATCACGTCTCCTGCTCTGGGAATAGCTATTAAAGCCCTGTCCCAAATGGCACCCTAAGCCCTGAGTACCACTTCCAAGACCACACATAGGTAACGTCATCAACATGCAAACAAAGAGGGCAAGAGACCTTCAAGCTTCTTGGTTTGAAAGTGTATTTGGGACAGATTTGTGCAATGTCCAGGCATGTGCATGTATAACATTATATCTAACCCTTTTTTTTAAGTAAGCAAATCTCTTCATCCATAGTGGCACAGATTAAAAGCACAAAATGTAAGAATTATAAATAAACAAACGCTCCTGAATCTCCAACATGTTGGCATGACAGCCATAAACAAAAATATCCACTCTCACTGGTCCTCACCCATATCTCAATGTGGACTACTGCATCCATATCCATCACCAAAGGTATAAAGTGAGCTCCCATTTAAATATCACAATGAGAAATGTGCCCCCTTATAACTTCACCGACATGCGCAAATGAGAATTGCAGGACAGCACCATTTGGGACAGGGCTTCTCTTTGTAGTCTGAAGTACTAGCCAGTTCTTGAGCAGGGGTTTGTCTAAATATGTGTGGAAAAAAAACAACAGCAGCCCAGCATATTAAATTTTAAAACCTATCTCTGCACATTTAAAGTAAAAAAGTCAAGTTGTCCAGCAAGACTGCTATCTGTCCTTCACTATAGCCACTACTGTTAAACTTCTCAAGCAAAGACATCGACAATAATGGACAACGAATTGATCTGTAAAAGAGCAAAGACTCTTTGTAACAGAGGGAACTGTGTTTGGAAAGTAGGAATGATAATGACAGTGAATTCACGAGACAACATCTGGATGTTGCTCTAGACGGGACCTTAATTCTTTTAGTGATATTTGTGCTTTTAAAGTTCCCTTGTGAGCTGTCTCAGCATTCAGAATAAGCACATCTCACCAAACTGTCAGATTTGTCACGCTTCCGGCATTAAGCTGTGTGTTAAACAACATGCACAGACACCCACTGGTCTAATTACAATCAGCACAACAAACCCCCCCCCCGACCCACACCCCAGCACTGAATTCACGTCTAGGATGATTACTCAGGCCCAGCTACACTTAAACGGACAGCAGAGATGTTGGTGGAGATGTTCATTTGCCACCACGCTCAGACTTGCTCGTAAAAAATTAAATGAAGACAGAGACGTTTAAAAGAAAGGTAGAAAACAGCCACACAACAAATGAACCGTGGTGATGAATTTACAGCTAGCCTCACTCTTACATTGGTCATTTAGGTCAAGCTGGACTCAAACAGTTACTACAGGTGTGAATTCAACACTGTAGAATAAATCTGCCACTACATGTCCCGTCATCACTCGCTCCACAAACCGCAACAGACCTTTAAAAACTTTCACGATTTCCTGAGACAGACTTTCAGAAAACAGGGCAAGTGGAGGGAAGGCAGATTGATTTTTTGAAGAATTAAGTTTTAAAACTACTGAGCCCTAAATGTGACATGGTGATTCCTTTTGAAAAAGGTGTGGCCACAAACTAATTATGAAGCCACAAATTAGCATAGTGAGCCCTCAAACTAATATCTTGAGACCACAAGTTATGTTTCTCATTACTTCCTCAATAAAATAATCATTTGTGTCCTCAGGAGTAATTAGAGTACTCAATATTAGAATTTATAGCCTCAATATAGTAATTAGTGTACTCATTAAAATAATTTGTGGCCTCTATATAGTAAGGTGTGGTTTGAATATAGTAAGCTGTGGCAAAGCCTAATTAAAAAATAATCACCATGTCATCTTCGGGGCTCCGTATTAAACAGCCTAACATTTCCACAGTGTAACTAACTCGCATGGTGTTGAATGCTCGCACAGTGATTAAGAAACTGTCTACAGTGACGAACTAGCGCACAGTGTCGATGCAGCTTCAGTCCAGTTCACTCTAAGCGTTCACTCAGCGCGGGATTTGCTGGACGGGCTACTGTAAGATGATGATGTAATTCGTCTATTACAGGAGCTGCTAACATGACAGTTTCCCCGCAGGTTACATCCAAGCGCACTTTAGCCCAAAACCAGCGCTTACGATTCTAACACGAAAGTTCGTGATTTTCCCTCAGCTGGCCAGCGGCAGGGCTTTACCTGGGTCGTGGAAGGGCACTAAGGCGAAGTTGTGCAGGGGTCTCTTGGGCCGGCTCAGGGACGTCTCCAGGATTTTGGAGGCTCCTTCGATCACCTGGACCAGGTCGTCGTACATGGAGCCGGTGACATCGAAGACGAAGGCGAGGGTGGAGGCGCCCTGAGGGACGGGCTCAGTCCCGGACTCAGCCACATCCTGGGCTCTGGACAAAACCCCAAGGAGAAAGAGCCTCACCAGTAGCAGAGAACAACGTCCAGGGCTCATTTTCCTACCGGCACCAGACGCACCAGACTTCAGCATCGAGGGCATTGCCGAGACATTGGATGGAAGTGATTCGCCTGATGGAAAGTGAAGGAGAGTGTGAAAGTGTCCGAGCAGCGCTGAGAACTCTTAAGGAACTCGACTTGTGGGATCAGCTGCTCATAGCAGGACTCTCAGTGATGGCCAGAGGAGAGCTGAACGCTGATTGGACGGCTTTTAGGGACGGGGGAGGGGGGCTGTGGGGTGTAAGAGGTGCCATGTAGAAAGGTGAGTATCTCTGTGGTTACAGTTTGTCGTTTGGACTCTTCAAAAGAACTTTACTGAATGTTAAGACTGCATGACAACACATAAAAGACGTACACAGTACAATAGATAGTCCAGAGGTATAACTTACACATGACTTTCTATGGAACTACAGAAGTGAAGCCTTTTAAAATGTCTATAATACAATTTTTAAAATGTGCTTAAAAAGCTCATTAATAAATTCTTAATTATCACCTGAGCAGTAGTACAGTAGTATCAAGGCTCCTACATGACACCCATATGAAACATATTGGTTAAGTTGAATTTATTATGCAAGTAATTGTACATTAGGCTTATTTCAGTTAATGCACAATACAAACACCATCACAAAACCAACACAACCTAACTGCATTTCAACAGCATTTGAGCCCCATTTGGTTGCATTGTAACTCCGAACTAATACTTTAGTGACTGTTGTAAGAAGCTGTCTTTCATTCTGAGAAAAAGCGATCCATTCAAAGTCTTTCATTCCAGCAAACTAGCTTCATCTGCTGAGTAGACTGGACAGCACTATATGGGAAAAAACTCCAGAATTTGGTTCACATTCAACTGTTTAAGAGAAGCCATTTTTTCTGATGGCAAACTTCTGCTTGTTTGACAGAATAAATCTGGTTTTGATCAGTCTGAACCACATACCAAACAGACAGAAATAGCAACTCCAGGCTTTCAGTTTTCAGAATTTGTCTGTCGCCATCTATTGGACACGAACGGTTAGGAATCATAGAACTTAAGACTTTTATCAGTAGGCCTTTTTCTCCCAGCATTTTATGAAAGCTAATTCAAAATAATACCACACCACTAAAATATGCTTTATTTATAGTGTGCCCTTCTCAAAACCACTTTACAACCAACCACTATAAAGGCAGATAGTAGTTTTGAGTAAAAAGGAATGTCTTTAGTTGAGATTTAAAAGGTAACGTGAACATGCTGTCATTGAGAGACTGAGGCAGACTGAAGTTTTTAAAGGTCTGCTGTGGTGTATGGAGTGACTTAAAACAAAATCCCCAGTGATGACTGAACGTAGCGGCTGGAATGAAGACCTATAGTAACTGTTTAAGTATAGCTGGGCTTAAATGACCAGTGAAAGAGTGAATGAAGAAGCTGGTGAATGAAGAGTGAGTGAAGAAGCATAGGTTTATATTAACTAATAAAAAAAAGAGCTGCCCAGTGTAGCTGAGAATGGAAGTAATATGCAGAGACCTCTTTATGTGTGTATGTGAGTGAGTGTGTGTGTGTGTGTGAGTGTGTGTGTGTGTGTGTGTGTGTGTGTGTGTGTGTGTGTGAACACTCTTGCAGCTGGGTTTTGAAAGACCATGGGATTCAGTACATTAATCTTATTATTAACCATTTGTTTTTATGAACCAAAACAAATGATATACTGTCCCATACAAGTTTTATAACTCATTCAACCATTTATAACAATACCATAATTTTGGAATTGCAGTACGTATATGTTTGTTTTGAAACATGTATCAATATACCATGATGTCACATACCATGATGACTGAATTATATCACTTGATCCAATATAAGCGCAAAATGACCAATTTTTAAAAATTTAAATTCTCAATTTTGCAATCCATTCCAACCCTCAAGTCAATGCCTAACTGTATTACTTTTGAAAAACTGGTGCCAACAGTGGGCGAGCATGTTAAAGGATTAACTCAAGACAGCTGATTGCTGTTCCTGTTTAGCACCTGTTTGCATGGGAAGCTAAAATCATGTTCAGCTGCTCTTGAACATCTTGATACAGCATGTCATGTTGTTCTAACAGGAAAATAGAGCTCAATGAGCAGAATGATTCACTCTAATAAATAACAATGCAGCTTTGGGATAATTGAAAAGTGCTATATAAATACTGTGGAATGCTACTTTTATTATTGAAACAGAATAAAACAGAAAAGACAATTACAAAAAGAATCTTTCAGTTAATTGAACATTCTGTGCTGCTGAAACAAATGATATAATACTCATTATCTATGGTCTTTATTTGTAGTATTTTGATCTACTAGAAGAAAATGGAAAATATAATACAAACCATGTTTTCACTAGTGCAAAATCACCTGTTATTATGAATTACTGTTTTCGTCAGGTGTCTAGATACTTTTGGACATATTATGTATCTAAACGAAAGTTTTTGTCAGACACTAGTGACTCACCTTTTCCATACACCTCAGATCAACTTCTCAAAGTTTCTCCATCCAACTTGGGCTTTTCATCTTTACTCCAGAGTTTCAGCATTGAAAATGGTCCAGTGCTGGAATATTCCACCTTTTCCCTCAATGGACACACACAGAGCTCCCTGTAGACCTGACAATGTTGAAAGTTGTCTGCTTTTACCAGATTGTTTATGCTATGAAAAAAAAAAAACATGGAAATTACAGGTACATTTTCCATAAAGTTACCAGACTCCTTCACCTCTTTAATGGAAAACATAACTTTATTTAAATAACTTTATTTATTTATTCATTCATTCATTCGTTCATTTACAGAGGACCATTCCTTTATTGTAACTTATATGCCCAATATTCCCTGCATTCACATTTTATCTGTTAAAAACAGCACGTAACATTAGCTATCATTTTCCGAATGTCATACTAGATACCAAAATACTAGGTTATATAATATGCATAAAATCTGTTTCATTACTATAAAACACAATGTCTTTATTTTCAGTATTTATTATTTCAGTGATGTCTTTTTATCATTCCAGAATTTACAGCAGAAATGCGAGAGTGCCTTTGGCTAAGTATGTCATGTTTACCATGTTAGTTATTATCAAATTAACTTAACAATATACAAAATATAAGTATGTAAACCTTAAATGGAAAGGAAAACAATATCAAAACGTTGGGTAACTAGCTAACTAGCTATGTTACTACACTTGCTTACTGGCTAATTAAAAGCTAACGTTAACTAACGCTAACCCTTGTTATGCTAATTTTAGCTCCTATATCTACATGTCTAAATGATTTATCTAACATTTCACAGACGTCACCGAATTAACAAAATGTTTTAATTCACTGCAAATAAGCAGAATTACCCTCTCTCCTCAAGACGGCGCCATTTTCTCCAGTCTTCTGCTGCCTGCAAGGAAAGTGTGAGGCGACGGCTACACCACTCAGCATGCAGCGCGGGCCTGATCTCACTGATAACAGACCGAGAAGCTGCAGCGCCTGTCCTGAAATATACAGACACTCTTTCTAGTAAATTATGCTACTTTAAGGGGCACCTATTGTGACACAGGCGTTCAACTGTGCGCACACAAGGTGTATAATCTCAGTAGAAAGACACTGAATGCGTTAACTACAGAAAATCAGATTTATCAGTAATCCAGTGAGTGTGTTTACATGCATTTGGGTAATCCGATTTTCAGGAAACTCCGGGTCCACATAAATCAGGCAATAATGGAATTTCTGCCCTCTAAAAATTGCTGGGCTAAAAACAACCCAACATGGGTTATTTGGCAACTCACTCACTCACACACACACACACACACACACACACATCTTCTGAGTCGCTTCTCCTTCTGGGTCGCGGGGGGGTGCTGGAACCTATCCCAGCTGCTATTGGGTGAAAGGCAGGAGCCACCCTGGACAGATTGCCAGTCCATCGCAGGGCAGACAGACAGACACATTCACTCACACATGCAAACCTAAGGGCAATTTAGCATGTCCAAACAGCCTGACTGCATGTCCTTGGAACGTGGGAGGAAACCGGAAAACCCAGTAAAGCCACGCAGACACGGGGAGAATATTTGCCAACTCAGTACTGGGTAAATACTGGACAGAACACATACTGGGTTATTTTAACCCATTACTGGTTTAAATAATTCAATCATTGTGCTGTTACAATAACCAAATCTGGAGTCTTCTCCAGTAGTTTTACATAATACTGGTTTATTTTATCATTGATATTAGGTTATTGTTGTTCTGTAGTTGATTGAATAATAATAATAATAGTAATAATAATAATACGATTTACTTACATTGAAATAATCAGCATAACAAAACAAGAAAACATTTGAAACAGACATCAACTTTGTCAGTGTACATCTGCATGTTCAGACAGAGGGCAGATAAAAGAAGTCAGGACGAAATCAGTAGGTTCCCCTGCAGTTCTCTGTTCTTCTGAAACACGACAGATCTACAAACGTCCCTGCACTCCACAACGAGGACTAATCCAGTACAGACTGCTTAATATTACTGCTGACCCCCCTACTTCATGTAGGGTTCAAAGGCCTGATATGAGGAGGTTTCTCCATTTCCACTTAACAGCTGAATAACATTAATTTATTTTTGCTGCTTTACAGAACTGATAGGTCAGTCATCTGTGAAGATGATTATTAAACAGATTGAGATAGAGGCAATTTTTCTAAAACCCTGTTTATTCTGGCCATGGAGAATAAATGAATGATGAATTAATTAACTTTGTCATTGCACATTGTACTCGTACACTTGCACAACGAAACTGAAGTGCAAACCCCCGCCCTCGGTGCAAAGAAAAAGCAGAAAGACAAAAAAAAAAAAAAGATTAATTTAAATACCATACAAATTTATACTCAACAAAATGTAAATAAAAAAAAACAATTGCACATGACCCATCAAACGGTGAATTTTTCCAGTTATAAATTGCACTGGCCCCTTGAAATTAACTGTTAATTGCATAGTATGCCATTGCACCACAACCCGATAAGTCACATGTTTGTATTAAACAGATCAGTCACATGTTTGTGTTTAACAGAGCTATGGCCCTGTTGTAAAAACCGTCTTTTAGTCTGTTTGTCCTTGTTTTCATTTGTCTGTAACGTCTGCCAGATGGCATCAGTTCAAACATTCAGTACCCTGGGTGTGTGCTGTCTTTTTTAATCCTGTCTGCCCTTCTGAGACAGCGGTTCCTGTAGAGTTCCTTAAGGGATGGTAGGGGATGTCCAATGATTTTTTGGCCAGTGTTGATGACCCTTTGTAAGTCATTTTTGTGTGCCGTGGTGCAACTGGAGAACCACACAGAGATACAATAAGTCAGCACACTCTCCACGGAGCAGCGGTAGAAAACAGTCAGCAGTTCCTTCTTAAGATTGAGCCTCCTGAGGATCCTTAGGAAGTGAAGATGTTGCTGTGCCCTTTTCATGATCGCTGAGGTTTTGGAACTCCATTGGAGGTCTGCATCCATATGCATCCATTATCCAGATTGTCTACAAATCGGACTTCCTCCTCCTGAAGTCTACAATGAATTCTTTAGTTCTGGATTTGTTGATAACTAAGTTGTTGTCTGAACGCCAATCCACCAGCCTTTGGACCTCCTCCTGGTACGCTGTTTCGTCACCATCAGATATAAGTCCAATTAGTGTGGTGTCATCCGCGAACTTAACTGTAATGTTGTCCGGATGGCTACTAACACAGTCGTACGTGTACAGGGTATAGAGTAATGGACTCAGCAAGCAGCCCTGTGGGGATCCGGTATTGAGTCTGAGACCTGTGGAGAGATTTGGACCAACTCAAACTCTCTGTACACGATCT
The DNA here is from genome assembly GCF_015220715.1 of Pygocentrus nattereri. Classification (NCBI taxonomy): domain Eukaryota; kingdom Metazoa; phylum Chordata; class Actinopteri; order Characiformes; family Serrasalmidae; genus Pygocentrus; species Pygocentrus nattereri. Next base: position 12,350,685 of record NC_051214.1, on the reverse strand, counting down.
GAGAGGAAGTCTCTAGTCCAGCAGCAGATGTTTTTGGAAAGACCAATGTCCAATAACTTAACTGTCAGTCTTTCCAGGAGCATGGTATTGAAAGCAGAGCTAAAGTCAACAAAGAGCAGCCTGGCATAACGCCCCTGCACTTCCAGGTGGGAGATGGTGGTGTGGAGTGCTGTTGCTATGGCATCCTCTGTTGATCTGTTAGCTCTGTATGCAAACTGAAATGGGTCAAGTGTGGGTGGGAGACAGGACACGATGTGACGTTTAATCAGTTTCTCAAAACACTTCATGACGATCGGTGTCAGAGCGACTGGTCAATAATCATTGAGGCTGCTGATACTGGTCTTCTTAGGTACTGGTACAATTATGGCTGACTTCAGACATGGTGGTATGAAGGACTGGGACAGTGATACATTGAAGATCTTAGTAAAAACCCCAGCCAGCCCAGCCGCACACTCTTTGAGGACCCTCCCAGTCACTCCATTCGGTCCCGCTGCCTTCCTAGGGTTCACCGTTCTCAGTGTGCACCTCACTGAACTTTCCACCTTGAACCGTGTGAAGAAGTGGTTCAACTCCTCCGCAAGCGTCAAGTCACAGCCATTGTGGTGTTACTGGGTTTGTAGTGGGTGAGATGCTGGACTCCCTGCCACACTTGCCTTCGTGTTGCTGGTCCTGAAAAGAGTTTCAATCTTTGTTTTTGTACTGCATCTGGGCTTTCCTGATCCCTCTCTTCAGTTCAGCTCTGGCAGTGCCATACTGCGCACCATCACCATACCTGAAAGCGATGTGACGTTGCCTCAACAGGACATGCACTTCTTTAGTTATCCAGGGTTTCTGATTTAAATCCCCCGCTACAATGTGCACTGCATCGGGATGAGTTCTGTCGGTTGCTTATTGCGTTATGCAGCTCACCCAGAGCCTGGTTAGCATTAGCATCGGGTGGTATATATGTAGAGAGAGAGAGAGAGAGCGAGAGAGTGGTTGTTTACTGTCTTTGCATCTTTACACCTGTTGTTCGTGTAAATGCATAAACCTCCTCCGCTCTTACCAGAGTGGCCGTTCCTGTCATAGCGATGAGCCCTGTAGCAGCCAGGTCTCTAATTATTGCAATAATGCAGTAATGAAGGCATTTGTTATTCGCAAATTATAGCCTCATTTCCTCAATTTTGTTCATTATGGATCTGGCATTTGTGAGGAAAATGCTGGGAAGCGGTAGTTTAAACAGTTGCTTCTTTGCCGTGTTAGGGTGCCGGCCCTGCAGCTTCACTTTTGTCTCCTTAGTTTACGCTTCCTCTTGGGCTTCCCGCTGGGTAAAACAGTCCACGGAGACTCCGGAGCTCTGGCCATGTCCTCCGGTATATCGTGGAAGCTGTGATAGTCCAAAGAAATAGTTATTTCACAGCGAAATCCAGTCCAAGAGATCCTGATGGCTATATATTTTCTTTGCCCAACAAAATACTATTTCCGCACATCCAAATACACACACACAGTAATAAAAAAATGCATGCCACCATCTTGTATTACCATAGAAATGGGGCCTAGAATGAACAATGAACCAACCAATCAGCCAATAAACTCACAGAACATAATGATGTAGTGTAAAACTCAAACGTCATGCCATGGCCGTTTTTAAACATCGCAAAATATGAACACACACCATCTAGAAGTTGAAGAATATTCAGATTCTTCATTTCGTCAAGCATAGTTGGTTTCAGCATTGCTAACAAAAGCATTTTACTGAGCTAAAATACAGCTCTCTGCATCGGATTTCTAGGGCTGGCTCCGATCTGATGAAATGATCAGAGCAAGCTGTTTACACGACCATTTGAATAATCACATAACTGCATGTAAACGCACTCGTGGCCAGTGGAGTGTAGCGCTCTGGGCAGCTGCTCATCAGATCACCGCGTCCAGTGCCAAACGTCGGAGAGAGGTAGGGCAGGGAGTCGATCCCAAATATTCGATTCGGGAATCGAGAGTTTTCGCCGAAACTGGACTCGGATCCATAGTTTGAACGCACCCTTCCTACTGAGCATGCGCAAATCATTAGTATGGCGCTGCCCCTGATTGTTTTCACCTGTCCCTCGTCTTCCCGGCGTGTATTCAAGCCCTGTGTTTGCCCTCTGTTTTTCGCTGGTCTATGTTTGCTTTGTTTGAATCTCTGTTGTTGGTTGTTTCTGGTTTATGTGATGTCTGCCCCACGATCTCTCCATATTGGCTCATTGACTCTGGACCGTTATGACCCTGATTTTGGATTTGCCCTTAATAAACGTCACTTACCTCCGCACATGGGTCCGCTACCTCGCTCCTCATTACACCTGCTCTCCACCCAATGGCTGCTGGGAAAAGCACCAACTCCCCCCAGCAACCCTCAAGAATAAGCAGCTCCAAGAAATATTTAAAATATCTTTCCTGTGTTTTTAAACTTTGAAACGGGTCAATTTGACCCTGAACTTAACAGAAGAGTTAAAGCTCTCCAAGAACTCTCCACTGGTCCTGACTGTACTTTCAAAAAGATGACCCTGTTTCTGTGGACTCCAGTGCAGTAATTATGGACTAACTGAACAGTTCACAACTTGAACCTGAACAGGCCTCAATTAGATGTCCAGGGAGAAGTCAGAGGCAAGTGCAAGTGCAGAAGTAAGCACAGAGACTTTTCCCTGGACCAAAAGAAAGACTGCTTATAAGGATGAGTGGAGAAAAGGATACGTAATTAGCTGTAATTTTGCTGAAGTATGTGTCCACTAGAGGGTGACATTGCACTGAAAATCTTTTTTCCCTCACATCACATATGGATGGCTATAGAGAATGTTCATCAACAGGCACCTCAGAAGTAAACATGCAGCAACAGGCACTGTTATCAAGCAATTGTGCCACAAGCCCATAATGGTTTTAACAGGTCAACACAGAGTTACAAAGTGCTATCATACAAAATCACAAGAGTTACTAACAAAATAAGAGCTAGTGCCAGACCAGTTAAGGTCTTTCTGCAATCCACAAGGCAAATAGAGGCCAGAGCAAACTTCCAGCCTCATGCTGATTTAAATGATAACCGGACAGGCTTCTTTGCAATGCAAAGTGTAGGAGACTCACTCCAACATGACTTAGCACATGGACTAAAAGCCCACTTTGCTTACAGGTCTCAGAAGCCTATCTCTTGGATTTCAGAGAGGCAGTGCTCCAGTAGTGCAAATCTATCTGGCCGTCTGTTTTTATTTTTTTCTGTTCTAATTCTCCAAGGCTGTGTTGACACAGGTGCTGATCTTATGTCTTTTCTGGTCAGAAGTGATGAGGCAGCATTGAGACAGGCTGTTTATGTTGGACAGGCTCATTGATCTGTGTTGGAGGGACTTGGATGGGGGCCGGGAAGCAGCAGGCCGCTCGTGCAGGCCTCGCGAATGCGGTCATCAGAGGTCAAAGGCCCATAGTACCAGTGCACACTTACCAGTGAGGAGACATTAGATACTGTCAGGGATGTTTCGAAGAAAGCAGAAATGCAACTTACACACACATTGTATACTAAAATGGGCAGAAAGTAAGCCATGTTTAAGTCTAGGAAATTTAGGAATTATTGTTCATTTATTTTCACTTAGAAACTCAACAAATTTGACCATGTTCGACCTTTCATCAATAGGTCAGATCATGCAAACGTCTCACATGCATCATACAGATGTAATATGTAATAAGGATTTTCTTTGGCTCTTCCCAGCTAAATTAAACCTGTTTTGAGAGTTTTTAAAGAAAGAAACATGTAGCATTTATAAAATGTCAGGACGATTTTGATGGTTCAACTAACTCTGAACTATATTCTTTAAATATTCTTATGGCTTCTTTACGTATAAGGCAGTGAAATTCACTGAAAATATGTTCTTCACACCGGTGGCCCCTAAACCTACTCTTGTCCATGTCAGACCACCCTTTACACTCTTAGCTTATAACAGCTAGATGCATGTGCAATATGTGCTATTACATTGCAGTCAGTGACAACTGTATGGGGTAGAGTCATATTTTTACATTTTATTTTAAAAAGAAGTTAAAAAGTAAAAACTGAAAGGAAAATAATAAATTAATCATGGGCTGATTTAATGGTTGATAAGACCCCACTCTGAGCAGCCCTGCTTTTAGAGCCATTTATAGCTAAATGCACTTGGGGGGTGGGGGGGCAGTTTAGGCTTTTGAAATTCCTAGACACTCCATTAGTAGCTTGAGTCCTACATTCAGTGGATGGGTAACTATGCTCACCAGCAGTGCACCTTCCTCAAACAACTGTCCCTATATTAAGGGTAGTCTTAAACATCATAAGAAGATAACATATGAAAAACCATTTATTTTTGGACATTTTGAATAGATTTATTTTTTCCTGGACAGGCAACCAAAAAACTGGAAAATCCAATTGTAATGCTGGGGAGCGAGGAGACGGACGCATACGCTGAGATAAGCGACTTTTATTGTGGGCAAATCCAAAATCAGGGTCATAAGGGTCCATGGTCAGAGGGCCAACGCGAACAGATCGGGGTGCATACATAACCAACTACAAAGCAGACTAAACACAGAACAAATTACAACAGGGGCTAGAATAACAGCAAACAATACATCCAAACAGCACAAACATACATCAAACAAAGACCAACGAAAACTAGGGGCTTAAATAATCACAGGGATGATGAGGGACAGGTGGGAAACAGGTGAAACAAATAAGGGGTGGAGTAAAGAAAACAAGGGGCTGGACTAAGAACCTGGACAGAGGGCAACCCTTCACTCTTAAAAATGATTGTTCTTCAAGGGTTCTTTAGTGAATAAAATGGTTCTATATAGAACCATAAACACCCTTTGCATGATGAAAGGGTTCTTTGCATTGTGAATGGGTTCTTCAGATGGATGGAGATTGTGTTGTAGATGGTTCTATAACCAAGGTTTTTATATAGCACCAAATTCTATTGTTCCAATCTGGACATCATAACAATAAAAGAACCCTTTTCGGTGCTAGATAGAACCCTTTCCATCCATCTGCAACACATTCTCCATCAATCTGAAGAAAACCTCAGTTCTTTGAGTGTTTATAGTTCTATATAAAACTGCTTTCTTTTCTTTAAGAACAACTTTTAAACGTGTATATATGATAGGCTCATTGACTGTTCAGATCTGCTTTAGTTCAAAAATAAGGTTTACAGAGTCGGCTATGAATCAGCATCTCCAAATATATACTCCCTGAAGAAATGAACTCCATAGATACGGTAACTGTGTAAATCTCAAAATGAAGGTGCTAGTATTTCTCTGCGCACGTGAGCTGCAGGAGTTATCATGAATAGCTTTGATGCTGTGACTTTCTCACAAACCAGGGCTTACCTGGAGAGACCTTGAACAGCATGAGATTGAGGCTGAGAGCCAGAGTGAGATGGAAGACAGAGGAACGGGGCTTAATGCCAAATTGAGCGCCAAATCAAACAGAAAATTCTCTAAGTGCGATGCTTGCACAACAGCTTTACTCGTCTTATGCAAGCTGAAGATGTTTCTTTGACCATGAGGGGCTAACACAACATTTCATTCTTCAAAGTTTAGACAGATCCAGCGAGATCAACAGCAAGGACCAGACTGAATGGATCAATAACCAGCTCTCTCTTACATCTGTGAAACTTCAGAATATTTGGGACAAGGCCAAATCTCTCCTCAGAAGGTAAATTCACTAAATGGGATATGTTTAGCTCAGTGGTTCCTAATACTGGCTCTACAGCAGTTTGGCTGGTGTTTTCTCTGCTTAACACAACCTTCCTGAGCTGAAGTTGGGTTGGAAACCACTGTCAATCTAGAAGAGTGTATGAGTCATTTTTGATATTTTCTAATTAAGTTTTAAGGGAAATTTCGACACACTGACACATTAGCATGAGGTCTTAGTTTAATTAATGGTGCAGCAGTTGCTGTAGTAGAGATTGCTGACTTCTGGTATTGAGTGGTTGTGATAGGTATTGACATCGGTATCAGTTGGAGGGCTTGTTGGAAGGTCAACACGTGCCTTCCGTCCTGAAAACAAGAGCCACATGACACCCGGCCTCGCCAGGCCACATAGCCAGCCCAAACACAATAGTGGGGCAGACCCCTCATAGCCGCGTAACTCAATAGCACTAATCCATGGGATTATTCCACACCTAATCCCTACAGAACCCCGCTTTGTGTCTCAACGCCTCACATCAGCATGGGCCACCGCATTCGCACAAAAACACACACACTGACTCACTCTAGCACAACCCACTCTGGCTCCCACATAGTCTGAATACATAAATAAGCCTCTCACAAACGGACTAGGCATAGTGAAGACCTACTGGCATGAAAAGACACTCAACAAGAGACACACAGTACTAGCAGCTGCTTAAAGTACATAACACACTCTTTTAGTAAAACAAAGAAATGGTTTTAATGTGACAATATTTTTAATGACCACATCAGAAAAAGTTTAAATATTATCTATTTTTTTGATATTATTTTTCCTAAAAAGTGTGAACAGGTGTGGAAATGACAGGATGTTATGGAAATTACTGTGTAGTGGAAATGAATAAAATGGTGGAAGTGAATGTCTTTTTTTTTCTTCATCGGATCATGGAAAAAATGATGTTATTTTACAGCACTTTTTATAACTTAGTATTTAAAGCTGCACTATGTAACATTTGGGTATTTGGAGACCTCTGTGGTGAAAATGTAGAAGAACATTTTGTAACATGTGCTTGGGACCCCTTCCCCAAAGGATGAGTCTATGAGTCAGTCATTCTTTTTGAGTCTGGGCATGTGACACACACACACACACACACACACACACACACACACACACACACACACACACACACACATTTTTCCTCCTGATTTAGTAATTCTACTTTTTTTTTCAACTTTATGCAACAAATATAAATTGGGTCTAATATGTCTAAATACTCTAATAGGCTAAGGCTAGTTTATAGCTAGTAATATGATGTATGTATGATGTACGTAGTAGTATGATGTATGTCCTTAAAATTACTATTCGACAGCATTATTGAAAATGGTCTGACAAAAATATTTGTTCTCATTTTTTACCTCATGTTTCTTTATTTTTGACACTCTTTGAGACTGTCATTTCACTGGTAACCAAAAATAAATGCAATGGCAAAATTGTAGGTTGCGGTGCACTTGACATCACCACAAAGAGAGCTTTAGAATAAAAATGTTTAGGGACATCAAAATGTTTTGCTTCAGTAGACCAAATAAAAACACAACTGACATAATATTATGTAATGAAAATCTTTGTAAAAATACATTTAGAAAGTAGTAAAAATAACCAATAGAAGCATGGTATAAAATCTCCAACCTGATTTCATAAATAACTGTATTTATTATAATCCATCATGAGGACCTGAAAGTGCCTGTAGTTGAAGAAAAAACAACTACCAAGAGAATAAAATGATAGGAAAACTACCACAGATGCAAAACATGTTTTAGTTTTTCTAAACAACTCCCCCTTATTCCAGATATAGTCAATCAACCAAGACAAGTTTGCTTCTAAAGTTTTGCACTGGAGCTATGAGGCTGTTGTACCTTGTAGCTTTGTATTGTATGAGGCCATGAAGGCTTATAGCCACCGGTTGGTATTGTGGTACTGCAAAAACAAGCAATTCTTTTAAAAATATTATAGGATTGTTCAACCTATTTCAAGACATTTTGCTTGTTATAAATCATTTTAGCAAGTGAAATGATCATTCTATTGAAAAATAAAATTTGCTGGGTGGAATGAGATCGTTTCAGTAGATAAATGACTGAAAACTCATCAAAAATCATGTAGAAATAGATTGAATATTTTTACAAAAATCTTGTAGTGAGACATATTAGATATGTTAAGATGATTCAAGATGGTTTCTTTTGCCATAACATCCTTTACTGCAGTGACATCACTACACGCTTACCTCACACTGTTAAGTAATCTCAAATTGATTTAGTGCTGTAATTTCTTTGGACCAAACATTGAACACAAAACATGTCTTGGCTGGTTTACATTGACTTTCTTCCAAACTATTGCTTTAAAGTGAACTGTGGTTCTCTGGAACCCAGACCTGTTGTTGTGAAGTTGTCAGCGGCTGCTGAACAAAAAAGCGCTCGCCTGTTTTTTCTGGACCCCTCATCCTGTGATGTCTGCACATTCTTCAGTCCGCCAGTGACGCGCCTGTAAATAAATGCTCCTCAATGCCTTGTTTGGCACTGACAGAAGCAGAGCAGCATGCACAGTACCCCCTGGTAATGTAACAGGCCAGCACTCACTGCCAGCAGGACTGCTCCTCCGGTGTCCCCATAGGTCCCTGTGTGAACACAGATACACATACATACACATACACTGTTATACGGTATAGAGTCACCCTGATACAGTACAGAGTAACTGGTATTCACCTTACTGTCACTGATATACAGTATAATGTCATTTTTTACTATAGTAAAAGTATATTCACTCTATATTGTATAACAGTCACTGATATACAGTATAGAGTTACCATTATACAGTTATACAGTATAGAGTGACTGTAATACAGAATAGTTACTGTTATACAGTGTAGAGTCACTATTATACAGTTATGTAGCACAGAATCACTGTTATTCAGTATAGCGTTACCATTATACAGTATACCATCACTGTGATACAATATAGTCACTGTTATATAGTCACTGTTATACAGTTATACAGTATACAGTCACTGTTTTACAGCAGTCACTGTGATACAGTATAGTCCCTGTTATGCAGTATAAAGTCACTGTTATACATTATATAAAGACTCTTACAGTTATACAGTAAACAGTCACTGTTATACAGTATAGCATCATTGTTTTACAGTTAAACAATTTAGAGCAACTGTTATTACCATATGGCGTCACTATTATACAGTACAGAGTCACTATTATACAGTACAGAGTCACTATTTTAGAGTACATAGCTACTAAGTTTAAGCAGCAACCAAGTCAACCAGTCAGCAGACCTCTCAACCTCCCGCACAAGCTCCAGCTCACCCCCCCACCCAGTGAAGTTACATTCCACGTGCCAAGAGCAAGTTTCTGCCGCCAAGGGCCCCCCTGCCATCTCCCACTGCCTGTGCAGCACTGCACTGCTCCCCCATGCTGGACCTTGCCAGTGGTGGGCCCACATGGTAAGGTTGAGAGGTACCAACTAGATATAGTTGGGCTCACCTCCACCCACAGTGTCGGCTCTGGAACCAAACTCCTTGATAGGGGTTGGTCCCTCTTCTACTCAGGGGTTGCACAGGGTGAGAGGCACCGGGCGGGAGTGGGGACACTCACAAGTCCCCGGCTGGCGGACGTGCAGTTGGAGTTTGTCCCAGTGGACGGGGTAAAGAGAGGTGCTGAGCTGTCAACTGATCACCATCTGGTGGTGTTTTGGATCAGATGGCAAGGAAAACTGATGGTCAGACCCGGTAGGCCCAAGCGAATAGTGAGGGTGTGCTGGGAATGACTGTCGGAGGCCCCAGTTCAGAATGATTTCAACTCCCCCCACCTCCAGGAGAGTTTTCTCATGTCCCGGGGGAGGTAGGGGACATGGAGTCTGAATGGACCCTGTTCAAAACCTCCATTGTGGAAGCTGCTAGGCATAGCTGTGGCCAAAAGCTTGTGGGTGCCTGTCGAGGTGGTAACCCAAGAACCCCCTAGTGGACACCAGTGGTGAGGGAGGCCGTCAAGCTGAAGAAAGAGGCCTTTAGGGATTGGATGGCCTGAAAGACTCCCGACTCAGCAGAGAGGTACCAACAGGCGAAAAAGGTGACAGCCGCCACTGTGGCAGAAGCAAAATCCAGGGCGTGGGAGGAGTTTGGCGAAGCTATGGAAAAAAACATTTGGTCGGCTTCAAGGAGCTTCTGGACAACTGTCCGGCGACTCAGGAGTGGTCGGGGTGGCTGCACCCAAGCTGTATTTGGCAAGGGTGTAGAAACTCTGACTTCAAATGAGGATATTGTCGGTCAGTGGAAGGAGCACGTTGAAGAACTTCCTAATCTGGGAGACATGCCTCCTCACAGGTGTCAGGGCCAGAGGCCTCTGGCATGTCAAGCTACATTTCCCTGGTGGAGGTCACTGAGGTAGTTGGCAAGCTCTTCAGTGGCAAGGCATCGGAGGTGGATGAGATTCGTCCAGAGATGCTTAAGGCTCTGGATATTGTGGGGCTGTCGTGGTTGACGTGCCTCTGCAATATTGCATGGACCTCAGGAACAGTACCCTTGGACTGGGAGACCGGGGTGGTGGTCCCCATTTTTAAAAAAGGGGACTGTAGGGTGTGTGCCAACTATTGGGGTATCACACTGCTCAGCCTCCCTGGGAAAGTCTATGCCAAGGTGCTGGAAAGGAGACTCCAACTGACAGTTGAACCTCAGATTAAGGAGGAACAATGCAGATTCCGTCCCGGCCATGAAACAATGACCAGCTTTTCACCCTCTTGCGGATTGTTGAGGGGGCATGGGAATTTGCCAACCCAGTCTACATGTGTTTTGTGGATTTGGAGAAGGCTTACGACCGGGTTCCCCGAGATATCTTGTGGGAGGTCCTCCGGGAGTATGGGGTACCGGGGCTACTACTCCGGGCCATTCGATCTCTGTACTCCCAGAGTGAGAGCTGTGTCCGTATACTCAGCATTAAGTCGGACCCTTTCAGTATTAGCGTTGGGCTCCAGCAGGGTTGTGCCCTGTCTCCACTCCTGTTCGTGATATTCATGAACAGGGTGTCAAGGCGTAGCCAAGGTCAGGAGGGCATGGAGGAGGCTGGAGGTTGGCGTCTCTGCTGTTTGCAGACGATGTTGTTCTTTTGGCTGACAAACATCACATGGTTGCCTCCAGCACTCACTGGAGCGGTTTGCAGCTGAGTGTGAAGCACTTGGTATGCGGATCAGCACCTCCAAATCTGAGTCCATGGTTTTAGCCCAGAAAAGGATGGCATGCCCACTCCAGGTAAGGGGAAAGGACTTGCCCCAGGTGGAGGAGTTTAAGTATCTCAGGGTCTTGTTCACGAGTGATGGGAAGAGGGATCGTGAGATTGGCCGCAGGCTGGGAAAGGCAGCAGCAGTAATGCAGTCACTGTAGTGGACTGTAGTGGTAAAGAGGGAGCTGAGCCATCAGGTGAAGCTCTCTGTTTACCGGTCAGTCTACATCTCGACCCTCACCTATGGTCATGAGCTATGGGTAATGACCGAAAGAATGAGATCGCGAATACAAGTGGTGGAAATGAGCATTCTTCGCAGGGTGGCAGGCTACACACTATTTGATAGGGTGAGGAGCTCTGCCATCTGGGAGGAGCTCGGAGTAGAGCCGCTACTCCTCCGCATTGAGAGGAGCCAGCTGAGGTGGTTCGGGCATCTGATTCAGATGCCCCCTGGGCACCTCCCAGTGGGGGTGTACCAGGCATGGCCTACCGGGGTCGTCCTAGGACCCGCTGGCCGCTGGCCTGGGAGCGGCTTGGGGTCCCTGGGAATGAGCTGGAGGAAGTTGCAGGGGACAGGGTCATCTGGGATTCTCTGATCTCCCAACTGCTACCGCGACCCTATCCGGATTGAGCGGTCAACGATGATGATGATGATGAAATCAGCAGAATGATGTTGTAAATAGTGGTATTTTCGTATTATTTGTTAAATTTTATCAGTGAATAGCTCAATTTATATTGAATATTCAACTGCATTCAAGCACACATTTATACCCATAGTGTTAATTAAAGGGGCATGAAAAAGATAACCATCACTGCATTTGTTGTAAACAAGCCTACTCATATCCTATAGTTGTGCGGCAGTGGTCTCAAAAGTGAGTTTTCCTGTTTAAAGACAATGAATTCCTCTTCTGATGATGTATCTTTAAGGTTCTTTCTTTCTTTCTGTCTTTAGTTATGTACTTATTTACTTTTCTAGCTACCAATTATAAAAGGTACAGTGGTAAGAATAGATTTCTGGAACAATATGACTGGTCAGATGAAGGGGACAGCAAACTAAAAGCTAAAGTGAGCAAATTAGCTACTTAGCCATATCTTACCAGTTCTCTTGGTGAAAAGGTAAAAACATCTCATCTTTGCACTGTATAAAAACAGAATCTATGCCAGAGGTGAAGCACGAATTCTAGCTTGGTTGTATTTCTTAACCTATAGCTCAGTGGCTCAGCTAGCTGTAAGGATTGAGCAGCCAATGGTTGTATGACATATTTTTACTGTATAATGCATGTTGTGTATAGAATACTGCAATGACATGAAATAGCATAGCAAATGCTAGTTTTTGGATGGAGCTATTTTGCTGCTTTCTTTGATATTAATAGTTTCCCTTTGGCTTGAAGCTGGTTCTCATGACTGCAGAGCAGGTGGATGGAAAACCTTGGGCCAAGAACACATGGGCATTGGAGGCATTAGGGAGCTGGACCAAGGAAAGTACTAAACTGAGTGGTGCAGCGGCATTCCAGGAATGGATTTAATTGGGGACAATATGGCTTTGATTATAACATGGATCAAAATTTAGGTCTGAGCTTTAACTGACATGAAGCCAACCAAGGCTTTGAGCTCATGTACAGTTCCTAAGTGGAAAATAGTCTTTATGTATGAAACAACTGTACACTAGTACTGCCATTGTGCCATAAAACAGCCCCTTGGCTAACAAGCACGAAAGTCTGAAAGCTTTATCTGTAGGCTCCATGACCCAGCCAGAACTTTTGCAACTAGGTTCTGCTGAGTGATTTTAGTGTGGTTGCCACAGTACAAAGAGTTCATTTATTCCTGTCATTCACAAGAAAATTATGGTAGTAGGCAACATTGTCTACATTAAAATGAAAGTTGCTGAAACATGAACAGCCTGGTTCATTATATTTCATAGCCAAAATTCACATTGAAAAAGGGAATCAACCTGAAAACTAATATTATCGGTTACAGTTGGGAATGTATCCACATATAGCAGTATTGACATAGGGATTTTTAGTTGTTTTGAACTATGTGTAGAACATTTGGCTACATTGTATATTATTTAGTAATCATTATCATCACAATACCGGCCTTTGCAATACATCATAAAAGGCCGCAATATGCAAATGCAAAAATTTTTTTTTTATTGTGGTGCAGACGAACCACATACATTATTTGGAGGAATCAAGCCATTTATTTGAAACGTAAATTGCGCCTGGATCATTAGAAAACACGTTGCAATCGACTGCCAAGATTTCATGCAACAAGTAGCAAACAGTGAAGGTGATGGAGCTTCCTAAAGTTCTCGGGGACAACATTATTAAACAACACTCAAATGGAAAAGGCCACAGAGCCCTTGCAAGGACTTTAAACATCCAGGTCAGTTCAACTGGTTCCATGATATGTAAGTGGAATATTCATGGAACCACAACGAATTGTCCTCAGACAGGTGCACCACATAAGATTAAACAATGTTCTCACAGACTACAGATAAAAGGGTAAAAGCAGGCCAGCAGTCACTCAAAAAGAGTTGCAGGATGACCTGAAAGCAGCAGTAACAACAGTTACACAGAGCACACTGAACAATAAACTGCAGTGCAGTCATCTCCATTCCAACACTTCACACAAAACTCCTCTGCCAAAAAAAAATGAACACAGAGAGGGACCAATGTATTCTGGGCAGACAAAGCAAAAAGACAACTTTTTGGCAATAATTCAGATTGCATATTTGGGGAATAGAAGGGTTGCATGTATGATCCCAAAGACACTATAACCACAGTGAAGTATGGTGGTTGGAGCATCATGATACATTCATGTCACTGAAAGAAAAATGAATGCAGTGATGTACCAGGACATATTAGAGGAGATTTTAAGTGTGTACATGGCCAGGGCCTACCAACATGCCCAAAGTTTTATTGCACACTTCTATATACTATTGTTTTGATGTACCTGTAGTTACTGAACAATAAGCTTTAGTATGTAATATGCCTGGGATTTTAAGGAGTTAATTTCATCACCCAAGAAATTGAATGAGGGGAGAGAATGAACATTTCAACAAGACAACAGCCCAGACACAACCTTGGGAATTTGAGGGCAGTTTGCAAAGACGAATAGGCCAAAATTGAATCACAATGCTGTAAAAAGCTCATCACTTCTTACTGTGGACATTTCAAAGCTATAATTGTAATGCTGTTAATTTGTGGTGCGTGAATAATAGCTTTACTTTGTTCATATTGATATGTACAAAATAAAAATACATTATGTGTGTACATTTAAAATAAAAATATTCACTGGAAGTAAAGAAAATAAATAAGAATGAAGTTTTGGCTATTGTTACTGACCTAATTAATGATGTGACGGTAAGTTGGTTATTGTCCTGTAAAAGCTAATCATTCAAATGTTCTAACTGCTTAACTGATTATGGCTGACCGTCTCACGCAGTGGAGCTGAGAAAGTGTGGCCATGCAAGATTCAGGCCACTCCTTGTCTTAGCGCACTAAACTGTAATATGTGTGGTTAGCCTACTAGCATGCTAGCCTAGCATTACTGTAATGCAGGCTGTCTCTGGGGAATCTGGGTCATATGGAGTGCACCCCCCCCCAACCGCCCCCCCCCCCCCCCACTCTCCACTCACACTGGACCAACACGCCTCCAGCCTTCACCACTGTCTGCCCATCTGTCTGTTTCATACTGTACACTATGCACACACAGAAAATGAGGCTGCAGAAAGGAAACAATCAATCTGTGTCTTTGTTTTCTGGCCCCATCCTCCAGGCTAAGCCCCCAAAGCACGACCTCCCACACCCCTTAAGTACGCAGATATACTTCACAGCATTACACCCAAAGCGGTTAAAGGAATACTCCTGATTTTTCAATTTCAGCCTAATCATTCTTTGCTATATTTTTTTCAAACAGTGAATTAATGTGAATATTAAAGTCAATGTGAATCAGAAATCAGAAGACCTTTTTCTTCCTTAACGTGACGCATTTCCAAGTGAAACAGGATAGTAAGGCAGGATGTAAATGTGGGTGGTCATAATTTTATTCTTCAGGATTTGATTGGAGTGCGAAAGCTCCAACTGAAAATTATTTACTGACATTTTTGTGTACTTTTTGTATTATCTGAAACATAATTCATTATTTGTTTAAATTTGGTAATGGTCTAAGCTGCTTTATTCCAGTCTGGTGCTGGTTTAGCTAGTCACCCAGTATGGTCATGCTGGTTGACCTGCATACCAGCAGCCAAAACACAATATAGGCTTTTTTTTGCTGGTGATCAGCATATTAACTTCCTTCGCATTTTTTCTGGTGATCAGCTATGCAGGTTTTTCTAGTGTGGATGCACTCCCACAAGCAGCAGCAGAATCAGAATGAGACCGACAGAATGAGAAGAAAAAGTTCAATAGATCGGCACTGAACAATGTAGGTAGGAAGCCCCCTTAAACTCAACTTCCATTGTATCTGTTTAAAGTCAAAATGTTTTCTGTTCATTTAAACTAAATACAAGGGAAATGTATTGAAATTACTGTCCACTGTAATTGAGCATATGCATATGATAGAGCGTTGGTTGAAAAAAGCTGGAGTATTCCTTTAATAGTGTCCGCCTCCTCTGCCTTATGGTCAAGACAGGATGACTTACAGCTGTTATCAGGTCAAGCAGATGGACAGGCTTTTGGCTGGAGGGAAACAGTGTTATGAAATCCAGTGGAAATGCTATGTGGAAACATGACATAAGGTTTGGGGAGAGTGAGGACGAAGTGAAATCATGATGCCCCATATGTCTACACTTCACAGCCCTGGGATCAGAACATAAGAGCAGGGGAGGGAGGGTTAAATATGGGTGGTGGAATTTGGTTGAAAATTGTATGTCAACACTGGGGAACCTCATAGTTTCAAATAATTAGTAGGAGGCTAGGAAGCTAGAAAGCTGTTAGATGTTCTGAATGACGGAGCTGCAGGTGATCAGAAATTTACATGAATATATAATGACTGAGGAATTGTAAACATTGAGAATAAAGTCATAAAATGAACATTCAGAATGCCTCATATTTGAAAAGTGGTCATCTCAAGGCATATAACATACATAGTAATGGATGGACATGTTAACACCTGGTTATTTTTTATAAATGACAAATTATGTCGTTTTTTTTTTATTTGGTTTTCTAAATGAAAATAAAGAACATCCTCTACAAATTAAAATAGGATATTTTCTGCAAATCTTACTGCATAATTTGTTTAATGAGTTTAATATCATAAATATATATATATAAACATGCCATAAATTTGTAAACTTCTCTGAATGGTATTTGTAAAGGAAGCTTTGCGGGGAAAACACAGTCTCTCTAGCTTGCTCTCTTTTTATCTTTCTCCCTCTCTCTCACTCTCTCTCTCTCTCTCTCTCTCTCTCTCTCTGCCTATTTTTATCTGTCTCTCTCTCCGTTTGTTCGACTCTGTGTGTCTGTCTCTCTCTACATCTTGTAGACCTTTTAAGTGAAAATCAAACCCATCCTCTACAGAATGAAAACTTTAAAAAACATTTTTCTGTATTTGTATAGTTTAAGATATTGTTATATTGAATAAAATAGCAACAATTAATAACCTGACAAGTGATTTATGAATAGCAGAGCATATGACAGCAGCCAGTCCGGACTCAGTCCTGGATCTATCAACAAGTACTCAAGAGAGACAAATACTCGTACAGCAGGGTGATGGATGCTGCTTTGCTTGGGGATTTAAAAAAAAAAAAACAAATCAAACATAGCTCTGCTTCTCAACGAGATGAGACGGCAACTCATTAAAAGCAATCAGAATGCTGTGGCTGAGTCCTGGTACTGCACAGCAGACTCACAGAGGCAGAATTGGCTCCGTCATGGCCATACACATCCCTGTGTCCCAGTCTGGCAGGACAAACAGGACCGGTGTGTCCGTGGGAATGACCTTCACTGACCCGCAGCTTCAGAAACAATGAGCCTTCCCACATTCCACATACACACTGACACACAGGAACAAGGAGACACTGAACAACATAGTGGGAACAAGCAGATACTCTACACAGCACCCTGGGAAACAATCCTCCCTCTGCCTCTCCCTATCCTCCTATCCCTTACTCTCTCTCTCTCTCTCTCTACCTTTCACTTTTTCCCTACAGTTTTTCTTACTCAGGTTAACTCTTCATTGGTCTGTCTCTCTTTGTCTGTATCTCTCAGGCCGTCGTTTTCTCTGTCTGTCTCTCTCGCTTAGTTTCTCTCTCTCTCAAACTGTCTGTTATTTATCTTTCTTAGGCAATCTTTTTCTTTTTATTTCTGTCTGTCTCTGTCCAGCTCTCTCTTTCTCTTTTTTCAAAAGTTGTCTGTCCCTCTCTTTGTCTTTCTCTGAGTCTGTCTCTCTCATGCTGTCTGTCAGTCTATCTCTCTCTGCCTGTCTCATTCTCTCTACATTTTTGTCTTTCTCTGTGTATGTGTGTGTGTGTGTGTGTATTTATATGTCTTTCTCTCAGTATGCTCTCTCTCTCTCTCTCTCTCTCTCTCTCTGATATTCTGTCTTTTTCTCTCTTTGTATCTCTCTTTCGCTCTTTCTCAGTCCATCTGTCTCTCTCGATGTCTCTCTGTCAGTCTGTCTGTCTCTCTGTCAGTTTCTTTTACTCAGTTTGTCTGTCTTTCTCTCTCTCAGTATGTTCTCTCTTCTCTGTATTCCTAAGGCACAGCTACACCCTTCAGTCCTTTTCTCTTGTTCTAGTACACTTTCCATTTCCTCCTGCTCTCCGAGGCGGATGTGTGCCTGTTATATAACAACTCACTTACAAAGTCAAAGAAAGCAGAGAACAGCTGAACACTGGCAGATATTAGTAGCACAGGGTAAATCGCTCAATATTGACTCAAAGGTCTCAGCACACAAACCTGAAAGTGCTGCAAATGACACGTTTGGCACTCTGAACTACCCATGATAACACGCAGTCAGAGACTATGGCCCATCTGGTGATGCACAGTTTGTGTTAACTCTCTTCCAACCCTTCATCATTGGTCACTTTCTGACCAGAGTGACACTTGACTGGATATTTTTTGGGTGCTGGACCAACCTAGCAGTGAAACTGATGTGTGTGAAACTTCAGCAACACCATTGTTCCTGATATAAATAATATCTGGTCAACAGCGCTCCTGTGGTCAAAAGCTGACTAGTTAC
Organism: Pygocentrus nattereri; assembly: GCF_015220715.1. Classification (NCBI taxonomy): domain Eukaryota; kingdom Metazoa; phylum Chordata; class Actinopteri; order Characiformes; family Serrasalmidae; genus Pygocentrus; species Pygocentrus nattereri. The sequence continues at coordinate 12,332,580 of NC_051214.1, read as the reverse complement.
ATATGGGATAGAGAGCAGCTTAAAAATAGTTCATGACAACATGAAACACTGATGTTGTTTCAAGGTAAAACATTCTTGTGCACCTTTATAGTGGTCCTAGTAGGTGTTTCTAATAAAGTGGCCAATGAGTAGACATACAAGGTGTTTCTAATAAAGTGACCAGTGAGTGGAAATACAAGGTAGTAGCGATGCCATGTACAGTGGGTATGGGGTACAGGGAGTGGATGTACATGGTAGGTTTTTCTAATAAAAATCTAATAAAAAGGTCACTGAGTGGAAGTACAGGGCATTGAATGTGAGTGAACGTGCAGCACGATGGCACGGTGGGTAAGAGCTGTCACCTCACAGCAAGAAGGGCCTGGATTCAATTCCCCGGCCGGGCGTCCAGGGTACTTTCTGTGTGGAGTTTGCATGTTCTCCCCCTGCGTGGGTTTCCTCCCACTCTCCAAAGACATCCTAAATTGCCCCTAGGTGAGAATGCATCTGTCTGTCTGCCCTGCAATGGACTGGCAACATGTCCAGGGTGCATCCTGCCTTCTGCCTGATGACAGCTGGGATAGGCTCCAGCGTTCCCCACAAACCTGAGGGAGAAGTGGCTTAGAAGGAGTGTGTGTGTGTTTGTGAGAACCTACAGTGTAAGTGTTTGTAATAAAGTGGCCAGGCAGTGGATGTGCAGGGTAGGTGTTTCTATTAAAGTGTCCAGGCAGTGGACATACAGGGTAGGTGTTTGTAATTAAGTGGCCTGGGAGTGGACGTGCAAGGCAGGTGTTTCTAATTAAGCGGCCTGGGAGTGAACGTGCAAGGTAGGTGTCTCTAATTAAGTGGCCTGGGAGTGGAAATACAAGGTAAATGGAGAACTTTCAGTGATTCAAAAGTCATTCAGTGGTCATTTATCCTTCTGAGGAGGGCAGAAAAGGCAGCAGTTCTCAGCTGCACTACTCCAGCAATTCACCCAAACATTCACACGCAATATGTGGCCATCGTCAGGCGTCTCTACTCTAAATGGTTGAGTTATTGCAGAGAGCAGAGTGAAGAGCTTTGCTCTCGTCTCAACTTTCTTCTCTGTAATTAAAAGGAAGTCATTCATTACCAGAGTGAAGAAAACACACAACACATACAACACACGCTCTCTCTTTTTCTCTCTTTCTCTCTCTCTCTATCCCCCTATCCCTCTCTCTGGGTATATCTGTACTGATTACACAGGATGTTTAGTCCAAACTGAACGGTTGCAGTGTTTGAATCTATTTTTAACTTCACAACAACAACACACCTCACTCCCAACACATCACACAAATGGTTTCCAGAACTGTGTGTGTGTGTGTGTGTGTGTGTGTGTGTGTGTGTGTGTGTGTGTGTGTAAGAGAAGAAAGAAAAACTCATTTAAAGCACCAAAGACTGGTAACGAGCAAAAGGCCTGACAGGCTTCAGCAAATGTTTCTGATCATCCAACTAATATTCATATAAGATAAAGAGAACATGAGTAAACACAAAATGCAGCTTTTAAATGATCATTCCATTTACTGATGAGTAAAGATTTATTCAATACTCCTATCACCCATGTGAAGTAATTGGCATGAACAGCTTGTTTAAGGTCTTGCCACAACATCTCAACGGGATTATCAGGACTTTGACTCAGGCACTCTAAAACCTTAATTTTGTTTCTTTTGAGCCATTCAGAGGTCATCTTGCTTGTGTGCTTTGGATCACTGTCCTGCTGCATAACCCAACTGTGCTTGAGCTTGAGCAAGTCAGTTAAAAGTCCAAAATAGGTTTTAAGCTCTGACTTTGAACCACTTCAGTTGAGTAATCCACATCCACCAGTTGAGAACCATGACTATTAGAGTCATAAAGCCTTCAATTCAAGTCATAAATGTCAAAACTCCACCAAAACATGAGGAAAACGCGTACCTCTATGGTCATGCTAACATCTGCTTTTAATGTTCTGTGTAGTATACTTGAGTAAATATGGGATTATTTTTAGCCACACAGAACACAAGTAAGTGTTTCTTTTCATACCTCTTTACTTAAGAAACTCCTTTTCCACTGAATACGACAGCGTTCGTTCCAACATGTAGATTCACATGGGATTACTATAACCTGTTTCTATTTCTAATCCGCTCTAAATAGGTCTGAATATGCTAATGAGCGCTAATGGGAGAATCATGCACATTATAAAGAATTTTTTTAAGAAACGATTGTACATGTGCCTCTCTTTAAGGCAGTGAAATTAACAGCAGGCCTCTTTCAGTCAGTTTAACGGTGTCTTCATGTTTAACAGATCAACACAGAGCTTGAATACCTTCCAGCTCACTTTCCTAACAGAGCCTGGTACTGATTAACGCGACCTACCTCTTGTCCTCTGGGGATGTGTCCTTAAACAACCTCTCTCTCTCTCTCTTGCCCTTTCTTTTTCTTCCTCATTCTGTCTCTATCCTCCCATCCCCTCAGTCTGTGTACCACTCACCTGATCACAGCTAACAAGACTGTTTACCTCAGTCAGTATAAGGTCACCATGATGGACTTCATAACGGACAATACATATTCAGCAGCTCTTCTCAGTTTCCAGAGAGACATGGAGCCCAAAGGAATATTTCTTGCTTCTCACCATGGCGACCAAAAAGATTTACATGCAGCAGGAGACCTGTCAGGAAGGGTCAAGCATCTTAATCAGATCAGAATGAGGCATTGGGGTCATGGAGGAGGGACTGAAATCAGCCATTAAAACGACAATTTTATTAATAAAGGAGTTCACTTCATGATTTATTCATTTACTCCCACAAACTACTTGCCTAAATCATCACATGCTAGCCTCAAACCACACAGAGTAGATAACTAGTCTGTAAAAAAGGGCAAAAGTAGGCTAAAACAGTACCAGCAGTACCAGCCATCTCAGAGCTTGAATTTTGTCTGTATTTCTATTTATTTTAGTACAGATCACAAGGCATATAGTCAAAGAGTATCAGAAGTCACATAAGCAAATCTATTTGAGCTTCTATTCATTGTTAAATGCAAGCTTAGACGGTTCTGTCTGCACCATTTATTTTCCTTTTTAATCTCCATTCGAATTAAACTCTGTTCTACTGTATGTTTATGTATGTGTATAAGTGCGTGTGTAATGTGTAGTAGACGGGGGTTGGTGCCTCCACAGCCTGCAGCAGACAGCACGTGGCCTTCAAGAGCTGCCGTATGTGACCATCTCCTCCGTGAGCAGCGTACAGCCACAAACACAGTCTAGTAAAGAATACCTTCATATACCTTATTCAATCCTGCGAAACATTTGTGAAAAATGCCGTCTTGCCATGTTATTAACTATAACATCTGAAGATACACAGACTGGCCACTTCATTAAGTACGTCTCCTTGTATCCACACTCATTGTCTACTTTATCAGCTCCACTGACCATACAAGTGCACTTTGTAGTTCTACAGTTACAGACTGTAGTCCATCTGTTTCTCTGTATACTTTGTTAGATCACTTTTACCCTGTACTTCAATGGTCAGGAACCCCACAGGACCGCCACAAAGATGGTGGAGCATTCTCAGCACTGCACTGACACTGATGTGGTGGTGGTGTTTCAGTATGCGTTGCAGTGGATCAGACACAGCAGGGCTGCTGGAGTTTTTAAACACTCCACTCACTGTCCACTCTATTAGACATGGTTCACCTTGTAGATGTAAAGTCAGAAACAGTAGCTCATCTGCTGCTGCACAGTTTCTGTTGGCCATCCTAAAGTCCTTCATCAGTGGTCACAGGACACTGCCCACAGGACACGGTTGGCTGGATACTTTTGGTTAGTGGGCTATTCACAGCCCAGCAGCGACAGTGAGGTGTTTAAAAACTCCAGCAGCATTGCTGTGTCTGATCCACTCAGACCACCTCAACACACACTAACACACGACCACTCAAATAATGTCTGCTCTATGGCAGTCCTGTAGGGGTCAGGGTAAAAGGGGCTAACAGAGTATGCAGAGAAACAGATGTAATACAGTCTGTAATTGTAGAACTACAAAGTGCACCTATATGGCAATCGGAGCTGACGAAATAGACAGAGTGCAGGAACAAGTAGGGGTACTTAATGAAGTGGCTGGTCTGTGGTATCATGGTATCAGATGATACACCACGAATGAACTTACAGTACTGTGCAAAAGTCAAAGACCACCCTAAAAAGACAGTAGACACTAAAATATGGTGCTGGGTTGAAAGTCAGAGGTGTCGGGTCAGATTTTGAGAAAGATTTTTCAGACCAGGTTATACTTCTTTATGTATTGTGTCACATTCACAGGCTAAAAAAGGTCTGGCTTTTGTGTTTAGGTCTCAAATGCAAAATCAACATTATACTGATGATGACAATAGTAGATCATTCACTTACATGCTCGGAAAATATTTGACTACATCATGCAATTACACATTTCCACCAGTGGAGTCTCCAAATCCCCATAACGCACAGTGTTGCTTTAATTTAGTGTCTGTTCATCATGATTATAGATTTCCGTCCACTATGGATGAAGATGGCCACACCATCATCAAGGGCAAGGGGAGTATGTTTAGTGGCAGTGGGGCCCCGAATGGAGAGAGAAAAGAAAAAAAGAGCAGGCAGAGATGGAAACTGATCACACACAAGGGAATGGGGGACCACCAGAAACCATCACTCAGAGAGAGTGAACACTTTAAACACGCTAATTAAGCTGAAAAGGACTTGATAAAATCCAAAAAAGACATTACACATTTTACAACTTATAACCATCAACACTTTAAACATTAAATTTAACCTAAACAAGGATGCAGAGAAGCATATGACATTCTGGGAGTCCTTTACATGCTCCTCTTTGCTCTACTACTTGGCCTAAAGCCCCAAGTCCTTTTTACTTACCTGCCTAGAAAATCAGTAAAAAAGTATATAAAATATGCACAAACATCTAGAAAGTTGAATAACCTTAGAATTTTCTAATTGTTTATCTAATAATGAGGAGAAAAGTCTGGGTTGGTCAAATTAAATGTTTTGTTGATTTTCTATATGTGAGTAAGTGAAAACATCCAAACATACATTTTAATGCTTAATTACTGTTTTTGAAGTGCTTAACATATTGGGAAAACAATAAAACATAAAATGTGGCCTGTGCAAAAGTTATTGTACACATTTAATGTATTTCCAATATGTAAAACATAGCAAATAAATAGAAACTGTGCGCTAAATAACATATTTAAGTTCCCTGTAGAGGACGTGTTCACTTATTATCACTTAAAAAAAAGCAATATGTAATTTAATCAGGGGGATTGAACGTTTTGCATACGCCTGTATGGTGCCTACATCTGGAATGCTTTCACTTTCTCTCTTGCTCTTACGTGCTCATTCTACGTGCTCTGAGCTGTCTGGACTGAAAACAAGATGTACATTCTGTACAGACATACGTGCACATACACATGCTCTCACATGATTGAGTGTGTGCGAATGCGAAAACACACCCAGACCAGACACACCTCCAAACACACCTTCACGTACACACACACACACACACACACACACTGAGGTGCAGACAGGTTTTTAGAAACCCACACACCAAAGAAAGTGCAGACTTTGAATGCAAGTGCATGCCAGTCTGATCCAGAAGAGCTGATTTAGTCAAATACTTTCACAATGCCTTTAGTGTCATTCTCAATGGCAAACAGACTGCTGGTATACTGTTACTGTTACCTGCCTAAATGTGGTTTTCTTAATCTTGACACAAAGGCTTAAATGCTTGAAATTTGTTTGTAAGACAAATATAAAGAGTGAAGTTGATACCTAGGATTATTTTAAACAAGACCTCGGCAAATGAGTGTCTTCTTCAGTCCTGCAGAAGAAAGTCTCTCAGGTGGCTCCTCATGAAGTTGCATGAGAGAACACAAATAGTGTTCAAAGCACTAAACATCTCAAATAGAAGATCACTTTTTTGGTCAATATAGGATTCCACATGTGATATTTCGTAGGTTTTATGTATTTTAAGCCTTCACTGTTATTCTAAAATGTTGAAAATATAAAACTAATGTAAAATATAAACCTATGTGAAATGCTAATTTGTGAATGCAGACCACGCCTTGTTAAGTGAGATAACGAGTAGGTGGGGAAATCTGAGGAATTTTAGGTTAGAGTTCAGTATGGCTTCTGGGGTCGCGAGAAGGCCGACCATCCATTTTCTAAGCCGCTTCTCCGTCAGGGTCGTGGGAGAAGGCTGACCCCCCCCTATATTTAAGATCAAGTGCAGGCGTTGACAAGGTGGACGAGAAAGGGGAGGAGGTGGGGTGCGAAATTCGTCACGAGTAGGAGGAGTGAAGGACTGGTATTGATAGGAAGCTGGAATTGAGAAGGAGGAGTTTAGGCGTGGTCTTTCCTCAAACTTCAGTTTAGTAATTTCTGTTTGACTTACATTCAATTAAAAATGGTACAAAAACGCAGCGTTTGATATTTTACCTTAAAAACTTCATTGTTTTTGTAAATACATATATTTTTTCATTGCCAAATTTCCTAATAGTCCTTTTCTTCTTTGGCCTGGAGAACAAGACATTATTTCCATAAATAACCTCAAAGTTTTACTAGTCAGACCACAATACATGTTTCCACTGTGCACCAGTACATTTTAGTTGAGCTGCAGCCCAGAGAAGTCAGCACCGTTTCTGGATGTTATTGATGTATGACTTCGTAATGCGTAGTACAGTCTTAACTTGCCAAACTGTTTATTGAAAATGTTTTTTCAAAGTATTTCTGAGTCAGTGTGGCAAAATACTGTACATCACGGATGCACGCCAGTTATATACTGTAGTGGCATCTGAGCAGTCAAAGGTTATGGGCATTCACTCATGGTTTTTGGCCGTGTCCTATACACATAAAGACTTCTCTGGACTACCTGAATTTGTTGACATTATTATGTACCATAGAGAGTGAAATAACAAAAATTCCTTGCATTCCCTGGCTGAGGAACATTATTTTTAAACTGTTGGATTTTTGCTCCTGCATTGTTTTTGCAACGTGGTGAGCCTTGACCATTCTTGCTCATAAAGGTCTTGGCCTTTGCTGCATGCTCCTAGTCTTAAAAAGTCCCTGTACCAACTTTTGGAACATGTTGCAAGCACTGATTTACAAAAACAGTGAAGTTAATAAGATTTGTACTGTACTTTTTGCTCAAGTACAGGTCAACATAGAACATAAATCACTGTCTTCTGTTTTTATTTGCATTTTATCTACTGTTCCAATTCTTTGAAAATGGGTTTGTAGTAGTTTTCTACCCCAAAGTTTACACTGTGTGAGGTAAATGAACAATGAGACATAATGGCACAAGTATTTTGCATTAGTGAGAGTTGCAATAATAAAAAAATAAATACAAAATTGAGGGTCAAACTGGCATTTTAAATTTGCAAATGAAAAATCTGTTGCCTGTTTAAATAACATGAACAAATAAAAATCTACATTGAAAGTAAAGAGGCAATTGACAGCTTAACTTGACATCCAGTGTGACTGCCCCAACCCCCAGACTTCAGATGGCCGGCAGAGAGATGATAAATGAATTCAAGAGATGCACACACTACACGGCAAAGTGCAGGGAAATCTTAATGTTGGTAATCAGGATCCAGGCCAAAGCCTGCATGAACCCCACAAAATCAACCCCGAACACTCAATCAACAGGTGCCTGAGCAACTTGATGTAGCTGCTGTTCGTTCACTCATTTGAGCAGCAACAAGAAGGAAGTGAAGTGAGCATTTCACATCAAACCACTCCACATCAAACTAACCAGACATGCACCAAAAGCAGCGGATAAACACTGAAATACAAACACGGACCACTACAGCTGTCTTTAGCTTGCATGTTTTTCTTTTGGTCATAAACTTTTTGAAAGGTGTCATTGGAAAAGTGTAGATTTTAAATTTTGATTTGAATTTTTAACTAAAAAAAAAAACTTAAAAATGCTGTTCAACTTTTTCACATCACTACCAAAACACAGAGTTTTAATCCATAGGCAGAGCCTTATTTCAGCCACACCCCTGCATTTTATAACAGGAAGTGCATCATGTCCACATGGTGGGTAGGTAGATCCCATTGTTTGGAAATAAATATGTCCCAAAGTCTGAAAATCAGTGTCACCGAAACACACATTTTCTGCAATTAAGTAAGTGTTCATGAAAAATAGAATGATTTTGTGCATGTAGCTGTTCAAAGCTGTGTTTGTTAGAGATGTACTGGCTAGCATTTTTGAGTTCTTCTCAAAATTAGATGAAATTGTCACTAACGAAACAGTCACTACCAAAACATTTGGTAAAGTTTTGGTAGTGTTGTGACTGTTTTGGTCAGGGTGGAATGTTCAATTCTTTGTTTTAAGTCCAAGTCAGTTAAAAGCTCTGATTTTGAATGATCCTCATAAAAGAAACTCAAACTCTATTTTTGTGTTTCAGGTTTGAAGCGAAATTCAGGTTTGATTGAGGAGTTTTTATTTCAGTGCATCACTAATCTTAATGATTTAATGATGTAGAAATTCCACCAAAACAAACAAGTAAACAAAACCCCAAAACAATGGGGAATTCCCCATGTGACTAAAACACAAAGTCATTCAAATCAACTGAATCTTTTTTCACTTGCTTCACACAGTGAAACAATAAAATTTCATTTCTCCTTAAAATCTTTCAACACTACTACAATTCAGATTGCAAAACCTTTAAAGGGCCTGTTTTCAACCCTTATATCCTCTTCTCTTTGGGCCATTCAGTTGTCAGCCACTGTATGAGAGGCCAATGTGTCAAAACATTCCACTAAACATGAAAAAGAGTTAGCCATCCAAATAATGGTAGCACACAGTTGGTGTCACCTTACCAACAGGGTCATGAAAACAGCAGTACATGCTCAGCCAGGGAAAATTGGTCAGCACTGGCAAGGGGAAACACGCAGTGATGGGAGTCTGACCTGGTCACTTATTACACTCTTCCTTTGACAGCAGCACACACACTTCACACAGCACAAACCATCTGCACACCACTCCGCTGTTCCTGGAAAAGAGCCTGTGTTTGCGCTGCAAACATAATTCAGAGCATGAGATTACATTATAAAACACATGACTACAACAGGCCACGCAATTGCAAAGCATTGCATCATCTTCACAGTAGTTGGAGGAAGAATCAAATTTCCACAAATTTCCTCTCACCTGAAATGCAGCCAGGGGTTGGATTGGGATTTGGAGAGGTGGGTGTGTGTGGAGCGGTGGTGGTGGGGGGTTGTTTATATGTTATTACATGGAGTTCTCAGCTCAGACATCTATTCATTGACTTGGCTGTTTTAAGTAGTCCTAGTTCTGATAGATCTAGCAACAAGACTATGTCTAAACATCTGGTTCTTTTCTGACAAAGACGATAGTCACACTAACACCTTAAAGCTTGAACTGTTACAATCAATGGTGCCACACAGTCTATCCTTTTTAACTGTATTCTTAGAGGATATGCCTCGTGTTTTAAAGAGACTGGTAGTAAAAACAATACATAGTTCACTCCTGTGCAGCATGTTGGAAACTTCTCAAATTACTGAAAACCTTGTTTTTCCTACCTAATATAAATGACCAGTTGAGCTCTGCTTAATTTACAGAGCTGATTAGCAATACTTATCTACAAACACTTGATTACCTAGCTAGACGTAATTGGTGCCTCTAAATACATATAGCAACAGTGAGTTGGCAAACAGCCAGTTAAGCGTCAGAGCTGTCAAAAAAAAAATCATTTACATGGAACAGGCCTACTGTCTGACCAAACACTTGATTTAGCTTCCTCGGGTTGTGACTCGGTAGTTACAGCACAGGACCTCAGCTTCATTTCCAATTCACACAAACAAAAGATGCCTGAGCTCCACTTAAGGTTGCCACCTGTCAGGATTTCCCTGGATTGTAAAGGTTTTTGGTTGCCCGTCAAACCAATTGTACACAAAGAATGGCTTGATTACCCTGAATGTAGAGACAATTAATCAGGAAAGGTGCACTGCTGGTGATGTGTTTATGCACTTCAACATGATAGTCGAGAAGATTAGCTTCTGTAGCTGAACTGATATCCACCACCAACGTTAGCCTGCACTGTGAGCAGAGCTACCTGTTGAGATGAGGTTGCTGAGGTGGCAACCCCAACACTCTGGTGTGCTGTGGCCTAGTTTAACCCCTCAAAATCCCCGGCTTATTATGCACTAAGGCTTATTATTCGGTAACTACAGGGACTTCAATGCAAACTGGTTGAGCTATTCTTAGAGTATAGAAGCGTGTGATAAAATTTGGGGCCTGTAGGTGGGGTTATTTAAAGGGTTAACCACTGATTGTAGTCAATCAGCCAAGACCAAGCAGGATCAGCCTTGACGTTTGCTTCTTTAGTTTTGCTTGGGAGCTATGAGGCTAATGTAGCTAACAAGTTAATCTCAAATGTGTTGTGTTTTATTGCTATTTGGCATACTGTTATGCATAAAAATGATATAAAAGTATGTGACACAGCTATAGCTAGTAGTAGAATCAATCTTGAGGCCTGAGTTCTGTCCACACCTTCAATGTCACAAGCTTTGGAAACCAAACCAATGTCTTGGCTGATCAACTACACTCGAAAAAAGTTAAATTTGTGCGATTTTTTTTGTTTTCACCAAACTATCACTTTTATGGACAAGTCGCTTATTAACAACATGCACATCATCTACTAACCATATACATCTTATGTGTGTTTGTATCAGATATGTTGTAGTTTACATCTCTGTGTGTAGAAGAGGGAAATAATATCAGAGGAAACACAGTCTGATAAAGTTTTCTGGCCTGTTCATGGCTGTATATCAAAAAAAAAAAGAAACAAGAGGTACAGAGAGAGATGGGATTTATTCTTAGTCAGCTGGGCCTGCATGGCCAGAGAATAACAGTATTGCCCTGTATTTGGAGTGTAACTATGACAACAAAGATTGTCCTGTCTTTTCTTAAAACGCAAGTGTAAATATTATGGGCTACCACACTGCTTTATCTCTCATCATGACCCCCCAGGGTGAGAAAACAAGATCGAGTTTACATTTTAGTAGCAGTGAAAGAGTGAGACGAAGGAGAGGATCATGAGAAAAACTTGTTTCACAGGAATAAGAGTTCTGGCCGCGAAGAGGGAGTTTAGCCAGTTTGTCCTCTAGTTAATGGACACTCATATTACAGGATCATGTCTGAAAAGAGAGAGACAGAAATAGCAGATCCATTCTTTTCATGTTCACACCTCTTTATATTTGCTCAAAGGAACATTGTTTGTATTGTTTGGCTTTGGGTTTTTAAATGTGTTCATTCCTTTAATCTTTTACATTTACATTTACAGCATTTAGCAGAAGCTCTTATCCAGAGCGACTTACAAGAAGTGCTTTGTCAATCTAGAGAAAGTATCTTTGCTAGTTACCAATAGCTTAGAGAAAAAGACAGTCCTGAGCTCAGATACTGCTAGAAACAAAATGTCACTGCAGACACCGAGAGAAAAAGAAACAGAGTTGAACGCAGAACTCTGTGCCATTCAATGCAATACAATAACAATAAGATACAATACAATAAATAAAATAAGTGCAGCTTATAGATCAATGCTCATTTAAGTGCTGTGTAAAGAGTTGAGTCTGCAGTCTGCGTTTGAAGACAGCAAGAGACTCTGCTGTTCGGACAGCCAGTGGGAGTTCATTCCACCACCTGGGTGCCAGTACAGAGAACATTCTCGACGCTCGCCTTCCATGCACCTTGAAGGATGGCGGGTCAAGCCGAGCTGTAGGGCTCGTGGTACAGTTCGAGATTTCACCATTGCCATCAAGTAGGTAGGGGCTTTTCTATGATGGTGTCTGTGTAAAGCACTTAGGTGCAACGTACATTGTTTAAAATGCATTACAGAGATAACTTATTTACTTATTCGCTCACACCACCACCACCACCACTTACTCATGTAACTACACCCTAGTTAGTAAGGCATGTCTATTACACCACCCATCAAAAGACTGGGGACACCTTATTTTCTTCAAATAAATATGCATGTTTAATAAATACCGTAAATGGGATTTTTTTTTAAATGTTTGTGTAAAAGGTCTACTAATTCATACTTTAGTCCTGCATCTTAGTTAGTTAACTGATATTTCCTCACTGGCTGGGACTATCATACAGTCCCACCACACATTCCTTCTCTTGGACTCCCTGTTAAGGGTAGTTGTGGTATTACTGGGATTCAGACTCATAATCTCCTGGTGTTGCAGTGAATGCTTAGACAGTTGTACCACTCCAGAGCCCCTAAAGTTACTCAGATATCTGTGGTCATGAACGTTTAAGGTTTTAAGAGGCATTAAACTCTTCAGATGTTTAGTTCCCATAACTCCTGCTGTAAAAAGTTTGACTTGGCAAGTTTCTCTAGAACAGAGCATCTTAACAATTGAAATATGCAAAAGTAAGGATTTTTTTTGTCTGAGAAATTTATTGTCATAGCTGAGGTGCCTCAAGGATCCACTTTGATGTTCACTTTTATGTGATCCCATTATCTACTGTTCTGCCCCATCACTAGCAGAGGCTCTCTCAGGAAGCATCTGTGACTGTTCAGCACAGTCTATGCTCTCCAAGTCTGGTTCTTAATGATCAAAAGCAAAATATATATTATTCTTCACAAACTTGACATAGATCAGATATACACTCCTCAAATGTTATATTAAATGAACAGTGATTGCTCAATATATTGTGCCAGTAAATGCCAATATATTGTAAATTGGTGAATCAAACTTTGTTACATGTGCTGTGGTCTTGCCCTGACTTGAAAGTATATTGGAAGGCAGTTTTAGATGCTATTTTAGAGGTCACCAAAGTGAATATGACCCTATTACCAGGACCTTGCTAGGAGATAAATCTGTGTTACAAAAACAAATAAGGGTAAACCTTAGATTTATTAAGCTAGCGCTCCTCGATGCCAACAATGAATTACTATTGAGTTGAAATCATATGAATCGCCTGAACCTTTCTATGAGGATACAAGAAGTCTCTTCCTACAGCCCTCTTGGGAAAATGCTATTTATTACAAAGAAAAATAAAAAGAAATACTGGGGACTTTTGAGAAATACAGGTTGAGATTTTCTTGCGTGCTTAAAATTCAGGACAACACGCTTATGAATCATCTGCAATTGGGTAACTATTTATGATTTATTGACTTGTATGCTAAAACTACTCTGTTTTTAATTCTTGCAGTAAACTAAATATTGGTAAAAAAGATCATTGTTGCCACAAATTCACACATTGCTGGACAGACCAATTGACTAGTTTCATCTTAGAAATACTTGAGTTCTATGTTTGTTGCTAATTTATTTCTTAAATGGCATGTTTAACAATTAACAAAGAAGCTTAAGGAAAAACTGGGATTAACAGTTGACGAAGAAGCTAAAGATAAAGCTGAGATTTAATTTTGGGAACCTTCACTTACTCAACAAGCATGGAGAAAATTAGTTGAAGCAACCTTTTTATCTCTTTTAGACTATGGTGATACTTTATTTAGGCACAACTCAGGCAACACTGCACTCACTGAGTTACTGCACTCACTGAGGATGATTTTTGTTTACAAAACAATTACTGGTCAGCTTCCTTCTTATCTGTCTATCTGTCTGCATGATGATCAACAAATAAGTCTGTACACATACTAATAGTTAACTGGATGTTTCAAGAATATGGACCGAATATGGCAAGACAACTTTCAGTTACAGTGCTCTATCTGCAGAAACATGAGATATTGGAGCTGCTTATCTCCTTGACTGAATGCAAGATAACGATTACATAATTGTATAATTATGTTCAATCTTGTCTTCCATTGATGGTGTTGGCGTTGTTGGTTCTTAGTTGATTGTCTTTTGGTTGTTGTGTGCGGCCTTCTTGGCCAGGGCTTGGTTGCAAAAGACATTTTTGATCTCGTTGTAAATACCCTTGTTAAATAAATGTACTTAAATAAGTTAGCCAAATAAATAAATAATAAAAGTAGCTTTGTGTTTCTTAATCACAAAATATCATGGTACAAAAGAAAACATGCTCTGGTTTCTGTTCACTTGAAATCATCTTTAGGCCAAAAGTGTCCAAACCATTACTTTAGTAAAACCTGCCGTTCATACCAAGGACACTTTGATGAGTGTTAACCTAAGGTTTATGTTATGACAGACACTTTGCAGGGAAACCACAAACATTACTTGAGCATAAAAGCATGGTGTCCCCAAACTTTTGACAGGCCAGGAATACACAAGCAATAATACAGTATGAACATGCTGACCTGCCGTTAGTGTATTTTTCCTAGGTTTGCTCTCTCTGGATCAATCAAAGGCAATCAGCCAGTCCAATCCGTCTAAGGCACTCCCCCAGGAGTGAGCAACATTCACACAACGTGTGCAACGTTCATCCAACATGAGCAACGTTCACACAATCGAGTTATGAGAACAGACTGGACATCATGTAGCTCCAGTGGGAAGAAGGCAAACATGCCCTGACGTGACATGATAATCCGATGCAATTTGTTGAGACAATGGCCCTCAGTATGCAAAGGTTTAGTGCCTGATCTTTGAAACAAATTTATCTCACATGGAGCTGATAAGCCTGCAGAGTGCAATCTGCCGCTCATTCTTCAGCCCGACTCAGACCTTTGTGCAACAGCTTTATCTCCTCAGGAACCTTGGGCTCCAACTCATTCGTTTAAACTTCAGTAGGTGCTTCAAAATGCATCACTGTGGCGTAGCAACTGAATTGTATCAGAGGTTTGAATGTATCATAATTAATTACATTAATATAGGACACAGCACTAATGTGTACAGTTCTTTGGCTATTTTCAAACATCCACTACATTCAGATCAGCAATGTATTTGCTTTGCAAAACTACTGACAGACAGAGCAGTGTGTGAGAATGATAAGCAGAAGTGGGCACCGTGTAAAAAAAAAAAAGACTTGTCAGAGCAACCTAAAAAAAAATACTTGAGATGGTAAATTAACTTGTTTTCTTCAACCTAAATAAATACTTTAAATGAATGAGTCTTTCAATCAGACCAATGGAGAATGCATTGTGTATGGTTCTTTTTGAAAATGTGACATTTGGAAGCGCATCTTAGCTAATTAAGTTACATTTCTGAGATGAATGAGTTGTTTGGACGGGACATTATATTTATGATGGCATCACAGCATACAATTTTCAGTTATTTTACTGGTGTGTACCAGTCAAGTATCACATACTATTCCACAGTATTTCATCTTTTGTTAATCATGCCATCTCAGTTTGGCAATGTAAGAAAACAGGCTTTTCTATGGCAATGGCAAAGTGCCATTAATGAACCCTAACTGTCACAACATTATCAACACAACAGCTGCCATTCATCTCACAAAAGCTTTAGTTCTGCTCATACCATTTTAGGCTCCTTAAAAAAACGGGCATGTGATTAAAAAAAAAACAAGTTGAAGATAAATTACCTGAAAAGCAATTTGTTATACTGCACTGTACGTCCACAATACAGCAATTTGTTTAGGGGACATGGGTATTTCCTCCGTTTATTCCCACTCACTCTCTCTTTTTACTTGATTTTCACTGATTGCTGGAAAAGCATACTGTCTAGACCAAACAACATATTAATTCATGCTATAACGGCTGTCTCTCTCAAACCACAGCTAACGGGATGGTAGACTTTTCATAAAATTAATGACACACAATACAACCTAATATACTTGTTGGTTCCTAATTATGTTACATGATACTATGCTATCAATATGCTAGACGGTGGACGCAGTGGACGTCTCATGCTGGTTGTAGTACACACTTAAAAATGATGGTTCTTCAAGGATTCTTTAATAAAGAAAATGTTTTTTATATAGAACCATGAACACTCAAAGAAACCTTTGCAAGATTACAGCGTTCTTTCCATAGTGAAAGGGTTCTTCAGATCAATGGAGCATGTACTGATGGTTGCATATAGAACCTTTTGAAAAGGGTTCTACATATGACCATGTTCAACACATTCTCCATCAGTCTGAAGAACCCTATCATGATGGAAAGAACCTGTTAATCATGCAAAGGGTTATTTGAGTGTTCATGGTTCTATATATAGCCATTTTCTTTACTAAAGAACCCTTGAAGAACCATTTTTTTAAGAGTGTATGTTTTGAGTAGGTAACACAATACTAGGCTAAAGCATGCTGCTGGGAACGTAGTGAGAAGTCTACATAACAATGAATAACATGGTTTGCATTTTACAAGCTAAATTTGTTCATTACCCTCATAAACTCTCACATTTACATCATATGTAGTAGGTGTGGCACACCTGTACATCTCCCAAAGTCAAAGTTGCTCTAGGTAACATTACTGTGGTGTTGTCTATCACCAGCCCATAGCTGTTCTGAAGTTAGCTGAGAGACAGGCACTGCTGATTGGGTCATCTCACTGCTGTTTCCACAATTAATTTCTTTAAAGCCATCAGAATCTACAGAAGTCCGAACCTTGGCGTCCTTGTGCCAGTTACAGCAATGGGTGGCATGTGTTTGAGGCCAGTGCCACCCCAGCCCCACCACCTCAGACAAGCCACCTTTTGGATTCCAAAAAATATGTGAAAATAGTTCTTAGGAATATAAAGCGTGTTACTGTCTATACTAAGCAACTGTATAAATAATGATACACTGAATCATCTCCTAATGAGCCATGATCAAATCAAACTGTGAGGTTTGTGCTTGTGGTATATATAGTCTATAGCACCTATTTTGAAAAATGAGTGAATATATATCAGTGTTCTGTACATACACAGCTTAAACACTGTTGGCATTTGGATGAGCACTGCAGCTCCAGTATGTGATGGCATGGGCCATTCATACCATCCTCCTACTCCTTGATGATTCTGCACTTTGGCAGCAGCAAAGGAGCTGGGCTTCCCTCACTGGTGTGCACTTAATCTTCTGGGGACAGATTTTCGAAAGCTATCTGATCAGATTTTGGCTTCTGGGATTGGATTAACTTGGTGAAACTGAGCGAGTTCATTGGCACATCTGGGATTTGTTTAAAATCCAGAAGCCAAAATCTGAGCGGATAGCTTCAGAAAAACTGGCCTTCGATTATAAACACGTGTATTTCTAATCTAATGAATGCTGCTTTCTGTGAAAGATCTTGCACATCTCTGGGGAGGGTAGAAGCAGTGACTTCTTTGCAAGCTTCCTGATATAAAAACCTGTAATCTGTCACTTCTTCCACTCCTTCTCCTCCTTAAGGGGACATTTGCACAGAAACAGACACAAAAGCATGGACCTCTTTCTACTAGATTGGTCCTCGGAGCCACAGTTTTACATAGTGACTAAGAGAGAATGCAAATGGCTGGAATACTTTTCCACTGCCAAGGCACGTTCCTCACGGCCCATCCAAACACAAAGCAGGATCGCAAAAACACTTTGACTGAATTTCAAATCACTCTCTACTCCCTGTTGTGAAGCATGTAGGTCACAAAATGGCTTATACACCCAAATGGTCCATTATACAGCTCTGCACAAAAGTCAGAGGCCACCCTTCATGTATTTAATTTTTATTAATGTCTCACTGACTGTGAAAATAATTTAATGATTCCTTTGGGAACTGATTTGGTTCAGAGCTGTAACTCATTTATTTTTAACTGGAAGGATGGAGGAGTTAAAGTTTCAGTGAATTACTTAGCTTTGAAGACTTTTGTGTAATTTTCTATTAGATATATGTCCCCTGCTTTTATTCTGACACTGAATATGAATAGCTTGTACTTTGGAACAAATGAAAAGAATGAAAGTGGTCTCTTTCCAACTTTTGCATGGTACAGTTTGTCTAAAAGGGAGCCATTAACCCTGATAACCCCATCAAGGCCAAGGGCCATCCCGCTCAGGACTTCCCCCAGCCTGGCTAAGTACACAGCAGCCTAGCGTCCCCTCTGTGGAGGTCACACCCTGGTTAAACGTTAAAATGTTACGGACATTGTACCTGCTGTTTACAGTACAATGTGCCAATGCACAAAACCAGAACAAACAGGGTAATGTTTTAAAAGGCCAGATCCTGGCCATTCCACTGACCCTTAGAGTTTAAGCAGGGTAACCCGAGGCCTCGTCGCTCATTCACAATTCGTCCTCCTCCAATGGCGCATGGCCATCTCTGGCTTGTGAGCCAGGTTAAATGTTTACATTGCTTTTAATTATTTAACAGACACAAATGAGGAGCAAGGTCTATTTGCTATAGCAGGCTGAAAGCACAGAAGGTCAAAATCAAGTGCATTTTAAGGGGAGATTCACTAAGTAAACATTTCTTTATAATGAAATTGGTAAGATGTGAAGTCATTCAGGGTTTGATGTGAAATGCTCTGCTCTAGAGAACCTTACCAAGTCAGAATTGTTTGAACCAAACATCCAAAGCATTTGATGCCTTTAAAAGCTCCTTCACAGGAAGCCATTACATGATTTGGTTACAAGTATGATGTCTGATGCCTTAGACATTGTTTCATGTTCACAGGGTGCTGTGATCTGATGCTGATAGGATGGTGCTGATAGGAACTAGATGTCTGAAGCATTTCATGGTTACAGATATGCTGTCTGATGTCTGCCATATTATCTTTTCTATCTATTCTCCCTTTATTAACAGGTAAAGTCATTATTTTTGTGATGTCATGAAAACCACCACATTCACATACGTCCACCTAAGCACAACATAGGAAAGTCAAACAGCAAACATAAAGGGAGGTTGGAAAATAATCATGCAAAATGAATTATGACTGGTTTCAGTACATAAAAAACACTCTAACATTATAAGTGGACCCCATGGGGAAAAATAAAATGAAAGAAAATGGTGTTTACAACTGGAAACAGCTTCGTCCAGGACTACATCCTGCATTCATAAACAAAGGTTGTAGTGATTCAATAATGCCCCATTAGCTACTGTGTACATTTTAGCAAAAGCCTTCATGGAGACACAATACTTTCATTTGTAGTTTTGCAAGTATAAGTAGGTTAAGGGCCAAATGTCATCAAAAGGACCTTCACAAAATTCAAAACAAAAACAATAAAAGTCAGGGCAGCGTTCTTGACATCTCGCTTTGGACCGAAGAGCAGCAGGAACGGCCAAAAAAACATGCATTCTCTTCAGTGCATTTAAATAAACCTGTTGTTGAAAGCAGTACGAACCAGGAGCCCTCATGCTCAGCCTAATTCAGAAATGTTCATTCAGCAGAGATGATAATGAACTCTCTGATCTTGGAGATTGAAGAGAGAACACAGAGTCACACTCTGTATCTCTACATGGGGTACAAGTAGAGTATAATTACTCATCTACTTTGCTCCATTAAGGAAAACACATGCCCATTAGAATGCAACGCTGCTTCTGTTTTCAACTCTCCTAATCTCCTAGGTCCACGTCTCCTCTTACATTTCCTTTAATTATTTTTTTTTATTTATAGCTCACTAAAACAAGCACCGACTTGTTTGTGAAAATAAGAGAAACACACTTCGTGGCCAAAAGTATGTGGACACCTGACCGTCTCTTCTGGGAAGACTTGCCTGTGGGAACCTGTGTCCACCATACAGTCAATAGGCTATTTGTAAGGTAAACATTCCAATTCATCCCGGAGGCACTCAGTGGAGTTAAATGCGGACTCTGTACAGGCCAGTTCCTCCACACCAGTTCCTCCAGACCATGTCTTTGAGGACCTTGCTTTGTGCACAGGGGCACAGTCATGCTAGAACAGGACAGGGCCTTCCCCAAATCACTGGCACAAAATTGGAAGGTTATCACTGACTAAATTGTCTTTGTGTGCTGCAGCATTAATATTATGTTAGTGGAACTAAGCAGCTTAAGCCAAACCCTGGAAAACTGCTAATATTCTAATGTTCTCCTGGAATCTGCCAAACTCAGTATCGTCCATCAGATTGCCAGATAGTGGAGCATGATTTATCAGTCCATAGGAATTTTAGGCTTGTGTGTAGCTGCTTGGCAATGGAAATCCATTTCATGAAGCTCTTGATACCCAGTTCTTTTGCTGATGTTACTTCCAGAGGCAGTTCGGAACTCTGTAGTGAGTGACATGCAACATAACTCATCATCCTTGATCTGTGAGTTTGTGTGGTCTACCGCTTCATGGTTGAGTTGTTGTTTCCCTTGCATGCTTTCAATTCACAATAATAGCACTTACAGTTGACTGGAACAGTTCTCACAGGGCAGAAATTTCATAAACTGACTGGTGGCATAACTGATCTCATGACTGTGCCACATTTAAAGTCACTGAGCTCTATTCTATTGCCAGTGTTTGTCTATGGATATTGTATGGCTATGTGTGGCCTGAAACACCCAAACTCAATAAATGGAAGGGGTATCCACATACTTTTGGCCATATAGTGTTCATATGACAAGATTTTGTCATTTTTGATCAGAACTAATTGAAAAAGCTAGCTGATGCGGAATATAAATAATAATGTATCTAATTATGCTAACTATATAGTTAATTATGCCGTCCGCCAGCGTGGTGGGTAGCGCTGTTGCCTCACAGCAAGGAGGGCCTGGGTTCGATTCCCCGGCCGGGCAACCAGGGTCCTCTCTGTGTGGAGTTTGCATGTTCTCCCCGTGTCTGCGTGGGTTTCATCCGGGTTCTCCGGTTTCATCCCACAGTCCAAAGATATGCAGTCAGACTAATTGGACATGCTAAATTGCCCCTAGGTGTGAGTGTGTGAGTGACTGTCTGTGTTTGTCTGTCTGCCCCTCGATGGACTGGTGACCTGTCCAGGGTGTATCCTGCCTTCTGCTGCTGAGATAAGCTCCTTCGTTTCCATTACTTAGGCTATGGCTGGTATTCACAGTCAGTGTTTGGGACCACCTATTGGAAAATAAATCATGGTTTGTTGATTTCTTATGTTAAGCCACTTCGTAATTATGCTGATTGTTAATTTGAGCCGTTAGGTCTTCTTCTCAGCTTTTGATGTCCTAACCAACAGGAAAGCTCACTTCGCTACATCTTCCTAGATACCACAGAAAAAAAATCAACTCCTGATTGGCCAATTCTCTACTGAACATTTCAAGAAATTAACAATTTTGTTTCCATCTAAAACTTAATAATGAAACGAGGGTACATCTGAATTATGCTATTAAATAAATTAAACTAAAAATCATGGACATGTTTTTAGTTCCCAGAAATCATTAGGCCTAGAAGGCCCTGAGTGTTCACATCTGGATTGCCATGTGTGGTGGCATTGATTGTATAATGCTATGGGTAACGTGTCACTTTCCATATAAGGTTGTTCACCACTAAATAAATAAGAGTGGTGTTTAATTTAGGAGCTCCAGAGGCAATAAGATTCTACTGCTGTGAGAAGTGCAGCCGAGAGAGAGAGAGAGTCCACATGTGACATCCTACATTATATAATCTCCTCACCACATACTATTACCTCATCCAATTCTGCAGCCCTGCTGTCACAGACTGATACTGATGTCTCCACGTGGTTGGAGATGGCAACCATAGTGACAGCCAATTTGCCTATTGAACACTTTAATTTATTGTGCTTAATAAGGAGGAAAACTGATTGTTTAGCTTTACATCACTGAGCACAAGATCAATGCCCAAGTCTGAGTTGACTGGTATAGTGTGTCTGTGTGTGTGTGTGTGTGTGTGTGTGTGTTTGTGTTTAGCTCTTTTTAGAGAAGAACTGTCCACAGGATTCTAGACGACATGAATATTTTGATGCTGGCTACTTCCTATGAGGACAAATGCTTTTCTATTAGAAGTGCAGCTTTAATTAGACAAAGTAAAAGAGCGATTAGCAATAGATTCATAAAGTTAAGCAGTAATTCTAAAGATTTTTCAAAATATCTGCTTAAATTAAATAATTAAGATGTAATCAAAGCCATTCAGAGTGGTTTGGTGTGAAATGCTCCATGCTGGAGTAACCTACTGAGAAATGTGTACAGTGGTGGTGACAGGAACCAGAAATCTGAAAAAAAAAAAGAAAAGCTAAAAGCTCCCTCACAGGAGTTTATTACATGAAATGGTTACAAATATGCTGCCTGATGCCTGTGATACTGATTTATGATAGTTGGGATAAGCTTTAGGCCTAAAATGCGTTTAAAATACAAATAAATTAAGAGACTAGAGCTGCATGTAAGGCATTGTAAGGCAAAGTAGTACTCTACGAAAACTTTTTTTTTTTTCAAAAATACCACCACTTTACCATCATCAACATTGCATAGAAAACTCGGAAGATGTGTTTGTTCCCTGGTCATTTTGGATAGTGAATAAAATTGATACATTTGTGTTGTAGTTGTTGCCACACCTGGTTCCTGTCATCACAGCAGCAAATAAACGAATATGTTTCTCTGCAATGAGCCATTTTACATCAAAGCACTCTAAATTATGTTTACATGTCAATGATTTAATTACACTTAAAATGTTTAAAAATGAGTGGAATTCCTCTTTAGAGTTAAGTGTAGCACAGCATATACAGGTCAGACCATGCATTTAGCACTGAATTACAGTAATACAGAAGGCAATGGATACATCTCACAAAGTCAGGAATACAAGCCGACCACAGTGTACGCAAAGCAGAGACAAAGAGAGACACAGGCAAATGAGCAAGAGCGATGACTGATGAGCCCCTTGTGATCTGACTGAGGCCTCATTATTTGGCGTCTTTTGTTTCAACAATTCTGAGGTACAGAAGTGCATGACTGGTGACTGTAATGAGCCTGATTTTGAAACTGCCTGTTAGTTCCCAGCACAAAGGGATTAAGAGCGGCCTTAAGAGATGTCTGAGTAACTGAAGGCTTGACAACAGACTCAGTGAACTGGCAATATTCAAACCAGTGATGTAGACACAGGGGGTTGGTCATCCACCATCTTATTCAGACATAAAAGGGCCTAAAGCCAAACATGTTTCTGTTATTTTATTAGCTGAAATCTGCTTATCCTGTTTCTGTGGGATTTTATAGCAAAAACAGCCATAATTCATTTTTACATGATCATTTTAAACCTCTTCTCATCCCTTGAAATGGAATGTTTTGTTGCTGTAAATGATTTATCATCACTGTTGGAACGACTCCTTGTATCTCCATTATTGTTTCTTTTATTTAATTTGAAGATGTCAGCTGTCATGTAGACTGTGTTGAAATTTAATGAAGAAAGGACCAGTCAAAATGGTCCAATATGACTTGGAATAAATAAATAATAAATGAATCAATTCTTCTTACTTTAAAAACCCCAGGCTTATTACACATTAAGGCTTGTTATTCTTTAACTACAGGGATTGTTCTTGGGTTATAGAAATGTCTGATAAAACTTTGTGCCTGCTGGTGACCATTAAACTTACATTGAAAGTTACAAATGGTTTTCCTTCTCCTGTAAAGCTACGTTTCTGGGGAATACAAGGCCTTTCTCACTGGCTGTCCTGTATTGTGCTCTATTCAAAAAGCAGTCCAGGCTGAAACACTCCTTATAACTTCAGAGTGGATGGGCGGGGCTATGATTGTCATGACATCAGAGAAATAATAACTCCACCTGTTAATAACAGTAAAATAGTCTGGAAGAAAATAAGTTTCTTTGGGTACTAGAATAGCACAAACCTCTTCACTGTGCATGCATTTTAAAGCCAAAACTTTCATAAAACTGTATCTCAGAGATCCTTCTTATAATGTTAATATGAATGGGCAGGGTTCAGTTGTAAGCTGAATGGGCAGATATACAGTCATATGCAGAAGTCTGAGTACCCCAGTCAAATGATCTGTTTTGTTGATTTGAAAATAGAGTAACACATCCTCTACAGAGAACGCACTTAAGAATGTTGCACATTTTAGTGCACAGATTCTATAAATTACTTCTTGCTATATGTTAAATTCAGCAAATGAACAGAAATGTTCTATAGGATGTGTTAACATATTTTTACTTAGAAAATCAACAAAACATGCCATTTCATCATGAGTGCACATACATTTGCATAAAAACTGTATGCTAATGTTTTTGTTCTTTCAACATAAAATCAACAGAAACTTTGTAGCTTTCATATATATGTATATATTTACTAGGGACTGAACAGCATAGTTAGGAATTAGTGGTGTCAAATTAAACAAGATAATGACATTTTTTTTAATTAAAATGTATTAAGATTTAAAAAATGTTATTGTATTTTCTTTTTTTAAGAATGTTCCTAGTTTGATCCATGATCCTTTATGCACATTTCATGTTCAATTCATGTGAACCCTGTGGTGTTGGCGAACTGAACTGGAATGTGATTCCCTCACAGTAGGCATGGTGTGATAAATTTGCACACACTTCCTACAAATTTCCTAAGAATGCCCTCACTCGGAATAGACAGACGCTCTGCAAAACATGAAGATATATCAACAGCCTCTGAAGGCAGGAAACGGCAGTCTAATCTTCCGTAACCCACCACTGTGCTCGTTACTATCTCACTGCCTGGTTGAAGGTTGACGTGTGAAAACAGCCTCTCACAGCCAAGAGAAGCACAAAAACATAAAATGCACATCCCTGGGCTCATCTGGGGTCAGTCTAAAGCAAGTTTGAGCACGCACAGTGCTGGATCCAGATCTCCGGAAGTGTTGAGTTTTCTGTGTGGCAAGACGACAGGCTTTTGAAGCTTGTCATCTTGCAGCTTGGCGCCGGCTGTCATCTACATGAGGATGTGTAGGAGATGAGCAGAGTGGGTATATACAGACTGCTGGAGCTACTCCCCACTGAGCAGCTCATAAATGTCTGATTCGTGAGGAAATGCTCTTTTTTCCATCGTCATTCGTCCTTCAGTTTGTTTAAACAGGCCGCACGCAGGAGGGGTTTTTCAGAAGCTGATGCAGGGGCTGAAAAAGAGCAGGTGCAGTGCCTTCACAGCCAGCAATTCAGAGTCCAAAACTTCATATTTTGGATCCATCTGAGGGTGAAATAAGGTGCACACGCGTACACAAACACTGTAAACTAACTTCCTCAAACAAGAGTTCCTCTGCGCTATATTCATTTGGCCACCCACACGTGACTGGAACTGGAATCTCTTGCATTTCAAATGCTACTTTTTCTACTTAATTCTGTGTTGGGCTGAAACAGCAGTAAAATGAGGTAAGAGGGAACAGCACAGTGAGATTGGAGCAAAAAAGAGGGATAAAGCCTGTCACATGCTTCTATGGGCAAATCTCATTTTACTGATACACCTCAACATATTGCACTACCCAAAGGTTGTGCGACAAAGCACATGCATTTATATATATATACACATACACACACACACACACACACACTCACCGGCTGCTTTATTAGGTACACCTTGCTAGTAAAAGGTTGGACCCCCTTTTACCTTCAGAACTGCCTTAATTCTTCGTGTCATACTTTCAACAAGGTGTTGGAAACGTTCCTCAGAGATTTTGGTTGGTTATTTGAGTTGCTGTTGCCTTTCTATCATCTGGAACCAGTCTCCCCATTCTCCTCTGACCTCTCACATCAACAAGGCATGTTCATCCACACAACTGCCGCTCACTGGACATTTCCTCTTTTTCGGACCGTTCTCTGTAAACGCTAGAGATGGTTGTGTGTGAAAATCCCAGTAGATCAGCAGTTTCTGAAATACTCAGACCAGCCCGTCTGGCACCAACAACCACGCCACGTTCAAAGTCCCTTAAATCACCTTTCTTCCCCGTTCTGATGCTCGGTCTGCACTTCAGCAAGTTAGCTTGACCACCTCTACATGCCTAAATGCATTGAGTTGCAGCCATGTGATTGGCTGATCAGCTATTTGTGTTAACAAGCAACTGAACATAATAAAGTGGCCGGTGAGTGCATATCCATATTTACTATGTCCCACAGATTTATAACAATTTCTGAATAATTCAATCATTGAGAATGAAACAACATCAGTCAGAGTGCTCTGATGTGAAATAATGCATTGCAGAGATTTCTTTACAGTGGTGGTGATAGGAACCAAGGGTCACAGTGTGTACAATGGAAATATCTCCATTCTACTGACTAACAAAAACTACCAATCTCCCTTTTGCCTTTTGAGTTTTATGTGTAACTGATAATGGTAAGATAGTGCATGCACCTCTCCACTACAAATTATGTAAAAGAAGTGTTTAAGGCCAAAAGCCTATCTCAAAACTATTGGTTTGTATTGTCTCAGGCATCAGGCAGTGCATTGGTAACCTCTGCATTTAATAACTATCAGTGAGGGGGATTTTGGAGGCATTAAATGCTATGGACCTCTGGTTACCTCTGCAAACATTTCTCACTCTACATGTTTCTCTAGAGCACACAACTTCACATCAAACCACCTTGAATGCCTTTGTTTACATTGTAATGATTTACTTATGCAGAGGTTTTGAAAATAAAAAAAATGGCAGAATTTGATTTGAACCCAAACAACAAGCTTGCTTCTTTAGTTTTGCACTGGAGCTGCTGGGCTGATATAGAGGCTATTAGCCAATAATTAGCGTCATGTAAACTGAGCCTCATATCTAAGTCATCATACACTTGCTTTAAACAGCAGCAAGTTAATTAAGTTTTTAATTAATCTCAGATAGATCGGCTTCTGGGATTGTATGAAGACTTGTTATCTGTAAATATGTTCAATCGCTAAAAATGGTGCAGTTGGCAGTGCAAACTGGTTAAAACTGCTGCCCTCTAAGCAGGACATTAGGGTTCACTTCCAAACCCAGGCAAAGACACACTATGCTACACCAATAAGAGACCCTTTGTCAAGACTCTTAATGCTACATGCACCAATCTGTAACATAAAGAAATTATAAGTGGCAATACAACAGCAGCAATTTTTATACATGACAGGTGAGGTTTAAGGCTTCTACCCCTTGTTAGTTACATTAGCTGTATAACTCCAAAACCTAAAGAAGCAAACATCAGAGGTGCAAGCACATCCAACCTGATTGATGACATTAGGTGTACAGAGCCAATTCCATAAAATCATTTTTTTTGTAGAACTATTCCCTTAAAGCAGTGGTCCCAAAGGCTCATCCTGAAGGACCCCCTGCCCTGCACATTCATGTATTTAGGGCTTGGTAACGAACAGATTAGTTGGATCAGGTGTGTTGGGAGCAGGGCAAACACTAAAATGTGCTGGTTAGGGGGTCCTCCAGGACCAGGGCTGGGAACCACTGCTTTAAAAAAACCATAAAAATGCCTCATGTTTGCTGTACTATGAAATTAAAATAGATTAAGTGGTTTTGTCGTGGCTATGCACCTATCCACCATTTGGGGAGCGTTCTCCTCTCCTAACCCTGTAAAATTCTCATAGTCACGAAGGGGCCCTAAAACATGTATGAGGTTCACAGGACTATGTGCTAAATAATGAATAACGCTTGCTTGAATTAAAGTTGGTCTGGAGCAGAGCTCAGAAAGGGAATAAAAAATATCAGTTTCTTTGCTCTGAGCTGAACCAGTATTTTAACATGTCTGTTCTTGTGTTCCAACCCCAACGTCACGCTCCTAAGTAAGGACAAAAAAAATAAAAAAATTAAAAATTAAAAACTAGGTAAAGTTGTTGCTTTTGCACAAGCTGTATGTAGGCCTGATATGATGAAATAGTAAGTTTGGAAAGCTATTAGACCCAACAGTTCATGTTGATAAGGACCACACTTACACACACGGGCTACGGATTTTATTGTGGGTGAGTTAGTAAAGTTCTTCAACATACAGCTATGGAATAATTTATTAGAGGTTGCTTTGATAAAAGTAAGTGCAAATACAATGACACATGTTGTGCACAGGGTGGGTGAATTCCCTGCTTTAAAATAGTAAATGGTTTCTCTCATCATGAGACACGACAAGATTATGTGCAAATAACGGAAAAGAACAGAGGACATCCAGAGATTATAGAACATGAGTACAAAACATATCTAGAGCCACTTTCAGCACTATAATATAATTACCGTGCCATATTAATATTGTAAAATGATACACTAATAGAAATCTAGCAAAAAGTGACCTTCAGTTTGGGCCCAAAATCCCAAAACTCTTTCAAAATATGAGGAAAAAAACTTCAAATTTGTTCCAATTCTAGTAGCACTAAGTTAACGATGATTCAACTAGAATGTCACTGCTGCAACATTTAAGGTGGAATGGAAAATTTGTTGACATGAGAATGTCACTGCTGAAGTATTTAAGGTGGAATGGAAAATTCGTTTACATGAGAATGTCACTGCTGCAACATTTAAGGTGGAATGGAAAATTCGCTGACATGAGAATGTCACTGCTGCAACATTTAAGGTGGAATGGAAAGTTTGTTGACATGAGAAT
Source organism: Pygocentrus nattereri (assembly GCF_015220715.1). NCBI lineage: Eukaryota > Metazoa > Chordata > Actinopteri > Characiformes > Serrasalmidae > Pygocentrus > Pygocentrus nattereri. Next base: position 12,304,334 of record NC_051214.1, on the reverse strand, counting down.
GTCACTGCTGAAACATTTAAGGTGGAATGGAAAATTAGTTGACATGAGAATGTAACTGCTGCAACATTTAAGGTGGAATGGAAAATTTGTTGACATGAGAATGTCACTGCTGCAGTATTTAAGGTGGAATGGAAAATTTGTTGACATGAGAATGTCACTGCTGCAACATTTAAAGTGGAATGGAAAATTCGTTGACATGAGAATGTCACTGCTGAAACATTTAAGGTGGAATGGAAAATTCGTTGACATGAGAATGTCACTGCTGCAACATTTAAGGTGGAATGGAAAATTTGTTGACATGAGAATGTCACTGCTGAAACATTTAAGGTGGAATGGAAAATTCGTTGACATGAGATTGTCACTGCTGCAACATTTAAGGTGGAATGGAAAATTAGTTGACATGAGAATGTCACTGCTACAGTATTTAAGGTGGAATGGAAAATTTGTTGACATGAGAATGTCACTGCTGAAGTATTTAAGGTGGAATGGAAAATTTGTTGACATGAGAATGTCACTGCTACAGTATTTAAGGTGGAATGGAAAATTTGTTGACATGAGAATGTCACTGCTGCAACATTTAATGTATATTAAATATAATTAATATTCTAAAATGGCAGTTCAAGTTTAAGCACACACATTCACATGAGTAACGTGAAAAATTACAGACATGAATTTAGTTCCTGGAAATCCTTAGACTTTCTTTTAAGCATCAGAAGGCCTTGAAGTTTTCCCCCTTGCCAAAATCGCACAAGACATGAAGTTGATCCAAAAACACCTGGGAGTTCAGAGGTAAGACATAAGTAATAAGCCAATAGGGTACACCAGGGGTGTCCAAAGTCTGGCCACGGGCAGATTTTAATTAGCTCCTGGCTTCTGTTTTAGAGTGTAATATAAGTTCCCACAAGCCGATATGCTGCAGTCAGAACTGGCCATTTTGGAGAGATGGAAATCTGAACACTTTCAAACACAGCTTTGAACAACTGTACACACATAAAATCATCATACTTTTCATTAAAACAAAAAATGTTTACTTAATTGCAGAAAATGTGTTGTGGTGGTGACATCTTAATTTTACACACTAATTTTCAGACTCTGTAACATAGTTACTTTGAAACAATGGGATCTAACTGCTCACCATGTGGCCTTGAGGGACAGGGATGCAGTCTCACTTCCTGCTTTAAAATGCAGGGGTGTGGCTGAAAATACGCTCTACATATGAAATAAGACCCTTTTGTTTAGATAGTGAGGTTTTTTATTTAAAAATGAAACTTATGCTAAATCTAAATCATTGAACTTCACTTTAAAAGATTAAGATGCAAAAATGTTCATTCAAATGTAGGGGTTCCCAATAGAAAGTACCATATAAATGATGATTTTGTATATATTTACGTAATTTCTATTATATTTAATATCTTGGGTTTAAATAAAACAATCATTGTAAATATATAAGGTCAGAATATGTCAGTGTTTTTAAATAGTCTTTACTGTGAGACTGTACAGTTTAAACTAATTTGGGGGATTGGTCCATATATATCATACATGGTCAGAATCTGCAGTAGCCTTACAGTGTTTATGTTAGTGCTGCATTTGAATAGATTTCCTTGCCAACTGGTCACTTAGGAGGCGTTGCTACAACACAAGCAGGAGTTGTAAGCTACCTCTGTGCCCATTTCTGAGTACTCAAATGACTTCATGTATGTTTTGTCATTCTGTAAGAAACTGCTTGGTTGCTGGTTTTCACTGCCTGACTGGTAAACCTGAACACAAAACACTGTCATGGTGAAAGTAACAATAACAGGGACCCAGGCTTAACATGTTAGCATGAGAATGTCACAATTTGTGTAGAGAATTGATGAACTAAAGAGTTAATTAACATAAACCAACTAAACTGCTAAGAATGCTGGGATGTTTTGGGGAAAAAAAGAGTCCTCTATCTGTAGGATGTCAAAACTAACTGATCTTAACAAGTTTTACTAAAGTAACTAAAGCATTATACAAGAAATAATGTGTTACTTTTGCATTAGTAAGTTTAACCAATAATTAAAATAAATAAAAAAGCAGAAAGTCCTCCTTCCTCACTTCACAATGTGTGTGTGTGTGTGTGTGTGTGTGTGTGTGTGTGTGTGTGTGTGTGTGTGTGTGTGTGTGTGTGTGTGTTAGTGCGCATATGTCTCTCTGGAGGGTAATGACCTCTGCACTGCAGAAGCAAGAGGAAGGAAGAAAGGATGAAATAGCAAAAAAGGTGAGAGAGAAAATGTGTAAATACAGGGAGGGAACCAAAGAGAGAAGTAGGAAAAATGTAACAACAAAACAAAAAAGAAAGAAAAATAGGGCAAAAGCGGATAAGACAACAAACACAAATGCAGTACTTGAGTGAACATTGAGATATCCTTGGTAAAATATTACTTAACTAAAATTAGCAGTGCTTTATTTTACATTTTTACCTGAGTTAAAAACACAAAGGTACTTGCTTTAAATGTACCAAAGGAAAATTATTGCGAGATATTTGCCCAAATATCCAACATTCCTCCTTGTGTCTTCAGTGTAGGTAAAAATCTTTCATTCTGAAAGCTTGTTAGATTTGCCTGGACCTAGTTGCAGTTGCTAGTATGTACTTGTGTGAGCTCATCTTCCCTCTGGAACAAGACCGATCTTAATCTGGGAAGACAATGTACTGTTCTCATGTTGTTATTAGCTATAATGTGAAATTGCATCTCAGGTATTACTCAGCCAAGAACAGACTGCTAACTTCAGTCACCTCTCTCTCTCTCTCTCTCTCTTTCTTTCTTGGTTCACTCTCTCTCCTTGAGCCTTCTTCCACAAAAATGTAGAAGAAAATTACAGCAAAAACAGGTAACTCTAAAAAACTAAACAATGGTGGACAAAAGAATACAAACTCAATATTTGAGTAAAAGTAGAGACACCTACGGAAAGATTTTTTAAGTAAGTGTGCCCTATTTATGTTTTTACAGGAATTAAAAAATACAAAAGTATGGCAGCACATTCCAGACTATATTCAAATTCAAATGCACATTTGAAAATTCTAATGCAAATGTAAAAAAATCCAGTGCAAATGTAAAAATTCAAATGCAGAATTGAAAAAGCTAATTCAGTTGAGCATTTACAACATTTCTAAGGTGAGTGAATTATTTAAGACATAATTCAAATGCAAAAATTGTTTGCATTTCTGTGTGTAATGACTGTTAAAGTCAATCTCAAAAGGCAAAGCTTTTTTGACATTTTGTTTTCCTTGCCTTGTTCAATGTAAGAGCAGCTTTATTCACCAGCTTCTTGTTTGAATTGACCAATTCCACATTAAACGGTGCAGCAGTTATTGCAGCTGGAGCGCGATGATGAGGAAATGCAACTGCAAATGATTGAACACGTCAGACCATTAAAACAATAAAAAAAATCAAATGTCAAAAGAACTTCGCTTTACAAAATAGACTTTAACTGCCATTTTGCACAGAAGTACAAATAATGTACACTCACTTCGGAAATGCAATTGTAAATACCCAAGTGAATTAGCATGTTCAGATTTGGATTTGAATTTAAATAAGATCTAGAACATGTTGCCATATAAAAGTACACAGACACACACACACACACACACACACACACTTATCTAAGCCACATTTCCTTCTGTCTTTTACAGGGGGCGCTGGAGCCTATTCTAGCAGCCATTGGGTGGAAGGCAGGAAACACCCTGGACAGGTCACCAGTCCATCACAGGGCCCATACAAAAGTACTTGTTTTTAATTGTACTTATGTATCGTATCAAAAGAAAAAGTATTGTGAGATATTCTTACAATCCAGCACTTATGCCTTCAGCATTCATCATTTTCAATTTCACTTTCTTTAATTCTAAAAACTTGTAAGAGTTTCCCAGGCACAGTCGCCAAGCTATGATTGGATATCCATTATTTAGTAAAAGGTGCACTACACATTGAATTTGTTTGATTGAAATGCATACATCGGTTCCACATGAATAAACTACATCACACTGCCAATCTTTCCAAATTGAGAACAACAGCAATTGTGTTGATGTAACACATTTCATAGTTGTGGAACCAATGCGCACATCTGAATCGAGCAAATTTAAAGGAACATTTATTTCAGCGCATGATTGGTCTGATTTATTGATGAGAAAACGTATTTATATGGAGAATCTGTTTTTTACTTAGTAAGTAATGGAGTTAAAAGCAGGAGATTACTGTAAAATGTAGTAAAGTGACAGCAGAAGTCTCAACAAATAAACGTAAATGCTTTAAGAAAGTCCAAATCTAAAAATTTCATAGATTTTTAAACATTTGTATTGTTTAATGGTTGCGATGTAAACAATATCAGAGTGGTTTGTTGTGAAATGCTCTGTTCTAGAGAATCTTACAGTCAGGATTGTTCACAGTGGTGGTGGAAGGAAGCAGACGTGTGAAGAGTGTAATTCCTCTAAAAAGCTGCCTCACACAAAGTTATTACGTGAAATGGTTATGAATATGCTGCCTGATGTGCAAAACATTGGTTTACTACAGATTTACTACAGATACTAATGATTTTATCTATGGTGGATGGGTGCACCTATCACCACCACTGTAAAGAAACCAGAGCCAGAATGTTTCTCTGCAGTGAACCATTTCACATCAAACCACTCTGAATAACTTTCTTTGCGACCACTCAATTATGCAGAATTGTAAAAAAAAAAAAAAACTGGCACAGGGTACTTTATTAGTGTCTGCCACTGAAAGAAACCGTGTGTGGGTGGATGCACAAGCATGGCTATTTAAACTGCAAGGGATCACACTTCAATTCCTTACTGTTACATAACCCAGAATAGTTTTGAAGTAGCTACACAATAATAAGAAGAATCTGAATTAGCCTGCAGTTTAAGGGGTTAACGACAGAGGAAGAGGCACTAGATCACGATGATACTGCTAGAGATGAGAACTGGCAACGCACTACCTCTGTTATTCCATGGATGAAGTTGTGCTGACCCACCGGAATGCGCTCAGAAAAGGAAACCGGGCTGCAGAGGCTCAGTGCCAAGAGTAAAGCAGTACAGTTCAGCAGTGTGTGGGCTCCTATCTGACCCACTTTCCTTAGATAACACGGAGAAAGACAAGAGGAGTCAAAGAAAGAGAGTGAACAAAGAGAGAGAGAAGTGGGCGAAGTGAGAGAGGCAGGACTGTGTGTAAACTCCACAGGAGAGGAGATCACTTAGGTAAACAGTCTGTTCTTGGCGGAGTAATAACTGAGAAGTAATTTTATATTATTCCCCATGACAACATGTGAACAGTGCATTGTCTTCTCAGTTACAGAGAGGGGATTAGGCTGTGGGAGGAGGTAGGAGGAAGGAAGCAGTGAAGTTTTAGAAAAATCTTACTGAATTTTGCCAACAACCAACATAAAACACAGCAGCATGTTTACTGATGTTTAGTTTAATCGAATGTGTTTTCCCAAAATATTACATTAGTTTGCAGTAGTGTCCTCGTAGCGTATTATACAGGAATGCCTTTTGAATTCTACTAATTTAACAAAGCTGAATGAGTCTTTAGGAGCTTTACCCTCTTGGGTCCAGATGTGATCTCATAACACAATAAAAGACTTACATAGGCTTGAAATTTCAACACCAATCCAACATGTAATTAAGGCACAGCCAAAAATGGGGGTGATGGTGTGCTTGTCAACATTGTTGGATGAACAACACATTTGTCGTTAGCCCAAGAATGTAATGTAAGTTAGTACAGCTCTAAAGTGTGTTTTGTGTTGGGGAGCACATTGTAGTGAAAATTAACATTGCAAGTTACGTTAGCTAACAATAGCCTTTTGCTCGCTAGCTTGTTTTGCTTGTGTCATTGCTGTATTCTATTCATTAAAAGAGCAGAGAATAGAAGAATTTGTGGATGGGCTTTAGAGGGGGTGTACCCTTGTTAGCAGCAAATTTTGCCCAAATTCAGCAATTAACCAAAATTGTAATGTTTTCTCCAGAGGTGTATTCTTGTTATGAGATTATGTTTGTTACGAGATTATGTTTGATAAGAGAGTATGTTTTATGTCAGACTGTAATGTGGAGCGAGGAGGCGGATGCATGCACGGAGGCAAGCGAGATTTATTGAGGGCAAATCCAAAATCAGGGTCATAACGGTCCAAAGTCAGATGGCCAATACGGATAGATCTGGGGGCAGACATGACAGACAAACCAGAATCCAACAAAACAAGCAGAGCAGAACATACAGAACATCCAGCACAGCAGATAACAGTTCAAACAAACAAAGACCAGCACTAGACTAATGAAAACACAGGGTTTAAATACAAGAGGGCTAACGAGGGTTCACAAGACACAGGTGGAAACACAGGTGAGAATAATCAGGGGAGGAGTCACCAAAACAAGGGGCCAGACTAGGAAACCAAAACAAATGCACATGGAAAATCAAAACACAACATGAACACATGGACAGGACCAGAAGGGGCCAATCGTGACACAGACAACACAAGCAACTCAAGGTGAAAGTCAGGTGAATAAAATTAGAGCTGCAAAAAACTGCATCATCACCACGAGCAAATCCAATGAAAAATCAAGTTGTACACTACTGCTGCAGACATTTAAGTAATCAAACAGTTTTCCTGCCTCAAATGTGGTCAGTTAGCCAATGCATATTTGGTTTTCAGTTTGCTTCTTTAGTTTTGTACTGGAGCTACAATGCTATTGTAGCTAATAAGAAATGGAAGTCTACACTGTAAAAATGGTTTGTCCATTCAACATGAAAAAAATTACTTCACATTGTTTTATCCACCTCAAAAATGACATTGAACAAAGTACCTTTGTTCCTGCACATTACCTGCAGTAATGTTTTAGTTTGAACTGATGACCCATTTTGGAATAGCACACTGCATTCACTTTAGACAGCTAGGTGGTTGGGGTAAGCAAAATCACAATCACATGTTTTACATGTGAGCACTTTTTTGATGTGATGGCAAAGCTTCAGTTGAGTAATCCGTGACTGGCTCGATCAAATATATTAGAGTTAATTAAGGGACATGGAAGCTTATTGGAAACAGGTTGAAGCTAAACTCTGCAGGAAGGTAGCTCTCCAGGACCAGGTTTGGATACCACTGCCTTAACGGCAGCCTGTGCACTGCAATTCAAGTCAACAGCATAGTAGTTTAGTAGAAAGTTCTCCTTACTTTAATTTTTATTTTTGCATCTGATCTCAGTCAAGTGAACAATATAATATTCTGTGCTTCTTTCTCAAGCCACCGACTATAGGGCTGTGACTTCACTGGGATTTGAACTCATGATCTGATGTTTGAATAGTTAGACAGTTGTATTATTTCTGTTCTATTTTATTTATTAAATTGTACCAAAAAAAAAAAAAACAATATAGATAATTTTACTCTGTCCTTTATGTAAGCACAGACAGTGCTCTCTTCCTGAGCATGAGCTCTCTTCCTGAGGAGCTCTTTTGAGTTCAGGTCACACAGTTTTAATTCAACTTTTCATTCTTTGTGGACAAAGAAATGTATAAGTTTAGGCCCTATGGGTAGCTGGATTCACTACACTGCTGGATGTCTTTTAATTTGCATGCTTACTGAGGATATGTGAAGTGATTTTAATCCAGTACACATCTGCAATGTATCTAGTCCAGACAAGTATTCTATAATACTTTTATAATAATTTATAATACTGTTGCACAATGCTGGCCTATACATCCACACAATGTTTTTTTGATCCAGGCTATTTGGGGTCATTTGGTGAAATTAAACAGATCCTTTATCTCGTATGAATCAGCTAGTCATGTCAAACACAAATTACATTCCTGGATCTTCTCTGGTAAAACTAATCCAGCTCAAATAAGGCTTTGGAGTGACGCTACTGTCTAACTTCCAGCAATGCCACAGCCCTCCATGGTCAGTCTGAGAATAAGCATGTAACCTCCCCACATAAATGAAACCTGCTAAAACAGTACTTATGTCACCCAAAATGTTTTGTTGAAATAGACTTATATTATATTAGCTCCAGTACAAAAGTAAAGACGCAAGCTTCAGGCACCAAACATGTCTATACAGTTTGATGTTTATTAACTGGCTGCTGATGGACTGGTCAGGAGGGCAATCAGTTCAAACTCAACTGCCTTTATTCGTCATGACTGTTGGTTTATGACATGCTGAGTAGACTGACAGGGACTCACTGACACACGAACAAAGATACATACACACCACACAGGTCACATGCTTAACAGACACCAGAGCTGTTTACTGTCAACACATAAAACTGTTTATGAAAGTTACTTGGAGTCCGTGATGACAGGTGGCTTCTGTCACATGCAGTGTCTGCTTCTGTTAACTGCCAGCCATTCACATTGTTCTTTAATATCAATGAATGCACATGCAGTGCTTTTTCATGTGAGTGTTGAGTCTCATGGGCCTCCATGTGTGAGTGTGTGCATGGGCAAGAGATTAAGAGTGAAAAGAGGAAAAGAGATTTTGGGTTGCAAATTGCAGGGCAGAGTAAAGTCCGCAGCGCTGAGAGAGAATCAGGGTCACTTGCTCACAGTCACACACACAGGGGAAGAGAGATGTAAGATTCTGACCTTGTTCTGAAACTCTCCACTCACATACTTTCCTTTTCTTTCATCCAAATGTAGAAGTATGCGTTTTTTTAATTATACACTGTTGAGTGTCAGGAAAAAAAGAAGAAAACATATTTAACAGAAAATTATACAGAATCCTTGACAGCTACTTTTTTTTCCAGAATTTAATGCAGGGGTGCCTGGTCTACCCTGCAGAGTTTAGCTCCACCCCTAATCCAGCACACCTGACCAAGCTAATAAAGGCCTTCAAGAGCATCTGACTATTAGAGCCAGGTGTGTTGGATCTGAAATCTCCAGCAGATCTCCAGGGCCAAGATTGGGCACCCGTGCTTTAATATGCCCACCCTTTGCCTTTATTACGGTTTCTGTTCTTTTCGGATGACTTGCTTTCATTTTTTCAAAGAAATCCCCAGGGATATTTGTTTCACACCACTTAAGTTCAGTCTTAGAAGTTGGCTGCTTTTTCTGCTTCTCATGAAACATATTCAGTGATATGGATGTGGACTTTGGAGTGGACAATCCGCTGTTCTGAGAACACCAACAGCTTCTTTGGAGTTTTGCACACTTCCATTTTTACAGTTTTTTTCATTTGGCTTTCTCCTTCCTTATGCAAGTGGATTATTTTGTATCTAATCCTCTCAGAAATATCTCCTAAAAATGAGTAACTTACAGGGATGAGTTACTAGCTAGGCCTGTGTGACCAGTGCCCAAGGGGCTCCTGACTGCCAAAGGTCTCGAGAGGCCTCAGACCACATGGCCTGAGATGGCAAAAAACACAAACACTAGAAAAACAAATGGCCTTTGAATATGTTCTGTACAAGTCTCTTGATTATCATAATTTCATCATAACTAAAATAAATGACATTTAAATGCCCTATAATGTGAACACATACCACTGCTTGCCCTTATCTGGCTTACAGTGAGAGAAATATTTGAAAGCTTCTTTATGATTTACCAAATATAGATACAAACACCACAGTAACCCCTTAATCTGCTTTACTATTGACCAGTTATCAATATTAAGACCGAGCTACTGTGAGTAACTCCTGCATAACCATGGAATCAATATGTAAGTTATGTCAGTATGAGACTGAGGAACTGAAACATGGGCCCACACAGAGACTATTAGTTTAACGCAGTGGTGTTAAAGTCTTAAAGAAGGTCTGTCCACTCAGCGGTCATCTTGGCAGTGCTCCCAGGCAGTTATTGCCAATCATACAAGACTAGGTTTCTATCTCTTTGGATGGTATGAGACCAATAAACCCCAAATTAAAAGCTGCATTAATGTTTTAAAAGCATATCTGAAATCACTGGTAAAACCCAACAAAAGTACATAAACAGTATGTGATGTTTGACTCTAAAAACAAGAAAGTGTTTCTTCAGCTTGCTCTGGCTATTGCATATGCAATGAGAGAGCATTTCCACTCCGCTGATTGGTCACTTTTATGTTGAGTGTTACAAGCTATCGCATGCATTTTTTTATCAAGTGAACTGTCTCCTCCTCCTTTATAATGCCCCTGATTAGTGTTCTCCACGCATGTTGAGCTGTCCAATGGTGGAAGATTGAAAAGATTTGGTGGCGCTTCACAGACTCAGAGGGAGTATGTGCTACCCTTCATTGTTCCATCTGTGTAGCATCAATTAATAGAGGAAGCCCTAGCCAGTGGCTAGAACTTAAAATAGCTAAACTGGGGAAGAAAATAAAAAATGTAAAAAAAAGTTTAACACTGTACATCAGAAGCTGACACAAGATATCACACAACACTGGGCCATCAAGAAAATGTGTGTTGCAAAAATGTGTTAAGATCTTGAAAGCTAGACTTGTTTGACCAGAATCAGCTGATGAATGTTATTATTCATTATTAAATAATCTTTTATACATTTTGTTTATTCAAATATTAACACTTTTCTCAGCAAATAAACACAAACTACACAAATAAATACATTTTAAAAATGTGTCTTGGGTGCCTAAGACTTTCAGACAGTATATCCTATGCAATTGCCTTGTACAGTGATTTTTCTACATGTACTCTCAAACTCCACTATACTGAATCCATTCTTTTCACAAAATTCTTTTCACAAAATTAAGTTAGTGTAAAAACCATCATGTGACAATAATAACTTAATTCACATGTTCTGAAGAACTGTTTTTAAGTTTTTAAACTAGATTTCTTTACAGGGTTACCATGTGGCTTTCATCCACTCTTCCCCCTTCCCTGTTTTCAAATAAAGCATGAATCTAACTCACTGCAATAATAATAGTTGTACATTTCCATTTAATCTCATTTGACCCCATTTTATTTATGAATGCGCTCATAAACCTCTAACAAGGAGGAAATGACAGCTTTCACACAGTCATTTCTGCTGACATGAGATCTAGTGTGAGAACGGCAACGTTCCAGTCTGCTGCCCAAAATAAATAACAGATGGGCCATTAAAGAATGGCTGCCGTTGAATATTGATGGTCTTATTGCAACAGCATCTATCGATGAACAACCGACTTGCGCAGAGTGGTTGTTTTAGGAACTGGGCCGATTATTAAATGCTGCTTGTTTTTCTGCCAGCTCAAGAGTCATCTGTGATTTTTTATCTCCATGCAATTATAACTCATTAGTTGTGAGCTGCAAAGTGAGTCGTTTCCTAGGCTCAGTGTTATAGAAGAACTATTAGGCCTTACTGAGTACAGTGACATGCTCAGGGGATGTTGTTAAAAAACATGTTATGCACCTATCTGCCTCCACCAGGGATGCTGTAGATGTGTATGGGAACTGTGCAGATAATGGAAAGCTGCCTCTGTTCCATGTGGGGTAGCACCTGATGCCTGCTGTAACAAGAACTCCTGCTTTTTTATATCAACTGTCCAGCCAACATCTGCAAATACAAACGACCATGTCTATTAACCAAGAGACATTGTAAAGATTGCACTTAACTAACTTAATTAGTAGTCTAGAGTTATCATTAGCATTTACTATACCTTTCTCATATTTATATTACATACTAATATATTATACATTATATCACATCATTATATAATTACTGAACTGCATTTATGGTTAATTTACAATTTGTATTGCCAGGTTTGAGTTCCACTGTAAGAAAGTGGCAAATATATGTTAAGGGCAGTTAAGCAAAACAAGACAGTATGTGCAACAATAACTTTATTCAAGGTAATTTGCTTGTTTCATGTCTACAAACCATCTAATTGTAGTAATAAAAGCATTTATGTCATTTATTTTGTGCCATCTGGACCTTGTTACACTAAATGTAAAACATTGCTGCTAACTGGAGAGAGAACCTGGTTAGCATTACTTTAGCTCACATGATAACAACTCTGTTCACCACAGAACATGTTCAATTCTGGATACCCAACTGAGAAAAAACAAACAGCAGAGACCTGCATGAATTCCATGCTGGCCTGAGCTGGATTAGGCTGATTTATGCTGGCCTGAGCTGGTTTAGGCTGATTTATGCTGGTCTGGTGCTGGTTTAGGCTGATTTATGCTGGTCTGGTGCTGGTTTAGGCTGATATATGCTGGCCTGAGCTGGTTTAGGCTGATGTATGCTGGCCTGAGCTGGATTAGGCTGATTTATGCTGGCCTGAGCTGGTTTAGGCTGATTTATGATGGTCTAGTGCTGGATTAGGCTGTTTTATGCTGGCCTGAGCTGGATTAGGCAGATTTATGCTGGCCTGAGCTGGTTTAGGCTGATTTATGCTGGTCTGGTGCTGGTTTAGGCTGATTTATGCTGGTCTGGTGCTGGTTTAGGCTGATTTATGCTGCCCTGAGCTGGTTTAGGCTGATGTATGCTGGCCTGAGCTGGTTTAGGCTGATGTATGCTGGCCTGAGCTGGTTTAGGCTGATTTATGCTGGTTTGGTGCTGGTTTAGCTGGTCACCAGCATAGTAATGCTGGTTGACCAACATATCAGCATCTAAAACACAACATATGCAGGTTTTGCTGTTGACCAGCATATTCACTTCTTTGCTGCTAGCTGCAAGCTGAAAATGAACCACTTCTGTGATGTTTGGGACTGTAGCATTTTGGCTAAGCTAGCCTTAGTGGCTAAATATGCCACTTATCACAGTGCAGGCTTAGTTTCAGCTAACACATGCTAAAAGGACACTCATACAGAGGATATCATGCAATTAGTGAGCTTATCTAAACTGTAAATGAGTGGAATGTGTTTATTTGGCTGTTCAGATGTGGAACAGAATTTTGAAATACCACCTTCATTTTCAAATGCCATTATTCTTAAATACTGGGATATACCTTATTTCTGTTATATCACCCAACCCTAAACATAATGAAAGAAAAGTTGGGTTAACTTAGGACCCAGGAGAGTTAACATGGGCCACATGAGCTAAAGGATGACTAGGATTATTCAGCAATGCCTTTTCTCTTATGAGCCGATTATTAATGACTTAGTCATGCGGCTAGCGAAAGAAATCAGCACAGGGAGGACTTTCATAAATAATGCGGCATGAATCGCATCCATTCAGAGGGTGAGTCAGAGAGAAGGACGCTACTGCAGCATCGCTCTGACTCTGGGCTGCTATACTGAGAAAGTGTGTCATTCTTTAACTGGGCCTCAAACCACAGAGAGACGCAAACCTACTGCCTCACTTATGACAAGGTCATGCTGTACAGTATGCAGTATATGTGTCAGTCTGCACATTACTACAGCCATCTCTTTTCAGTGCATGTTGTCACTTCATGATTACGACACCTTGTTCAGATTTTTTGCAGTGTCTGGAACTTTTCAAAGATACAAGGAAAATCAGGTCTGGGCAGGTTTGGCGATGGCAGTGTGCTCTGTGCATTTATGCTCAGTCATACTGATGCATGCACTGCACCTCAGCATACTGTCGGTGTGGGAAAGAGTCGGTGGGGAAAGAGAAAGCACTAGAAAGCATATAAGTAAGTTTTGTTTTAACATTTGGGGGACACCTAGCTGGGGCCTCACAGTCAGGATATGAGAAGATCTTATTGGTTTCTATGTAAGTATTACATACAGGTTATGGCATCGCTATGTTTATCTGTTAGCAGCTCAGCATAGACTTATAACATTTCACACACAGAGCCAACAGTGTCCTAGTTCATCTGATAACAGAGTTACAGGGTAATTTTTTACATTTTTTATTTTATTTTCCACTGTCAAAATACTGTCATTTTTTAGGCTGCAAATTATACATACATATACTGTATTTTAACACTGCTGTTGTAAACACTTAATGTAAACTCACAAAAAACAAATACTCAGCTTTATTTTACAGTAATTTGTGTTTATTTTAATGGTTCTGTTATAATGAAAATACTGTATGTCAAAATAACTAGTGAAAACTAGTGAAACTGTTGAATTACAGTAAAAGGCAGTAACTGAAAGACTGTATTTTTTTTTTTTTTACAGATTTTTGCCTTCACTATAACAGGTTATGCCTGCTCAATGTTTTTCTTATTATTATATTTTTTACAGATTTTCTTTTATAATTATTTTTTCATAGTCATCAAACAAAACATTGTAGAGACACGGTCAATTAAATCAGAAAACAAGAGAGAGATGCTACTAGAGTAAACAGGATTGCACTAAAACAATCAAGAAATGAAGGAAGCTGGCAGTACATAGAGTGTAATAGATGTTAAAGTAACAAGCATTAGTTGTATTATGATAGAGAGTTCTAGGGCTTAATTAGCAATGTGTTAATTTAATTCAATAAGATCATAATTTGGCTAGTCAGATATTACATGGATGAAGGCAGGCTACATAGGCTATAGCTAATGTAAAAGAAGTGGAGGATAAAGTCACGCTTGGCTCCTCCCACTCCCCCATGTGCTTTTTGTTTACCTTTTGATAGTCCACGTGCTTCTTGTTTTGGTATCCCTAGTCCTGCCCCCTTATTTTGTGACTTCGCCCCTGATTGTTTTCACCTGTCCCTTTGTTTTTGCTGGTCTTTGTTTGATGTATGTTTGTTGGGTGTTTTGTTTTTCCGGCCTCTGTCTTGTACTTCAATCTGTGTTTATTTTGTCATGTCTGCCCCACGATCTCTCCGTGTTGGTAATATGAACCTGGACTGTCATGACCATGACCCTGGATTTGCCCTTTATAAAAGTCGCATATATCAGCACGTGCGTCCACCTCCTCTCTCCATGTTACAGATAAGGGAATTATCTTGGGTTATTTGATTTTTTTTCACCGATAAAAAAGTTGAATACTATTGAACAAATATATATTACCATTTAATGTGCCAGAGGGTGAGTGTTTTACTTTTACGTTTAGTGTTTGGTTTGGTGATGCAGCAGGGTGTTGGTTCAAGCCCCACAACCCCAAATGCCAACAGCATGTCTGTTAACTGAACCAGCTTGGACTTGTTGTATATAACTGCTACTTACAAAGCTGGACTTAGTGCCATGCTGACCTTTTTGCCCAGTGTTGATTAAGATGTTCTCACCAAACTGCTCCCTGCGCCTGAAGCACCAGTGACCTCATATGCCAAGCTTTTTTTATGAGATGAGGTCTCTCACAGATGAAAATTTCATAATGAGGTTCTGGTCATAGAACTGTGGTTTTGTAACTTAGACACACAAGCTGGTATGCGTCACAGTACACCATGATCTTCCTCATATTTCCTAAGTAGCAGTGCAGAATTGTGCTTATTAGCGCTAGGCCTTCAATTTGGGTTATAAATGGTTGGGTGTTATAGGTTAAACACAGACGTTTGAAGCTTGTAAAACCCACTGCATGTTTTATTTAATGCTTGTAACTCACATTTCAGTAAAGATCCCGGTCACAGAGCTACCACTGTTTTCCATTTCAGACAACCTGCTCATATTTGCAGTATCTAGGATGTCCACAAGACCTACAAAGAGATTTCTGTTCACAAAAATCTGTCCCAGCAACTCTAAACCAAAGTGTGATTGATTGATTGCATTGCCACTTCCGAATTATGTGTAAGGCCTTCAGCACAGCTCCTGAAAGCCTAACCAATGGGAGAGCTCATATGACTGTATCTACCTAGATACCACAGAGTAAAAAATCTTGTTTGGACCATTTTATTTTGGCTGTTTCAAGATTGTAACCCTTTCCAACCAAACCAAAACAATGTTTAAATAAAACAAGCATGATGATTATATAATAATGAACAAAAAATTGAACATTTATTTCAATTAATTACAAATTAACATTTATTATTAGGCCTTCTCTTAAGGCCGGGACAGCCCTGAGGGTTGGCTGCTGCTACAGTCGTAGGCACCCCTGGTCAAATGCTGGTGTTAGTGAAAATAAGTCATCACAAAGAACAAACTTTTGCATAGTTTAGTGCACAATTTCTGTTTATTTGTTGAATTGTGGAGGAAAAAAATTAAATATAAGATGTGACTTGTGCAAAGGTTATGGCATATTTTATATTTTTAAAAGGTTTTATTTTTCCAATATATTACATTCATCAAATACATATAAGTTGTGCACTAAAAAACATGTCATCTGACCTATAGTCTCCAAACCTTTGCCTGCAACTGCATGTACTTACCAGGCAGTTTCTACAGCAAAGATTACAAAGAGAGACTGAAAATCAAGATGAAAACTAACAGTATTTTACATGAATTGTAACAGACAATAGTGATAAAATCGATTTCAATTCCAGAATGTTATTTGAATAATATATGTATCTCATCAGAAGAACATTTTTTTATTTCTAACTGGTTACCAACAGTTGAAAGCTGAGACGCTACAGCAAGAACAAAGCAATGTCATTTCTGTTCAGAATAATTAAAACACTACATTTCTAAGTTATGAATCTATTGTAAATAACTGGAAATATCTAATAACATTAATAATGTTATTCACCCAATAATTCACTGGGAAAAATATTGTTTGTTTTCCATTTCAATGGGGCTGCATTTCATTCTCCTCTACAAGAGAAACATGTTTACGTCAAACCTGTTCATCTGTCTAAGCACTGCTCTGTGTTCATGCAGAGTCTTCTGAATTACTCTCTAGCTGCTCCATTTTGATGTGAGTGGCTAAATGGAGCAGATGCAGTGCATGAGTCCCATTCTGTACCCCCCTCCGCCCCCTCAGCCCCGTCTGTGAATCAGACAGGCAGAGTGTCGGGCTGAATCCCAGGGGACAGTGCACACACAGCGCAGGCCCAAAGCTGACACCACCAGTCGCATCCAATTCTTTCACACTGCTCAGCGAGCAGAGGCTCGGCTTCTCTCTTAAGCTTCCTGCCTGAACAGGACGAGGTACTAACACAGGCTGAAAACTAATAGGTGTGATGATGCACACTGCAGTGTTCTGAAATTGTTGCTCCTTCAAAGAAAGGGAAAGTCCAAATGCAGGAATATGCTGTGATTTAAAGGAGACTTCCACTGACTTTACTAAAACTTCTGTAAATTTCAGTTGCTGAAATGAAAACAAAGTCATTCAGAGTGCTTTGATCCCAAATGGTGTATTACAGTGGTGGCGAAGGGAGCCAGCTGGTTATGATTTCTATCATGCAAATATGGCCTTTTTATTTACAAGCCACAGTGATCAGTGAACCTTTGTGTGTTAATGTGTGATTGTGATAATGGTACAGTAGTGGTAGATCTGAAAGAATGCATAATTTTAAAGTAGTATTTTGTCATACAACACCATGCACATATAGCTTCTCCATAAATGGCCCTTTAAAAACATTTCAGGTCAAAATCTTATCTCTGAACTATTTTAAAGCAATGTCTCATGCATCAGGGAGCATACTGGTATCCATTTCATGTAAAATCTTACAAGAGATTTCTAGATGTGGTAGGTTGTATTTGGTTGTGTGACCCAATTTTTATCCACTAAATTGGTCCCACTCATTGTAAACCAACATGTGATTGTTTAATTCCACTGTCAGTTCCTAATCACACAGTTAGTTTCTGTGTTCTATCCAGCTCCTGAAGGCCTAACCAATGGCAGAGCTTGCTTGATTGTATCCACCTATATGGCACCAAGAAAATAAATTCTGACTGGACAGTGTACCATTCAATGACTTTAACTCTTTTGTTTCCAACCAAAACTTAGTGCATTACTACAACATGTGCAGAGTTTAAATACAACATGGAAAAGGTTCTATTAAGTAACAATGATTTGAAAATTACAGACATTTTTGAAGGCCTATAAGAGAGTTCACCTCTGGTTAACATGGACAAAAGTACAGGCAAAATTCAAGTTGGCTACTACTGGTGTTTTGAGCTATGTGACATAATTTGGTTCAATTTTAGAGAACAGAATGTCATATATTGTGGGAAGACCTAACCAGTGGGAGAGTTTGCTTAGTTGTATCTACCTAGATGCTAAAGTGATAATAAATCCTGATTTTTTGCTTAAGATTTCCAGCCTTTTGTTTCCATAAGCAAGTCCATATAGACTTAGATCTCATTTTTATATTGATGATGATGACTTTAAAGCATATCCAAAGTGCACAGCAAGCTTTGGTGTCTACTGCTATGCAACTATTTTGGAGAGGGATCATCAACGATTCGTTGCTTAGGAACAGATCTTCACTGAATACTCAGAAAGTACAAACCAGTGTTATTATTACATGTACAAACAAAGGCCTGGACGTTGGACTGGACGTTCCTGGCTCGCCCCCATGACAGAACCACAATGGCTCTGAATTCAAACAGGATCTCTAGTTTAATCCCATCCTTCGGTCACAAACGTAACTTTGTTTTGGGGTGACCTGATCCGTGAGTTGACGAGCCGCTGGCTGTCAGCGAGATTTTTCTGTACACAAAGGCCCTGTGTGTTTCTAATGCCCTGTTACTGCTATTCTGCTGTCATGACATTACAAACACAGCCTGGCACTGAATGAGCAGATTAACACTCTTTCTCAGGTTCATCGTGTCTGCAGCCGTGGTGCTGATCCATTAATCTAATTAGCACTTACAACTCTCATTGAGAGGCAGAGAGAGGCTTACCTGCACGAGAGACTGAAGGATATCTCGTTGCTCTGACGTCAGCTCCGGCTCTCACCTCCTTTACCAACCGGCTGGAAGGTTCCTCCCACCCTGGAGAATCTGCTTCACAACTTAGTAGAAGCTAGAAGCTTCTTCATTAGGGGGGAAGAGATTATCTAGTTATTAAGCAGCCATAAGGTCATAATGTTTTATTTTAGGCTGTATGATCAAATGTAAATCTGCTAACTGAATCAGGATGTAACTGAACACACTTCATAATGATGCAGTGACTGAACATGCAGGTTGTGGTGTAAGATGAAGAGGAGCTTAGAGTATGTGTTGTGTGGGCAATGAAACAGCAAAAAGAGAGCAGCTGTACTTAGAGGGGAATGCAGAATGTCTGTGTAATTAAATGGTTAGAGTGGTTTGGTGTGAAATGCTCCTTTCTGGAGAAAACAGAGAACGAATTGCTCACTGTAGTGGTGATAGGAACCAGATGTCCAAAGCGTTTAATGCCTCCAGAACTGACCTAACAGGAAGCTACTGTTTGACACATTGTTTCATGATGGTTTTGGGGTACACTTTCAGCCAAGGACAGGTACATGCAGGGTGTAAATGCAAAATTGTACCCAAGAAAGCTTTTATTTTTAAGATTTACCACTCCTTTACCACCATCAGCATTTCATATAAACACTCAGAAGACGTGCGGGTTCACTGCTGATTTTGGACAGATGGATAAATTGGCTTTATTTGTGTTTGTAGACAGAGCGGTCCCTGGTTCCTATCACCACCACTGTTAAAAAAAAAGTGTGAGTTTCTCTGTTTCAGATCAAGCTACACTGAATGACTTTGTTTGCATCTCAATGATTGAATTATGCAGTCGTTTAGAAAAATCTGCAGAATTCCCCTTTTTAAAAAGTGCAAAATATCAGGTATAGTTAGCCTACTGCTGCTTAGATATAATAAACAGTGGTCTACCTTCCTTTATACCTTATGCTACAATAAAATGAGATTACTGCAAATCAAAAATAACTAAATAACAATAACACATTATTTAAAAAAAAAACAACCACACAGTACTCGTAATAACTAGGAACGTTCAAGGTCAATATAAAATCAATAAGTCAATCAATAAATAACCTTTAGCATTTCAGTAAATAGGAATGTTCAAGGTCACTCTGAATCCAAAAAAGAGAAAAAAATCCTACCACTAAGCAACTAATGAAGGCTTGTTTATTCCCTCTCTTCGTACTTTATAGCTCAAACAACATAAATCTAACGCTACATGAAACCCCATGAGAAAACAGGGTCTTTTCTAACACACGACATGTAGTTTTATCCTTTTTCCTCACTCCGTACTTTTCCGTAGGCGGGGCTGCGGCTCTACGTCACCGCGGTGTGGCTTTAGTGGAGCGCGCCAGCAGCGCGAGCTCGCACACCCCGCAGCTCGAGGCTCGGCAGACACACGTACGCTCACACACTCCAGTGCTCTGACTCCGCTACTACGGCAATATCCCCGTCAGACGCCTTTGAATTCACCTTAAATATGTCTCCCATCGTCTACTGTCAACCTGATCAGGTAAGAGGCGCTTTGTGTCCGTCCTGAGTCTTGGCGTAGCGGCTTTACTGCGGCTTGCGTTTGGATATTTAGCGGCACCACGTTACAGGAACCGGGCTGTAGTGCTGGGTTAAATGCTAACGTTGGCTCCACATTGCTTTCAGTACGATATATATGTCCAACCAGCTTTACTGCCTTCTTCCTTTGTCTGTGTGGAGGCAGTGCCTCTTGAGTGGTGGTGGTGCGTTGAAGGTGGCGTGTCGGTGCCCGGATTTGCGCGCGCAGATGGTCCATGTGGCCTTTTTCGAGGTTTATGAAATGGCATTAAACAAATAAACCATGTTAACGAATGAACCATCAGTAATCAGCGATGGGCTCGAGGCGAGCTACTCTTCGAATAGGACGTTGATGCTAACCTGCTGAATCACAGGACTCGAGGACAAAGGAATGGTAAAGGGGAATTGAGGTTTTTATTTTTATTTATAATCACGGGTGAAAGTCAAATGATAAGAGCGGCATAACGCTAAGTAGTGCAGAACTCATGTCCCCGTTGATGGTGTGTATATTTACCTGTCAGATTATTAGGTTAGTCATCTCAGGCAGACTATGGCTTAGTCAAGTCCATGCGGATGGAAATGAATGTAAGTAGCGTTACGCGTAATTCCTGTACACCTTCACCACAGGCTCGTTTGAGTTACCATATCAGTGCTGAACTTCTGCTTTGTCGATGTTTCTGAAGTGAATGTCCGGTGCTGTGTCTAATTGTAACTGTCAGTTATAACGGGCTGCTGCTCTTTGGGCCCGAAACTGAGGTTCTGCCTTTCGCCATGGAGCGCTACGTTGTGCTGTTTAAACGTTTCGGAATACATGTTCCTTTTAATAACATCAGATTTGAGTCCCACTGACCTACTTACTGAGCCGGGCTTCGTCTCAGTGGCGGGCTGAACGGTCTCTGGGTGGAAGCTAGACATGATGCAAGAACGTCTACGCTGGAAATGAATGCAGTGGCTAAGGCTGGTGATTGACGGGCTCTGCGTCAAATAGCGTCGCTCGTAATGTCGGTTCTGGCCAATCGGCTCTCGTACGAGGTGTCGGGAGGTGGATCCGCGCATGCGCATCTGAGTAGAGCGCGGCGCGTAGCTACCGTTGGCCTTAGTCGGGTGTTGTCGAAATTGACGAGCTCTCGCCTTTTAACGAGCTGATACGGGGAAGAATGGCTAAATATGTAGCACCAGGTTTCAGTGATGTTCCCCGTCGGTTAGCAGCGTTCATCTCGTTATTAATCCCACACCAGCGTTCCGTTTTGCAGCCGTACACGTGAAAGGCGTTAACAGCGCCCGAACGGCCAGGTGGAAACGGTTTTGTTTCTCAATGGCCACAAGTCAGGAAACCGCGGCCTGAAGTGGCCTTTCAGAGCGTAGCTACTTGGCTGCACGTCTAGTCTTGCTGGCCCGTGTGTTGTGAGTTTACCTCATCCTGTATCTGAAGGGCGCATTAGGCGATTTTGTCTGGCCGTGCGTTGAGCTCTTCCTGCCCGAGAGAAGGGGCCTTTACTTCACGATGCAGGACGAACTAAGCTGGGATTTTACACTTCAGCCAGTCGGTGGTGTTTAGTAGCCACAGACACATCTAAAATGTCATCGAGACGCCTTTGGTCATTTTGTCCTGCTCTCGTCTGTGTGGGCATGCACGTTAAAACGTTGACTAGTCCTGCCTTTATCCTACAGTGCATGGTAGAGGGCAGTTCCACCGGTTTTTCAAAGTTTTCACAATTAAATGCCTAGGTAGTAAAAGGCCTTTCAGAGGTCTGGTATAAAATGCTCCGTTCTAGAGAAACCTACTTTTAACCCTATTGCTCAGAGCTGCAGCAGTAGAAACCAGACGTCTGTACAGTTCATTACACAGGCCATTACACGAAATGGTTGATTGAAAGACTTTTTTTTTTTTTTAATTTACGTTCTATGATAATTTTGTGCCAAGATTTTGGCTTTAGACATGATTTGGAGATGCATGTATTGAGGCAAATCGTACCCAGAACCCCCACCCCGGCTCTTCTGGTTCCCGTCACCACCACTGTAAAGAGAAAATTCTCTACAGTGAAGAATTTCCCATCAAACCTCTCTGAATGATCTTTATGTCTCAATAACGGTGTTATGCAGAAACTTTAAAACATCAGTGGAATTCCCCTTTAGGACCTCACCCATTCCTTTTAAAGGACAAATCCTGAGGCTGTAGCTGGAAATCATGTTTCTGGACAGGGGAATTCCACAAACTTTCACCGCTTTAGTCGCTGAGTCATTCAGAGTGGTTTAATATGAAGTGATTTATTGTAGAGAAACGAATGAACATGGGGTCAAAATATCTCCAATGCGCACGCTGCCATTTTATTTGCTAGCCAAAGTGACCAGTGAAGTTGCATAGGCCTTGTGAATTTTTATATGTAACATTGATAGTGGAAAATCCAAATTAAATTTCCTTTGGGCACTGTTTTAAAAAGCAGTACACACAACTCTGTGCCTTGAACACATTAAAAAATACTTTTTAGGCCAGAAGCTTAGTGCTAAACTATTGTTTCAGACATCAGACGGTATATTTGTGGCCATTTCATGAGGCGTTAAAGGCATTAAACACTTCAGACTTCTGTTTTCAATTAGCTCTGTGAACAGTTCTGAGTCTTAAGTTTCTGTGGAACTGAGTATATTCCCCCATATTCTGATGAGAAAACGGCTAGGGTTGGTCCTCTTACTGTCCTCGTGTTATTGCCGAATAAGAACATGCTGGTCACGCTCTTTTACAGGAAGTGGATAGTTCTCTCTCTGGCCATGCGTCAGTGCTGGACAGTCTTCTTTTGCTCTTTTGGTTTCAGCAGGAAACGAGCTGCTGTTCTTGCCAGTGTGCAAGGTGCAACGTCCAAGTACAAATCCTGCCAGAGTTAATAGGACTATGGCATGAGTTAGTGGCAGGGTTTGTTGCCAGCTGCTAATTATTTAGTACTGCTTAGTAGCTGGCCACAAAGTCCCTGAAATGTTATTGAGATGCCTTTGGTCCTTTTATACTGCTGCAGTCTGTATGGGCATACACAATAAAACATTCATTGCTGCCTTTGTTCTGCAGTCTAGACTTAAGTTACATCTCAAACCATAGATTGAATCTGTTGTGTCCTGAGCTTCCACATTTGTCGCTGAATAACAAGTTAATCCAGTCAAAAACTTGTCTATGCAAAGGATGTTTTCTTTTCTGAACCACTTCCTTCTCTGCGCAATCTGCCATCTGACGCATGTTTCTTTAGGCCCGCATTCGTTCACCCCATGGGTAATTTATTTTGTTGCTAGTTGTTTATTATTCCATAAAAATCAAGCAGATGCCTAGGACCTTTTATGATGCTTGCATAGAGTGAAAATAAACATTGGTTTTAAGATGCAGCTGTTACAGTTAATATTAATGAGCATAGAGCTGCACTTCAGGCTCTCTTCTGTCCATTCTTGGAGCCATTGTGCTGGCCTTCAATAGAAATGAGTGAATCAGCAACTGTTCTGGCCCAAATAGTGAGTGCAGTAGATAATTAATTAGACAGGGGCTGGTTATCTGTTATGTGCAAGTACCCCGTGCTATACCATGTGGGTTGGTTGGAGGAAAAGAAAGAGAAGGCTGAATGTAAACACCAAGGGGAATCCATATATCCAGTGGGGAATCATTTTAAATCGTTGACGGTTTCATTCACGTGAAGCACTGCTGTTATGAAGCATCGTTGGAGCCCCCTTATGGATGATTTTTAGTCTGCTAAACATGAGTGAGTTACAAGCCAGTTTCAGAAGTTGCTTTGCATCTAGACAGAAGAGAACTCCTCTCTCTCTTTGCAATTATAAAACCAGGTAATGCTCTGTTGTATAAGTTTATTTTAATTCATCCTGGTCTAACTAGAACAGATTTCAGTCAGACAGTTGCTCAGCTAAAGGCTCATTTGTAACTTCTATTCTCTTGAGGACATGTACTCTTAAAAAAAAAAATGTATTAATAGAGGATGGGGCTTAGGAAGAGTTGCACTCTATAACAGCTCAGTTAATCAGCGTCTTGAGGCTGTGAAAAAGCTGCATTGCCCTTTGCCTTCCCACAACAGCAGTTAGGCTAAGATTGTGATCTAAAATCAAGTAAAGCTGCAATTTAATGTACCTAGCTTGATGTACCAGGCCTGTTTTAGGATTGGGGGGTTGGGGGTTTGGCCTTGATTTTAACATTTAATGGTAGGTTTACTTTCTGTATGTGACTGTAGAAACATTAGAATAGCAGCACATTACAGTAAACAGGAGATATAGACTTTTTTGGATATGTGGATGAAGTGAGTCAGAGTGGTCCCTTTTTCTGGTTCTCTGGCTTTATGTGCGAATGGAAAGAACAGCCAGAGTGAGGGAGACATGCAGGCCATGCAAATACTGCCAGATGTTACCTAACCTCTGGAAATTGAGGCTGCCTAAATGAACACACATCTGCACATAAAGAGCTTTTTCACCATGCGGGTTCCCTCCTCCTCGCTCCGCTGGTAAAGCATTCCCAAAACGCCCTCCTGAATAACATTTGCAACTCTACAAGACAAGGCTTTGAAATTTTTTTTTTTTTTTTTTTTTTTTTTTTTTTTTTTTTTCTTCAGCTGTGGTTATGCGCTTCCGTTCTTTTCAGAGAGTGCTGCAATAAATGATTCATTTCTCCTCTCTGTTTGCTGCCATCTCTGTACGTTCTGTCCTGCCCATGACTTTTTGTGTTGTGTAAGCCTTGCATGTGCTTAAAAGGAGTGTTCTCTTTTTTTTAATTTTAACACCAGAACAGTGTCTGATCTCATCTGTTCAGTCCCTCCAGATAGACCTCAAAGACTACAGAGACAACTTTTCTTTGAAGCAAAGAAGTAAACAACTCTTTGAATGCCTTTGAGAGAGAAGGAGAGAACTGTTGGGATATGTAGTCTGCTGGTTTTGTAGGCTAGGCTGAGGTCCCTGTGAGGAGCGTGACTAGCGTGAGGAAGGGTCCCATGGTACAGATTAGTGCAGTTGCTGTCGCATACGCACGCAACCAGTTTCATGCTTTAGTGACAGGGGAGAGCTTGTTAGAGAGCTGTGTCTAGAATCACATGCAGAACATTGCATAACAGTTTTCCACAGTGACTTAGAAATGCATCCCCACTGCTGTGCATTCTTAGTTATCTGCTAAAGACTTTAGTAGCCAGTAGAAGAACAGCCACCACAGTGTGCCATTCCTCCTCCTCCTCCTCTCACCATTTTTCACTTCCACACAACTGAGCTTGTGCTTTAGCGGAGGTCAAAGTCACAATGCAGAAGAATGCACACTCACAATGTATTTCTTTATTGCTAGTCTCCATGTCTTTTTTTCTTTCTTTCTCTCTTTCTTCGTTTCTTCATTCAACTCTGTCCTTCACAACCTTCCTCCTCCAGTAGAGGACATTGCACTTGAAGCAAAGCTTTTTAATGTTCAGCTGAGTCACTCCAAGGCTTGATCTTAAGCTGACCTCTCTGATAAATGCAGCAAGTGGACCATCTCACGTTAAAGGAGAACTGTTAGGCAGTTAATTTCAACATGTGGAAACCCATTGGCTCAAACCCATTTCTGATAGAATCCACTTGGCTCGTGCCATCAACCAACCATCTTGGTAGCACTGTGTAAAGGAGGAGACGTGGCTAGTGTGGGTGACCATAGCTAAATTAAGAGAAAATTGGCCTAAACTCGAAAGGACACAATTTTTCACCAAGGTCACCAATGGCCTAGCAGACTAACCCCATCTTTGACCCTAACTGTCTGAACACAATCAATTGTTGCAGTGAACACTGACAGGAATTCTTTTAAACTTGCTTGCCTTCAAGCAACCCTGTGGAATCATAGGAATTACCGCAGGCTGATTGAGTTCATGCATCTCATCTTTAATACATTTCAGCACATGAGTGGCCAGCCAGAACAATAAGGACATCAGGGACAGCTGGAGAAAACTGCTCAATGTTGGGTTTCTGTTTTCAAACCTCTTTCCAATTTTTACAAGTGTTCTGTACTTCTTGTCCAAAAGAGGGAAAACATGTTTACTCCCATGTTTACTCCCACCTTTTGACGGCTGTTTTCTCTTAACTAGTAAAGTGCAGACTATCTTGGGAGGTCATCACTTGGCTGATCTGTGAAAGCTGAAGATAACGTGTATGGAGACACGCCAGCAGCTTCTCGTGCGTAGTATGCACACTATGTTCCCAGAGTCGCCCCCCTTTTCTGTTGATTGAGAAACTTGTGAAATGTGGTAATAAATTACTTGGGATTTATCTCTGGCCTCCCAAACTAGCCTGAAAACTAGACCACCTGTTGAACTGATGTTTATGCAAAGCTTGCGGAAGGTTCCAGAAAAGCTGTCAGGAGGATGGGCTGAATGGCTGGTGTGTCTACAGGGAGAAGCTACGCTGTTGGCAAGAAGAGAAGACAAGTGTGTGCAAACATGTGTGGAGCTCAGAAGTGGGCAGAGGGGGTGGGCCTTTTGCTTGGAATACGGAGTGATCTGGGGTGGGGTCTGTATGGTGAGGCATGTATACATCTTGGGGTAGAATATATATTTTATATATATATAAAAAAAATCTCGCGCTGCTGTCGGAAGAAAACCTCGTATCTCCATTTGTCATTTTTCAGTTTGACCGTTTCAAAGGACCTGTTGCCCTTTACATTGTGTGTAAATTTCATAATGAATGGAGCAAAACAAACAGCCCAAAATGATGTGGAAAGACGTCTGGTTCCACTGACTTGCTTTAAACTACGGTGTTGTTTTTTTTTTTTTTTTTTTTTCCTTTTTCCTGTAAAGGTTCAGTTTTGGAGATACGAGGTTTTCTTCTGACAACAGCGATGTGTATGTATATCTATATCTATACCCATGGATGGACAACTCCAGCCATGAATTGACAGATCACTGTTTTCACATCTGATTCATCTAAAGAGCTTTTATTGGTCAGGACACAAAGCAAAAGCTGATCCTAGATCAGTCCTTATAGTGTGATAGTGGGTATCGATGTCAGACTGATATTAGCAGAAATGGATGCAACATCAGTAAGTTCCAATCTTTTGACAGATATCCTACTTTTAAATGACTAAGTGCACTAAGAGAACTAGTTTCCAATATTCCAATACTTTGATTGTGTTAATCCACATCCAGTCCATGGCTATGCCTCGATACAACTTAATCATATTTTTCATGATTTTACATCAGTGCTTTGAACCCTTGCATCAGTATGTATTTGTCTGTTAGAAATGCGCTCATATGGGAACTATGGGACATTTGTAGATGCCAATAAACATACATTTTTTTTAAGGAAATGTAGAAATTGAGGCTACAATTAGTATAGTATAGTAATAAAACTACAGATATTTTGGTACAGTAGCTCAGTGTTGCCTAAGTATTCTGCTCCAAATACCTGTCACTATATCAGTTTTGTAATATTGACAAAATCCAAACATCTGTTTGGCTACGTATCTGCTGATATTGATATGATTCCTGATATAATTGTGCATCACTAGTTTATTTCTTATGTAGTTCAGTTGTGGATAAAGTGAAGTCAGTAGCTACAGAAGATCAGTATATCAGCCTCTACACCTCTAAACCCAGCTTGTTGCTTTACATGCATTATGGTGGACATACAAGCACTTCCCTTCTCAGTCTAATTGCAATATCATGATATACCCCACTGTGACATGTTAAGAGTTGGCAATGCCCAGGCTTGCTGCCTATCCTCTGAATGACCTCATCCCTTGCCTCTTTATCACAATATTGGATTGTGAATTGGACCATGGCCTGGAGTATTGGGACCTAGATATGTCTATTGATCTGCAGCAATCTCTACACTTTGTCCTGGTGATAATCTTCATGTGCTCCTATTTAAAAAGCTCATTTGCCTCATTCTGTGTCTTGCAGGTTATAATACACGATCAACACAGAAAAGGTTTGACTCTATAGCCAAAGGGATCGCGAGGACTTGATTACAGTCGCTCTAAGCCTGAGAGTTTGTGTTAGTGCGGCTGCCCCCGCCTTCTCCCCTGCTCCGTGCCCTGCTGCTTACCTGGCATCACTTCTGCCACCCTCTCCACAGTGAAGGAAAGACCTGGGTGCCCTCTTAAAGCTTCTCGGCACAAGTGCGTCTCCCTGAATTACGTCAGTTCTGATTAGGTAAGCCCATTACTCATTCATGAGACTAATTGCTCAGTGTGCACAATGAGGGGGGGAAATGTGATTTATAAATTAAGGGAGGCTTTTGTGTAGCATGGACAGAAGGCTCACGTGTTGTATTTTGTTTTTTTTTTTTTTTTTTACTAAGCTTCTGTGTTACTAAAGTGTTTTGAACCTTATGTATCTCGTCTTTGTACTGTTAAAGGCTCATCTTTTGAAAAAACTGCCAAAATGATTCCCAATGGATATTTGATATTTGAGGATGAGAGTTTCCTGGATTCGACTGTTGCCAAGATGAATGCCCTTAGGAAGAGCGGGCAGTTCTGCGATGTCAGACTTCAGGTAATAATACTAGTAGTAGTAATAAACTCCTTTCCGTGTTCAGTTGCTTGTGCAGTCGTATGCAAATGTAAGAACATGACTTTTTGTGCTGTAAATTTTAGTGTGCAGTTTTGATTTATTTGCAGAGTTTAACCTATTGGAAAACTTTGTATAGGTCAAATTTTATATTTATATAAACATTTTTACTTCCCTCCTCAATGTGGTAAAATTCAGCAAATTTTGGAAGCCCTAACAGATACCTAAAAGCCATGATTTTGCTTTTCTAATTTTTATTTAAGAGAAGTCATTTGAAGTCATGCAGTCAGATAACATCACATTGATGCATGTCAGACAACCCCATTGACAAACAACCTGAGCACGTAGGAGAGATCAGGACAGAAAGATAAGAATGAACTCCTGTCTGCAGCCCTGTCATTTCTAAAACACGGGTGCTCATTTCAGACGATCTAGTTAACTACTGATCGGTCGTAAACACTTCACTTTGGAGGGTTTCAGATGAGTCACTCCTGAAATGTGAGGCTGTATGAGGAGATGATTTAAGGTAGTAGTGTTCGTTCCTGGAATTTAGTCTGCTGAACTATCAGTAGCCGTAAGCCAAGTGGCATCCGTTAACCAGTGAATGAAACTCTCTGAGGGGGGACGACTGTCTGGCAGGCTGAAGGAAATCTGTCCCAGTTCTTAATAGAGTAGGTACAGTAACACATGCCTCTAGCTCAACTTTGATTAAGCAATCCAAAATGAAAGGGGCCATCCATCTCTCCAGCATCTCTGAGGAACTAATTACTAGTGTTTGTCTTTTAAAAGGGAATAAGCAGTAAAAGAATCAGTGTATGCAGTTAAAATGCTGCCTGCTTCTTGGTTATGTCAATTGTACTTTGGACCTCTAACCTGCTTTTTGCTTTTTTTTTAAGCTGAGCTGTAGCGTCTGGTTTGTATAATGATAACGATTATCCACTTGAATGTGTCAGTTTGCTTGTAGGCAATGGGTGTGTTGGTGACCTTTTGTCCTTTGACCTCCTTCAGGTGTGTGGTCATGAGCTGATGGCACACCGCGCAGTGCTGGCCTGCTGCAGCCCGTACCTGTTTGAGATCTTTAACAGTGACTTGGAGCCTCATGGCATCTCCCATGTGAAGTTTGAGGACTTGGACCCTGAAGCTGTGGAGGTCCTGCTCAACTACGCCTACACTGCCCAGTATGTTTACTCAGGCATCTATCAAATTTGTTATACTGAAGGTTATCCCTCTCTTATAGAGAGGCTCGTCACTATTTCTCATTGCCTGTGCATTTGTATTTTTTCCCTTAAGGTTGAAGGCAGATAAGGAGTTGGTTAAGGAGGTCTACTCTGCAGCCAAAAGGCTCAAGATGGAAAGAGTGAAGCAGGTAGACATTAAGACGCATCTGTATCGATCATATTTAAAACACTAGCAGCATGCAGTGTTTGGTGTTGACCTTACTTGACATTTGTGAGTAATTATGGTTATTACAATTATGGTGCCGCATTGCAGTGTTTGAGTCCTGGAGGCAAAGCTTGGGGTGTTGTCTGTGCTGACGCACCTGATATACCTCTGCTTGTTGTGGTACTCCATTGCTGGGAAGAACTTTGTTTTAATGCAAATTCCTGTCTGCTGGCATGTAAATAACTTGGTCTATGTCTGCCCTTTTTTTTCTTTTTCTTTCAGATTTGTGGAGACTACCTGCTCTCGAAGATGGACTCCCAGAATGCCATCTCTTATCGCAACTTTGCTAGCAGCATGGGGGACTCCCGTCTTCTAGCCAAGATTGACTGCTACATCCAGGAGCATCTTCTGGAGATCTCAGAGCAGGAAGACTTCCTCAAACTGCCCCGCTTGAAGGTGAGTTCCCCAGGGATCACCTCTAACTCCTTTCATACTTTTTGAGGACGAGTCTGAACATCATAGAAAAACTTCAGTAGCCTTATTAGTCACTTATGCTAATGACCGTATGAATGCCTCATAGCATTGCATGCATTAAATGGAAATGTAGTAACAAGTGTGATGTGTGTGCAGTTGGAGGTGATGCTGGAGGATCACCTGACCCTGCCTAGTAATGGGAAGCTGTACTCCAAGGTGATCAGCTGGGTGCAGCGCAGCTTGTGGGAGAATGGGGAGCCGCTGGAGAGACTGATGGAGGAGGTCAGTACTGCGCTCCTCTGCGAGCATCCTGTCCTTCTGTCCCCCCTCTCTTTTTACCCTCTGTCCCCCCCACCCCTTTTCCGTTCACCGATTCAACGGGTCTGTTCACACAAGCTCGCACTCAGCCCGTTGGCTGGATGGTTTTGTTTTCAATTTTTATTTTTTTTTGTTGTTCCTCTCCTTTCCCTTACCACAAACTCCCCTCCCCCCAGGTTTTAAGAGTATATATTTTGCAGTAGGTACAGTGTGGGGCTGTTGCGCACTCTGCTAAGCCGAGAGGTTAGTCCAGGTGAGCAGAAACTCTAAAGCCGCCTGTACAGTAACCGTCACTGCAACCGCTCCTTTCCAAACTTGACAGAGCCTTTTTTTTTGCTGTCACACTGATGTCTCTTTTTCCTGAGCAGGTGTGTGTGAGCATGTATGTGTGGGCTTTGGACATTGGCACTAACAGCTCTTCCTCCCCGTTGATTTGTTTCTCTTTAGGTTTATTAGAGCAAACAGCTACAGGACTCTGAGCAGACTGAAGAAGCCACGACTGGGGCCACCAGGGTAATGAGTCAGAGAAAGAGAGAAAGGAGGAAAAAAAGACAGAGGAGCCACAGCCAAAGGAGTGCTGAGCTCCCATCTGTCGATGCAACCCACTCACACGTGCACAAATACAGCTTTCAGCACGCAAATTCAACCTAGCCTCAAGCCTCTCCAAATTACTGAAAAAGCCCAATTTTTAGTATTCACAATTGGCCTATGGGGACCACCCGATGTGATTTTCAGCTTTTCAGGATTGATTTGCATATCAAAGTTTGTAGTAAAAGGAAGAGAATTGGCATTATATTTACGTAATATTAATTACATAATAAACAGTACTGTGCAAAAAGGTTTCATTTGTGATTTCCAGTCAAAATGGCCATTAACTGAAAGCTAATATTTTTGCAGCATCAGGGAAAATAAGCAAAAGATGTAGAATTAATAAAAAATTAAGCATAAACCTCAAGAAAAATCACATTTTGTGTCCACACTTTGCTGTTATTACAGGTTCCAGAGACCTGCTTTCAGTTTTTCAAAGAAATCTACATGAAACCTCTTTTTCCATGTCTTTGTTGGCTGTATTTATTTATACATTATTCCTTATAATTGGGTTTATTTATTGCCTGTTTTGAATGAAAATTAATTAAATGGTTTGACTTTTGCACAGTACTGTATGTCTGTAGCATCTGCTTTTAGAAGTTATGAGTGGATGTTCCTCTACCAGAAGTTTAATAAATTGAGCCACTGGACTAAATCATAACTGGTAGAGGATAATGTTTAAATTCGCTTGGAGTCCATCTCAGGCCCTTTGGCTCACCCATATTGTTTCCTCACCCATTTTATTTTTTTTAATGCCTTCTGTTTTCAGTTTCTGTTCTGGTTGGATGTACTTTTTGTTATTTTTATTTATAGCCATTTAAGGTTTGTCATTTATTCAACTGTAAAATGGCTGTTAAGTTTAGCTTGAGCAGACATCCTTGCCCTGCGCCGACAGCGTACTCATGAAGGAGCCGTTGAAGCAGTCTGTAAAACCGCTTAAGTCTCCCTGGAATGTGTGTGATCTTAGTTCAGCCTAACTAACCTCCTCAGCCAAGAAGACGGCCGGCAGCTCCGAAGGCTTGTTCCATGGTGATGACGAATAGCGGACCCACTTTCTCTTTCCTCTTCAAGCTTAACAAATAGTTCCTGGGTGGTGATGCTGCCGACAGTGTGTGAGAGTCTGAATCTGCAGTACTGATTGCAGCAGTGGCCTCAGGAGCACCCACAGAAGATCTGCTTTTTTTTTTTTTTTTTTCTTTTTTTCCCCCCCCCTTGTGCCATCCTGCTTCCAAACCCTGCCTGAACAGAAGCCACATTGTGTTTGCAGTCTTAAAAGAGGCTTTCTCACCAGCGTCTAGCAACCGGCGGCAAGCTTGCGACGTCTCCCCTTCCTCTCCCCTCCACTCTTTCTCCCCTCCCTTGTCCCATGTTGCCGGGTGCCCTGTTGCCATGGAGACAGCCACATGGGTTCTTGTGTCGCTGTGTGTCTTGCAGGTGCAAACGCTGTACTACTCGGCCGATCACAAGCTGCTCGATGGGGGCCTGCTTGAGGGCCAGGCTGAGGTGTTTGGCGCTGAGGATGACCACATTCAGTTTGTGCAGGTACACAAAACCAGCACCAAGCCCCTCCCAGGCTGGACCGCAAGCCTGTTAGTCCTGCTCCGTTAGCCCTGCTGCTCACTGTAGCCAGTGTTGTATTTTAGTTTGGAGTTAAATAAGTAGGATGGAGCAGCTGCTTCGTGGTGCAGGCTTCTTTGTAAGAGAGCGTAGATGATCGCTCTAATGTATGCATGTGTGGCCTTGAGTATGTTGTAATACTGCTTAGTGTGGCTCTGAACTGGGTGTACACTTCTAGTATTTAGGCTACACATGTTCTTTCTCTGCTGGATCTAGAGTATCTTCAGCTTGATTTGTGACCAGAGTTAGCCCAGAGAGTATTTAGCTTCATAGGTTTGTGACAGTGTAGAGGTCTGGGATTCTGGGGTGTGTGTGATTGTGTGCTTGGGCCGAGTGTCTGTAGCTGCACTGTGCCTTTTCAGAAGAAGCCCCCACGCGAGAACGTTCACAGGCAGTTGAGCAGCAGCTCCTCTGGCAGCCTCTCCCCTGGCTCAGTCAAACAGCCTTGCAAGCAGGAGTGGAAGTACATCGCCTCTGAGAAGACCACAAGTAAGTGTCTTGAATGTTGTAAAAATTGCCTTGTGTTGTCTGAACACTTTTTTTTTTTTTTTATTTCTATTCAGTTATAGCAAACAGCTGCCTGCAGTAAAACCATTAAAAAATTGCTAAAACTGCTAATAAATATATAAAAATGGTCTAAGTGCTTTTTATTTTTTATTTTATTTTTTTTTCCCTTTATACTCAGAACCCTTAGGGCTCATCAGTTGTTCTGTCTCTCTCACAGACAGTACATACCTGTGTCTGGCGGTGCTGAATGGCATACTGTGTGTGATCTTCCTTCATGGGCGGAGCAGTCCCCAAGCCTCACCCTCAGCCACACCCTGCCTGCAGAAGAGCCTGAGCTTCGAAGCAAAGTCTCTGGATGAGGAACCTGAACGACTGTTGGCTCCCATGCACTATGCTCGCTCTGGCTTGGGTACTGCTGCCCTCAATGGACGACTCATTGCTGCAGGTCGGTGGATTTGAGCCCAGACCAGCGACTCCGCTGGAGGTGTTGGTTTTAGATGTTAGATATTGTTGAAAGTTTTAAGAAATGACTCTCAAAGGAAGTGCAAATATCTCTGCTATTCATGCAGTGCTACACTACCATTGGCTTGAACAGACATCTGATTCTGGCTGTGACTTTTCCTTAGGTGGTTATAACCGCGAGGAATGCTTAAGGACTGTGGAATGTTACGATCTGAAGACTGACAGCTGGACTTTCATTGCCCCAATGAGGACACCTCGGGCTCGCTTTCAGATGGCTGTGCTCATGGTATGTATGCCCACTAGAAGAAATAATTACAGGGTTGTCTACAGTTTGGTAGTCTTGCCGTATCACTCTGGATAAATTGCCCATTCTTCAACCAACCAGGGTCAGCTGTATGTAATGGGTGGCTCCAATGGCCATTCTGATGAGCTGAGCTGCGGGGAGACATATAACCCAAGCACAGACGAGTGGGCTCAAGTGCCAGAGCTTCGGACCAATCGCTGCAATGCAGGTGTGCAAACTGATAATTGATATTGCATGCTCTGGTAGCTTTTAAATAAACACTTCTGGTTTTAATATACATTCTTTGTGTCTTGTTCTAGGTGTCTGCTCTCTGAATACCAAGCTATATGTTGTTGGGGGATCAGACCCTTGTGGGCAGAAAGGTTTAAAGAACTGTGATGCTTTTGATCCTGTGACCAAGGAGTGGACCAGCTGTGCTCCATTAAACATTAGTGAGTGTCTAACACCCACATAACTATATGCATCACTTTTCCAGAAATGGCTTAAAGTGATATTCATAACATCACTCCTAATATTTGTGTATGTTTTTGTAGGACGGCATCAGGCAGCAGTGTGCGAGTTGGATGGCTTCATGTATGTGATTGGTGGTGCAGAGTCCTGGAACTGTCTGAACAGTGTTGAGCGCTACAATCCTGAGAACAACACCTGGACCCTCACTGCCCCCATGAACGTGGCTCGCAGAGGGGCTGGTGTTGGAATCTATGCAGGTAAGTTCGCTCTTGCAGGGGAAAGTTGTTCAAAGTAGACGGATTGTTTTTGAAAGGCTGGCCCAAAACACCCAATGGAGCAATTAAAACAGTGGCCCTACTATTTAATTCTGGTTCCAGCACAGAGGTTCTCCAGTCGAGTTTTTGGTGACACATAAACTAGCATTAACAGAAGTTGGAATATAAATGAAGGGGTAAGCAAGACCATGATCAAAGACTGGTGCAAATGGGAAGAGGTTCTCAGTTTCTTCTTGCGTTCCCTCACAGGGAAGCTGTTTGTGGTGGGTGGATTCGATGGCTCCCATGCCTTGAGCTGCGTGGAGGTTTACGACCCTGCCCGGAACGAGTGGAGGATGCTGGGGAGCATGAACTCGGCGCGTAGCAACGCAGGCGTGGCTGTGCTGGGCGACCTGATCTTCGCTGTGGGTGGCTTTGACGGCAACGACTTCCTCAACAGCATGGAAACGTATGACCCGGAGCTGGACGAGTGGAGTGCCTGTGCTGAGGCTTTCACCAGCACTTAAGTACTGGTGGGAGCCTGAGCACAGGGTTGGGGGGCATGGAGGGGGTAGCAGGGGAGGGGAGCGTCGGGTGTAAACTCTCTCTCTCTCAAACTAACAGGCTTAGTGATGTAATCGTGCTTCGTGATGTGTATGTGAGCGGGTTGGGGTGGGGCTTGGAGAAGGGGAGGGGGCAGGGAATCACGGGAGTCTTCAGTGAAGACTGACTATTTACTTTGCAAGTGGGTGGGCCGGGGGAGGGTTTCCGGTTCGTTGGGGGTTGCAGAAAGCAACTTGAAGCTTTTGCATATTGCATACAATATTTTTTTTTTGTGTTGTACATATTATTGTTATTTCTTTTCAACATGTTTTTGCTTTAATTTACAAAGAATGCCAACCTTTATTGCACAGTTTTTTTTTTTTTTTTTTTGTTTTTTTTTTTTTTTTTTTTCTTTGAGCTGAAAAGGTATGGATTTTTGGTGTTCATGATTTCCAGCAAGAGATATGGAGTTACTGACCACCTTGTGTGGCAGTAACCAAGTTGGCATCGTTTGTGAGCAGGATTAATTGGTTGAATTGATTTTTAGAGGTAATTCAGTTGCATTAGATTTTTTTCTTTTGGATTTTGTAATGGCTCACATATTGATGCTCTGGTTATATAAAAGCCTTATTCAACAAAAGATGATCACACATTGCTTTCCTTTTAGCATTACCCATTATGTGGGATTGCTTTACCAATCTTTAATGATGGCCTTTTTTATATTTTTGATACACTGCTGATTAACTTGTAGCTAGATAGATGAGCTAGGAGGTGCACATAACTCTGAGTTATGAACTTTAATCGGTGCCAGTTTGGTTACACAAGTGTATACACGAATGCGTACACACACTTTCTTGACCATGTTTCAATGTTCCTGCTCACTAGAATATTTTGTTACTGCAATTTTGACTAACTCATCATGGATTTTTTTTTTTTTTTTTTTTTTTTTTTTTTTCCTTCTGAACTTCTTTTTAAATCTTGTGTTAAGAATTAAGAGGAAAATAGTTCTCCAAGGCTTTGTTTTCACATTAGACGAAATAGGGGGTGAAATTCTGTATCCCATTTGTTACAAACTGATATTTCTTAACTAATAAATCATTTCAACCTGTGATTCCATGCAGTTTTGTATTTTTCTTTTTCTAATACTTTAACAACGTCAGGACCAAAGCCTTCAGTCAGTATGGCTTTAATTGTGAAATGCCATTTTTATAAGCAGATGGGTTGGTCACTTCATGCTTTGAAATAATTGGAACACAAACTCTGCAATCTAGTAAATTTATGTAGTTCACAAGCATGTGAACACGTTTTAACAGGGACTCTAGCACCCATGTCTAATTCTGGTTGGATTACTCTAATCTGGCCTGTGTAGGTACATCTTATCTTGCAAAGGGGCTGTAGGATCAGTAGATGAGATGAATGGACAAGGCCAGAGTCATATTTTCCATGACTGGGAGAAGGTGCTAGAAAAGGGCTAACTCCCAAAGAATGAAGACTGAGCTATAATGTTCTGATCTAAAACTCGGTGGAAAGAAACAGTAGCCTTTTCAATCATATCATGCAAACACATGTATTAAATGGTGGTAATGTGATTCTAGTATCAGTATAGCTTCATAGGTTAAGTAGTGAAATGGATTTTATAAATAAAACTTTGAAGGTTTCTGTCACGATGAACCATCATTTCTGAGAAAGCCGTCAAGAAGTCTTCAGGCAGATACCTTCTGTTATTGGATGCCTGATCTCAGAATCCAAAATATCATGTATAACAAGATGTTGGAATGCATAATTGAACCCATGTTGCATTACCACTCCCAACATGTATATCAGGACAAAATAGCATCATTCTAAAACATCTAATGTGGTTTGGAACAAAAGTGATAATCAGAACTTCCCTCTATATATTAGTAAGGACACATTTTCCTCCACCGACATTTGCCCAGTTCCTGTCCAAACCCCTCCTCCTGCATTCCAGCCATTTAGTAGTATTAACCCTATGTAAGCAGCAGAGAGAGACAGCTCATGGTTCAAACGGAATGAGGCCATTTCTGGAGATGTCTGCCAACAAGGTTTTGGCTAAATGCCACAGCAATGTGTCAATCATAACTGCACGCTCAGC
The DNA here is from genome assembly GCF_015220715.1 of Pygocentrus nattereri. NCBI lineage: Eukaryota > Metazoa > Chordata > Actinopteri > Characiformes > Serrasalmidae > Pygocentrus > Pygocentrus nattereri. Next base: position 12,266,711 of record NC_051214.1, on the reverse strand, counting down.
TGAAATCATTGCCTACACTGGCCATGAATCATGAGTGCAAGGTCACATGTGTGACAAGGGTTGTCTTGATTCGAAATTCTGGATCAAAGTTGCATAAGAAAAGTACAGAGACGGCCTTTAGTGACATACGAACTACTAAGCGTCTGATTCATTAACCTTTAAACAATGTGGAAACAAGCGGAATCACCTTCAGTGCGTGAAATCAAGCGCCAGCGCCAAGACCTCATTTACATGAAGCACACCGATGTTTCAGTAGGAAGCCAATAAAACAAAAATATTCAGCAGCTCATGAGCCAATGGCTATGCTTGTAGGCGGAGTTTGGAAGCAACATTACAAAAGGCTGGTGTGTTTACGTTAGTAACATAAGCTTTAGTTAAAAAGCTGATGATTAGCATTTGACTGTTTATTGTAAAGACTAAATCGGTACCTTTTCAAACCACATCATCTAATACCAATTTTGTAGGATTAATATAGCAGTAGACAAATGCTTACCTAGCTAACTGTTTAAACAGTTGTAAAGTCAGCATTGGCATCTGGGGGTATATCGATTTTCTCTCTCTCAACACCCAGACAACCACACTGAAGATCTTTCTCTCCACAATGTAGATCATCACATCATATATCTGGAATAAGATATTTAACCTGAAAACTCTTGGGACACCTAGGCTTACTTGTGAAGGTAGATATTTTATAGCGTGTGTTCCTTGAGTCCTCACTCCTCTTACACTCTCACTCTGAGGCTGCCCATCAACGTCCTCTGACAGGAGCACAGTGTGAGAAGAGTCAGAAGCAGTTCAAGCTAAATCCTGCGCTGACCTCATCGTACTGTTACATCAGAGGCAAGCAACTTTATCTTGCCTGTGTTAACGAGAGTAGGTATAATCTTCAGGCACATTCGTCACCTCTCCTGATCCTTTCGGAACTGGCAGAACCGCCTCGGCCTCAGTCTATGGGCAAGAAGTCCGAGCCAGCATCCTCAGACAGCAAAGGACAGGAGACGATACTTGAGATATGTCAGAAAGTTTTAATTTAAGGCAAATATACAAACAGAAATATATTATCTGAAACCCAAATTCAAAATGTATGTACAGTATTTAAAAAGACTAAAATAAAAACTTGCGTGAAAAGTACAATACAAAAATTACTGCATAGCAATTTCCATTGAACAGTTTTTCCAGAACCTTGTGTATATATAGTGGTATGCAAAAGTTTGGGAACACCTGGCCAAGTAACGTTTTGCTGAATTTCTAAGCGAAAATAAATGAACAGATCCTCTATTAAGAAAAACTTCTGAACGTTTAAATGCACAGTTACTGTTAACTTGCTGAATTTAACCCATTGGGGGAAAATAAACATGAAAATGTGGCCGGTCCACAAGTTTTGATACAATTTTCCAATATGATACACTCAGCAAACAGAAACTGTGCACTAAAATGTGTATAAAAGTTTGCTCCCTATAGAAGACATTAACTTATTTTCATGTCAACAAAACCTAATTTGACTGGGGGTATTCAAACTTTTGCATACGCCGGTATGGGAGACAGTTTCATGTCTGACGACGAGCTGGTCAGCTTTACTGACAACAGAATGAGAGAACTGCATGACTGCATATGTTATTGACATCCCTGAAATAAACAGCCCTTGTGGGCATCATTATATCATCACCCTGTTCAATGATGTCATCTGAGAGGGGAGGAACAGTGCAGAATGAGGTAATGCCTCAATTTGATTCTCTGCTTTGTGATGTGGACACAATACATTTCTTAGGCTCACCATCTGAGGTTTTGGAAACTGGAAGGAAGCAGAGAAATGACTTTGCTCATGCTCAATGCTGCGCAAAAGACTTAGGATAACACTTTAACCCTGCTACATAACACTGACATAAACATGCCATGGCAAATATGCTGTGATGAGTCATCATGACAGATTATGTTCAGTAATATACACCGACAGGCCACTTCATTAAGTAAACCTCCTTGTTTCTACACTCCATTTAATCAGCTCCACTTACCATGTAAGCACACTTTGCAGTTCTACAATTACAGACTGTAGTGCATCTGCTTTTCTACGTACTTTGTAAGCCCCCTTAACCCTGTTCTTCAATGGTCAGGGCCACCACAGTGCAAGTATTATTTAGGTGGTGCCCCATTCTCAGCACAGTAGTGACATTGACCTAGTGGTTGTGTGTTATTGTGTGTTGTGCTGGTATGGGTGGATCAGACAGAGCAGAGTTCCTTTTAACACTTCAGTGTCACTGCTGGACTGAGAATAGTCCACCAACCAAAAATATCCAGCCAACAGCGTCCTATGTGTCCTGCGACTACTGATGAAGGGCTAGAACAGGGCTGCACGAAGGGCCGTTGTCCAACACAGTCTGGTGATTTACCTTCTCAAACACACCTGATTTTACTTCTTTGTTAATTGCCAGGTTTAGTGGGTGCGTTGGAGTTGGGAAACTATCAAACTGTTACACTCTAATGAAGTGGCTGGTTGGTCTGAGCGTCAAAGTTACCTTTACCATTAATCATCATGACAGGTGCTATATTAGAGATCATGACCGCTTTCATACAACAGTTAGTTCTGATTGGTGTTATTTGTGACAACAGCATTTTTTTTATCATTCTGCTGAGTGCTGGTTACTAAGCAGCAACTGCTTTATAGCTAACCAAAGTACATTATTACTGTGACGGCAGAACAACTAACAAACAAACAAACAAACTAAATAAGACAGAAACAAACAGAATGGGCTTTTAAATACTTTACAGACTGACTGGATCAAGGCAATGTTCATATTAACCTGGCAAATACTGAAGTAAAAGCTAAGCTGAACCTGAGATTGCAACATTTTTAAGCATAAACGCTTACTATCCAGATAAATATCTGTACATATCATTTTCTCAGACTGTTTTCACGGTGAAACTTTCATGCAACTAGTTGCATGTTGCGAGTGGCATGCAATAAGTCCTGTGCAACTTGACAGTTACACAAATCAAAAACTATGAAAGTTGCACACAACACATGCATTTACTCCTCCAGCAGCTTATATTACTTATACCAACTTAGACTTCCAGCATTATCATCTTTGCATGATTTTTTCAGCCGTCACTGGTGTTCCTTTTGTCTATATCTATATGTTTTGAAAATGAATGTTTAAATAGCTATTATAGGTATAGATAAATCTGATGTGACTCTAGGCCAGAATGAGCAAGACAAGTTCATCACGGACCACGTCTCTGTCTCTATAATATATCTACAATCTCTATAATATAATAGTTTGATGGTCTCCTTTTCAACAGCCAAGTAAAGCCTCTTCTGTTTTATTTACTCTCCATTGATCCAGTGAAATCAGTTTTTTGGTATCAGTATGTTGTTCTACAAGATCATGTGATGTGTTACCGGTGTTTTGATTGGTTGTCTTATAAAACTGAAACTGAGATGTCTGCAACGGTTATGGCTGAGTTTTAAATGAGTTACAGGACTCTTTCCATAATGCAAACTGAAATTAAGTTTCATGTATGTTTTAGGCAACTAAAGTTGCATGCAAATTTCATTGTGTAGAGCCAGCCTAAGATTTTTGCGCAGTACTGCGGATGCTCGCTGATCTCAAAGCAAAGTCAAAAGAGGTCTGAGCTAAAATCAGTTCACTGCTTGAAGATGAGCAAATCTGCAAGGCATCTTGACTCAAACGGAATGCATGAACACATCCAAAGTCTCCAGTGGCTCCAGTGGTTTTGAACGATCCATAGTCCTAAAGGCAACATTTTAAACTGAGCAAAGCAGAAGCAGCAGTCTTTCTGACCAGCTGTGAGAACAGAAGCACTGACCAGGAACTAACACAGAGGTCCTTCAAATCACTGAGACACATTCAACACTGCAGTGCATATGAAGGAGTTTAAACATGAATAGCATTGCATAAAAGGGGGAGGCAGTATGTTGACGGGTCCCTTCTAGCTTTTGTTCATTATTAGCAAAGCTAGTACTTTTTGGTGAAATCTTCCCTTAGAGCATCTCGTAATGAGGTAGCTCTTCCATCCTCAGACTAACTGAGAACTTATTTACATTGTAATTAACCATGGTAATATCTCCCATTCACAACAGAGAGTCTGGGCAATACTTTTCAGTATTAAAGTAAGTAGATGTACGGTTGTACGTACAAAAAGTTTGAACACTCCCGGTCAAATTACGTTTAGTTGATTTTGAATGAAAATAACACATCCTATAGAGGCAAAATAATTATATAGAAATATCTTCCTGCACATTTATTTGCTGAGAAAAGAACTTAATTAATTAGAAAAAAAAATACAAAACACAGAATGTGCCAAAACCTTTACAGAGGCTACATTTTGTTTTATTATTTGTCTTCCAATATGTTAAATTTAGTTAAAAAAAAAGAGGAATTATGCATTAAAATGGGCAGAAGTCTACTCTCCATAGAGGATTAGTTACCTTATTTTTACTTAGAAAATCAACAAACAATTTGTCTGGGGTACCCAAACTTTTGCACAAAACCAAGTGCATCCGTAATTTGTTAAAGTAAAAACTTAAACTGCCTCTAAAACAGGTTGTAAATGAGACCAAACTAAGATTCAATTCAACGTCAATGGAGGGTTTGTCAACAATGTTCGACTATCTCATATGGAACTAACAGCAAGGACATTAAAAGGACATTTAAAGCTTATGTAAGTCCAGGCCATGAGGTGGTTATGATTTTCTGGAGTGTTATCTTCAGACAACGAGTTAATTATCTTGCGATCTCAATATAACAAAAGTTATCTTCGGATTATGAGTGAGGTGTCTTGTGATCTCAAGATAACCAAATTGTTAACTTGAGATCACAAGATAATTAACTTGTTAGATCAAGATAACAACAGAAAACTCTAGCAACAGCACATGGCCTCTCCGGACTTCCGTAAGACCCAGCTTCTCACAGAGAAAACCAAATAGAAAAGGTAAAGCTGGTCTTAGAACTACGGTGGCAGAAAAGACCCAACAAACTGCAAATAAAACATGAGCTGCAAATGCACAAAACACTTTCATCAAACTGACAACAGTTTTACAAATGCATTGTAAAGTCGTAGACCTTCCACAAACTCAGAAACCACTTTCAGCAAACTGACCACACAGACGCCACATTCCATAAACGCACCACAAACACAGAAGACACACGCAACTTCAGAAATGCCCATAAGTCTGTCACAACACAACAGAGATGTTTCCAGAGGACGCTTAAAGAGGATGTAGCCTTCGCAGCACAAACGTTCACTGGTAAAAGTAAGCCAACTTTTATTTGAGCATACCATTGCAATCACAGTATCGTAACGGGAATTAGCTGTAAAAGTTAAACTAGTAATACTAGAGAACTCCCACGGTACGGTTCCAACGTCAGATAGCGAACTAGGCAGGTTAACCATGAACTTGGGATGTGTCAGCAGTCTTATCTAGTTCTGTCAGTGATCTTACATCATAGATATTCCATCCCCTCTGAGCCCTTAGCGTCTTCCAGAAACAGTTCCGTTGTGTTGTGGCTGTTGTGACTGGCTTTGCAGCGTTTCAGAAGTTGCATGTGTTGTTTCTTTATGAGTGCATCTGTAAAATGCAGCACTGATAGGGTCATGTTGATGAAAGTGTTCTGTGTTTGCAGCGCGTTTATGACTTTGCAGTGTTTTTAATTGTACTACGAATAGGGTCTTGTCGGCCGCCGTAAAGAAGAGCTTAAAAGGTTAACCTAGATTAACTTCATAGTGCTGTGATTGTGAAGAGCCTGGTATAAAAGTGGAGGTGCAGTAAGATGATGTGGTTTTGGTGGTAGTCACATATGTAAACAACGTTCTTCAGTCCAACTGAATATTGAACCACTCAGCTGCTCTGCTGTAGTGTGGATGTGAATTGGTTGTCAGTGAAGTTTGGATGTGTTTGATTACCAGCTTCAGGTTCTGCTTTCACTCTGACCACACACAGCAGCTGCACAGCGATCCAGATTTGCTCTTAGCTCCATCAGCTGGGCTCCTCCTACACACAGCTTTTCCCTAGAATGAACAAGTACACAAATGTAAGGGAAGCAGAACACTGAATGTTTATTCTGCAACTAGTTAAACAAATTTAGGCTTTCTAAGCATCTTAAGATATACAGACGTGGACATTTTGATGACTCCATCATACGGTCATTAAACATGTCACCAAGAGCTTATTAAGCGTGTACATTTCACACTAGGAGTACACTGGAACTGGCCTATTTTTGCTCCAAACAGCAGCCAGCAATTGGCAAATGTGTTATTTTGGTCCACTTGTGTGGCAGACAAGTGGACGCCTGCTGTATTTGAATGCTGCTGGAAAATGTTGCAGCACAATTATGAATTTCTTATAGTGATAAACTGTCAACAATTTTGCTGTCAATTGTGGCCTTGGAATAAATTGGGTGTTGATTTTTCTGCAAGATACGGATACTCAATGCCTCGTTGTGGACGTCCAGGGGCATCCAGAGGAAAAAAAAAAAAGCAAACTAAAAAACAAACGTACCCCAAGTGCAGTCGCTGAGGAAACACATGCTTGGTGTCCAAATTATGATTCTTTAGTTTAGAACTGGAGCATCTAAGCCAACATTGCTAAAAAAGACTGGAAGTCACCCAAAAAATTTCTGTAAATAAATGCCCAAAACATCTCTCAACCCTCTTTAACTGCACCCAGGTCTTAATTCAGGTTTTGCAGACAAGTCGATGTGAATTAGAATGCAGTATTACAAACTACAAACTACAAACAAAGAAAAAGCATCTCTATGTAGTTAACAGAAGGAGAAACCGTATAGGACAACTGGAATCGCTTCTTTCCTGAGCACAATTTGGTAACAAGACCATCAAAGATGAATTCACAACAGACACACCGCATGTAGAGAAGCCACAGGAGTGTGCTCAGATCATCAATACAATGTTCAATTACAAATTTGAGGACATTTTCTACAAAACAGCCTCAACTATAGATGTTTGAACCTGAATATACACAGACCCACCAGTGACTCCCCGAATGACATCTTAGCATCACATTCATTCAGATTCATTTTCTTGAGGTGTCGTGCAAAAATATAGATTTTATAATATCCTGCTGACCTTCCTTGTAATTACCAGGTGAAAAATGATCCCCACGTACACAAATATAGTGCAGGGATACTGACCGCCTCTCTTTCTAGTTTGTGGCTCATTGTCTAAAGCCTCCCAGAGTTGGAACAGTACCGGAAAGCAAGACATCAGGCAGATAATGTGTGAGATGAGGTGTGAATCCATAAACACACTATGGATTCACACGTCACTCTATCACAGTGCACTCTATCACGAACACACCACATAGACCTATATCGTATCCTACCTATAATTAATGTGCAATATCTGCTGCTGACAGAATGGTACAAGTGCAATACATACGTTCTGTGCAATATCTGTAATTATTACTGTGCAATATCTACAATTTCTGTGCGATATCCAGTCATTACCTGCTCAGAAATGTGCAATATCCATACAACTGCGTGTGTAAACTGTACATTTGTATAGTTTCTTCATTCTATTTTTTTTATATTTTTCTGCCAACAGACGCCTTGTTTATTTATTTATTTATTTATCTATAGTATTTCTTATATTTTGTATGATGCACATCTTTGTCTACTTACTGCTCTTTATCTGCTTACTGTGTATTCTGTTGTAACAATGTAAATATCCCCCAGTGGGATAATAAAAGTCTATCTTATCTTAATGTTCCAGTTTAAGCTTAAATGTGTAAAGAAAGCTTTTTCGAAGGAATTTGTAGCAAATATATAAAGATTTTCACATTTCACTATTGCCTTCAAGTGTTCAATCTGGACAACAAACGCATCTTGGCTACACTGGAGGTAAGTGGAAAATTATGTAAATGTATGCATTCAAGCTTGAGAGATGTCGATAACTTTCAGAGTCAAAGTAATTCAATACTGAGAATTCCCTGTTCACCTCCTATGCTTGCACAAGCAAGAACAGAAGGCCATACAGAATGGCTTATTTATTGTCCACTTAGAGGCTGGTGTATGTACAGTAGGACATTAAAGAGTTTTCAGAAGGAACATCCCAAAGCATTCCTGATGTTATCTGAGTCCAGCTGAACAGACATGGACAGTTACCCCAAGCCCTCTACAGCGGCACTTCCCACACAATCATGACTTGCCGATGACTTCCACTCCACACTGCAAGCTACAAACAGGAAGAAGATCACACGTACGCAGGAAGTGGCTGAGGGCCAAAGCACAGTGAAACGTCTGCAAAGTCTGTGGAAAATCATTAAAAGAGTCTGCAGTGGACAGAACAGCACAAGTCCTGGATGACCGCTTCTGAATAATTGCTTAAAAATGTGAAGAAAAAAAAATCCACTTGTCAATCAGTAACATACATGGCAAATTCTATACAGAAGCAAAGCAGAGACGTAGAAAAACCAGGAAGTTTTAGAGGCGCTAAGAGATCAAATTGTTTACTTTTATAGACAGAATTTCCGCAAACATTCTGTACAGGTAAATCTTACGAAGCAATTTGGAACATTTGGTAAAACAGTCATATTTAATTTTCTTTTGCTTTCCACATATTCAGTACATTTTCCTTTGTTTTCCAGTCAAAACATCTAGAATGTAATCCATCCAAAACGGAAAATGATGTTTACGAAAAAAGGAAACAAAATGAAACAAAAGCACTGCTTTCCTCTCCAAATGTAGTCTTAGACCTGCAGACCAGTTCCTCTCGATAAAAAGAACCCCAAGACACTGTGGATAAGGCCCCATTTGTGCTTTGTATCCACTGATTCCTCCCTCCCAACCTGTTGCTGCTTGTTTGTTTATAGCCTTCACTGCTTTTGTTCACTGTTGAACATGTTACATAACCAAAAAGAAAAGGAATTCATATGCACATCCACCCCCAGTGCCCACCCTCTCTGCCTCCTTCTCTTTCGCATCCTCTTCTCCGTATGCCTGTTTATGCAATGTTGTGCATGGCTGAAAATAAGGGCAGGCATAAACAGGGCTGGCTGAATGACTGTGCATGGAGGAGATACTGAGAAGATCATGTATCCACATCATAAACCACAGAGGCAAGGTACCGGAGTGCAAAGGGGAAAGATAAATACTACAAGGAGCTCAAAAGCCAGTGCTGTTACTCTCGAGGGTCATATGCAACAGGAATGAAGGTACTACATGACCTAATCTCATGGAATGTTTCTTTAGAACTTGGGAAAAACTATCTACTAAAATATATAGTTGTATGCAAAAGTTTGCACACCTCTTGTCAAATCATGAGAAAATGTGTAAAAATAACTTACATCTCCACATCTGAATGCATGGTATGATCTAAACTGTGCTAGGGCCTAGGTGACCTGCCATAATTGATGGAACTGTGAATCCTGCAGGAGAATGGCCAATCTTCATTCCATGACCTGAAGCTTAAGTGCAACTGGGTTATACAGCAAGACAACAACGTGAAGTCCACACTAAGTGGCTCAAAAGAAACAAAATTTGGAGTGGCCTAGTCAAAACCCTATGAACATCAACTGAAATGTGACAGGACCTTAAAAGGGCAGTTCATGCTTGAAAGCTCTTCAGCGCGACTCAATTAGAGCAATTCTTAAAATAAAAAAAAAATAGGCCAGGCCTAAATTCCTCCACAGCAATGTGATAGACTGATCTCCAGCAATGGGAAAAATCTGGTGCCACAACCAGTGTTTATTTGTTACATATAGCTGTAAGTTGCAAAACTTCTCCTTGTCCTGTATTACATTTTGAATGAGTGTCCGAAACCACTTAATGTGACAAAATTGCAGGAATTAGAATAGAACAATTCAACTGCTTTATCACAACACTATGGTTTCCTTTTGGCCAGTAAACAGTCTGGGGCAGGGGTCAGGGGAAGCCAACAGTAGGAAAAAGAGTTAGTGATCTGAGCAGGTATGCTGCCGCTCTGACAGCCTGTGAAGTACAGGATCTTGACGCTCCGCCAGTGTCACTGAGCTGTGCGAGAGCAATCCAAGCTGTCGACCTGTGCCACTGCAAGAAGAAAGAAGACGTCTTCTGAGTGAGTAGGTGTTACTGATTTCATCACTTGTCATGTCACTGAGTTATATGATCTCGACCTGTGCACAGTAACACAGACAGCCAATATACTCCTCTACAGTGGCATTCAGTAGAAATGAAACAATACTTTTCTGTGTTCTTTTTTTTAGTTCATTACACATAAGAAGAAACCAGCCATTAGGGGTGTACTTTGTGTACTTCTGGTGCCGGTCCCAAGCCCGGATAAATGGTGAAGACTGCGTCAGGAAGGGCATCCGGCGTAAAACCCGGTCAAGGCCCGGGTTAACAACGACCGCCTCCGGTGCTGTTGACCAGCAGGGTGCCGGTGGAAATTGGACTACTGTAGGTTGAAGACCATCAAAGAGGAGAGGAGGAAGGCAGGTTAGAAGGCAGCGAGAGAGAAGGAAATGCAGGAGTGTGGAGGTTAGAGTAGGGACTCTGACTGGTAAATGCAGAGAGCTTGCAGACATGATGGAGAGAAGGAAGGTAGATATTCTGTGTGTCCAGGAGACCAGATGGAAAGGAAGCAAGGCCAGGAACTTTGGAGGTGGATTCAAACTGTTCTATCATAGAGAGAGGTGTAGAGGTGTAGAGAGGAAGAGAAATGGAGTAGGGATAATCCTAAAGGAACAGCTTGTGAAAAGTGTTCTGGATGTAAAGAGAGTGTCAGGATCATGAGCCTGAAGTTGGAGGTTGATGGTGTAATTTTGAATGTGGTCAGTTCATATGCACCACAGGTTGGTTGTCAGTTAGAGGAGAAAGAGGAATTTTGGAGTAAGATGGATGATGTGGTAGATGGTGTCCCTAGAGAGGAGAGATTAGTGATTGGTGCAGACTTCAATGGACATGTTGGTGAAGGGAACAGAGGGGATGAAGAGGTGCTGGGTATGTATGGTGTGAAAGACAGAAATGCAGAAGGTCAAATGGTTGTAGATTTTGCAAAGAGAATGGAAATGGCCGTGGTGAACACGTATTTTCAGAAGAGGGAAAAACAAAGGGTGACCTACAAGAGTGGAGGGAGGTGCACACAGGTGGATTATATCCTTAGCAGGAGATGCCACCTAAAGGAGATTGGAGATTGTAAAGTGGTACCAGGGGAAAGTGTAGCAAGGCAGCATAGGGTGGTTGTCTGTAGAACGAGATTAGAAACAAAGAAGAGGAAGAGAGTGAAGACAGAACCAAAGATTAGATGGTGGAAGCTGAAGGAGGAGGATGGTTGCATTGGGGGCAGTGAGGAGCTACCTGAGGACTGGGAAACTACAGGTAAGTTGGTGAGAGAAACTGGCAAAAATGTGTTGGGTGTTTCGTCTGGTCAGAAGACAAGGAAAGTTGGTGGTGGAATGAGGAAGTCCAGGAGAGTATTCAGAAGAAGAAGGCAGCTAAGAAAACATGGGATAACCAGAGAGATGAAGGAAGTAGGCGGGAGTACTGTGAGGCTAGTCGCATAGCAAAAAGAATGGTGGCAAAGGCAAAGGCTCAGGCCTATGATGAGCTGTATGAGAGGCTGAACACTAAAGAAGGAGTAAAGGACTTCTATCGTTTGGCTAAACAGAGATAGAGCTGGAAAGGATGTACAGCAGGTTAGGCTGATAAAGGATAGAGAGGGAAATGTACTAGTGAGTGAACAGAGAGTGTTGAGTAGATGGAAGGAGTACTTTGAAGAACTACTGAATGAGGAAAACGAGAGAGAGAGGAGGACAACGGGGGGAAGAGATAGTGGATCAGGAAGTGCAGAGAACTAGTAAAGTGGAAGTGAGGGCAGCTTTAAAAAGGATGAAGAATGGAAAGTCAGTTGGTCCAGATGGCATACCTGTGGAGGTATGGAGATGTTTAGGAGAGAAGGCAGTGGACTTTTTAAACCAGGTTGGTTAATAAAATCCTGGAGAGTGAGAGGATGCCTGATGAGTGGAGAAGTAGTGTACTGGTCCCCATTTTTAAGAACAAGGGTGATGTGCAGAGCTGCAGTAACTACAGAGGTATAAAGCTGATGAGCCACACCATGAAGGTATGGGAAAGAGTTGTTGAAGCAAGGATAAGGCGAGAGGTTCAGATCAGTGAGGAGCAGTTTGGTGTCATGCCCAGAAAGAGTACCACAGATGCAATTTTTGCATTGAGAGTGTTGGTGGAGAAGTACAGAGGAAGTCAGAAGGAGCTAAATTGTGTCTTTGTGGATCTAGAGAAGGCATATGATAGGGTGCCAAGACAGGAACTGTGGTACTGTATGAGGAAGTCAGGTGTAGCTGCAAAGTATGTTAGGGTGGTGCAGGACATGTATGAGGATAGTGAGACAGTGGTGAGGTGTGCAGTTGGGAGTGACAAATGGTTTCAAGGTGAAGGTAGGGTTACATCAGGGATCAGCTTTGAGCCCCTTCTTGTTTGCAATGGTGATGGAAAGGTTGACAGATGAGGTCAGGCAGGAGGCTCCATGGACCATGATGTTTGCAGATGACATTGTAATTTATGGTGAGAGTAAAGAGCAGGTGGAAGAGAATCTGGAGAGGTGGAGGTTTGCACTGGAGAGGAGAGGAATGAAGGTCAGTAGAGACCAGACGGAATACATGTGTGTGAATGAGAGGGAGGCAGGTGGAAAGGTGAAGATGCAAGGAGTAGAGGTCGTAAAGGTGGAGCACTTATCATCCACTAATATCTTGGGTCAACCATGCAGAGCAATGGACAGTGTAGAAAAGAGGTGAGGAAGAGGGTGCAGGCAGGATGGAGTGGGTGAAGATGGGTGTCAGGGCTGATATGTGACAGAAGGATAGCAGCAAGAGTGAAAGGGAAGGTTTACAAGACAGTAGTGCGTCCTGCTATGATGTATGGTTTGGAGACTGTGGCTCTGTCTAAGACAGGAGGCTGAGCTGGAGGTGGCGGAGTTGAAGATGCTGAGATTTTCGTTGGGAGTGACAAGGATGGACAAGATTAGAAATGAGCAGATCAGAGGGACAGTGAAGGTGGAGCAATTTGGAGATAAAGCCAGAGAGGCCAGGTTGAGATGGTTTGGACATGTGTTGAGGAGGAATAGTGGATATATTGGGCAAAGAATGTTGGAGATGGAGCTGCTGGGTAGAAGGAGAAGAGGTAGACCTCAGAGAAGGTTTATGGATGTAGTGAAGGTGGACATGGAGATGGTTGGTGTAAAAGTAGAGGAGGCAGTAGATAGGGCAAGATGGAGGCAGATGATCCGCTGTGGCGACCCCTAAAGGGAGCAGCCGAAAGAAGAAGATTACACGTCATAAGAAGAATGCTGCTGTTCTAACTATGCTAGAGTTAGAAGTCTTGTGTCCTGATAATAGTCATACTTGCTTACAAGGATTCTAATATGGCCTAACTATAATGAAAACCTATTTAAAGTTAAGGAGATATTCTGACATGAATCTAGAATTTAATGTCATGCAATATTTCGTAGTACAGCAGTGTAACCCTCAGTCTAGGGCTGGGCAATACTACAATATTTAAGATTATGGTTCAACTAGATTTAGTGCAGTGCAGTATGTCAAATGTTGAATACGATTAATTGTATTCATTGTTTGTGATAGTATTTTTAATTGTGCCATTACTTTTCTAAAATGTATCACAAGTTCAAAAAATATATATTGAGACATTTCATGTATTGTGAAAGCTTCTTAAGGTATTGTGATATTACATTATTGCCATATCGCCCACCTCCACCTCAGCCTTATTGTTATATCATTTTCACGATTTCTTTCATCAATGCTCTTGTACTACAAAAAACAGCACGCATTACGCAAATATGTCTAACTATTGAACAAGATGACTGAAAAAGACGTCATCTGGATGGCAGCGCATGTTGCCAAAACGTGTATATCGATCAGCATAAATGGTACCTTCAAAGATGTGCCAGTCATCCATTTTACATTGAGAAATGTTATTCTTGAATTGTTGCAGTTTGATCATGCAGTCTTTCACAGTGGTGAACCCCTCCTCATCTTTACTTTTGAAAGACTCAGCCTCTCTGGGATGCTTTTTTATACCCAATCATATAACTGACTAGTTGTCAATCAACTATCAGGTGTTTTTTTTTTTTTTTTTAAGCATTAAACAACTTTACCAGCCTTTGGTTGTCCCCATCCCAACTTTTTTGGAACCTGTTGCTGGCATCAAATCCTAAATGGGCATATGTTTTTCAAAAAAACAACAACATTTCTCAGTTTAAACATTTGATATGTTGTCTTTGAAGCATTTTCTATAAATTATAGAATTTAAATGACCTCTACATCTTTGCATTTGGTTTTTCATTTACATTTTTCAACTTTTTTGGAAATGGGGTTGTATGTGTTTATTCATTTTGGAAGTCTTATATTGAAAATAAAATACATATTTATTTATGTTTGAGTCAATTCATGTTTCTCAGGCTACAAATTCTCCACAAAGGGGTGTCATTAGCAACAATGCATCCTTGTTCAACCTTACATTGCACAAAATGTGCTTGCAGCTCTGATGTCAGCAGCTATTAGTATTTCATCATTTTTATTTTGCACAACAGTGAATGGTGCTTTCGTAATGTGAATGTTCTTTTGCTATTTGCTTCAAGGAAAGGTTACTGTACTTGCATCACATTCAGTCAGAGGCTCACTATTTTATTAATAGTTTATTGCTTCTCATGTCATCACTGTGATATCCAGCAGCTTAATCACACATTACATTTTATGTCCATATCATGCAGCACCTATTGAGGATGCAGAGTAGCTGCTTCAGATGAGATCCTACAAAAAGCACTCCATTAGACCAACCCGGCCGTTACCCCATCTGACCACTCTGCTACCATGGCAACCATAGACCACTCAGAATTCTACCATAACGCACATACATAGGCAGCACTAATACATCAAGCCTCAACATCCAAAATAAATTACTCTTTGAAGTGACCTTATCTAAAGAAGCAGTGCAATGTGGAGAATTTGCCAGGAAAACAAACAAACAGGCAATAGGCTGCTGCAACTGATGCTGTTCTCAACATCATAACAAGTAGGGTTCAGAGCAAAGCATTCTGAACACCTCAACCTCCAACAGCACTCATGACAGGATGAGAGTGGAAGATGAACTGCACCGTCATCTTCCCCTGAGTGGAGCTGCTCGCAGGGATACATATGACCACATGCTGGCTCCGCTAATCACCCTCTGAGCTCTCAGCCTCCTATTAACATACCTGCAGCTCTCACTGGAGAAAGGAGAACAGAATCCATGTAATGATTTTCTCAGAGTAACACAGATAGCTGCACACAGCACATACTAGACTAAAGATTGGGGCGACTAATCATTACTTCTGAGAATGGTTAATCTATTGAATATTGTTCAATTATTTGACTAGTTGAACCGATTAATTGCCTCTGCCTCTTATGTTATAAAGGCATAATGCTTTTGTATTAAGCAGATGAAGCCTTGTCTCATTTCATTTATTTTATTTTATCTTGAATTATATTCTGAATTTGATGCTCCAGATATGGTCATAATTATGTTTTATTTCTTCAAGCTACTGCACTTTGTATCTTTTCAGCACTTTCCTTTTTCTTTTCCTTCTTCCTTTTTGCATTATGACTTGCCTTTGTGTATGAAATGTGCTATGCAAATTAACTTGCTTTGCCTTGTTGTGTGGCAAGGCATAGGCCTGAAATGCAGCAGGACCTTACACTCCAGGGGGTAATGTGCTACCTACGGGTTATACTGTACACCTGCAGAACTGAATCACAGATTCACAAAGGAACAACCTCAGAGCTCAAAGTGAACAATGGGTTATGTAACATGCTATAATCAGGTGGATGATTACAGAGGAGGAAATATTAGCACCATTGTGTGCGTCTTTCGTGGCGTTAAATATCAGTCAGGTGCTTGAAGCACAAGGCGAGTTTGTAGTAACAGTTCGTCTGGCAGCAAGTGTGGATCCAAATA
Source organism: Pygocentrus nattereri (assembly GCF_015220715.1). NCBI lineage: Eukaryota > Metazoa > Chordata > Actinopteri > Characiformes > Serrasalmidae > Pygocentrus > Pygocentrus nattereri. Next base: position 12,250,737 of record NC_051214.1, on the reverse strand, counting down.
CAGTGCATGAGAATCAGTTATATCAGTGTTATTTACTTTATTTTGCTGAAAATAGCTGTATTTCAGGTTTATTGTTTTCCCCAATGTGTTCAAATAAAGTATATGCATGTGTGTGGTATGCATTAGCTGTGTAATTGATGATATACACTGATCAGGCATAACATTATGACCACCTCCTTGTTTCTATGCTCATTGCCCACTTTATCAGCTCCACTTATTATATATAGATGCACTTTGTAGAACTTTGTACAATTACAGACAGTCCATCTGTTTCTTTGCATACTTTGTTAGCCCCCTTTTACCCTGTTCTTCAGTGATCCCCATGGACCCTCACAGAGCAGGTACTATTTGGGTGGCAGTTCTCAGCACTGCAGTAACACTGATGTGATGGTGGTGTGTTAGTGTTGTGCTAGTCTGAGTGGATAAGACATAGCAGTGCTGCTGGAGTTTTTAAACACCTGCTGGACTGAGAGTAGCCCACCCAAAATATCCAGCCAACAGCGTCCTGTGGGTAGCGTCCTGTGGGTAGCGTCCTGTGGGTAGCGTCCTGTGGGTAGCGTCCTGTGGGTAGCGTCCTGTGGGTAGCGTCCTGTGACCACTGATGAAGGACTAGAGGATCATCAACACAAACTTTGCAGCAGCAGATGAGCTACTGTCTCTGACTCCACATCTACAAGGTGGACTGACAAGGTAGGAGTGTCTAATAGAGTAGACAGTGAGTGGACACAAACCCCAGCAGCACTGCTGTGTCTGACCCACTCGTACCAGCACAACACACACTAAAACACCAACCACATCAGTGTTACTGCAGTGCTGAGAATGATCCACCACCCAAATCGCACCTGCTCTGTAAGGGTCCATGGGGGTCCTTACCACTGAAGAACAGGGTAATAGGGGGCTAACAAAGTATCAGAGAAACAGATGGACTACATTCTGTAACTGTAGAACTACAAAGTGCACCTATATAGTAAGTGGAGCTGATAAAATGGACAATGAGCGTAGAAACAAGGAGGTGGTCATAATGTTATGCCTGATTGGTGTATAAGCCAGTTAAACTTTTGTCTCTCCTTGAAAAGACTACTTGACCAAGTCAAATTTTAATTAGCAATTACATTTTTTTTTCATTATATTACACTATGCTATGTTATGATGAGAGCCTAATAAACAGCAGAAATGGGTCAGACCCCCTGCAGCGCTCGTGTTTGGTGTTGTGTAAACAGACTGCTTACAGTGCCAGCTAGAACTGGACAGCACAGCTCAGTTAAAGAATACCTAGCTCAAGCCTGACATGGCACTGGACCAGGAAAAACAAGTTCACCAAACTAATCAAACATTCACCAGGTGCTCCTTTTTCTCTAATTCTGAATGTATATTCTCATTGGTGCTACTGAGCTACTGTAGAGGACTGCTAAATGCTGCATTGGTAAAGACAGATGCTTCAAAAAAAATACAGTAAAATCTGCACCAGACAGATATGAAAATTCAACAATTATTTCAAACCAATTTTTGGCAATTTATTTATTGCACACACAGGGTACTGTGCTAAAATGTCTGCTTTTTATTTATTTTTGTTCTATTTGGAAACCTACAGAAATGATTAGTTTTCTCTGTAATGCTAACATAGTCAGATGTTCTATGTTCTGCATTATGCTTATGTATAAGCATCGGCAGATATATACCTGAAACATATCGTGAAACTATGTTAACATTAGCCCGTTTAGATGAATGCCAGATTCAGGGATGTTTCAGTCACATTTCTAATAAAAAATTAAAACATGCAGTAGGCTCTCCATCACCTTCCACTGTCTAGTCTTTTCCATTGTTTGTGAGGAAGTGGACATAAAGGAAAGGCTGGTTGTTTGGGGTTAGCCTTAGTGTGGAACAGAGCCACCAAAGTGACTGCTGTGCTTTTGTTTTTCCTCATACCACATGAGAAGCTGCCTATCTCAGCTGCATCAGATGATGCTGTGGTCAGGGCCTTTGCGCAAATATAGGTGTGGACCAGCTTCTACTGACAGTGTACTAGACTCTCGATTTCAAAATCCAATACTGTCTTTGTAAGCATAGGTATGGGACACATGAATGGGGCAAATTACTTGAGAATTCTACAAAGTTAAAGTAGGTTTCTTGTTCGAATTTCCTATTCCACCTTAAATAGTGCAGCAGTTACATTCAGGCACTCGTACACATTCCAAAATGTAACTCCATTTAAGGTGGGATGGAAAAATGTGAACGAAAAGCTGGCTCATAAGAGGCTAATTTTAGCCTTGTAGAAATTTAAATATAAAAAAAACTTAACTAAATTAACCTCATTTAAAAATTCACTGATTATATGCCTCCATTCTTAACAATGGTATGCAGTGGTTAAAAATTGCAGGCATGAGGCTAGCACTGACTGCTGGATCTTGAAAAAGGAGTGTGATGCAATGTCCCAGTGAAAATGGACACTGGACAGCAGTCCATCAGAGGCAATAGACACCTGCATGACCACTGATGCACTAAAAACAGAAGGCTCACCTCTCCAGATGAAGTAATATCCTGCAACAGTCTCACAGCAATGAATCCACAGTCAAGAGTGACACTTAAAATAATTCACACGGCCACTTTACAGACAGGAAACAATAGATTTGGGATCACACCATGCTCTGTGTTTTCACACCCACATTGAATCCCAATGTAAACTAACCTGTACTCTCGTTGAGACAGGCATTCAAACAGGTCCTTGGCAGTGAACCGTGGCTCCACAGCAGCAATCTGAAACGCAGAGACATTTTTTTTTTGTTCCAGCTCCAGTTCCAGGGCACATTCTCAACGTCCTCAGTCATGGTCAGTGAAGTGAGACTTTGGAGAAAGTTCAGTTAAACTTAACTGGTGCTGATGAGCACTAGTGCCAGTACTGTGAAAATGAATGCTTCAAAACCAAGCTTTTTTTCTCCATCCAACTGGCCACAGCAAGTCCAAGTAAAAACCACAGTGGTACATTTTGTAAACATATGTTCTTTTGAGGAACAAGACCGTCCTAATGTACAGTGAACCAAATGTCATGGTTTAAAGACATAAACTAACAAGCAAATGTTCAAAGGTAGTGTAGTCATGGCCCTGGAATGATGGAGGTGATTTTGTTTTTGCCAGCCTTACCTCACTAGTGTGAATGACAGTGAGCAAGGTCTGAGCATCCTCAACAGTGCTGTCCACAGACAGTACCCTAAAAGAGAGCAAACCCACAACACAATGAGATTAGTCATTGATGTAAATTAAAGATTCCCAAAACTAAAATGTTTTGTATTATGCAGATAAATCATAAATAAAGCACAATATGGCCTAGCATATTGGAGCAAGTGCCCTAAAACAAGCTTCCTCAGCAGAGCGTAAGAGAGAAGACAGACACTTTGTAGGGAGCGAGTGAACCTGTGAACTGCTCAAGGCCAAACGGCCAGAATGGAAAATTACTAGTATGTGTTAGGAGGTACCTGGCATGATGGTTTTAAAAAAAAAAAATGAATCAGACTAGGCTTGGAGATAATGGTCTCCACAAAAACCCCATATGATGGACATGTGAAGGTCAATTTGGATATAATGGTGGTGTCATGACAATAGGAGACAACAAAAAAAAGAGGTGGGGCGAGATCACCCCACCTTCACTGAGAGTATAAAATATGTGTACATTCCCTGTATAAGTGTGTGTCCGAAGGCCTTTGGAAGAACATTCTCCATGCTCAAAGAAGGAATAAAGGACCTGCACTTCTGAATCTTGAAGAGTCTTCTTGTATTTCTTAGTTCGTTCAATTCTTTTATTTTCTTTCAACAAACTATTGAATTCGTTTTATTTTACAAACCATAAATAATACTTAGGCTTGGTGGCTAAACACGTGTCGAGGAACGACATCATCTACATATGATACACCCTAATCATATACAATTATATTTATCTGTACATAATAATGTGATTCAAAAGTTCGGTGTTAATTCTTCATGAAGTACGCAAATGGGTCAGTGACAAATGAGACATTCAAAATGAAAAATCCTACATTTTTGCAACTGCATGATTCTATTCAATATATTGATACTTTGTTTTATTGCTTTGGTAATGAAAACTGTATGGTATACATTCTTTTTTTTAAAAGTAGGATTAAATAAATAAAAATAAATAATAAAAATGAATTAATAAAACCGCTATATTTTAAAAACATGCATGAACTAGCCTTTGTATTTGGAAACCAATATAAACCTCTGTCCTTGAACTGAAGTTTAGATGCTATTTCAAATCATTTAACTTCATAAGAATAACATGGAACATGTTTTCCTGGAGTCACACCACCTGACTTGGTTAGGTTAACTCAGTTTAACGTCACTCAAAAATGACTCAAATTGGCATTGCAGTATGATGATTACTTGGGGTATGTTTTTTCCATCATACCTATTAAATTCCACTGAGCACCAGTTACTACAGATGTTTGCACAAATGGTATAAATCTGCACCCAGAGCCAATTCTGGGCATGTTTGCAGTGGGGGGGGGGGGGGGGGGGGGGGGGGGGGGGGTCTCATTATTGCAGGCATTGATTTACTTTTTTGACAATAAATGGATGGCAGTAAGCTCCAGCCTTTATAATTGTTATGCTTCTTTGGTTGGCTACCGACATTCAAACACCGTCAAGGAGAGGTTATTAGATATGCAGCATCTCCATGTGCAGAAAACTGTGAAGGAGAAGCTGTTTACTCTTGTGAAGGTTTTTAACTATAATTTTTTTTTTATCTGTTTTGGATGACACCAGATTTGCATTTTTCATCATCTCAAAGCAAGTGCCCACCCCACTTCTGTGTCCTTTCTTGCCAATGTAAAACATGAATCAGAAATGAATATCACTCGCTGCAAAAAAGGACAGATTTTATACAACCTGTAGACCTCACCAGGGTTTGCTTGAAGAGAACCCCACACAGTCATTTTCAGGGAGACCAGTGATCATATTCTGGGCTGTACCCAAACTTAAAAACTGAATCAATATTTGGCCAAAAGTAATGAACTCTGGGGTCAAAAGGACCAGGGTCTGAAAAAAAGCTCAAGTATGAAACCGCTCAATTGTGTTTTTTCACCAGGCAGTATGGTACAGCATGGCATGCCCACAACTCTCAACTCTGACTGTGTCCATATCCAAACACATAACAGAACTGTGAAGCTCTCTTTAGCTTGTTTAGCTTTTCACACAAATTTAACACAAACAACAATAGCAATACCAATAACAAACACAACATTTAAAAACAATAGCTGTAACACTCTGTAGTGCACACGTGTGCACTGTAGAGTACACGTGTAGTGGAAATACTTTTGTGATGGAAGAATTGACCAACATTAAAACACAAATTTTAAACAGGGCTTCTTTGCTTTACATGCAAAACCTCTGCACAAAAAGAACACAACACTCAAGGTTATTTGTTATTGAGAATAACATCAAGACTGTGATGATCTACAGCACTCTCCGAAAGGTTCATGCCTGTGACCAAACCATAGCTCATGCTATTTACATTTTATTGGAGGTTTTTATGTCTAAAACAGAGAGTTTGAACAAGGTTATTTCATAAGCAAATAGCAACTGCAAGAGCATGAGATGATGAGGTCTCAAAGAAGACACACTGTGATAAGAGAAAGAGAGAAAGAGAAATGACAGAGAGAAACAAGAGGGATGCTTAGGGTTAGATGAGGGAAAAGGGAGGAAAGAGAAGAAACAAGATGAACAAAAAAAGCAATAGCTAGAAGGAAGTGAGAACAATATGAAGGGCAATGAGGAACATGGGACAATGAGGAAAAGGGGGAGGGAAGGATTGAGAAAATGAGGAGAGATTGAGAGGAGAAAGCAATTTCTGTATTACACATGCACCCTGGTTTTCGTTCTGGGGCAAAATGAGATTGGGAGGAGAGAGGGAGGGAGAGAGAGGAGAGGAAGAGGACAGTGAGGGAAAAGGTGTGTGTGTGTGTCTGTGTGTGTGTTCGTTCACTCTGATGAGTCATCTTTCTGCTTCCAGCACATGAAAATTACTCTTAGCTGTATCCATGGAAACAGCAACAAATCTGCCTCTGCACCCCTCCTGGTCCCTCTACAGCTCTCAACATAGTCAGAACAAACATAAATCCAAACATGCACCCAAGTGTGTTGTGTATAAAAGAGTAGGGGTGAAATTCACCTCATATACAGCTGAATCTTTACTGTAGAGCTGAAAACTACTGAAGCAAATCAGGCCGTGTGAGCTGAATGCACATCAAATCCATCAGAGTGGCATGAACACCTCTGTATCACTGTGCCTATAGTGACATACAACAAAGAGATCACATGTGTAATCTCTATAGGAAATATAGCCAGCTCCTGTCTCAAATTTACTTTAAACAAGAACACAGATCTCAGAATGAACGTCATAACTTTTGCCAACAGCTGACATCATTTAACAAGGACACAGTGTCATTCATGTGAAGCACTAACACGGTCACCATTCAGTCTACCACTCATTGTCTGTCACTGTTGTACAAAGTGTTCTCTAACAGGAGATGGGTGCGAGTTCACATCACTTCTCCCAACTAAAGCTTGTTTTTTTCCGCTCATTATTTCACTAATCAACCGTCCAAGGTATCCAATGCTAAAGTTTCTTATTCAAATACTCCTCAGACACCAGAGTGCAACTACTGCACCATTTAAGGCGGAATGGAAAATTAGAACTAAACCAGTTTTTTCCATTTCCGGGAGCTGTGCTATCAAAGATTGTGTTAACGTGAACCATAGAAACCGTTTCCGCTATCATGAATTTTACAGCATGTAATCTAACTGCATTCAATACACAATGTACATCATCTTGCAATACCAGTATTGAAAAAAAATTAATATTACCATGTGTACCATGACACCCCACTCAAATATTAAAAACAGTCTAAATGTACATGTCTTGTGCTGAATTGTGTCGATAACACGACTGAGTGGCTCAAGCTGTTAAAAGTGAAAGATGGGCTATGAAGGGCCGAATATAAAATCTAAACTCGACCTTAGCCTGACAGATACTTGGGAAAGGACGTCCAAATCTGATGAGAGCACTCGGGTCCGTTGGGTTCAGACAAATATTTCAACACCAATCGGTCATTTACAACCATTAGATTAAAGAGGAAGAAGCTGTTTTTGGAACAAACTCTCTAAAATAAACATACCAATCCCAAAATCAACAAACATTAGCCACTGTTAGATCCTTTACCCCACAGTACCTTTGACTAAATACACAACACTGGAACTTAAAGTCCACAACTGAACACAAACAGGCATACAGAAGACTTTAAAAGCCCACAGTCATTTCTTTCAAATGGGAGGCTAAATAAAGTGTCTTCATTATCTTACTAAACAGCCATGAAGCCAGACCCATAAAATTGATTTTAATGCAAAAACTGGTCTTCAAATTCTTAAACATTCTGCTAAAAGAAACTTTCCTGACTTCTCCACCTAAAGTTCATAAGAATTCCGGAGTCTCGTTCACGTCATATAAAATACATCAAGCCACCCAATATGTAATATTGCATGGAATTCTACTGAAGGAAACTGACATTTCTTGGAAACATGTGCTTCCTCTTAAGAAGGCACAGTAGATATGAATTTCTTATCAGCTCTGTTCCCCAAGGCTCAAAAGCATTACACAACATTCCTCCATAACCTGAAATAGCCAGCTGTTGAAAGGAAGGTCAGGACATGCCAAGGCAAGCTGAGTCTTAATGGCTGTATTCTGCCTTAATTACAACCTTATCATTATACCTACTATTTATTGTCATAATCAGCCTTTATTTCATACTTAATTTACATGCATTGACCAAAATCATTTACAACACTGCATAAACTGAGCCATGTTTATTGGCCATCTGTGACGAGCAAGCTGAGAGTCATCACAACCTCAGCTCATAACTTAAAGCCTACCTTATATTGGAGGAAACCTTAGTACAGTATGCCTCACTTTACTTAGAGCTGAAAAATATAACTTACCAGCTATTATAATGGGGTCTATTAATAACAACCGGTACCCACTGTGACAAGTACATAAATTCTGTGGGAGACGGCAGGTCTGTCAGTCATAATGCACCCTACAATCTAGGTGTTCCTTTGGCACAACCATAATAAACATAGTTATACAGTGTAATGGATTTTTACACTTTATATATTTTATATTTATAGCCATGTTTATGATGCCATTCTTACATGTTATGAAAATGTTGATTGCTTCTTATAGACAAGAGCCTGTCGGTTCTTATAGACAGGAGCCTGTAGTGATTCCCACCCCTACTGGCCAGTCATGTAGGAAGTAAATTAATTTGTATAGTATGGGATGGCATTAACTGGTATGTGAACAAATGCAAGCATACCTGTCGTATGAGTTATCACTGTTTGTTTGGTACTAGGTGCCACGTGTTTTGAACACAGAGACTCATCATTATGCATTACAAGACAGAAGAGGCACAGGTTTTAAATTCCATAACAAAACATGCATTAGCTCCTTCAGTAATATGAACCAATCAATATTAATCAAAAACAATATGAGAAGCGATGAACTGTTATTAAAATAGTGTGCCTCTGCATGGGAAAACTAATCTAACCTCTTCTTTAAAGAAACAGAAATAAGTAAGTAAGTGACTGAGTAAGTAAGTACCAATTACAAAAGCACCATTCACTGCTGAGCAAAGCAAACACGAGTGAGTTTCATGAGGTGCTTTAGTCTAGTCAGGATTTCCTTAACAGCCAGTCAGGTTACAAACACGAATAAATGCATATAGACGCATACAGTTCTGTGCGAAAGTTTTAGGAATCTAAGCAAATTTTTAAACAATTGACCTCAGCAGTGAGTTTATCACAATATCCATTAGAATAAAATATTCATAATTCAAATAAACACACAGCCGTCACAGAGACTTGGTAATATCATCAATTACATCATGAGCACAATTTAATGAAGCACTGATTGGTCAAAGCAGGAGTTGCTTTTTAACTACATGTAATACTGGGCTTCCTCAAGGAGAGGTTTGTTTGTTTAACCATTTTCAGACATCCATAAAAGCACAATTTATTTTTTTTTATATATATATATATATATATATATATATATAAAAAAAAAATCTCATAGACCCTTATTTTACTCACAACAGAAAACTGAACACATATCAGATGTTGAAAGTGAGACATTGATATTTCATGAAAATATTAACTCATTTAGAAACTGATAGCAGCAGCACGTCTCAAAAAAGTTGGGACAGGGCCATGACTACCATTGTGTAGCATCCCCTCTTCCTTTAACAACAGTCTGTAAACATCTGGGAAGTGAGAAGACCAACTACTGGAGTTTTGGGAGAGGAATGTTTTCCCATTCTTGTCTGATGTATGATTCTACCTGTACAACAGTCCTGGATCCTCTTTGCTGAATTCTTCATTTCATGATGTGCCAAATGCTTTCTAATGGTGAAAGGTCTGGACTGCAGGCAGGCCAGTTCAGCACCCGGACTCTTCTTCTGTGAAGCCATGCTGTGGTGATGGATGCAGTATATGATTTAACATTGTCTTGCTGAAATATGCCAGGCCTTCCCTGGAAGCATATTATAAAACTGCTATATACTGGTCAGCATTGATGGAGCCTTTCCAGATGTGCAAGCTGCCCACACCAGATGCACTAAAGCAACCCCATACCATCATAGATGAAGGCTTTTGAACTGTGAGCTGATAACAAGCTGGATGGTCCCTCTCCTCTTGAGTCCATAGGACATGGCAATGTTTTTGATCTTGTTGATATGCCTTTTTCCTTGCGTATAGGGATTTCTCCAGATTCTCTTAATCTTTTGATAATATTATGTACTGTAGATGGTGGGATATCCAAAGTCTCCACAATGTCATTTTTTTGCAGATTGGTGAACCTCTGCCCATCTTTGCTCCTGAGAGACTCTGCCTCTCTGAAATGCTCTTTTTATACCCAATCCTTGCAAATTACATTTAATATTAGTAGTAATAATTATTTAATTATATAATAATTAATAGCACTTACCTTGTCCCAACGATTTTGAGATGCACTGCTGCCGTTAAGTTCACAATGAGTTAATGTTTTTCATGAAATGGTGAAATGTCTCACTTTCAACATCTGATATGTGTTCTATGTTCTTTTGTAAATAAAATATGGATGTATAAGATTTGTAAGTCATTGCATTTTGTTTTTATTTCCGTTTATTGACATTTTTCACAGCATCCCAACGTTTTTAGAATGGAAGTTGTATATTTAATCCATGTACAAAATCTTTTAACTCCTTAAAAAGCTTGTGATGATGCAACATTGTTGTGATAGTCATTAGAGCTTCATACATTTTAGTCTATGCATTTGACACATTCAGACTGAGAATAGTCATTGCATTTTAAGAATTCTTACAGGCTAGTAGCTCAGGGTAGAACATAAGCATGTTTCGTAAGTGGCTGTTTAACCAAATGGTTACTTGCTATTCACAAAGGGGAGAACAGTTCAAGCCCAGAGCAAGGAAGCTAGCTGGACTTATAACGCTACATTCTCACCAATGTCATTATGTGACTCTGGCTGCGTGTAAGGTAATTTAACCTGCCCTGTAATCGCAGCCCTTAACAATGTGCTTATCGCAGAAACATACTGCTTAATCACTAAAGACTAGCCTAACCAGTACAAAAAAAAACTGGCTGATTTAATTTCTGATGTCGATCTGTCTGCTGTTTAGAACCACAGAGGCAGGAAAAGGGCCAAGTGGCTTTTGTGCGCACACACACAGATGACCTCGCTATAATGAGCAGCTGTTAGCAAGCCTCATAGCCGTCCTCTCCTGAAAAAGGTGCTCTGGAGACACACTGAGAAAAATTCCATTAGCGAAGCACCTGTCTGGAATGCTAAGAGGCTGCACTCTACAGCAGCAGGCGTGTAGCCACAAATCCCCCCAAAACCAGTAATATCTGGACTTCATGCACACCATACCAAAAGGAGAGCTAACTTTGAATAAAGGATTGTCATTAACTTTAAAAGAATAACATAAACATCCAGATATGCTGAAGATATGTATATAGATCACACTAAACTCGATGTCAATGCAAAACTGCATCAGCTCCAGAGGAATATGGGATTCATGACAGGGTTAATGGAATAGTGAAAGAGTAAAAAGACTGGTGTACCTTTGGAAGGCCTCCAGTAGCTGTGTAAGAGCAGTGGAGAGCCTGTGGAGGCAGGTCAGAGCATCCTGAGGTGGGGTTGTGAATAACAGCTGCACTGTCTCCACTGAGTCTGGTGAGTACTGTAGTGCCGAGAACAGAGTCGAGCTGAGTGAGAGATGAATTTTAACAAGACTTTAGTTTTACAGAACATACAATGAACGTCACTTTCATACAATATGTGTAGCAGCTATATAGTAATATAGTTAACATGAGGATCGACCTAAGAAAAAGCATATTTTACACATTGATTGGCAAACAGCATTATAATTAATAACAAACTACATATCAATTAGTATGTAACAGCTAAAATGATCATCTCCCAGCTGGTAAAATGCACTTGGATTATATTAGTAATCTACTTTTATTTTGACAATAGAATTGTAAATGGAATATTTTATACATTTTTCTTGTATTAAATTTTTTCCTTCACTCAACTTATTATATTTGTGTGGTTTTATGTAAACAAAACCGTCATGATTAATATTTACATGATATTTTTCAAACCTTTTCCAATCTTTATCCCTTAGAATCAAACAGGATGTACTGGTTACTGTCAAAGTCTTTAAGACTGATATAAGAAAAATGAGCTCTGTACTGTTGTCTATCATTCCTATTACAAAAAGCACTTAAAACACTACTTACAACTTCAGTTTGAATGGGCGGAGCTAAATTGTAGACTGAATAGGTGGATATATGCAAATGAAGTCTCATAACATCAAATTCAAAATAGGCTGTTTTAGCTGCTTGTTTCCATGTACGAAGTATGTTATGAATGTTACGTTTTGAAGCTTTTTGTTTACATATTATATCCAATGCAAATGTTTACATATTACTTAAAACTGCTATATTTAACAAAAGGGAGGAAAATTTGTTTTCCCAAGATATGGGCCCTTTAAAAAAAATTGTCAAACTATAAAAATGGACATACATGATTAATTACAAACCATGTACAGCCCATAGAAGATTACAGAATACTTCAGTGGAAAAATAAAAGCTTTAACAGAGTGAAATACAAAAGTGAAATACAAGAATAGCATGTGGCAAAAAACACATACAAACAACTTCTTTGCTGTCTTACTATAAGAGTGACCAGAATTTAAAAATGCAAACTAACTTTTTTTAGTTAAGTTTAATTGAGTAATCATGAAGCCCTAGATGCATTCTTCGCTCCCTATTCTTTCTGAGAGCCCTCTCTCACCTGACACGACAGACATTGTTCCAGAGGCTCTCAAAAAAAGCCCACACTTCATTAGGAGAAGTCTGGGGAGGTGGTGCTACATCTTCCACTGCCTCAGCCATCAGGGTGTCACCATCACTGGTGTCCTCCACTGTCACTTCCTGAGGTTGAAACAAGCAAACAATTAAATACACAAACACACTTTCCATTCCTACTCTTTGCACTGGTGGCAAGCCTAAATTTGGTCACAAACATCAGTACAGTTTAATTCCACTGACTTTTCAAAACGTCTACATAATTAAACGGTCATTCAGAGTGATTCAAAGTTGTATGATAGGAAACAACAGTGGTGGTGATGGGAACCAGACGTCTGGAGGGTTTAATGCTTTTAAAAGCTACTTCATAGAAAGTTAGTTTACACTTTACGTGAACTCTGCTACATGACCATGCCATAAACACATAAACATGGTGTTATGACAGTGTTGTCATCCTAACATTACCTTTAGAACATCTGTCATGGCAAATAATGTTTAATATCATGATGGCTCACTAGAGTGTACTAGAGTGAAAAAAGCGTGTGACACTGTATACATTGCTGAACAAAATCTGTCAGGATAAATTGCAGCATGACAGCTTGAAATCTGCCATGACAAGTTTCTGACATGGTTATATCAATGTTATGCAGGGTTAAACTACCAAAAGTTACTGCACAAAATGGCTACAAATATGTTGCCTGACTCTCTGTAAAACCGGACAAGTTAAATAAACCTAAATGTTTTGAGGAAATTGTTTACCTTAAACCATTTAAGTTTAAGTAACTCAAATAATTTAACCATAATTTCCTAAACTGATTATGAACAACAGACATATTCATTGTTGTATATTTCAGCAAACTGTACTAACTCCATTCATGTTGACCTTAAAAGTACAGAGTATTCTGAACTTACATGTAATTATTGTACTAGTTCAATACAATTTTTTCATTCTAAATGTACATCAGTTGTCATTTAACTTTAAGTGCCTTTACACAAATTTTGCCACTCAACAATTCAACTTAATTCTGTGCTGGATCATCTTGCCTAGAGCTGACATCACAAAACGACATTCAGCAAGTGGGAACCTGGTAACTTGGCTCGCTCAGAACTAGTTTTAATTAACCAAAGTCAGTGTTAATTGAGACTTTGTGTGTTTACCACATAGAAAACAGGTAGATTGTTTCAACTCTAAGAGGTCAGAAATCGTGAACATTTATGCAGTCTATCAGATAAATTCAGTGACATAGAACAGCTCAACTGCTGAATCGACAAATGTTTTAGCTTAAAACATTGAAACACATTCCGCTTGTGCAGAGACAAATGGCTTCTCCCGATAGGTGTCTACGCTATTTTATGCACTTGGCAACCATCACTTAACGTTGGTAATTCTGAACATATATAGTTAGAAGAGTGGAAAACAACATAGCCACACAAAATTAGGTTTTACAGGTTTTAAAGTTAGATTTTACAGGTAGGTTTCACAGACATTGTTTTATGATAGTTTGGAAGGTTTTCAGTATTAAAGTCCCTGTCAAGGTTTTAAATGTCTAATATTTTGTTTTAATAGTAAAGACACGCCACAGCAAGGCCATTTGTGATCAGAGGGAGATGTCGTCTTGTGTGCTCTACTGTGCATCATGCCTGTAAAAAGGAATTGCAGGGGAAACACTGTGAGCCTTGATCTTAGGGCAGATAACGTAACAATAAGCTAACATACTGTATCATTTTATTGCTACAGTTAAGGTGGATAACTAGAGTTCTCATAAATAAAGTTAATCACTTATAGGAAAATCTCGCAAAAGTAGGAAGTAGTAAGCAGCTTCTAGATACACTACAAACAACAGTGTAATACAACTTCATAAAAAGAAAATAACCTACTTGCTGGGAGTTTTGGCTGTAACTTGGAGCAGCAGAGAGCAGTTTCAGTATGTGAGGGAGAGGAATGCGAGTAGCTGACGTGTGTGTGTGTGTGTATATATATATATATATATATGTATATATATATATATATATATATATACACACACACACACAAATACACACACACACACACACACACACACACACACACACACGTACATACATACACACACACAAACACATGCTAACTCTGACTTTGGCAGATCTTGAAGAAAATTGCGCAAAAAAAAAAAAAGTGATGTTAAAATCTTACAGAAAAGACCAACATCATTCTTTCTCTGCCAGTTAAAAAAATTATGAAAATGAGTAGATGGGGGCTTTAAGTACATGCTAACTCATATACTCAGTCTAAGAAGAGCGACACTGAGAAACAGCACAAAGCTCTATAACACTATTCTTTATGTTTATTGCACTTGTTTGACCTTTTTTTTTTTATTTTTTTTTTTACAAGAGTAACAGCAGCTGTCTGGCTAACTAACTATTATTTTGATTACGTGTTTACGTTTTAGCTGTGCCCTTATGCCCTTATGGTCGGTTTCTTGGTAGCTGGCATGACAGTTGACTTCATTGAAGAATGTTAAGATTTATTAACTTAAAATAAGGATGCTGTAAGATAAAACAAGATTCCTAAATAAAGATAAGATTTGCTTTTGTCACAAACGTCTGTGAAAAATCTTATTTTGACCTGTCAGATCTTCAGTTAAGCCAAGAAAGATAGGATGTTTCTGTAGTACGGCCCATGGTTCCTATCACCACCACTGTAAAGAAATGTTGTGATGCTTCAAGAACAGATCTGAGAGATCTAATGAACATGTGCATGTGTGGAGTAACCTGGCCTTGCAGTCTGTGTCGTAGAGTCTGGAAGCAGGAGAGGGCTGTTGCCACGTGGCCACTGTACTGAGACCTGCTGCTAAGCTCCATCAGCAGCTCCTCCGCTGCGCGCAATGCAGTTAGAACAGAGCTACGCTCCACTGATGCACCTACAGAGACAGCAGGAGAATAAAAAACAACTTTACTGACAAATACGCTGAAAGCTTAATTTTCTTGGATCTAACACTCAGTAATTATGTATCACAGCATAGAAAACTAAACTACAGTAGTGGTCCAGAACTCTGGTCCTTGAGGGCTGTAATCTTGCACAGTTTGGTGATTTCCTACCTGATTCAACTCAATCGTTAGTAACTAGGTTTCATAGGTGTTTTTGCAGGAACTCACTGACCTGTCAGCCCTGCAGGACTCAAACTGATGACTCCTGCTGTGTTAATGTGGTGGAGTCATACATTTGTTACAGTACTGTGCAGAAGACAGAGACCACCCCTCATTTACTTAACCTGCAGTCAAAACAGCCATTAAGTAAAAGTTATTGATTTTTAGGAAATATTTCTAAGGAGATTAAATGTAAAACAGTCCACTTAAAGAAGGGGAAAGAGGAAAAAATTTTGTTTGTAAGACTGGGGTTTAAAAATATATACATGTAAGACCTGGCAGAAAGCCAAAACGGTCACCTTCAACAAAACAATGTTCCAATGGGAAAATGAACTAGAAGAGGAACAAAGAAGCTGCTGTTGTTCTCAGAACAATGAAATTGACCACCTCAGAGCCCAGGGGCCTGTTGCACCAGCTGTACGTATATTTAAACATAGGCTAGTTGTAACATAAATGTATTCCAAGTTCTGGTTTACACATTGCTAAATCAAGTTGCACCACACAAACTAGTTTTAACATTAAGCTTAGTAGTTACTTAATAATTACACTTACCCTATGCAGGTATAAATGCTTGGGACACAAATTGAAACTATACAGAAAGCAAAAAAAGGCTGAAAATGTACACTATATTTCCAAAAGTATTCGCTCGTCTGCCTTCACACACATAGAAAATTGAGTGAGATCTCATTCTTAATCTATAGGGTTTAATATGATGTCGGCCCACCTTTTGCAGCTATAACAGCTTCAGCACTTCTGGGAAGGATTTCCACAAGGTTTAGGAGCGTGTTTATGGGAGTTTTTTACCGTTCTTCAGGAAGCACATTTGAGGTAAGACACGGATGTCGTTCGAGAAGGCCTGGCTTGCAGTTTCCACTTTAATTTATCCCAAAGGTGTTCTGCTGGGTTGTGCAGCTCAGTCAAGTTCTTACACACCAAAGTCACTCATCCATGTCTTTATGGACCTTGCTTTGTGCACTGGTCCGCGGTCATGTTGGAACAGGAAGGGGTCGTCCCCAAACTATTCCCACAAAGCTGGGAGCATGAAATTGTCCAAAATCTCTTGGTCTGCTGAAGAATTAAGAGTTCCTTTCACTGGAACTAAGGGGCAGAGCCCAATTTCTGAATAACAACCCCACACCATAATCCCCCCTCCACCAAACTTTACACTTGGCACAATGCAGTCAGATAAGTACTGTTCTCCTGACAACCGCCAAATGTTTCCATCGGATTTCCAGATGGAGAAGAGTGATTCATCACTCCAGAGAACACGTCTCCACTGCTCTAGAGTCCAGTGGCGGCGCTTTACACCACTGCATTCAACACTTTGCATTGTGTTTGATGATGTAAGGCTTGGATGCAGCTGCTCAGCCATGGAAACCCATTCCATGAAGCTCTCTAAGGTGTTCTTGAGCTAATCTGAAGGCCACATGAAGTTTGGAGGTCTGTAGCGATTGACTCTCCAGAAAGTTGGCGACTTCTGCACACTATGCGTTTTATGTGCCCTACCATTTCATGGCTGAGTTGCTGTCGTTCACAATCACTTCCACTTTGTTATAATCCCACTGACAGTTGACTGTGGAATATTTAGTAGTGAGGAAATTTCACAACTGCACTTGTTGCACAGGTGGCATCCTATAATGATACCATGCTGGAATTCACAGAGCTCCTGAGAGCGACCCATTCTTTCACTAATGTGTGTGGAAGCAGTCTGCAGGCCTAGGTGCTTAGTTTTATACACCTGTGGCCATAGAAGTGATTGGAACACCTGAATTCAATGATTAGGATGGGTGAGAATACTTTTGGCAATATAGTATAGCTATTTTTTTTCTTTTTAGCTTACTATGCAGCTGCATGTATCACTTGGTAAGAAGCCATCATTTAAAAAAGCTGAATATTAGGTTGTCACAAGAAAATAAATAAATTATTCAGTTGCACTTCCTAATGGAAAAAGTTAGCGTACGCTGCCACTGCATATCCATGGCAGTGGATTTACAGACTGCATAATGACTCTGAACATGTAATCATCATGTTAACATGATTATACACATTAGTTAGTTGTCACTAGTTAAGACACAACTTATGGATTTGTGGTGGCAGCCAAATTTAGTGAAAGGATCATTTGAAACTAACTAGTATTAACTAAGGACTGAGTAAAGACTTGAGCACAAACTTAAGTACAAACTTAGGCAAAACCAGTGCAACCCAATCTAGACCCCAATATCACTGTATGTGTTTGAGATTATTTGAATCGTAAGAAGCAGAACATGCAACCAATCTCTGAGACTGAGCTTTAGACGTGTGGAAAGTTGCACCTGCAAACTTCTTTGAAAAACTGAAAGAGGGTCTTTTTAAAGTAATGGAAGATATAATATAAATGTAGACACACTAAATACTGAAAAAATATTTAGAAGTTGAAGCTTCTGTAAAAATTTCTGTTAAATAATTTGACAATGGCCTTTTTTAACCTAAAAAAAAAAAAAAATAGTAGTGTCAGACATTTGTGCTATATTGTGCAATTTATTTGGCTTCAAGTTTGGAGTTGACCATGTCGATCATTTGGAACAGTTCATATAATAATAGGAGATTATTTGTATTTATTTATTTTTTTATAATAGAGCTGAGAAAAGAGAGAGTGCGAGAAAGAGACCTAGTGCAAACACTTTATGAACACACACAGGCAACTACAAATATTCCTACAGAACGGCAGTCACGCTCTTTTAGAGGTCAAATAAAGACATTCCCACACCCACCCACACAAGCCATAAGCAGCAGATCAGATAAAGGCAGGCATGATATCCTGGGCACTGAGAGAGAGGGGGGAGCAGTACTTTTCCACTCCTCCACAAACTCTTACAGCGCCCTCCTTGCCTCTCCTCCTCCCCCACCTCCTTTTCCCGCCCTCTATTTCTCTTTTGCTCATTCTATCGCGGCTGCTGGCCAAAAGCAGCAGGGAGGAAAAGCACAGTCATGTTACCACGGCACTGATCGACAGAACCAGGTCAAACTCCTAACTCTACCTGCACACACACATATAACAGTTAGTTCTATTCAGTCCTGAGTTTGTAAACAGAAAAAAGCCAGTGCTGGTGGGAGAGCATACTTGAATATTATTTTATTTTAAAAGTTGCAGTTATTACCTGTGATACCTAAGACATGTTACAATTTGACATTAATAATTTCTCACCCATAACTGATTGAAACAAAGAAAGGATTCTGAACTTTTCATCAATACCACATTTGTGTTAGTAAGTAGGAGATATGATGTGAAATTGATGAAAAGTGATTGCTTGTAAAAACACAACTGCTGATGCGTTTGTCAAGTTGGTAGTGCAGATCTGAACATATCCATTTAGAATGTGAATCACATGTAAACAGGCCTGTACCCCTGTGTCCACTCACTGTCCAATCTATTAGACACTCCTACCTTATCTGTCCACCTTCTAGATGTAAAGTTAGAGACAGTAGCTCATCTGTTGCTGCACAGTTTGTGTTGGTCATCCTCTAGTCCTTCATCAGAGGTCTCAGGATGCTGCTCACAGGACACTGCTGACTGGATGTTTTTGGTTGGTGAACTATTCTCAGTCCAGCAGTGACACTGAGCATTTATTTATTATCACCCAGCCCTACTCTATGGTGATATGAAGCTGAAGTCAGTAACAGTAAAAGCCTACGACAGTGTTAAAGCAACTGCATGTTGCTATTTCAAGAAATACAGAAAACATGTTGGCTCTGGTAATTTGCAGTAGTTGTAGATGAGACTGAAAAATGCTGGTCCATTCCTTTACTTTTGTTTTTTGTTCTGCTATTAATTTTGGCTTGTAGTTGGACAACAACAAGTCGGTCTGTCTAACAAAGCAGGTTCAACTTACACAAACTTTTGGACTAAATTTCAGCTTCAAAAAACTTGTTTTACAACAGCCGTTAACGACTTTCTAGGCCGGGTTTTGACACTCAGGTTGTGATTAACCAACATGGGTGTGCACATGAAAGCAGGACATTTAAAAGGAACATGTAAAAAGTATAGCATCTACAATGTTAAAAAGCACCAATACCACCAGGGTTAGAACCAATTGAGCTTAAAGTTAGTCAGTTTAGCAAGAAATAATGCATTGTGGATCAAGAATGCTGAGAAGGTTGTCTGTAAATTTAACTGTAACTTATTTGAACTCCAAACAAGCATCTATTATTAGCATATATAAGCATTTTATAAGCATATTTTATCATCATCACTATCAGCAGCAGTAGTAGCATAGGTAGCATCTCTGTAAGTATCTGCTGATTCTTCTGGGCACATTGATGATATTGCTGGATGTATTAATTCGAAAATAAAGAGTAACTAATTACATTATTACAAAATTATATTTGATCTGTATAGCAGAATGACAATAATAACTCTAGTCTTCTAAGGGTTAAACACTGCATTGTGAGTGGCACAATGAACAGTGCAGTTGAATCTACATCTGAACACATCACCTTTTTCCTGAGATGCACAAACATTCGGTACAGCAAAAAAGAATCAGTCTTTTTTCAGCATTGCTTAGGTACAACATTGTGCACTCAAAAACACTCACCTAAGCACAGACAGCTGCTGAGCATCTCTACACAACTCAATAGATTTCTCTTGATAATGTTCCCAAACACAGCAATCCAATGCTTCCGGAAACACTGCAGCACAGTCTCCAGAGTCCAAGGAGGATTCAAATACACTATCTGCAAAATACACATAACCACATCCAATTGAAAAAAACAAAGCAATTTGAAATGAACAGAGCACTACACATCAGAAAGTGTCAATGCCTTAAGAAAGCTTTTAGGCATATACTACAGTAATTCCCACAGCTCACTGGCAGAGAAGGGTACATTCAGTCATGTCTGAAAGTAAAAGACTTCACACAAAATGATCAAGCAAACATATTAGCATGTTCATATCAGATCGATTTAAAGGAAGGCTCATTTTCTCAGCTACATGTGATGCTACCTTTATATATGAATGAAATAAAGCACAAAACAATGTAGATGTAAACCGTTGTTAGACTGGTGTCAGCGTAGGAGGTAGCATGACTTAAGTTGCTTTAATGGAGTTCCACCTTGTATCTACATTTTTTGTTCATTTTATAAGGTTCACTTACCATATAGGCACATTGTATAATACAATTACAGACTTTCAGACTCTGTTTCTAGACTTTGTTAGCTCACTTTTACTCTTTTACTATTTCCTTGATGGTCAGGACCCCCATAAGACCACAAAAGAGCAGGTATTATTTGGTTGATCATTCTTAGCACTACAGTGACATTGAAGCTGGTGGTGGTGTGTTAGCATGTGTTGCGCTGGTAAGAGCGGATCAGAAATAGCAGTGCTGCTGGAGTCTTTAAACACTGTGTTTACTCACTGTCCAGTCAATTAGACACTCCTACCTTGTCTGTCCATCTTCTAGATGTAAAGCTAGAGACAGTAGCTCATCTGCTGCTGCACAGTTTGTGTTGGTCATCCTCTAGTCCTTCATCAGAGGTCACAAAATGCCGCCCACAGGACACTGCTGGCTGGATGTTTTTGGTTGGTGGACTATTCTCAGTCCAGCAGTGACACTGAGGTGTTTAAAAACTTCAGCAGCACTGCTGCATCTGATCCACTCATACCAACACATACTAACACACCACCACCACACCAGTGTCACCACAGTGCTGAGAACGATCCACCATCCAAATAATACCTGCTCTGTGGTGGTCCTGAGGGGGACCTGATCACTGAGGAACAGAGTAAAATGAAGCTAAAGAACGCAGAGATACAGAAGGACTAAAAAACATCTACATGTTAGGTGGAACTGATAAACAAATAAGGAGGTATATTTAATGACGCTGCTCATTGTTGTATATTAACACGGACAAAAGCTACGTACAAAAAAGGAAAACAAAGGGGGAAAAAAAACTCTACCAACATATACTCAAGTAGATTCCAGGTCACTCTACATAGCTCCCTTATGTAAGCTGCAGCACTGCCTTCAGCCTTACCAAGCAAATGCTGTTAAAGAATTTCACCATATTTTCAAAATATTTCTGCAAAATAGTTATCAAGATGTTAACCAAGTTGTTCAGAGTGGTCTGATGTAAAATGCTACATTCTAGAGGAACGTACCATGTCAGAATTATCTATGCTGACAGGACCCAGAGCTACTTCAGAGAATGTTGTAACGTGAAAAACTTCCATTCATGGCGAAAGATACACGCACTGCATTGTATGTCAAAATAGCACCCAAATAAATCTTTTCAGATTACCTTACCATTGATGACATTACATGCAAGAACAAAAAAAAATATTTTTAACTTTTAACTTAAATAACTTTATTTAGAGTGCACTTATCATACACCAATGGCAGCTCAAAGCACTTTATAATCAGGTGCTAGAGGTTAAAATAAAATCATATAAGGCACAGATTAAATTATACAGGAAAATATTAAGGGAGGTACAATTTTATTTCAATGCTAAAGATGTTTTCAAATGTTTGTGTGAAACCTTGACCGTTAACAGAAGATGGAATGGAGTTCCACAGTTTTAAAGCATAATAACTGAAAGAGGCCTTCTTACGTTTTCTGTATCCGCAGATCAAACATCACGTGGAGAAACATAAAAAGACAGACATTCTCTGAGATGTGCAGCTGCAAGGTCATTTAGAGCATTAAACAAAATGGATGTCACCACCACTGCAAAGAAATCAGAGAAGGTGTGTTTCTCTACAATGAACCATTTCATATGAAACGACTCTGAATTACCAAGATTGAACTGTGCAGGAATGGTGAAAAATCTGTGGCATTCACCCATCAATCCTTTTTGTGCTTAACCAATAAATGTGAAAAGAAAGGTTATAGGAAGTGTATATAAAATTAAATTACTTCCCATTTAATACCCTCTCATCTCAGTGCTATGGCCAAATAGAAAATGTGCAGCATCTACCACTGGGCCAGAAAGAGAGCTTCTACATTTCTTGTTTGACTGGGCCACCTGAATGACTGTCAAGCAAGTGATCTTAAAAAAAAATTGTGTAAAAAAATTTTTAAAATAATAATACAAAATTTCACTGTAATTTGTGGTACCGTTTAAAAAAAAACTACACCATGATACGAATAGCAACTTCAGTCAGCCTAAGCTGACAATGAGATAAAGACTCAATCCCATTTACTTTTTTTTTTCCCGTTGTTTTGTGTCCCCTTGCTCCTTGGAACTGAGCTACAAAGGCTAGTGGTTGAAATCTTTCCAAATAAAGTAGATGACCCTGCCAGTCTAAGTGACAGCAGAGGAGCAGTAAAGCTCAGCAACCTCACTGTCTTTAGTTAAATTTAGGGCATCATATGCTATCAGAGGGATGGGGGGTGATGTTGGGGCACATGTATCATCACCCACCCATATTCTTTGGTGATATGAAGCTGAAGTCAGTAACAATAAAAGCCTATGACAGTGTTAAAGCAACTGCATGTTGCTATTTCCAGAAATACAGAAAAACTCTTGTTCGTGGTAACCGGCTGTAGCCGTAGATTAGATTGAAAAATGCAGGACTATTCCTTTAAGAATGGCGACATAAGATCAACATCCCAGGACATGAAAGTCAAATGCATAACCTTTTCAGTGCTGTGACTAGAATTGAGAATTATGAATTCTCTTGTTCTGATCATCACAGAATAATCAACTACCTTCTGATACAGCAACCATTATTAAAATTTCACACTAATATCACTATAATGCCTAAAGAGATATGAAGTCATTTAGAGAGTGGATATGATTTTGAAAGCCTATCTAGGCAGGTTAAGATAATCATTATCCAGTTCTTAAGAAGCCCAGTTAGTAGAACCGGATAATGATTCATTTCCTGAGTAACTCAAGCATGTATTTCTTGTTGTACAGCTTCTTCTGAAGCTGTGTTTCTAAACTGTGGTCCCCACAAGCTTATTTAGGCTTACGTTTGTGATGAAAAGGGATGCACTGACATGGGAATTGTGGGCTGGTGTCAATATCCACTCTTTCATGTATCCATCTATCAATGCTGATAAATTTACTGTCATATACGCTCCAAGTTTGGACACCCCTGGTCAATTGACTTGTTTTATCCCAGATTTTATACACACTTCTGCACATTTTAATGCACAATTACTGTTCATTTACTGAACAGCACATGCTGGGGGAAACCAACTAAAAAATAAAATGACTGCTTGTGCAAGAATTACGGCACATTTTATATTTTGTGTTTTACTTTTCCCCAATGCTTTAAACTTATCAAATATATAGAAACTGTGCATTTGAACCTGCAGAACAAGTGTGTTCCCTGTAGAGCATATGCCAACTTATTTTCACTTAAAAAAATCAACAAAACATGTAAATTGACTAGGGGCACCCAAACTTTGGCATACAACTGTATATACATCTTTTACATACAAAACTTTAACTCCTTTTGGGTTACAAATGCAGTAAAACGAATAAAATACTCATATTTTAGCACAGCAGTCCAGTGTTGCCTAAAGGTTCTGCCCAGTCATGTGAAGTACAATGACCACCCATCATTTAATACTTTGTGCAGACTCCCTTTGCAAAGATAAAGGCTCTGAGTCTTCTCCTATAATGCTTAATGAGACCGGAGAACATACGGCAAAGGACCTGAGACTATACAGAAACTCTCCAGATCCTTCAGATTCGAAGGTCTGTGCCCACATGTATCTGAAAAAATTGTCCAGAGCCTTTGGAGGAAAACCAGTCCCACGGTATCACAGATCCACCACCAAACACTTAGTCCTTGACAGAAGAGGCTTTCTTCTAGTAATTCCCAAACAACTTGTGATTATACAGGTGGTGTTTCATTGTTTAGGAGGGTTTGGGAGATTTTCTAACCTCAAGATTTAGCTGATTTCTGCACTTCCCCATCTGCGATCCTTGGAGATTCTTTGACCCCTTTAAACCAGTCTTCACAGTGTGTGGGGTCAGTATAGACATACGTCCTCTTCCTGGCAAATTCTTAAAATCACAAACTCTCTTAACTTCTTAATTATTAGCCTTATAGTGGAAATGGGCATTTTAACTTTTTAGCTATTTTGTAGCCACTTGATGATTTCTGCAGCTTAACAACCTTCTGCTGTACATCAGGTCTTTCTCATAGTGATGAATGCTCATAGTGAGTGAATTTGGCTTGGGTTTCACCTCATATAGATTCCACAGTGAATCAGGAAGTCATGATTGAACATTTAAATGTTACGTAACATTTAATGGGAGTATACTTGAGGTACATTTCACTCTCATAAATTTGTAAGGGTGCCAAAAAATGTGGCACACATAGATTTAAGAAAATACTTATTTCATGATATTATTTTGTTTTTTTCTTTCAATCATTATACTTTAAATAAAGGCTAGGTTTTTGCTAATATTTTGAATTAAAAAAATGAAAAAGATCATATATAAAGGATAGTTTTATAGCTAATTTTGCTCATGTTTACAATATTTGTAGAGGGTACTATACATTTACAATGTAACACTAAATATCATTTTTTTGTACTTTTTAATTAATACAGGTCAAACAGAATTTACTAATCAGTGCTTTCTCCTTTTATTGTCATTTCACATACTGTCTTAACATTTTTAGAATTGGGTTTGTATGCAACTGTGAACCTGAAATGTTCCTAAACAGGACATGAATGCTAGGATGATTTTAGTTGTTCTGGCTCAGACCTGCTCTCTCCACTTACCATTTCAAACATTTTGACTAATCAACCATCCAAGGTCAGCTCACCACATCAGTCAAGGTCAGCTCACCACATCAGTCAAGGTCAGCTCACCACATCAGGCAAGGTCATCTCACCAAATCAGTCAAGGTCAGCTCACCATTTCAATTTTGCAGTCACAAGAGCTGCACAATTGATTTTTTTCATGTGGACTGTGTTAAACAGAATTATAGAAATCAAACATTAAAACAGCTATAGAAACCATCCCAGTTCATTAAGGGGTCACACACTGTGTGGTATGATATCTGTTGACTGTATTCAATTCCCAGCACGTATCATTTTGCAACCCCCATATCGAAAAAATGTTAACGTGCGTAACACATCTACACTTTAAGATGTGAATGAATGGGAATTTTAGCATAGGGTCCACAAAAACTGCAAAGTACAAGCGACATGAAACAGAGGTTTTCAAATTCTTCAAAAAAATATTTCAAATTAATTCGTTCAGCGGCAGAGGCAAGGCAGTACAAGGCAGGTGTCGACATCAACCTTGGCTAGACTAATTTGCATACAGCAACCTACAATCATTTGTGTCTACAGTGGAATTGACACGGCACTGCAGAGGCAGAACTGAATATAATTCTAAAGTTTTTTTCACATCTGAAAATAGTGTTAACATTTCAACAAAATGACAAAATTTATAAATAAATCAGCTTTAGAGTGCAATAACTCTTTAGCCGATATATGATGTAAGCGCTTGTCAACTCCATCAGTAACTGCAAAATTCAGGACCAAAAAGTGGATTCAAGGTCTGGATTTGAAGACCTCTGCTGTAAGGAAATAGTGAAGCAATGTGTAGGCACATCTCAATGTCACCTCTGTCCACAGCTCTCCATAAGCAGCCTTCATCTCTTCCTCCAGAACTGCAGAGAGAGCACTCTGCAGGTTGCTCTCCAGCACAGGCACACACTCACTCAGCTGCCACTCTGCACAAGATGCCGTCCTCCTGCTCGCCTCCTCCTTTTCATCACACAGCTTTCTCTCATGCTCTGTTTTGCAGTGAAAAAGGGAACCTTTTCTTCATATTCAAAAGGGACAAGAAGTCATCACATATTTCTACTAAACACAATTCAGACATTTTTTGCCTCGCTTTTAGTAAAAAAAAAAAAGACTGAAGATTAAGTAACCCAGTTACTATGGAAAAAAACTGGCAACTCATTGCTTTTTTATGTGGGGTATGTTCAAATGGATACAGATGGGGAGGAATATGCAGTTTTGCAATAAAAGCTGTCTTTTATATGTCGTCTTGCCTAAGAACTTTCTGTACCCTAAAAGATACCTAAAAAATATAAAAAATACTGAGAATTCAGAGAAACAGATGTTGTTGTGCAATTCTGTAACAAGCTGCAAATAGAAAAAAAAAAAGACTATATAATGACTCACACAAACTTTGAGTGAGCGAGTGAGTGAGTGAGTGAGTGAGTGAGTGAGTGATGTTTAGGCACACAGATTTTGATTCTTCATAAAGCTTTAGCGTTTGCATCAATAACAGCTCAGCATCTCTGTCCACTAATTCTGTTAGGTGTGAGCTAAAACTTAGTCTGAGATTCTGTATCAATACATAACCAGAAATAGAATTTCGAACAGTTCTGCCTTCAGAAATGCATGTGAGGCATGCTAGGTGCTTGACCTTCTTTGGTGTGTCCTACAGGAGGACGTGCAGCATGCTGGCTATGGCTGCGGTTTAACAGCCCAAGGTTTCCTTCTGCCTGCTCCCATAGATCTGCTTTACTCAGCGCATTAACTCCACTCAACAGAGCTTTACTGCACAGGTTCTTATCGTTACTATAGTCAAAGCAAGAAAAAAAGGATGAGAGAATCATAAAGGTACAGAGGATAAACAACCAAGTCAAAACAAGGGCTTTTCTTTAGCGGCTGATTGTAAAAAAACAATTTTAATCATGAAAAATAAAAAACACGAGGGAAAGGAAATGTGTATACTCTGCAATGTGCTTGAACCAACACAGTGTGTTTTCATTTGTTGACAAGACAGTAAAGGTCAAACAAAGTGAATAGAGTATGTGCTCACGTGCATAGGATGAGAGTGCCCTCTGGATACAACATCTGGTACTGCAGACAGCACTGCAGCACTCGATCATCATTGTTCACGACGCCCAGCCCACCTGAAAGCATACACACCGTATGTTAATACACAGCACCCTCTGGTGCTGGTGAAGCACGTACATTCACATGGACATAACAGGCTACTTCCTTTTTTGCATTATTCAGTTGTTTAGTTGTACACAAAGTTATTCTAAGTAGTTTGATGAGAAACTTCCCAAGATTTTCTTCACAGAGTCAGTGACAAGAATCAGTGGCTGCGATGCCATTTTATTTGCTACCTAAAATACCCAGTGAACCTACATGTGTCTTCTGAGTTTTATATGGAATGCTGATAATGGTAAAAGAGAGGTAAATCTGGAAAAAACATTTTTTGGTACCATTTTGCCTTCAATTGATCTGTGTCTCCACCATAAATGTGCTAAAAAAAGTGTTTCAGGCCAATACTATATTTCACTGTGAACAGTGGTTTAGTGAGAGTGTTTGATATAAGTTAGAACGAAGCTGAGTTTAATAGACATAAAACAAGGTGAGATTTTTTAAAAACAAGCTGAGCATCTAAAAAAAAGCATCTGTAGCGAAGCATCAAAAGTAGTACTGGTTTTCTTTCAATGATATATTCTGAAATATAGCATAACTGTCAAAATGAGAATATTATTAAGTTTAAAACACCCACAGGAAGCCTGGGAGGCCTGCTGCATGGACTGTCCCCAGAGACGTGGCTCTTGGCTCTTCAAGCAGCTGTAGATGTAATGGACAGCTGGCCGAGCTTTGTGCTCCACTTCCCTGGACAATTTTCCACTCTTCAGTGAGTCAAGTTCTTGAAGAACCACCCAGGGGACCAGCAGCGTAGGAAAGCCCAGGGCTTTGGCCCACAAGGGACACAAAAACAAAGAGTGACTGAAAGGGGAAGGTCCAGGCAAGAATAAAACTTTCACAAAAAGCACTTCAGGCTGAAATAATATGTCTGTGTGTTAATGTTCTGCACTTGAGGATCAAAGAAAAATTAGGCACTAGAAGTCTTGGTTCAGAAAATAGAACAGTAACACACTAAGCAAGACCCTTACAAACTTTTCAATAAACCTACTCTTTTGCTATCCATTCTATTATAAGTACACTCAGAAAGCAATCCCTCCCATCTTACCTCCAAGCCCATGAGACCTCATCTTCTTCACAAAGTCCAGATGGCTGAGGAGAACATTTGTGTCCAGCACAATGAAGAGGTCCTGCAGGTGCTGCCCATGACCTGAAGATGCCAAATGCACACACAGGAAAGACACAGAGAAAAAACAGTCATTTTCATTTGCTTTTAGAGGAATTCCACTGTTTTTCCCCCAAAATGCCTACATAATTAAATGGTTCAGAGGTAAACAAAGGTCATTTAGAGTTATGTGGTGTGAAATGGTGCATTGAGAAACTAACCAACTCAGATTTCTATGCAGAGGTGGTAAAAGAAACCAGGGGTCACAAAGTCTACAACGCAAATATAGCCATTTTATTTAATATCTGAAATGACCAGTGAACCTATGCACAATTTCTGCTCCTTCATATGCATTGCTGATTAAAGATAAAAGAGTGGTTTAAAAAAAAAAAAAAAAACACTTAAGTTTTAAGTCAATGGTTTATATTATTTACATATTAAAGATGAAATTATACAAAAAATTAATCAGTGAACTTCCTTTTTTATAATGTAGGTACAGTAGGTAATGTCTTCTGCATAAGTTTGGCAAATGGTGATATTGGTGATATTACTATGTGCCTCAGTGATGCCCTCCTCTGGTGGGTCGACATCCATGCAGGTAAGCTCTCCACAGCTCTCCACCACATTCACCTGGAGTCTCTTGTCAGAGCGGGCCAAGTGCAATTCTTCAACCAGCTGCATCTACAAATGCAACACACAGTTATGACACCCATAGAGACAAAGGCCCAATCTTATTTCCCCCCTTGCCCCTAACACTTAGCCCTACCCCTCCGTTCTGCGCGTTCACGTCTAGGGGGAGGGTTGTCCCGATTGCTGTTGAGATGGAGGGGTAGGGTGAAGTGTTGGGGCTATTCAGCCCTTCAAATGGAGATTTTTCAGAGGCGCACTACAAACGGAGGGTTACGAGAAAATTAACCCTTCATAACACACATAAAAATTGTGAGTAATACGCTGATGTCCCATTCCACCTTAAATGGTGCAGCAGTTACATTCTGGTACCCGAGGTTGCCTCACCATTTAAGATGGAACGGGAAATCGATCATGAAGCTGGCGATTAGAAAGCTAAGTTCAGCTTCATATCACCGAAGAATTCTTGGTGGTGATAATAAATAATTGCCCCCTCTTTGAAGGCGTATGATGCCCTAAATATATTTAAGCAGTGAGGAGCTGAACTTTCCCCTCCTCTGCTGTCACTGCAGGCCGGCAGGGTCGCCTACAGAGCAGAGTAGCTGTTAATGAAGTGATGTAGTTTTTTGTTTGTGCTCTTTTTTATTGGGTGACTCGTTTGACTGACTGATGCGTAAAACTGAAGCTGTGAATGAATCGTGAGGGCCCTGCTTTTCAGTCTCCTTCAGATAAACTACAAATGTCAGAGTGATATACCATTATTGCTATAGTAGGGAGACAAAGCAGGTAAACACGTCCTGATTATTTTTTCAGGCTATTTTAAATATGATTCACCTGTCCTGTCATGTGACAAACAAGTGAGACCAACACAGCTGGAGGCGGCATATTGGAAATGGCCGGAAAACCTCGTCTCGTCTGTTTACGAAAAAGTTGCTGACTACAACTGATGACGTATCGGGTTCTTGAAGGGTCGTCCAATTTCACAGGGGGAAGAGGTCAACCACTAACCTACCCCTTGTAACTCAAGGAGGAGGGTTACACTCGAAAACAAGGGGTAGGGGGTAAAAATAAGAAATGGTATTGGGCCAAAGTCTTCATCAAAGGCTACGTTTACACAGCAGGTAAAAGTGGCCCAAATCTGACCAAATTCGATTTTTTGTTTGGCTGTTCACATTATCTTTTAAATGTGATGTGTATGCAACATCAGTCTGAACAGAGCAGCTCCTAAACCGCCCCGCATGCGCAAAAGAACAGAGCGTCACGCGGCAGCTTTTTCAGAGGTGAACGATCATGACGGCCAGCGAACGCCTGTCGCTCCCGGAGCTCAGTTTCGTCTCCGCCAGCATCACAGGAGCGATTATGAACTTCCAGTGGTTGGCACAGTGTGCTCGAGTTCGCTGTTAAAAGGACACTTTACCCGGTCACGGCCACTCGGGCTCCTCCGGCCACACTCGGCCATTTCGTTCGAAACTTGTTCGAACACTGAGCGACTGCGATGAGTCTCCTCTCATTTTTGTACAGAAACATCCGACTAAATGTTTGAGTCTCAGCAGGGCGGAATTATGACGAATGTCGAGTTGGACAGACATAAAAGTCGCATGAATTCCGATCTGGCTGTTCAGACTGAGTCGGACTGCCGCAGTGTGAAAGCAGATAGCCTACATTAAATGAACTCCTGTGGTTACAAAACGCTTCAATACCACCGCGATTGTCAGTGCTAAAAACTGCGTAAGACAAAATTAGAAATAAAATGATTAACATTATCTGTAATCTGAGGTAAACTCTAAATACATTTTTGTTTGCATAGCCTACCACACCATGATGCAAATGAATGAAGTGAAAGCAGAGAAGGTTCTGAGAAAAGTGAAAGGGATGAAGAGAGCCAGAGAAGTTGACTAATGAAGAGAGAGACACAATAGTACGCCGACTGGCAGGAAAAAAAAAAAACTAATAAAATTACAGCAAGAGTGCAGAGGCTCTGTATTGCATCCCATGTCTTCTGTTTTCTCACGAGCTGGAAAAGCCATCTAAAAATGCTCTCAACAGCAAGGATGGTGTGAAATGATCACACATTAAATGACAAAGAATGTACAGAAAATGACCAGAACATGAAACAAACATGGCTCATAAGGAATGCTATTTGAAATGGAAAAGCCTTCAGCATTCATTATTGTCTGGAACAGGAGTTGATGATCACATTCAGAAACAAATACAGACAGAAAGAGAAAAGAATAGAATGATTCTTGAGAGGCTTTTGGATGTGACCTTTCATTCAGCATCAAGAAACCTTCCATTCAGAGGCAAAACGCCAAATCCTGATGATGTACACAATGAAAACTTTCTAGCACTTTAGAGTTGCTGGCACATTATGATTCAGTTTTAGAAGAGCACTTGGAGAGAGAATAGGGCAAAAGAAGGAAGGGTCAAGGTTAACACGCTATCTGAGTCCTGAGACACAGAAGGAGTTCATTGATGTCTGTGGCGCAAGAGTGCTGAACACCATCCTGGCAGAAAGAGAAACTGCAATCCATTGCTCTGTGATATGTGACTCAACACCAGACGTCTCATTGACTGAACAGAATGTGCATCAAGATGTTGAAAGCAGTCTTTGGAAGAGATTCTGTCCATTTAAAGACTTTTAAAAAGACAGGCAAGGACATTTCTGAAATTATTCAAGCTGTACTGCAAGACAGTGGCATATCATTAGAGGACAACGTTATCATAACAGAGCCACCATGTCAGGGAAACTGAAAGGCGTGCAAGCTCAGATTCTAAAAGCAAATCCGTTTGTGATATACTCCCCCTGTGCATCCCACAACCTAAATTTGGTGGGTGCACACACAGCTGAATCACGCCAGGAGGTTGCAGCATTTTTTTGGTAATGCTAATCGCCTCTACAATTTCTTCAGTGTTAGTCCAGAGTGATGGGCAATCATGAAGAAAGAAACAGGATGCTCTCTTCATCGTCTGTCTGACACTCAATGGGATGCACGGATTGCCGCTGTGAGAGTTGTGGCCACTCATTTACCATCTGTTCTTGTGGCACTAGAAGGTGTATTAGGCACATGCAACCTTACAAGTGAAGCCAAGTCTGAGGCAAATCGCCCAAACAATTATTTCAAGACCTTTGATGGTGTAGTTCTACTCACTGTGTGGGTAAAAGGTACTACAGTGCATTGAAAATCGAAACCTGATCAGGCAGGGGATATTTCTTTGGATATTCAGGCTGCAAACATCAAAGCTCTACAGGACGAAATACAGGCTATTCGTGGTGAATGGGACTCCCTTCTCACTGAAGCCTCCTTAATAGCCCAAGCCATGGAGATCCCTGCTCAATCTAAGAGGGAAGAGAAGCGGAAAGCGGAAAAGGAAATTAATGCCTGATGAGAGGAGGAGTGAAGAGGATGAGACGGTGCCGAGAAGGCATTCACAAACAATGTGTTTTTTGTTGCAATCGATAGCATCCTCAGTGATCTGAGTGCAAGGTTCCAGACTACAGCCACCATATGCGAATCTTTTGCATCTCTTCTGAGGTTGGGGGATATGTCAGAAGAACAGATAAAAGCAACATGCCGGGCTCTGACAAGAACATACCCAAAAGATCTCACAGTTGAACCTGAGAATGAGATGCTGCTCCTAAACACAGTATATAATGCCACATTTCCTCATAACCTGTCCCCTCTTCAGCTCCGTAACGCCACATATAAGCTGCAGCTACTGAGCATTTTTGGAGAAATATGCATTGCGCTGAGGATTTTCTGTACCTTACCTGTAACTGTTGCTGGTGGTGAGCGGGCTTTCTGCAAGATGAAACTGGTTAAAATCTACTTGAGATCAACAATGAGCCAGGACAGATTGAACAGCCTTGCCCTTCTCTCCATTGAAAGTCAGTTGGCACATAAACTGGACTTTAAGGACCTCATCAATGATTCTGCCACCAAGAAGACCCGTCGGTGGGCACTAACTGGGGTATAAATTTCAGTGTTCAGCACTTTGTGGAAGTCTGTTTTCTTTTTGCCCATTTTTTAATGAAAAATGAGGAGTGAGTCAAGTTTTGTTTATCTTTCATTATAAATGAAGCATTTTGTTAATGT
This sequence comes from Pygocentrus nattereri, assembly GCF_015220715.1. NCBI lineage: Eukaryota > Metazoa > Chordata > Actinopteri > Characiformes > Serrasalmidae > Pygocentrus > Pygocentrus nattereri. The sequence continues at coordinate 12,217,443 of NC_051214.1, read as the reverse complement.
GGAAATGGGCACTGCTTGTGCATAGGGCCCAGAATTTGGTGCTACGCCCACATATAAAAGCGTCTCTAATCGGAATTGAAAATATCAGATTCAATGTTTTTTCCAATACATGATTCAATTGCTGTTCACATTGCCACACAGATGACTCGTGAGTCACATTTGAAGAAAAAGATTGGATTTGGGCCACTTTTACCTGCTGTGTAAATGTAACCAGACTGTCCCATGACACTCACCTCTTGGTCATTGTCAAACGTTTCTGTGTGCACAGTAGAAGTACCTTGACAAACAGCCTAAAAGAGGAAAAATATTGTAAATCCAGTGATTTGTATAACTTAATAAATAATAAATAAAATACATTTTTTTCCTTAAATATTAAAAAAATTACCTAATAAGCTTGGAAAGGCTTTCAAAAAATGAGCTCTCTCTACATCACTGGACATCATTATAATTACACAGGTATGATTATAGTTTACAAAAGAGTGACTGAAACAAAAACAGAAAGAGCCCAAAGTATAACGGGCCTGGGGCTAGAGTAGGGCAATATTAAAATATATTTCATAATAAATTTCATAAATTTTGTTATTGTGACAAACAAGAGGCTTTTACGTGCATATTTTGGATATCATTTTAACAAAACAAGGACTTGGGATGGGATTTAATACAGTGGAGTTTGTGAAACATTGAATTAAAATCATTGTACCCAGAATTTTTGATGGAAGTTTTCAAAGTGGCACTAAGTGGCTAAGTTTTGTGTATCAGCCACCCCTACCTGAGGCATCAGAACATAATTGTTAAGGAGAAATCAGCAAAAAATCAACAGCCTTACTTGTTGTATAGCAGTGTTCCTTGGTGAGCTTCTCTCTCTCAGTGGACTAGACTGCCCAAGCTGGACTTGAGGTGAAGATGTTTTATGTGACTCTAAGTAGGGAGGAACTCGAGCAGAAACGTCTGTAGGCCTCAGTTTATTTCGCTGTGCAGGTGGAGAGCTCACAGAAACAGGGATGGAATGCTTTTTGATGACTGCAGATGTTTTACGATTGTCCCAAACATCTGTGTCTGTCTGTGGTTTTACAACACTAGACTTCTTTGGGATTTTGAAAGTAACTGGAAGACGGAGACATGATGACGGCTCTACACCTGAGGTTTGATGACAGGTTAAGGTTGCAGAGTGAGACTGCCCTCTTTGTCTGTCGCTGTCCTGCATTTTGGGACCGACATGCTGGGTAGCATTTGTATTTTTGATGGAGGATGAAGCCTCTTTTGAGTGCTCGCTTTCTCTTTTAATAGGACAGCTACATTTCCCTTCTGAAACAACCTCTTTGCGTAGCTCCCTGGACCTGCGGTCCACCAGCTTCTTTCTCTGCTCAGTCAACTCTGCAGACTTTCGGTGCACCACACCAACATCAACCTGCTCTGCAGTGTTCCACCTCTTGGCTGCAGGGCAACCCTCCTCTGGCAAGGATTTCCTCTTCTCTAGCTTCTTGCTCTTCTCCTCAGGAAGAAATGCAGCCTTTGGCGATCTTTGTCTGGGCTCCTCTGATGTAGACCTCCTCTTAACCAGTTTTTTCCTCTGCTCCTCCAGCTCTTTGGATGAGACAACAGAGGAAGACCTGGATGGAGTCTGGCTGCTTGAGCTTTTCCCAGTGCTGGGGACATAGTATTCCAAAGAGGAACATTTCACTGAGCTATGTGATGCTCTGTAATCGCTGTCCTGAGATATTTTGTTTCTGAACACCGTCTGCTTGATTTTTACATCTGATTTGTTTTTGTACGTCTCCTTCTTTGGACTGTCTTCTGTAGATAACTGTGAACTGCCAGAGCTTTTTCTCCTGCACAACATATAAAAGAAACACCATTCAAAGCTCAAATTAACCAAGAAAAGACAGACAACCACTTGGAAACCGCAATACTGAGACTCACCTAGACACATGCTCATGTTTTTTTCTCTCCTTTGACCTGTCAGGAGTCTCTCTGTCGTCTTTTCGCTTAAGTAATAAATAAACAGATTAAATGAGGATCTTTAGAAAACAAGCAGATAAAGAAGAGATAAGATCAGATAAGCTTTATTGTCATTCACATCACATGTGGTACATGAGGTGGAATGAAACATTGTACTCATGGTCCAGTCAACCCCCAAAGTGACAAACTTAAAAGTTCAACCAAACTTTGTTTTGAGACTTTCCTTACCTTCCTTCTGTCCTCACAGGGAGGTGTGGGCGATCTTTTCCTTTCTTTCTTATGCTTCTTTGCTTTAGATTTTTTTTTTGTCATTGCTGTTGTCTGTGACATACAAACAAGGTTTTAACATCAATCTGATGGGACCTGTATGCCGCTCAACAAAGAAACTGGACAGAAATACAGGTCAGTTCTGCTTCAAACTGGACAGTTTTCAAACTGAAGAACAGCTTTCTTTTGAACGAATACTAGCCAGTAGAAAAGGTACTTTGTCCAGCCTCTGTCAGTCCCCAGTTAAATAACATTTACGTGAACTGCTTGCATTAACTAAACGTATAAGCTGTCTACTTTTAGAGACATGGAGAACACTTCTACATGGATAAAGGTATTTGTGTTAGCTATCAGAAAGCCCACTTTGGAAGTCACTCAAACTGGCGTCCAGACTTATTAGACAGCAAAACTGATTAAAAATCATGAGGCTTACAGGGAAATTCCACCAGTTTTTCAAAATATCTACCTAATTCAGTTGCTGAGATGTAAACAAAGTGGTGTAATGTGAAATGGTTCATTTGCAGACTCATATTTCTGTACAACGATGGCAATAAAGAGCCAATAGTTCTGATGTCTATAACACATAGCCATTTTATTTATTACACATATCTTTTGAGTTTTTGTAAGCAAGTTTTCTTTGAGGACTGTTTTGCCTTTGAACACCCCTCATGTATCCCTCCACCATGAATCAGTTAAATTAATTAATACACTGGGCCAAAATGTTATCATAAAACAACTGTAAACCAATGTCACAGACATGAGGCGAAGCACTCATGGGCATTTTTGATGTAATAACTTTCCTATCAACGCCACAGTGAACAATTCTGGCTCTGTAAGATTCTTTACAACAAGACATTTCACAAGAAACCACTCTGAATGACTGTGTTTACATCTAAACAATTCAATTATGCAGAAACTGCAAAAATCCGCTGGAGTTCCCCTTTAACTCACAATATAGCACTGAACTCAGCAGCTAACAGAGCCTGGCTATTGTAGCTAACCTAACTACCTAAGATAACTGAGCGATTCCAGCGTCTTTACTAATACATGGAACTATAATGTAGCCAGCGAGCTGACTAGTAACATTACCCCAACTTACTACAAACGGTCAGCTGTGAATTTGTCATTATTATCGTCACTCCTGCTCTTTGCAACAGTGAGAGAAACAGAAGTGACATTTGCTAGCCGATGTAAAACCCGAGACGAGCGGTCGAGCATAACCTCACAGTTTAACCTGCTGGTATTTTACACACGAATGTAGTGTAACTTTAGCTAGCTAACGAGCTGGCTAATATTTTGAACGGATGGCAACGGAAAGCTTTATTATTGTTATTAGCAACTAGCTAACTTGGCTACAGCACACAAGACAAAACGTGGTAAGGAAGCATTTCTGCTCACAATTAACTGGAAGAATGTCTTTGATTTCACCGCACAGTATCTGAAGTTCTCCTTCGGTCACAGCGATACTAAACGGACAAAAGTTCACTTGCCAAAGTTGGACAGGACGCTGTGGAGCATTTAAGCTTGGTAGAGCAGACCGGTCACCAGCGGCTTGGAACGGAAGCTCCGCGTATGTAAGAGTTGTGATTGGTGCGCTGTGTTGTTGCGGACTGACCAATAGGAGAGCTCAACGCTGGTTGCCTAGTGTGACAGCAGATCACTCAGTGAGGAGGCTTAACAAGATAAGTCAGTGCACAGTGTACAACGAAATTGAGCAGCAATCCAACGGCACTTTCTATATAAAAAACAACTAAACATAAGGCTAAAATATATAAAGTGCAGGAAAAAATGTATAAAAATCTTAAATATAAAGAAAAAGGACTATAAAACTATATATTCTAAACAGACACTAGACAAGTGAGGTAGGAGTTAGTTATTGCACATTCCTTGGATAGCTTATAGAGTCATATGATATTGCACATCTTAAGAATTATTGCACAGAAATGATATAGATTATAGATCACACGCTCGAGAACAAATGAATGATAAATAGAACAGGTGGAGCGGAAAGTTGAGCATTTAAGCTTGGTAGAGCAGACCGGTCACCAGCGGCTTGGAACGGAAGCTCCGCGTATGTTGTGATTGGTGCGCTGTGTTGTTGCGGACTGACCAATAGGAGAGCTCAACGCTGGTTGCCTAGTGTACAGTGTTCTCTGAAGTCAGTGCCAGTGAAGAGCTGTAGTGGTGCTCAGTCACTTCTACTGAGCAGTGTTCTATAGAAAGTCCTTGTCAGTGTGTGTGTGTTTGGAAGTCCCGTACGGCTCTGGGGTGAAAACTGTTTTTAAGTCTGTTTGTCCGGGATGGGATAGACCTAAATCGTTTACCAGAGAGCAGCAGGTCGAACAGATGATGTCCCGGGTGAAACGTATCCTTCGGGATGTTGGCAGCGGTTGCTGAACAGGTCCTGCAGGCAGGGCAGCGGGCAGTCGATGATCTACAGTGGGCGGCAATGATCTTCTATAGACCAACGATAAATTCATTTTTACTGAATAATAATAACAAATATAAATGTGCGGTTCTCATCGTGGTGCTAGGTTTTACCTTTAAGACCAGGAATGAAATAATCGTATTTCGTTAAAAATATTTCTTATCTCGGCATTAGGGAAATAAAATACGTCATAGTGTTAGAATCAGTCAAAGTGGGTAGGACTTTTAAGTGCGCGGCGTGTTTTAAGAGGAAGTGACAAAGAAGTCTAAACTTCGGCAGTGCTGGACATTTATTATTCGCCATTCAGGCCAGGAATAATTCTGTCCAAAATGTACTTTGGAACAGGGCCGGGTTATGAGGAGCCTGGCCACACCCTATCCCCCCCATTATATCAAATACAGGACTGTTAATCAGCAGAGGGCGCCCGCGAGCGAGTCCTCAATGAATGGGAGTGAATGGAGCTCAACGGCTAAAAACGATAAGTTAAAATAGTTTCTAATCAGGTACCCAGAACTTTTTATTAATTTTAGAAAGTAGAAGGATGTATTTAAAAAAAAATCAAAACAAAGAAAACTCACTTATATATTTCTTTTTTTCTACAGCAAACGGGTTTTGGGCAGCAGGAGGCGGGCTTTACTTCTAGTGTGATGATTGATCGGCGAGCGGAGCAGCTCATTGGCTGTTCGCGCTCACTGACGTCATGAGGTGCTGTTTTAAACTCCTATAGCTCGAGTTTAAAAGCTCTTAAAATATAACAGCGGTGTTAAAATGTTTTATGATGGTCACTTCAAAAATGATTGCGTTCTTTTACATTCAAATGTTTAAGCATTTAACTATGATTTTGCTCAAATGCTCCAGATCAACCCATTCATTTTGGATTCACTCGGGAGCGCCCTCTAGCCTTTAAGAAAATCAGAAGATATTGCAGTGGTTATTCTCTTTCTCTACAAGTTCTCTGATTTGGAAATGAGTCTTGACCAACAAGGGGAACTTGTGGCTTTTCCATATGAACCGTTTCCAGCCTTTATACACAGAAATGCAGGGATACACAGTTAAACTAGTATTTTTACACTATTGAAACATTTGCATATGTTGACAAAATTTTAAGTCAGATATGTTGGATGATGGCTTTTATTTATTTTTTTTAGCCTTTTGGAGCTTTGAGCATGTGCATTTAGATTAGTATCTCAACATTAGTTTTGAAGTAAAATGGGGGTTAAGGTGAAAGATAAGTTATAAAATAGCTGAAAATGTACTTTTGAAAGAGGTAAAGCACAATTTCTATGCCACATTAATACACACGCACATTTTCTAAAACGCTAATCCTTCTGGGTTGCGGAGGGAGCTGCAGCTTATCCCAGCGGTCATTATGCAGAAGGCAGTAAACATCCTGGACAGGTCACCAGTCTACTACATTAACTAAATAATAATAAATAAATAAATAAATAAAAAAATAATAATAAAAAAAAACACCTGAGTGTTCCATCTTCTTCAGCCAGCACATTGTTCCTGCAAGGACAAGCCTTGGAGTGAAAGACCACTTGCTCTGGGGACAGTCATAAATACTTCTGTCTACTTCACTGTCTCATTTCAATAGGAGTGAATTAGAGTTTAATTAACACACAGGATTAAAGTTTTAATATAGCTTTAACCTCAGATTGTAATGTAATTCATCATAACTACAACTGAAAACAATGAAAAAGTACTGTACATTTGTCATACTCGAGATTTACCATCCTGCCTCAGTATTCACAATTAATAACTTCATTTGCTTGAACTTTTGTGAAGTTGAACAACATCTTTAACTGCTATACTGTGCTTTAGAGTTAAAATGAGTAGAGACCAATGAGTCCACAACACCTAAAATGAACTTTATGGTTACACCACTAAGACAATCTCATATAGGTGTTACGCTGCATGTGCTTTATTTTCTTTGCTGGATTATACACAGACTTAAGTTCCAAACATGAATGGGGAAAAAAAAAAAAAAAACAATGTTAGAAAACAGGCTCGTTAATATTACAATATCATTATTGTGATTGTCACAATATACTTCTATAACACTTCCTAGTTGCAAGTTGGTTTACAAAGAGAACAATTAGTGCTGTTTAAACAGATTTTGTGCGGCACTGGACAAATCACTATTCATAGGTTTAGATTTTTTAAATTTGAAACCTTGTCCTGTATTGTAAAAAGTCTTGCAGTATCATGAAACTTTTGCCATATTACCCACCTCTAATCACAAAACAACTGTAACAATAAGCATGAAGACAATATTTTGCTTTCCAATCTATTGCAAAGAAAAAGTTCAGCAATATGCAAAAGCTCTATCCTAAGGGACAAACAGCTGTTCTACTGTAAATGACAAAAACAAGAGGCTCTCCAAATGCCAGATGCCACTTTTCTTGCAGAGTATAACCTATGCTTTACGCAGTATACAGAGCATCTAGCACAAAGTCACAGATGAACCGCATTCGAGTCTGAAGCCAGGATAAACAGGCTTTGTGAATTCTATGTGTGCTTTGTGCAGCAGTGTCATTGTAGAATTGGTAGAGATCTGGTAGAAAGCCAGCGTACCTGCACTTTCATCCAGATAAACCCCTATTGTACTCTGGCACTGTGCTGAAATTTCAGTGGCATGGCATTTATGCCAAAATGTGAATTTGTTCCCACTGCATTCCAAACTCCATGACTCACTGTTACACCCAAACTTGCTGCTACTATAACTGCTATTCCTGGGTATACTGCCATACGACAGGGCAATATGAACAGTGCCGCTCCTCATGACCTCCCAGTAACAGCACCCTTTTACAGGACTATCACACAGAACCTGGTACAAAGAAGTGAATTTCTCTGCATTGGCCTGAACACTGGACTTTAAGGATGATGATGATGATGATGATGCACACATAACCTTTCGGTTCTCTTCAGACAGCTTCAGACACGGATGACTTGACTCAGGGGACAGCTTCAGCTGGACAAAATCTGACAAGATAGGCATTTAAGGACATCATTATGCCACGGCTGGATTTCACAATTAACATAAATGGTAAAGGATACAGCAATAGGAATGTGCATTTAGGGTCATTTTGATATTTGAATATTTGTAAGGGTTAAACGGATCAGCTCACTCATTTAAATGATAGCTCTGGTGTAAATAGAGGTGCTAAAAAAATGCAGAGGCACAGAAATTCTGCAGAAAGCCGAGGAATACTTTTGAAAACAGAGTGAAAAAAAGAAGACTGAAATCTTAACATCAGCTACACCAGTTCGCCTCGTCAGCGATGAAGTCGTGCTACGCTCCTGGGCAAACAATGAAGGAAAGAAAAGACAGAAAGACAGACAGAAAGAAAAAAAAAGAAAAAGAGCGAGCCGAGCCAAGCCTGGAATATAATGCTTTTTACTGATGATTTTGGCCGGTTCGGAGCCCAATTTCAAACCCTGTAGAGAACATTTTGTCTCACATTAAGCACGAACTCGCTTAGCATTGTTTTTCAACTGTTTGAAGTCATCAGTGGTAAGTGGAAAAATACTGACTTCTTTCTGTAAAAGGCCATCTGCAAATTTACACCAAAAACTTCAATATTTCTATGAATCAAAGGGACAAGTTCTCCCATACTCAATTTCTTTAGATTAAGTCACCCTTATTAGTCCCACAACGGGGAAGTTGCACCTCCACATTTAACTCATCTGTGAATTGAAACACCACATACACACTAGTGAGCACACACACAAACTAGGGGGGGCACCCGGGGAGCAAGTGGGGGTTACGTGCCTTGCTCAAGGCGCTTCAGTCACGTATTGTTGGCACTGGGGATTGAACCGGTGACCTTTGGGTCACAGGGCCTGTTCCCTAACCTTCAGCCCATGGCTCCAGCCCATAGTATATATTTGCCTATATTCGCTTAATGATTTATTGTCAAGACCATTAAAGGCTTAATCTTTTGCCATTTTTTTGTCCATGAGTGTACATCTGCTTTTAATATGCATACTTTCCTCACAAATATGAGCAAAAGAGTCTTGTGAAATCATAACAGTGGTGTTTCATTGAATTGTTAGTCTCTATATTTTCTGTCTTCTTGATGGACAAGAAAAGTGGAACAAGTACCCAAAAAATGATTTCAGTCTTTGAATACTGGCACCTCAAACAGGTAAACCAAGTACTCATGCACAGCTCTAAAGAGTAATGCCCTGACTACATCTAGTAGTAATGGGTAAATAGCCTGGTTGGAGCAGTGAGATTAGATACTGCAAGACATGCAACACATTTAATGAATCAACTTATTCAGATAGCAGATAACTTTCAAACAACATGCACTCTCTATCAGAGCTTGCTTAAAGATAACCTACGCCTGCTGTTTTCAGGAGAACTGCAGCTGGGCTAGCAAATAGCTTTTACAATGACGAGATACATCAAACATGGACTGCAAATGGCCTCTGATATGGGAGAAAAAACTCAGGTGTTGCTGTTGGGCAATTAAAGGGCATTATTAAGCCATTAAACTGCTGTTAAGTAAATTTTCCACTCTCTGCTGGCGAAACATACCCAAGCATGTTCTAGCATTTTCTCAATAGGTTATGCGTCCAGATGGTTGGGAGAAGTTGTAAACTTGAAAATATTATGCTTCGTAATACTTCATGGTTTCACACAAGCATCAGCATCTATAGCTGAAATCCAGAGCCTCTTTGCATTAATGTCAGAAAATACCTTATTGAAAATGCATCTGAATGTGTCTTTAGGACTCACTGCTCATGTGTTTCTCAAGCAGGGGGAGCTATTAGCCTGCTCACATTTGTGTGTGTTACTTAAAGCGAGGAAACAACTATAAACCCTCGTAGGATCTTAGACGTGTTGATAGTGAGAATATTTCAAAATGAAAGGTTTCAAATGGAAGTCATTTATTAGTAGGTGATGTTGAGGTAGTCAGTATTATATTATTTAATGTGATATCTATTAAAAGATTTTTATTAAATCAGTTAAATAAGTGTTTCACTGCTGGATTTGCTGATGCTCAAACTGTTTGATGCACATCTGTGCTGACCAGTGCAAGACAGCTACAGGAACAACTTTTTCAGCCACTATTTCATATTTTTAGTATCACAGATTATCTGACACTCCATTGTAGACCTGTTAAATCTTTGCCAAAATCTTTAGAATTTCCTGTCATTTCTGACTTCCGACTATTTCCGGCAATATGATCATTTCAGATGAAATGTGTTGAATCAAGTGTTTAACAGGGGAAAGCACCAAACTGCTTTGGATTCTGGCCCTACAAAATGAGAAAACTCCAGACAAATGTGTTCAGTTTTCATTCACCTTTCATTACTCAATCATACTGAGTGTATGTCTGAAGAGCACTTGTTTGATGGTGTTTCAATATGAAAACAGACATGACTTACGTTCCTGGAACTCCTGCCTGGTCTTGGGGTTGGCTGGTAGGACAATTTTGAGGTTTATAGCTGCAAAGGGAAGATACAATCACAGGTCATTTTGAACCCCAATTACTCTAATCCCATGGAGTTATTGCTGTACTATGTAAATTGCCTTACCAGCACTTGTCATCTCTTTAATTTTCTCATCAAAGAGTTCCTCCAGCTGTTCTTTCAGTCCTGATAAAATATCAGCGGCATTCAAAAACGAGGGGTTTTCTTTCACTGGGTTGCTCTGCAGGCTCTCCGTCTCAGAAAATGCAGACAGAGAAAGGAATTCCTGTCGAGATACAAACCAAACATGCCAAGAGAATCAAGAGATTAAACTATATAAAAAAATTACATGAGCTTTCCAAATGGGCTATTTGGTCAGAATGGTTAAAAGACGTGTCACTCTACCTGGAGACACAGTATGTGCTGATCTTTGTGTCTAAGTTGATCACACTCAGTGTCACTCAGCTTAAGACGTGCAATTGTCTGCTCCAGTTTCTTTTGCAGGCCTTCTGCTTGGCACAGCTCTTTCTTCTCATAGGCTTGGATCAGGTTAGACAACTGAGACAGTTTCTTCTCCATGGACTGAGTGATCTCGGCCAAGAAACCCTCATTGAGCTCTACAGCTGCTTCTGCTGAAGTCTGCATCAACAGAGACGACAACAAACCAAAAAGGTTTATTTTAAAAAAAACATACAAATATATTAGTATATGAAGTTGAGATTATAAAATAGAATGCAAGTTTATAGTTGTGAAAATAATGAATGAAAATGTATATAAAACTTACAGAATAAGTCTTGACAGCCTTAGTAAGTGCCTGCAAATCTTTCTCTCTACGTTGTAGTAGTCCAGGAAATCTCTCTTGCAAGTTCTGCAGTGGTTTCTGGTAAAGAAAATGCAGAACCAGTGAACATATCTCTCTCTCTCTCTCACACCTGCAGTTCTGGATTAAAAGGGCACAAGATTTTTAATTTTACCTATAAAACTACATTTTAATTCCAGTTAAAGGTCATGTTTGCCAGGTGTGGACTCTTGTTAGTCATCTGCCATAGCAGAGTAGGACTTTAATTAGTGGTATGTTCTATTATAATGCCTTAATGCCTTTTTCCTTTTATAGAGTGGATTAAAGATGAGGTATTCTAAAGACCATGTATCCAACTATATATTATTATTTCACATGGGGTTGGTTTCCCAGGCAGGGATTAAACCTGGACCCAGGCAGCGTAGCAACTAGAACTTTTAGAACGAGGTTGGTCAGGTACGCCCCAGAGATTTTACTGGGATGACACCCTGCTAGGAAAAACTAGAGTTACCGTATTAAAATGATATGAAAAATGATGGGTTTCTTTTTCCTCTTCTGCAGTAACACCGATGTGGTGGTGGTGGTGTGTTAGTGTGTGTTGTGCAGGCCTGAGTGGATCAGACAGCAGTGATTACTGCAGTGCTAAGAATGACCCACCCCCAAATAGGACCTGCTCTGTGAGGGTCTATGGAGGTCCTGACCACTGAAGAATAGGGTAAAAGGGGACCATCAGAGAAACAGATGGACTACAGTCTAACTGTAGAACTACAAAGTGCACCTATATACTAAGTGGAGCTGATAAAATTAATGATGAGCGTAGAAACAAGGAGTCATAATGGTCATAATGTTATGCCTGATCGGCGTAAGTTGATCTGGGCTGTTTTTTACTGGTCTGGGGTCAGTTTAGCTGGTTGTCCACCAGGGTTATGGTCATACTGGCTGACCAGCATACAAGCATCCAAAACCTCAGATCTTCTTAAAAGACCAGCATGAATTCCATGCTGGTCAGCCAGCATAGTCTCTGGTTGAACAGCGTACCAGCACCAAAAGCAACATATATTGCTGACCAGCATATTAACTAATACACAACATATTGGCATCCAAAACACAAGTCACCCTGTTTTTTCTAGTAGGGTACATACCATTTCTCATCAGGCCACTAGATGTAAACAGCCGTACATAAAGAAATGAACTATTCACACTCCTAATTCAGCTATTCTGCATTCTCGGTCCTGCATTATCTTTTCAGCTACTCTCACCTGTCGTTGCTCGGACCACTCTTTAGCAGCAGAGACCGTTTTGTGGTCACTGTGCTCATCCATAGCACACAGAAGGCAGATACAGCGCTTGTCCTGGATACAGTAGACGTCGAGGAGTTTGTTGTGAAGCGGGCAGAGCATCTCCTGTAACCGTGAACAGGGTTCAACCAGCGTGTGCCTCTGAAGGACTGGAAACTCGAGATGAGTTTTGAGGTGAGTTTCACAGAAAGACGCTACGCAGGTGAGACACGATTTTACGGCTCTGCGCTTCTCTCCGCCGCAGAAGTTACACTCTCCACCGTTTAAGTTCACCTCCATGTCAGCCGAGCTCTTCAAACCCCTCAGCACGTCAGTGAGGACAGTGCTTCGGTTAAGGACAGGCCTCGTGGGGAAAACGCCTCTGCACTGCGGGCAGCTGTACGCTTTCTTCTGGAGCTCTACTTCATCCCAGCACTCCTTAATACACTTAATACAGTAACTGTGGCCGCAGGGTATAGTCACGGGATCCGTCAGTTCGTTCAGACAAACGGAGCAATTCAGATAGTCACGACTGGCTTCTGTGCCGGACTCGAACATGCTGCAATATAGCGACACAGAGCAAAGCAGTGAAAGCGTGAGCGCTAGTCCACGAGGCACGAAGATCCGCGCCAAAACTTAGTTTCATTTGACCTGCGCACAACGGCTGTGGGCGGGGCTTCTCTTCTCCAGCTAGGTTTCTATAAGGGGCTCCCTATAGCAATAAACATGACAACCGAAGCTTAACCCATCGATGTCCATACGTTAAAGCCATATACACTGCTCAAAAAAATAAAGGGAGCACAGTATTGTGTGTGGCCTCCACGTGCCTGTATGACCTCCCTACAACGCCTGGGCATGCTCCTGATGAGGTGGCGGATGGTCTCCTGAGGGATCTCCTCCCAGACCTGGACTAAATCATCCGCCAACTCCTGGACAGTCTGTGGTGCAACGTGGCGTTGGTGGATGGAGCGAGACATGATGTCCCAGATGTGGTCAATCGGACTCAGGTCTGTGGACCAGGCGGGCCAGTCCATAGCTTCAATGCCTTCATCTTGCAGGAACTGCTGACACACTCTAGCCACATGAGGTCTAGCATTGTCCTGCATTAGGAGGAACCCAGGGCCAAACGCACCAGCACAAGGGGTCTGAGGATCTCATCTCGGTACCTAATGGCAGTCATTCTACCTCTGACGAACACATGGAGGGCTGTTCGGCCCTCCAAAGAAATGCCACCCCACACCATTACTGACCAACTGCCAAACCGGTCATGCTGAAGGATGTTGCAGGCAGCAGATCGCTCTCCACGGCGTCTCCAGACTCTGTCACGTCTGTCACATGTGCTCATGTGTGATCCTGCTTTCATCTGTGAAGAGCACAGGGCGCCAGTGGTGAATTTGCCAATTCTGGTGTTCTCTGGCAAATGCCAAGCGTCCTACACGGTGTTGGGCTGTGAGCACAACCCCCATCTGTGGATGTCAGGCCCTCATACCATACTCATGGAGTCGGTTTCTAACCGTTTGTGCAGACACATGCACATTTGTGGCCTGCTGGAGGTCTTTTTGCAGGGTTCTGGCAGTGCTCCTCCTGTTCCTCCTTGCACAAAGGCAGAGGTAGTGGTCCTGCTGCTGGGTTGTTGCCCTCCTACGGCCTCCTCCACGTCTCCTGGTGTACTGGCCTGTCTCCTGATGTGCCATCCTGGATGAGCTGCACTGTGCAGCGTGGCTTCATAGTAAAAGAGTGCAGGTACTAGACTGGCCTGTCTGCGGTCCAGACCTGTCTCCCATTGAAAATGTATGGCACATTATGAAGCGCAAAATATGACAACGGAGACCCCGGACTGTTGAGCAACTGAAGTAGTACATCAAGCAAGAATAGGAAAGAATTCCACCTACAAAGCTTCAACAATTAGTGTCCTCAGTTCCCAAACGCTTATTGAGTGTTTTTAAAAGGAAAGGTGATGTAACACAGTGGTAAACACGCCCCTGTCCCAACTTCTTTGGAACGTGTTGCAGGCATCAAATTCAAAATGAGTGAATATTTGCAAAAAACAATAAAGTTTATCTGTTTGAACATTAAGTATCTTGTCCTTGTAGTGTATTCAGTTGAATATAGGTTGAAAAGGATTCTCAAATCATCGTATTCTGTTTTTATTAATGTTTTGCAAAACGTCCCAACTTCAACTGGAATCGGGGTTGTATGTCTTGATTTTTGCACCTACCATTCAAAACCATATGCCCTAGGTTATCAGTTACCAATTTAGTGTGTCCAATTGGCCATGTCTTTGGACTGTGGGAGGTAACCCATGCAACATGCAACCTCCACACAGAAAGGACCCTGGTCACCTGGCTGGGAGTCCAACCCAGGCTCTTGCTGTGAGGTGACTGCACCACCAACGCATATATTAAACACTTATTTTAGATGAAAACTGAACTACAGAAAGGTCAAAACATCAAGAATGGTGTACTGAAATGCTGAAATGTTGTTTTTCACTTTCTGATATCTAAATACTTCTATAGTTTTGTAACAATATTTGGAGAAAAAGAACCACTATAATCAGATCTATCATTTCACTATTCAAAATTTTAAATGATAACAATTGTGAAATGAAATGCTGAAATGGTGTTATCCACAGTGTAGTGAAAACTTATTTACAATAAACATTTCTCACAGATAAATATGACTAAGACTGAATATTTCTAATAGCGGCTCATTGTCTTCACCGAATAACTACAGCTGGCTCAGAGGAACCGTTCCTTTACAGCAACTCAGTCGTTGGGTTGTTTTATATCTGTTACTTTCTTACTCAACATTGTTTATGTCACGCATCCTATAAGTGCCTCACTGGATACGAACTCTAATTCCCAGAATCCTATGGGGGATCACATGACTCCTCACATGACTGGGCACACCTCTCAGCGCTCTCCTTCACCGGACTAGTGATGTAAGATCAAATCAAATTTATTTGTAGCGCTTTTTACAACTGATGATGTCACAAAGCAGCTTCACAGAATTCCAGGAAAGACAAAGTTTTAACAAGAATGTAAAATCCCCCAGGTGAGCAAACCAGGGGCGACAGTGGCAAGGAAAAACTCCCTCAGAGCTGAGGAGAAACCTTGGGAGGAACCAAGGCTCACAAGGGGGGACCCATGCTCCTCCTGGTCAGACTACCTACAAATAACTAGCAGAACTAATCAGAGCCAGGCCGGGGGCGAGGCAAATGACCAGGCCCTTTATACCCTTTATTATTTAATAAAGCTGGGGCTTACAAGTTTCGGCACCACGGAAAACAACTATGTCATTTTGAAGTCCATCAAGGGCATGAAATATAACACACCAAGAGAACAACAAAAACATTAGGCTACATGGTAACTAGTGATAAAACAACACAAATTCAAAGCAGTTCAGCATCACGGATAGCAATCGGATCATTTTGACACCCACTTTATCTATTTCAAATCAGCAGCTTTTAAGTTTGGTAAAACTGGCTCAGCGGCCCACATGTTCAAAAACACAAGTGCTTTAGGCCTATTCACTACTGTTTGAAGGGCATACGACGAGCCTTGGGCTCCGTGAACTCATCCACGATGCTCTGTATGTCAGTTTTCTTTGCTCTCTCTTTCTCTATGGACAACATGGCAAGTCCACTCAGTCTCTCCTTTCCCACTGTGCTCCTCAAGTGGTTTTTAATGAGTTTTAACGTGGAGAATGAGTGCTCAGAGGTTGCAACGGTGATGGGAAGAGTCAAAAATAAAAGGAGGGTGGCGCAAACCTCACTGAATGTAGAAGTTACTGCTGGGTGGTTGACAAGGAGCATTTTTGCCAGATCCGTATTGGACGTATACCGTGCTCATCTGGATACAATCAGGAGAGGGCCAGCTACTTGAAATCTTATCCTCTCTCCCATCCGGGTCCCCTCTAGGCCCGGGCCGGGGGCGTGCCGCCCTCCCAGACCCCCTTGAAGCCCCGCCCCTGGCTAAATTCCCAAACTGTCAGTCGGTCTGTGTGGAGCTGGAGAACGAACAGCCGGCTGGGCAGCGAGTGGGCGGAGCTCGTTACTCTGACGTAGCAACAAGCTGCTTGTTAAGGAGCTATAATTTGGCAGAAGGAACTGAACATTAAATCATATTAAACGGCGCGTTCACGGCTGTTTCTTAATGTCTTACTTTATTTATTTAACCATTGTATAAAAGCGATATGGCACTCAAGGGCGTGTTAGCGTGTATAACTACTGTTGTTCTCAACTGTGTAGGTGGGGAGATGAAAGCTCTGTAGACACTATCTGGATTTAAACATGAACAACTTTATTTCAAATGAAAAGATAGTGCTGTGGCCCTGTTGAGAGTCCCAAAGGCCGAATGTGGGATTCCCTCCAAGTCCGAGATGGTTCAGCTTTTTAAACTGAGTGTGCGCACACACATAACGCACACACATAACGCACATCCATACATTCACATAAGGAAACATCTGGAAAAGCTTATTCTAATGCTAAGATTAAGCGAGGGGCCCACCTCTCCCTTGGGACCTAGAGCTTCAAACCTGGGCCCCCTTGACCATTCCAAACCCAAGACATAGTGCTTTCAGATAGCACACAACTAAATGTATATTAGAGCCCAATATCATATCAATGTCATATATAGCATTTTTATCAAGCCTGATACACTTCACTACCATTTGCCAAACGTGTAGATTAGTCTCATCTTCAGAGTGTGATCAATTCGGCCTGAGCCATAAAACTGCTGCAATATCAAGTTTAGCTCAGTTTTGTCAGATTTTGCCAGATCCATATTAATACTGTTTTGTTCCAGCCAGACTGTACAGCATCTTACAGTCCATTTTGTTTGGCGAATGGTTTCCGGCTGATTCCAGGTTGTTTAGCTGTTCTTCTGTCACAGCTGCTGACTGAAAACCGGCTCAGTGGTGATGACAGTTTTGGAATTTAGTGAAGTCTCATCTTCGCAGTCGGACCAAATCGGCTGTCAGTCGAATGTGATCTTAATAGAGTCCGTTTGTGCGCGAAGTAAGAAGTAAAAACGTTAAAATGGCTCGAGCGTCTCCTGCCGCTGTGGACCTCGCTGGTTAGTAATGATGTCTCAGGAGTGACGCAGTGCTTTGTTAGAACGCTTCTCAACCAATCAGCTTGCGTAGCGAACTGTCGTAAAATGCTTAATTGACCAGCGTGTCGTTCGGCCAATCATATCAGAGCTCCTACGTTGTGAGACAATCATGTGAGACCTGGGGGTGGGTCTCTGCTTATACAGGGCAAAGTAATCAGCAGCCGAGCAGGACATGGGGTTTTGGCTAAAAGCTCACTACAATAAACAGACCTTACTCAAAACACACAGAGTGAAACAGTGTTAAATGGAGTGAATTTATCCACCTACAATATGAATTTGTGGCCATTTGTGGTCAGCATTGCTGGATATCTGTCTTTTTTACTCGGTTGTTTGTTAATTCTACCTAGTGTGAATGAACGAGAGGGAAATAATGTTTTTGACAGCTCTTTATATGATTTATTTTGGAATTTCTCTTCAGTATTTCTGAACAATGAATGTTTACAGTAAGTGAAATGTACTGTAAATGTTTACAGTAAGTTAATGTCAGTGAAGAGCACGAGGCAACTGAAGCTAAGTGTGAAGAGGTCATCATAACTTGGTTTTATATCCCTCAATTCCTCAGTCTATAGATATAAATTAAGATGCAGCAGCTCCGTTGAAGGACGATCAGATAAGATTTTTACCAGTTAAACAAAAAATGATTCATGATTATTTCCTTGAGGTTCTGTAAATTTGAGTTTAATAAAAATGAAGGTATTACTAAGCATAGGAGGAGAGGGAGAGAAAGGACTGAAGGAGCAGATCTGATGGAGTTTAGTGATCGAGAAGGCGAGGGACAGCTGTGTAAGCTTTCAGTTAAAATTAATACTGAATTAAGTTTGACTTAACTGAGGAAATAGAATATTTGTCATGGCCATGAAATTAACATAGCTTAATAAAAATGCCTACAAAGGAAAATCATGCTCTTTCTGGTTGCACCAATTGAGACTGAGCTGATCTATAGTCTGTGTTTAAATAATATATTTATGCCCTTGCAGTTTATCTAATGGAGTGGAAACAGTATTGCTGCTTGATGTTGTAAAATCCATTGTAAATGGATGGAAATAGTGTTTGTTATACTGGCTCTGTGCTCAATTCAGACTACAAAGAGACAGATTCACTGTGTGCCAATTTGACCAAATAACCCTTTTTGATATATTTAATACGGCTTATGTATTTAACATTTTCTGGCTGTTGCTACTCTAAAAGTGCATTATAAACATTTTGGGGCCATTGAAAAAGTTTTCTTTGGGGACCATGCGCCTCAGACGCCTTAGTTCTAGCCTTTATCTAACATAGCCCCCTTAATTAGCACTAATGTACCTGTAAAGAAGTAAATTAGCTGGAGCAGATGTTGCTGACTGTGTTTGGAAGGGTTGATCACCACTTCTGCAGGAATCAGTAGTGCTGTATAACGGACAACACTGATAAAATAAACAAAACAAGATGATAATTTGCAAGTGGTAGGAATTCTTATATATTATGTAAAAAAAATAATAAAATTTTACTTAACCAAAGGTACTGAAAGCTCTGATAGGCAATGTGGAGAAGTTTATTTCTGCAGGTTGTGATCTGGTGATGAGTGGCGTGTCAGAGGAGGTGATGATGTTTTCAGGAGTATCTATAGTCCTGCCCCAGCACTGACCTACAGACCAAAACAAACACTGTTAAATGGGAATTTAGATCTGCCTAATCAGGAATCAATCATTTACATGAAAATATATCCTTTACAGAGAAAGCGAACCTCCTTCTACTTATATCAGACCTGGCTGATGAGGAGCAGGAAGACCCACATATGTTCAGTCACAAAATCTCTTTGCTTAGTGTATGCATTGTATACAGAAAATAAAAATAAAAAGAAGAAATGGCGAAAAAAAAAACTGTATGTCAGCAATTCGTTGTATGGCCAGCAGAGGTCTCAGTCCCCAGAGTAACTACCTGCACCTTATTTCAGTAATCAGCCACTGCTTAAATAGCCCTTCCTTCCAGCCAGGCAGTGCGAAGTATTGCCAGTTCACTTGTGTCTGCATACTGAGCGTTTTGGAATAACTACCTGTCTTGTGTATCTGACTCTCTGCCTGGACCTTTGGATTTTTGCCTTTTGCTCCATGGTTTTGGATGATTGGTTATCAAACGGACTGGTTTTGACCTGTTTTCTATGCCTTTTGACCATGAGGTTTGTATTGCCCCTTCTACTATTAAACCTGCACATGGATCCTTCTGCAGTTTCTGAGTCTGTTGTGTCACTCTGTATTTGTTTGTGGTTCATTGTAAGTTCATTAAACTCACTATACCTAATGTATTTCAATATAAAGAAAAAATATAATATATTTTTTAAAATATATAACTATAAAAATAGAATATGACATTCACTGTACAGGAGGAGTAATATCAACACAGTACATAATATCATTAAAAGATATAATAAAATATAGAAGCATATATATATATATATATATATATATATATATATATATATATATATATATAAAACTCATACAGAAATGTAATGGAAGTAGTTCAAATATAAATAAACTACACTTATGCTAAGTGTTGGTTTTGGTGAACACAATTTCAGTTCAGACTATTAACAAGGCATAACAAATTAAATTAACATTTTTTTAGAATAAATGGAAAAAATGGAAAAACCTCAGGTCCAAATCAAAGAAACACACAAAATGCACAATATTCTAAAGTGGTGAATGATCCAATTTGGGGCTGTGTGTGTGTGTGTGTGTGTGTGTGTGTGTGTGTGTGTGTGTGGTACCTCTGTGTCTCCAGCAGGTGATCATCAATACTCCAAATAACAGAAGCAACAAAACCACAAGGATCTGTGTAATAAAGACCTGTGTAATAAAACACACACACAAAGGTTAAGAAAGCAGAAAGTGGCTCTTTCTTTCAGTGCTGATTAAAATGGACAGTTCTTTGACCTAGCTGTAGACTTAATGTTGCTTGTTGGTTTGTATTGGGTGGTTCTGATGGAGAAGCTAATGGAGTTGTAATTGGGTCTGTTGGACTTTGACAAACAGGCTGCATTCTCTGATTTCCTTCTCAGTCTGACACCTGTAGTCTCCCTCATCTTCTTCTCTCAGGTCAGATATGAGCAGAGAGAGATTAGCAGGAGAGTCCTCATTAAACTGCTGAAGTCTCTCTCTGTACTGATCAGCACTGAACACTTTAGTCCACTCTTTCCCTCTATAGACCTGCCAGGTGATTCTCTGAGGTTTGGTCAGCAGGTTAGTGCAGGAGCAGGGCAGCAGTACTGAGCCGCCAGTGTGTCCTCTGACTTCTTTAAACGTCAGTTACCTGAGAGTCTGCAGCCTGCACACACACACAAAGAACACCTCACATCTTATTATGAATTAGAGAAATCATCCAGAGCTCTGAATGAATGTGTGAAATAACTGCTCTTACCTGCAGTGAAGTGAAACACCACATGCAGAAGATACAAACACTCCATCACCACTGATTCTTCTACACACACTAATGTCCCTCAAAGAGAAACACACTCTACCACACTGCCTGTGTCTCTCTCTCTCATATTCTCTTTCCTTCACAGGAAACCTCAACAAACATTGCCATTTCTTCTTTTATATACACTCACCTGACACTTTATTAGGTACTTTATTAGCTAGTAAAAGTTTGGACCCCCTTTTGCCTTCAGAACTGCCTTAATTCTTCATGGCATACTTTCAACAAGGTGTTGGAAACGTTCCTCAGAGATCTTCTTTATTTATTTGAGTTCCTGTTGCCTTTCTATCATCTCGAACCAGTCTGCCCATTCTCCTCTGACCTCTCACATCAACAAGGCATTTTCGCCCACACAACTGACCGCTCACTGGATATTTTCTCTTTTTCGGACCGTTCTCTGTAAACCTTAGAGATGGTTGTGTGTGAAAATCCCAGTAGATCAGCAGTTTCTGAAATACTCAGACCAGCCCGTCTAACACCAACAACCACGCTACGTTCAGAGTCACTTAAATCTCCTTTCTTCCCCGTTCTGATGCTCGGTTTGCACTTCAACAAGTTATCTTGACCACCTCTACATGCCTAAATGCATTGAGTTGCGGCCATGTGATTGGCTGATTAGCTATTTGTTAACAATTAACAATTGAAAAGTACCTAATAAAGTGTGTGTGTGTGTGTGTGTGTGTGTGTGTGTGTGTGTGTGTGTGTGTGTGTGTGTGTGTGTATATATATATATATATATATATATATACATAGATGAGTGGAAGCTGTTATAGCTGCAAAGGGGAGACCAACTCCATATTAATGCCTGCAGATCTTTAGGTATAATATGTGTCCCAATACTGTTGTCCAT
The DNA here is from genome assembly GCF_015220715.1 of Pygocentrus nattereri. Taxonomy (NCBI): domain Eukaryota; kingdom Metazoa; phylum Chordata; class Actinopteri; order Characiformes; family Serrasalmidae; genus Pygocentrus; species Pygocentrus nattereri. The sequence continues at coordinate 12,195,872 of NC_051214.1, read as the reverse complement.
ATAATGTACATCTATTTTTTATTTGTCCTCACATATATTTAAACATACTGTACCTATGAACCTATGAAGTTCATACTGGCTCTCTCTAATTTCAAACATCATCTGAATACAGTTAGGAAGTAAATCATTTTGTGCTTTGTATATTATCTGTGAGCTATTAAAGTCAACTAGATCACAAAATTTGAAGCATGTAAATTAGTAAATAGTGTGTTAGTTGGTGCATAATAATGCAAATGATTTACAATATAGCTTTTTTTTTGTAGCATGAAAACTGGATTAATGTTGGTTTAGAAAAAAGCTCCAAACAGTAGGTAATATATGGAACTATGAGTGGGCAATACATTAGATATAGTGACTTCTGATCCAAGATATCTTTAGTTTTATATAATCTTGCAGTGGTTATAGACATTTTTGTTTTTACGTCATTTATTTGTTGTCTCCAACATAATTTTCCAAAGCAATGTGAATTAGTTTCATCAGCAAATTAACAAATTTTAAAAATTTAAAGACTTTACATACAGATGGTCATTCAGTTAATTGTGATTTTATGACATTATTACACCTTTACACTTTTGCTGTTTTCATTTTGCTGGAAAATATACCTTTTTGGTAGGATTGATTTTAGATATGTGTAAATGGTTTCACTCTGCATTCTGTAATATTTTTTCTAAAGACATATCAATTTTAGCCCCATCAGTGGACTTTTTATTTTTAAGTTAACAATACCTTTTCAATTTTGCCATTTTTTACTCTCCCTGTTCCTTTAGTGCTATAGTGTTCCAGTAGTTTGTAATAATGTTCCTTCTTTCTAATCTCATTGGCTCTCATTAGTGATGGCTTCTGGTGTTCTGTTATGCAAATCAAGTAAACCATAATTTTAAAGGCAAATACTTCAAGGCCAACATATCAAATGATGAAACTGAGAAATTTTATTGTGTTTAAACCTCTCCACATCTTAACTTCTGAAAGACTCAGCTTCTCTGAGAGACAGTTTTTGTACTCAGTCATGTTACTCTCCTGTTGCCAATTAACCACTAGGTGTTTTTTTAGCATTGCACAGCGTTACCAGTCTTTTGTTGCCCCTGTCCCAACTTTTTTGAAACATGTTGTTGGCATCAAATTCAAAATGGGCATTTGTTTTTCAAAAAGATAATATTTTTTTTCAACATTTGTTTCAACATTTGATATGTTGTCTATTTTTAATGAAATATAGGGTTTATATGATTTGCAAGTTATTGCATTTTGTTTTTCTTTACATTTTGCACAGCATCTCAATTTTTTTGGAAACAAAAAAAATAATACAAGTTTGACCTGTTTTTGTTTTTATATTTTAAAAAATCATCAATAAAAAAACATGAAGGTGGTCTTTTATGTCATTATTAATCGCATGTCCTATTAATCATAAACAACTCATATCCTTCCACTCCGGCATCATGAACTTTCTCATTATCAAGCCAAGTCTCAGATACAGCAATGACAGTGAACGTATTGAATTTACTTAAATAATCCTTGATTTTAGGGAAGTTTATATAGAGGCTTCTGATGTTATTGACAAACCACCTTCCATTTTCACATTACTTTTGAACTGTTCATCTATGTAATTCTCACTATTGTTGACTATTATTGTAGAACTGGATTTCTAGGTCACTATAATTTTTAATCTCATATATTTTATGTTCTGTGTGCTCAAACGTTTTAACGTTCAAATTTTTATAATTACTGCATCGTCTATACAAATGATCACCCAAACACACCATATTAATGTCTGCAAACTCTTCCTCATCTGTGTCTGTAAATGGAAACGAATAGTCTTCATCCAGATCTGATACAAACTGCTTACACACAATCCGAACCACAAAAGTCCACATCTATCATCCTCCCCTGGAGGAAATATTCAATAGTATGTGCACATCATACTCACCCAGACAGAGTGAGACCAGTTATGCTCTCTTTGATGCCACAGATGGCTACGGCATCACCGAGCACTCAACTCGAGATTTCTGGACTTTCAAACACCTAAAAGAGACACTAATCACATAAGATGTGGTCTTATCATCCCTTATTAACCTTTTGGAGGAAAGCTATACAAATACTGCTGTTTGATCTTCAGATACAGGAGAACCTTCTAGAAAGTAAACTAGGACTTCCATTTTAGCATATTACATAAATTCAGTTTGAGAGAGTCTTTACACTGAGCTCAAATGTATTGCTCACCCACTGTGTCTGTTATAACAATGATATTGTGACGAGGAGCGAAGAGGCGGACGCATACGCTTAGATAAGTGTCTTTTATTATGGGCAAATCCAGGATCATAGTCGTAACGGTCCAGGTTCATGTAGCCAACACAGAGAGAATATGGGTCAGACATGACACAATAAACACTGATTAAAATCTACAATGGGGAAACAGACCAAACAGCATGAGCATACAAACAGTACATCCAAACAGTTCAAACAACAATGACCAAGGCAAACACAGGGCTTACATACACAAGGGCTAACAAGGGATCACAAGACACAGGTGGAAACACAGGTGGGAACAATCAGGGGTGGTGTAACCAAACAAGGGGGCAGGACAGAAAAAACAAAACAAAATGCACATGGAAGACCAGGAAGTAAACACGAGCACATGGACAGGACAAAGGTAAACACAAGCACATGAGGAGACTGGGAGGGGCCAATCATGACAGATATCAGTGCTTTACACTTTTTCATGGTACTTGAAACATCAACTGCAAGATCAGTTTAAATGCAGAAAACAGACTGCATTTTATGCATAACCCTACTAAATCTAATTACAAAGTACATAAACTGATTTTCACATACATCTGACCTCCCCATTAACTGGAAAAATCTTCCACAAGTGTGTGGGACTGACTGGAATGCTGAACCTTATTTCCTAACCATTGCTACAGACAATATCACGTACCTAGGAATAAACATGTCCTCCAAATTGCCAGAGAGAAATTTATTAGAAGACATTTTACATTACTATTAAAAAACAACAGCTTGTTTAAATCACTGGATGAACTTACCTATTTCTATTGTAGGGTGTATTACCACAAGTAAAAAGACACTTCAAAAATGATACTGTTTGTAATGATTCAGTACATTAGACACATTGACATCCAAGTTATAATGGAGTAACAAAAAAAAACAGAAAACAAATAATGAATAGAACTCAAAACATTACAAAGAGACGAGGATCATGGAGCACAACATTTTCAACATTATTACTTTGCAAATCAGCTTCAATGCTTAGTTCGATGGAGACAAGGAGACTATAGATTTACCATTCCTCAATGAAAAACACAGATCATCACAACTTTAACAGATGAACAAATGATTTTTAGCATATTCATACCCATAAAACATAATCTAGGCTTTAGAATCAACACATTACTACTTGTTTACAACATACTGGAAATAATCTGTAAAAACACCTTCACAATGAGCAGGAATACAAACATACAGTTAATTCAGTAAAAGGTTGTACATAGAATGCGTGTTATACAATATAACATTGTTAAAATACAGAGATGTGCTCAGTGTGTAGTCGTCAGCAATTCACTATTTGGTCACTCTCTCTCGCCCTGTTCCCAAATCAAACCACCTGTACCTTTATCTCCTTAATCAGTCACACCTTAAATACTCCACCCATTCAGCCAGTCAGTGTGAAGTATTGCCTGTTCCTTTCTGTCTGACTACTGAGTGTTTGCTTCGTCTGTCTGGCTGGGGTTTTGAGCCTCTGCCTGAACTATTGGAATCTGCTTTTGCCTTTTGTCCCTTTTGCTCTGTCTGCCTGTTTTTTTTTCTCTGTTACGACCCTTTTTGCTTTGCCTTTTGACAGTGTATTTGTGACTGCCCTTTTTGTTAATAAATCTGCACATGGATCCTTCTCAAGTTCCTGAGTCTGCTTCATCACAGTAGCCAAAACTGCCACACCACACCTTTGGAAGTTGCCACTCTTCTGCTTGGGATACAGCATTCCAGCATCACTTTGTTTGTGCTTTTTAGGGGAACTCTCTGCAGTAGAGCTCTCCATTAAAGACACCACACCCATGCTCATAGCTGTAATGAGTGCAAACGAACAAGCAAACAAACAAAAACATTACTAAAAAAATACATATTACATTTGTTAAAAGATAATCTATGACACAAACATAGACACAGACTTCAGCTGCGCTCAGAAATGAAACTACAACATTTAACTAAACATTTTCAGCCTTGCTAAAATCCTACATATTTCTTATATTTAATACCTGTTCTTGAGGTCCACTTATGGTGTTTATGTGGCTTTATGTGCCAAAAACAGCCCTAAATAATTTTTACACGATCATTTTCCAACTTTTTTTTACTGGGGGTGGTGGAGAAGCTAGAGGGGCTGAGATTTAAAAAGAAAAAAGTGTTTTCAAGACATCACAAGAAATGAATTAGTTCAAAGTGGACTGTGTTTGGACCTTAGTTTGCATATATGCATGTGTTGAAAGTTATAACAATATTTATGTACTACATCAAAAGCTTATTTTAAAAAAGTGTAGAAAGTTTGTTTTTCATAATATGTCCTCTTTAAAGAGCTGGACTGAGTCAGGACTGAGTCAGAGGAACAGCTCAACAACCTCAGTCAGCTTATTCATAATTGTTATGGTTTAATTTCATTATGGAACTGAACAGAATAAGTCCAGATGTTTGCACATAAGACACTGCACTGCACGTCATGACAGACTGTCTCTGGGTGACCACATGGTGCGTGTTAAGACGACTGAAACTTCCCCTTTTCTCTAACCAAATATGTGTAAACTACAGACTTTTGGCTTTCTCAGCATTTAGTGTGAAAGGACTCGACTCACACAACAGCAAGCAAACTGTCACACATTCTCCAACAAACACAGCCACTATAACCTATACCAAACAAATTCTCCTGTTTATCAGTAAAATGAATGGGCAGTAAAATAAACAAAGCCATGATCTTGAACATGAACTATGGTGTCATTTTGTTTATGGGGGTTTTTGAAATGCCTGTAAATGTCAAACTCTCGTCCAAACAAAAGGGAAATTGAAGCATTACAGTGAATGTGAGCATGAAATCAGGACAATATGAAATTAAGCCACTTTTATATTACACTATACACAGTTATAGACAGTTAGTTACACAGTTATAGACTATAGATAGTTATAGATTATATTTATTTACTGTACATTTACTTTGGTTTAGTTTGTTTTGATGCAGGCATATTCAGTTTGCTCTCCAGTGCTGATCTGAACACGTGCTGGTGTGGCCGTGTTACTGTGGGTTACCTTAGAGTATGTCACATCATCAGAAACGGTCTGTGAAGAGAGAGAGAGAGAGAGAGAGAGAATAGAGGTATTGCATGTGTAACACACATATAAGTTGAGCTTTCCAGCAAATGCACAGATATAGTAATGTTTGCATATAAGAAAATTTGATCATTTAGATGTTTTTGATCTAGATCTCATTCTGGTGGCTTTCTTTGAGCTATATTATCTTCTGATAGAAACAGCAGAAAAATAATCTTACAAATTGCTGCTCAGGGGAGAGGATACATGTACATGTGCATTTATGTATATACACACCTTTAGTCAATACAAGTGCTATACACACATATCATATAACCATCAAACAAAATCATATAAAGTGGAAACTCTTAGTATAGAACCCAGAATACAGAGGACTATTAACAAGGCATAACATAATTCAGTTCTCTTTTCCTCTTTGCCAGTACATTCTCTAGAAGCATTTTAAGCAAAGAATTAAAAAGCTCCAAAATGGTTCACAGTTGAGTCCAGATCATCAGCAGAAAACTATGAGTGCTAACCTGATTCTCCTGCTTTCTGTTAAGGTCCAGATGTACTTTGTTGGTTACGTTCTGTCTACTTCTCCTTCCTAAGGGAAAAAAAAACTTTATCACTAAATTGTACATGGGAAGTGTAGAGAAATGTTGCAGTGTTTTAATACAGTGGATCTAGACACAACATCCAATACAGTAACACAAAAGGTAATAAACAGTGGCATGAAAATCTTTACCTATGTATCTCAAACATACCTGCAGTAAAGTAGGTGCATTTTGTAAATAACAGATTTATTTTAGGATAAATGGAAATAACGAAAAAATGTCAGGTCCAAATCCAAGAAACACACAAAAACTGCACAATATTTTAAAGTGGTAAATGATGCATTTTGGGGCTGTGCGTGTGTGTGTGTGTGTGTGTGTGTGTGTTGTACCTCTGTGTCTCCAGCAGGTGATCATCACTACTCCAAATAACAGAAGCAGCAAAACCACGAGGATCCCAAGACCTGTGTAATAAAACACACATGAAGGTTAAGAAAGCAGGAAGAGGCTCTTTCTTTCAGTGCTGACTAAAATGGACAGTTGTTTGACCTAGCTGTAGACTGAATGTTGTGTGTTGGTTTGTGGTGGGTGATTTTGACAATGTAGTTGGAGGATCTACTGATGGTGTTGGCTGTAGGTCGACTGCCTGCTGATGTGTAGTGGGCAGGTCTGATGGAGAGACTGATGGAGTTGTTGTTCGGTCTGTTGTCCATAAGTGTGTTGGAGTTTCTCTCACTGCAGAGACAATGAAAAACGTGAAAAAATCACTTCATTTGCTTCCATCAGACATTTCAATTGTCACTAGCGGTGGGAATCTCTAGGCATCTCTAGGCAAAGTATGTGTAATGATCCATAGTGAATTTACTTCCGATGTCTTTTATTAATAAAACAAATGGAAGTGATGTGCCAAGTGAACTAGAAAGCTTTCATTCACTGCTCTTGTTTTGTAGCACATGAGACGCTGGCCGCCACTCATCTGCGATAAAATGCACAGTTACGGTGAAATAAGATCTGGTGGCAGTGGATTTTCCACGCACCATGTTACAGCTGTCCAGCCCGTTTTCTTCAGTGATTCTATAACTTTGGTTTTGTTCCTGTTATAAAGGGCAGGGGGTTTGGGTTGGGTGATCGCTGTGTCAGTAAAATATCTTTGAGACGGGACGCTGTATCTTGGCTCCAAAGTGTGCAACATAGCGCAAAAGCCCTGGTTCTCATCGACTGAGTACAGGCTCTGTACTCTTTACTGCCCTATTGCAGCTCCACAGCAGAAGTAGATTTCTATGTAAAAATAAAATAATCCTCCTTTCCAGTAAAATAAAGCTCTGCTGATCATTCAACACAGTTTTAACAATAAATGATTCTAAATGCTGGAATTAATGCAGCCTTCAACTGCTAGTTCAGCCAGCTAATAGCTAATGAAAAAGACAAAGAGAAAGATGAATGTCAATAATTTGGAGATGAATAGATTTATTTGCATTTATAATCTGTCAGCTGGTTTCCTGATACATTTAATCTGCAGGGAGAAACTGTTAAACACTAAAAAACATGAAACTGAAGTCAGTTTCTTGTTCTCCAGCATCTTGTTTGAATTTTCCCGTTCCAGCTTAAATGGTGCATCAATTACATTCTGACACCTCAGGCACTATTTAAGAAATAAGGAAAAGTCGAAGCTGAGAACATGAAACTGACTTCAGCCTCGTAAAAAGTAGAACATTGAGAGACATTTTGCAAGAAACTGTTCTACTTTTGTGAAAACGTTTCCAGCTGGTGATGCAAGAAAAGCGGCTACAGCTGAGATAAAGCTTAAGGCAGTCAAAGTGAGTCTGCATTTTTGTTTGTATTATATTTTTAGTCTGTACTAGGACGTTAACACATACTGAGACAGCCCAGATGGTAAAATGGACTCAAAATGTTGTGCTCCCGAGGTGGTTTGCTTTTACTGAAAAGACAGAATGACTCTTATTAATATTTGGGTTGCAACCTCTGCACTAGCTTTTAATGTAGTGTGCCGCCATAGACTGTCCAGGCACTGCACTTCACACTTTGCAAAGTTCTGCCCTTTGTGTTCCGCCAACATTACATTATCAATTAAATCCACATCCACATCGCGATACATCTAAGAATTGATTTTCCACCCAACCTCTACTGGGCACTAATAATGCTTACATTTATTACAGGACAAAGGCGGTTTACCTTTAACTTGAAGTCTGATACGTGTAAAATCTCCCTGGACTGAACACCTGTAGTCTCCCTGATCCTCTTCAGTCAGGTCTGACATGAGTAGAGAGAGGTTTCCTGAGTTCTTATTGGTCAGTCGGACCCTGTCTCGGTGCTGTCCAGTTTGCGCAGAGTATATTTCATCAAAGTGAAGATTTACAGATTTTTTTAAACCAAACTCCCATTTAACAGTGTTTGGTTTGGTCTGTAGGTCAGTGCAGGAGCAGAGCAGGACTACAGACTCTCCTGAGAACCTCGTCACCTCCTCTGTCATTCCGCTCTTCACCAGATCACAACCTGCATTTAAGAGTGATCAGCACTACAGTGATTACGCACCTTCAATGATTTTAATCACATCTATCTGAGGTCGGACTTTTCCGCTCACAAACGTTGTGTTCATTAATAACTACAAAGTTTTTAAACATCATGGCTGCTAGTTTAATGCCTCCTTATATATTGTATATGTCAGAGTTTTCCCTTGTAAGAGAGCATGTTTAGTCTCTGACATAACTGGCTTTCATTCATAATGAACTTTCACTGATTTTTTAAACGGTTTACCTTTAACAAACAAACTGAAGAATCTGCTTTCCTTCTCAGTCTGACACCTGTAGTCTCCCTCATCTTCTTCTCTCAGGTCAGATATGAGCAGAGAGAGATTAGCAGGAGACTCCTCATTCAACTGCTGAAGTCTGTCTCTGTACTCATCAGCACTGAACACTTCAGTCCACTCTTTCCCTCTATAGACCTGCCAGGTGACTCTCTGAGGTTTGGTCTGTAGGTCAGTGCAGGAGCAGGGCAGCACTACTGAGCCGCCAGTGTGTCCTCTGACCTCTTTTATACTCTGTTCACCTGAGAGAGAGCAGCCTGCACACACACACACAAAGAACACCTCACATCTTATTATGAATTAGAGAAATCATCCAGAGCTCTGAATGAAGGTGTGAAATAACTGCTCTCACCTGCATTGAAGTGAAACGCCACAAGCAGAAGATACAAACACCCCATCCTCACTGATTCTTCTACACACACTAATGTCCCTCAAAGAGAAACACACACTCTCTACCACACTGCCTGTGTGTCTCTCTCTCATATTCTCTTTGCACAGGAAACCTCAACAAACATGTAATTTCTCCTTTTCACATCCTCTTGGTGCCTCTGCTGATCACTAACATGTTTCACTCTGATTATGTGCACTTTGTCTGCTGTATGTGATCAATAAACATGTTTAATCAGAGATGAGTAGAATAAAATTGGAGTAGATTGGAGTAGAGGAGAACTAATATCTCCTTGCTATAAAGGTTTGGAGGATCACCTCTAAATATGATAGACCTGCAGTAATAAAATCAGAGATGAACTAGTTTCCTTTTGAAGTAGTTTCTTTCTGTTTTAACACAGATTGGGCAGCATATAGAGGGTTGGCTATTCTGCAGCACACTTTGATTTGATTTGATTATATTAATTAATGGCCACTGTCCATTAGTGGACCTGCAGAAAGAGTCTATGATATAACAGCAACAAGATCAAACACAAATAGTACTACACAAAAATCTCTTTAGTGTGTACAGGACTTTTCTGAAACAATTCCTCATACTGTAAAGAGACAGCGGTCACAAAGAGTGTGTTTACTTGCACAGAAAATCTGATTTTGTCAGTAATTCTCGTGAGTGCTCTGTTAAATGCAGTTTGTTGTTTCTGGGACAGCTCTAGCCTTTGTTTCACACATGCACACAATTCGGAAAATGAAAGAATCAGTGTAAGGACATACATCAAAGAACACCTCACATCTTATTATGAATTAGAGAAATCATCCAGAGCTCTGAATGAAGGTGTGAAATAACTGCTCTCACCTGCATTGAAGTGAAACGCCACAAGCAGAAGATACAAACACCCCATCCTCACTGATTCTTCTACACACACTAATGTCCCTCAAAGAGAAACACACACTCTCTACCACACTGCCTGTGTGTCTCTCTCTCATATTCTCTTTCCACAGGAAACCTCAACAAACATGTAATTTCTCCTTTTCACATCCTCTTGGTGCCTCTGCTGATGACTAACATGTTTCACTCTGATTATGTGCACTTTGTCTGCTGTATGTGATCAATAAACATGTTTAATCAGAGATGAGTAGAATAAAATTGGAGTAGATTGGAGTAGAGGAGAACTAATATCTCCTTGCTATAAAGGTTTGGAGGATCACCTCTAAATATGATAGACCTGCAGTAATAAAATCAGAGATGAACTAGTTTCCTTTTGAAGTAGTTTCTTTCTGTTTTAACACAGATTGGGCAGCATATAGAGGGTTGGCTATTCTGCAGCACACTTTGATTTGATTTGATTATATTAATTAATGGCCACTGTCCATTAGTCGACCTGCAGAAAGAGTCTATGATATAACAGCAACAAGATCAAACACAAATAGTACTACACAAAAATCTCTTTAGTGTGTACAGGACTTTTCTGAAACAATTCCTCATACTGTAAAGAGACAGCGGTCACAAAGAGTGTGTTTACTTGCACAGAAAATCTGATTTTGTCAGTAATTCTCGTGAGTGCTCTGTTAAATGCCGTTTGTTGTTTCTGGGACAGCTCTAGCCTTTGTTTCACACATGCACACAATTCGGAAAATGAAAGAATCAGTGTAAGGACATACATACGGTAATCAGTGCATCAAATACCCCCTTGTAATCAGACAGTCTCTGTACTCCACTAGCTACAAAACACTTAAATATTACTTTGGTGCTGTGGAATATAAAGTTTATACAGTTTAGAATGGTACGATATACTGTAAGCATAACATAACCACATAAACTGCATGATACATGTACATACTATTCACTCTGCAAACAAAAACCATGCCACTGTATATCTGACCAGCATCACTCATAACAACATCTGTCCTGGATACAATCCAGAGTTACAGATAGGGTACTTTTTAGCATAATATGAGCTCTTTAAAGGGTAGAGGCCTTACACACTCTCAGGAAAAAAGGTTCTGAACTGTCACCGCCCCTCTTGTCACAGTCAGGGTCAATGGAACATCTTCAATACCTTTAGTCAGGTTGATTTTTCAAGGGGCATCACTCATACAACAGGCAGAGAACAGACATGCAGGCACACAGCAGGCAAACCCATTAGCAACAGCCAGGTAAAAAAAGCAGGAGTCAAAAAGAAAAATATCAAACAAGGAGAACATGGCTGTGTTGTGAGAACAGCTGAAAAGCCCACACATAGACTGTACACTCCAAGTCAGATGGGTGAATGGATGAACAAGTGGAAAGATGCAAAGGGTCTTGGGAAAGAAGCTGTTGCAGAGTCTGGTGGATAGTTCAATACCTTCTGCCAGATGGCGGAACACACATCCTTGTGGATAAAGACCTTTTGGTAGGAGATGTTAATGGTGGGTAGAGACACCCCAATGATCTCTTCAGCTCTCCTCACAAGCTGTTGTAGGTTCCTGTGGTCTGAGATGGTGCATATGAGATATGAGACAGTGAGACAGCTGCTTAGGATGTTGCCTTTTGTACCCCTGTAGATAGTAGAGAGGTTGGAAGGGGAGTGTTGAGGGGTCATTAGTGATGTGTACACCAAGACACACCAAGAGCTTTTGACTCTCTCCAAAGGTGAATCATTGATATGCAGTGGAGAGCGACTGCTGCTCCTCCTGAAGTCAGCGGCCATTAATTGTTGTCTAAGCTCCAGTGTGCAAGCTGCTCCACTTCCTCCCTGTATGCTGACTTGTCATTGTTGCTGATAAGACTCACCACTGTAGGATCATCAGCAAACCTGATGATGTGATCTGAGCTTTGCTTTGCAACACAGTCATGAGTCACAACACTCACATCAAGATCTTTTCTGAATTCAACCGTTGGGTCAAAGAGAAGTGAATAGCAAAGGATGTGGTGTTCTCTGACGATCGTTCAGGGTGACCCCGAAAATAGATCCAGTTTGGAAGAAGGACTGCTTTTTATGCATTTTATTACCAAGGTTTTAAAACGCTCCTGATGACGGAAGTGCTTTAGGTCAGTATTCATTGAAGTAACAGAACAAATTTTCAGCGCAGGGATGATGGTAATCATTTTGAGGGTGGTCACTCTGGGCCTGTCTCAGAGAAATACTGAAGAAGCCTCTAGCTGGTCAGCACATACCCTGAGTACCCAGTCATGAGCCATCTCCTGTAGGTCAGCCCTGGAAAAGGTAATATGTTTTTAGGGTCGTTCTGTTTTTCAAAGTTTTTTCACAAAAAATCTTCAGTGCATTTGGGAGCGAGGCATCACCATCACAGACATATGATGTCACTTTGTAGTCAGTGATGGCCTTGGTATTTAGAAAGTGTCTGCAGATTTTCTGTGCATAGTTGTGCTTTGCCACTCTGATAGTCCAGGCCAGGTTGGCTTTTCTTTGGAAAAATCTTTGGATTAACTAAGTGTAAGATTGACTTCAGAAAGAATGTTGTAGCACTAGGATCATGCTGTCAGTTAAGATGAAAGTTTTTTTAACCAGTTTTAGCTTCACGACCCAGTTTTCTGAGTGCTGTTTATGTCTCATCACATATTATCTTTCTAGAGACTTTAGAGAAGCTCCTGTGGTTGGACAGACATTTTCAGAACAAGAACGTCATGTTTCAGCTATGTCTGATAACACAGAGTTCACATGAACTTTGGAGTAAGCAATTCTACGCAAAACCTGTCAGTCTTATGTGCAGACGTCTCTCACAGTTTGAGCTTATGTGTTGAAATAAGGTCTGATGAAGTAACTCAGCCACTGAACAAGATGGTTGATGATTAGACAGTGAGATGGAACAGAAGAGCTTGTGTCCACTTGGAATTCAGACCAGAATAAATAAGTGCTCAATAACATTTTCTGAGCCAGCAAGCCATTGGTTACAAGTTCAAATGCCCAGACCGAGCATACCTGTTTTTGCTCTTGGACAAGGCCCTCCACTGTTCTACTGGTGATGCTGTGCTGCTAATAGACAGGGCACAGTAGCAAAATGACAAATTTCCTATGTAGGACCATTAAAATACATAACATAGCAAATACTATTGCAATGAGAAAGTAAAACAACACAAGATTCACTTCTGTTATGTGTTATATGGTTAAGTGTAGGTTGAATAGAAATCATCACACTGAGAAACTCCTGACAGGTGAAAAACAGTAAAGTTGTAACAAGATGCAGACATGTTTGCTAAAATATTGGTCTAAAATGATCTGAGGCACTGACAGTGACCATTACAACCACACTCACCAACATACAGCAGAAAACACAATTAAATGCCTGCAACACAAACACATCCTAAAACTAACAAACAACAACAATAGCAATAACAACAAATGTCTACTTTTATGGAAGGGATGGTGTGTAAAGCTTAACCTTGCATGCTAACATTCCAGAGTTCCCCTTGATTTTATGTTCTCTGAGAGAGGGCAGCCTACACAAACACAAACACACACACACACACACACACACACACACACACACACACACACACACACACACACACACACACACACACACACAAAGAATACCTCACATCTTATTATGAATTAGAGAAATCATCCAGAGCTCTGAATGAAGGTGTGAAATAACTGCTCTCATCTGCAGTGAAGTGAAACACAACAAGCAGAAGATACAAACACTCCATCATCACTGATTCTTCTACAAACACTGATATCCCTCAAAGAGAAACACACACACTCTACCACACTGGCTGTGTGTGATCAATAAACACGTTTAATCAGAGATGGGTAGAAAAAAGAGGAGTAGAATGATAGCTTATGTGCAGAGGAATACATCTCTGATATATCATTACTGTAACTGTTCAGAATGACTTTGTTAAAGAAATCAAGTCAGAAGAAGGGAAACTGTTGGGAGTATCAGCTCTAAATGTAGTAGATCTGTAGTAATACAACCAGAGATTGGAGTGAGCAGTTCTACACAATCCTGTTAGTTTTATGTGCAGATTTCTCTCTCAGTTTGAGCTTATGTGTTAAGGCCTGATGAAGTAACTCAGCCACTGAAGATGGTGGTTGAGGATCAGACAGACAGAAGGAACTGAAGGGGCTTGTTTGTTTATTCAGAATTCAGACCAGAATGAAGAAGTGGTCATGAAATAAGCTTCTAATGTGTCATATATTTCTCTGTAGTCACTAGAAAGTATGACATTTTATTATTATATTTATTATAATTATGACCCCTGACAGATGCAGAGAAAAACATGCAACAGGTGCAGCTCAAAAAAACTCAGTGAAACCTTTATCCCATTCCATATCACTTTCATGTAGTATGTAAACATAATTGAAGATTAAAAATGGATCGTTCACTCCACATATACAAACAAATATCTCAAACTAACCTGTTTTTTGGGTTGGGAGGAATGGAATGTAGAATGCCTGTACGTATGTCACAATTCACAATTACTCCTCAGATTTTCTCTCACTGTTTTATTCTCTTAAACACATCAGATTCAGGACTTCTTCATCTCTCAAATCACAAAGAAATACCAGAAAACGAGAATTTTATTCTGATGTATTTATTATTTCATACTGTCTGTACAGAGAGAAGATTAAAATGGTGTAAAAGGCTCTGAGCTCCGTCTCTAATATAAAAATGTAAAGTTGTGGTTAGAAAGTGATGAAAATGCAGAAGTATTTAGATTAAATCAGTGTTAAGGATGAGCATCAGAATGAGTTCAATCTCAGTGGTGTGATTAAAGGAAGACGAGGAGACATTAAGGTCTGATCTTATTTAGGTCAGATATGGCAGTATTTCCATAAAGCAGTGAATAGTTCAGTGGAAGCCCTGCAGAGAGATCAGTGTGAGTGTGGATTCATTCTTTCTTCAGATGGAAATCAGCACGTGTACATTGCTTTATCGGTTTTAGTGAAGATTAACGTGCAACACACAACCTGTAGAGACAGAACACACACACACACTACTCAACAACAGTAGATCAGTGTATAAAACAGTCTGAATTCAACACACAGAATTGTAGTCAATATTAATGACTGAGTACGTAATGTATAATAAAATGAATCATAAAGAGCTTCTTCAACTCCAGTGCAGAACTTTGAGTAAAAGTCTTCAGGTTGAAGGAGTGTTTAGTGGGTGTTAAATGCTTTAGTAAATCTGACTCAGTGAGGCTGTTGGAACTCACATGATTCTCTCACTTTCAGTCGTGGATGGTGTTGTTGTTGGGTCTGTTGTCCATAAGTGTGATGGAGTTTCTCTCACTGCAGAGATAAATAACAACCAAACACATGAGCACAAACACTAACAAACACAATAAATCACTTCCTGATTATTCACTTCATCTCTGTTACCATCACTGAGCATTTTCACAATAACAGTTACCATTAGTACATATTAATATACATGATCACATTCATTACAGAGAACTGAAGGAATAGTTTACCTTTAACATGAAGTCTGACAAATTTATGATCTCTCTGAACTGAACACCTGTAGTCTCCCTGATCCTCTTCAGTCAGGTCTGATATGAGTAGAGAGAGGTTTCCTGGGTTCTTACTGGTCAGTCTAACTCTGTCTCGGTGTTGTCCAGTCTGTGCAGAGTAGATTTCTACGTAGTGAGAGTATTCAGATTTATCTGAACTAAACTCCCATTTAACAGTGTTTGGTTTGGTCTGTAGGTCAGTGCAGGAGCAGAGCAGGACTACAGACTCTCCTGAGAACCTAGTCACTTCCTCTATCTCTCCAGCATTCGCCAGATCACAACCTGAAAAAAATGAAACATTTAAGAATGATCAGCACTACTGGTAACATTTACTTTTCCTGAATTTTTTAAAATAGGAATGTGGAAGTGGGGGTGTGGCCAAGCATCACATGCAGGATGAAAAACCAGCCATATCGAACCAGCAAGCTACATAGCTGATAATGTTCACCTGTGCCTTGTTTCTGCCAGCCTGCGTATAGCCATCTCTTTTGTCAGTAGGTGGCCATAAACAAGATGACTCCACAGGAATGACCCTGAGGCGATTGTAGAGCTCTTTGAGAGAGAGCAGTAGAAGACTGGGGGTGGCCAAAGAAGGACTGGGCAGTCCAACTGACTGCCCCACAACCCAGATACAGTTGGGGTATGATGAGCTGAAAAAAGCCAGCCTTCAGAGGATTGGTCAGACTCCTGAGCAACAGTTCTGCTCACTGACGCTACAGGTGTTTGACCAGCCCTTCGTGTTGGCACAACAGATCAATTCATGTAGGAGGTGGCTATTGTCTGAAGAACACATTTCTGAGAAAGTATTCAATCTGTTGGTGCTGGAGCAGTTCATTGCATGCCTACATGAAGAGACAGCAGCTTGTGTCCAGTGCCACCAACCGGAAACGCTGGATGAGGCCAGAAAAAAGGGAGTTCTAGCCCCTAATTCTTTGCCCCGCATTTGTCCATCTCGCAACACACCACTGTCAGTCACTCGCAGCCCACTCCTGGCAGCTACTCATGATCTCCATTCTCTCTCCACACAGGTGGGGACAGCTGAGCCCACAAAAGCTGGGGTAAAGACTAGGCAGGTGTGTTGGTGCTGTGGGCAGCCCGGGCATTTTCAGGACCAAAGTCATCACATGGAGGTCAGCACACTGGCCCTCTTCCCTGATTGAGCTGGAATGTACCACATACTAGTGAGTATTTAAGAGGGTACATGTGAAGCCTTGGTGGACTCTGGCTGTATTCGAACCATGATTCACCAATGCTTGATTCAAGATGTGGCATGGGAGAGGGATGTTAGATGCAGTGCAGTGTGCCCATGGGGATGTGCACAATTGTTCCCCTCTGCCATTTACAATTGAATGTAGGGGTGAAAAGTTAAAAAGGGTTAAAAATTAAGGCATCAGTTAGTCCTCAACTTTCACATCCCCTAATTTTGGGCACAAATTGGCCGAGTGAAAGTGCCTAATGAAAGCTCTGGCAGAGGATGGGTCCTGCAATGCTATAAATGAGGGATGATGTGTCGCATTAGAGACAGGTGGGATTCCGGATTTGTCCAGGGCTGCTACAGAGCAGGGGCTTAAGAGGTGATTCTTCCGCTGGTGGGACCAAACTTGAAAGGGTGGCCACACCGTGGGGGACCTCCCTCAAGAACAACCCCTAACCCCCCCAGAAAGTTTAATGCTCCAGAGGGAAATCCATGACAAGATGTTGAAGCCACTGATGGTCAGTTGCTTGAGTAAGGAATCCCCCTCTGTTATCCCAATTTTTCTACAATTAAAGAGAGATTACACAGAGTGAAGCCAGACACTCAAACATCAGAAGTTTTAACCCAGTTGTTTGTTCCAAAGAGCTTGTTAACCCCCCGGCCATCCAAAAAGCACCATTGTACCTACTTCCTTTGAGTTCTGAAAAAATTGGTATAGACCTCATCAGACTATTGGATAGAAGCACACATGGGTAGCGCTTTGTATTGCTCTTAGTGGATTATGCAACACAATATACCAAGGTGGTGCCTCTTTGCAACATATCACATATGGTTGCAGAGGCACTCTTCAAAGTGATCTCACAATTTGGGATCCTGAAAGATATCTTAACTGATCAGGGCATTACGTTTGTCTTGCACTTTATGCAAACTATACAAATATAAACAATTCAAAACAGATGGAGTGGTCAAACTTTTTAATGAAACACTCAAAAATATAAGTCTGTTCATGATGGCACTAAACATTTGGATAAGTGGCTAGAACCCCTGGTGTTTGCATTGAGAGAAGTCCCACAAACCTCCTCAGGGTTTTCTCCTTTTGAGTTATTGTGTGGGAGGAGACCCAAGCGTGACCTAGATGTCAATTAGAGAATATTTGGAGGAGGGACTTTCAAACAATAAAAATAGAATCCAGTACGTTCTTGACCTGAGGGCAAAACTCCAAGCACTGGGGCGCTTCACGCAGGGGCATTTGCTCCAGGCTCAAGAACGTCAAAGCCGCACCTACAATGGGGACATGCAACTGCATAGGTTTTCACCGGGAGACAAAGTCCTCATTTTACTCCCCACATCAAACTCTAAACTGCTTGCCAAGTAGCATAAAAACCCCCAACAAAGCTAAATCATACTCTGGTCCCTTGTGGTTACCAGCTCTTCCTGTCCCAGAAAGCAGAGCTTTCCTGAAGAAATGTGCAATTGGACAGCTGGAGACACGGTATTTGGGCTTCCACTTGGGTCACAGACAGGTGCGCCCCTAAATCGATAAGACAGCAGTAATTGCTGCCTGTCCAAGACCCAGGACCAAAAAGTAAGACAGTTCCTGTGACTGACTAATTATTATCATAGGTTTATACCTAATTAGTCAGATGTCACCAGGTTCTCACTAGAAAAGAAGTACCAGATCCGTGACCAGAGCAGTCCCAACAGGCTTTTAACCATGTTTAAGCAGCTCTCTGTGGGAGCACGCTGCTGATAAAATTAAAAAAATATATTTTTTATCAATTTATGACTTTTGCAAAACCACAGAACCAGAGCAAGTAAATATGTGAATGTTGTACACAGAAAATGAAGAGGAACTAATACATACTGATTTTGTTGTTCCACAAATCTGTAAAACGGTCAGAACTACTACTTAACATCACAAAGATCTAGTGTTCAAATCCATGACTCAGCTTTACTGAATGACTCAGCAAAAGAAAGGGGAGAATATCACGCTAGGCTTGAGCTCTACTAATAGCAGTTAGCACGCCCTCTCGGCTCAGTCTGTTTATTATTAGGCCCTGTGATGCATATAACTTATTCATTTGTTATGGATTTGTTCCTGATCATCCTGATTCATTATTTTCTGATTAATTAATAATTAGTAAATGCCTTAATTACATGTACCCTTAATATAAAGTGTTACCAATATACCTGTGCAGTTTTTAGCACATTTTCATTCTTGGAATAAAAGTTTGATTAACTAACATTAAAACTTATCATGGAATATACCAAGGCATATGCAAAACAATACTCAAAATCATCCAATATTTTTTAGCTACTGTTTGTGTGATGCCACAAAAACAAACAAATTTACATACATCCACCTATTCAGCAACTTTACATACATCCACCTATCCACCTATTTGAGTTTTAGAACAAAACCACCTTAAAACTGTCAAGAAATAAAGTGAAATATATCAGGCAGCAAATTCATTTCCTGGAAAAACCTTCTGTGAGGGAGCTTTTAGAGTCAACGCCTGGTTCCTGTCACCACTACAATGAACAGTTCCTGAAAGACTTTGTTTTACATCTTAATAATTTAATTCTACATAAATTTTGGGGAGATTTTTATACTTATTTTAAAGCATTACACTATAAAAGAGTATATAAATGAAATTAAAAACACAGTAACACAAGCATCATGCTATCAGCTAAGATCAAACCCATTTTTAGCTCCATAGTTTTCTGAGTGCTGTGTCTGTTTCACCACATCATGTATGTTCCTTCTAGAGATTATAGAGAAGCTCCTGCAGTTGGACAGATGTTTAATGAACAAGAACATAATGTTACAGATACATCTGTGAACAAAGAGCACACCTCAACACTTGGAGTGAGCAGTTCTACACAATCCTGTTAATTTTATATTAAGATTTCTCTCATTTTGAGTTTGTGTGGTGAAATATAAAATCTTCTGCTAAAAAAACAAAATGTCATCCAAAACTAATTACATTTTAAACCATCACAGCTGCTAATTTAATGCCTCCTTTATATGATTACATATGACTTCACTGAGTATTTAAACTGTTTACCTTTTACATACAGCCAGAATTCTCTGCTTTCCTTCTCAGTCTCACACGTGTATTCTCCATCATCTTCTTCTCTCAGGTCAGATATGAGCAGAGAGAGATTAGCAGGAGAGTCCTCATTAAACTGCTGAAGTCTGTCTCTGTACTCATCAGCACTGAACACTTCAGTCCACTCTTTCCCACTTCTGTTAATCTTCCAGGTGACTCTCTGAGGTTTGGCCTGAGGGTCAGCGCAGGAGCAGGGCAGCAGTACTGAGCCGCCAGTGTGTCCTGTAACGTGTTTTAACATCTGTTCTCCTGAGAGAGAGCAGCCTGCACACACACAAAGAACACCTCACATCTTATTATGAATTAGAGAAATCATCCAGAGCTCTGAATGAAGGTGTGAAATAACTGCTCTCACCTGCAGTGAAGTGAAACACAACAATCAGAAGATACAAACACCCCATCCCCACTGATTCTTCTACACACACTAATGTTCCTCAAAGAGAAACACACACTCTCTACCACACTGCCTGTGTGTCTCTCTCTCACATTCTATTTGCTCCTCAGGAAACATCAACAATGACTATGTCATTTCTCCTTTTTCACAACCTCTAAGTGCCTCTGTTGTTCATGAACATGTTTCACCTTGTCTACTGCATGTGATCAATAAACACCATCCATCCATCCATTTTCAAGATGCGGCATGGGAGAGGGATGTCAAATGCAGTGCAGTGTGCCCATGGGGATGTGCACAATTGTCCCCTCCTGCCAATTACAATTGAATGTAGGGGTGAAAAGTTAAAAAGGGTTAAAAATTAAGGCATCAGGTGTCAATAAACACATTTAAATAAAAATGAGTAAAATAAAAGGGGAGTAGAATGATTACTAATGTGCAATGAAGTAAATGTCTGACGTAAATGTCTGGTTAATATAACTGTAGAGAATTGACTGATAAAAGGCTAAAATCAGATGAAGGGAAACTGTTGTGAGGATCAGCTCTAAATGTAGTAGATCTGCAGTAATAAAACCAGTGATCAACTAGTTTACTTTTGAAGGACTTTCTTTCTGCAGCACTCTTGGAAAAAATTTCTTTAAATGAGTTCATGTATTTTCCTTCTAAAATTGTAAAGAAGCTTCTGTGGTTCTGTGGTAGAGAAATTGAATGAACTAGAATGTACATTTGCAGGTACATCTGAGAACAAAGAGCACACATAACACTTTTTGTGTGCAGATTTCTCTCTCAGTTTGAGCCCATGTTCTAAAACAAGGCCTGATAAATTTAGTCCTTCACCGATGATGTTGGTTGATAACCAAAGAACGAGATGGAGGGGGCTTTGTCTGTTTACTCAGAACTCAGACCAGAAAGAGGAAGTGGTCAAGGACCTTTGCACCTAATTTGAATGGTGTAAGTGCTGCAAAATAATGGTGCTATATTAGAAATTCCAACAGACTGTGCATTACTAAAGGTTGAAGATGTCAAACTGGCTGGTATTCCTCCCCCAAATGCCAAGCAATAGCTAATTAATATTACAGCATTGTCAGGTATTCAACACATTGTGGTAGATTTGGCTGGACAGGGTGTGTTGGTTCTGATGCAAAGTCCCAGTTACTATTAAGATACAGACTTGGGTTGACCATGGTGATGTACTCTGCGTTAAAGGGGATAAATAGGTGGCTCCTGACACAATTCTTTCCTATGTGATGGCTACTAAACATAGCCTTGGCCAACTCAGAGTAATTCAGATGGTTTATTGCTTCAACCAAGTGTGGTGGAATCCTAATTTCCACAAGTATACAGAGGGCCATTGTTTTGCTTGTTCCACCTGCTTTAAGAATAATTCGGACCCTGTAGTGTCACTCTCCTACCAGACTATGGAACCACTAAGTGGGCCTTTCCAGGAACGTCAAGTAGATTACATGACTTTGCCAAGATGTCAAGGAAAGTAAACTTTGTTTAGTAATAGTTTGAACATTTTCAAAATGGACTGAGGCATATCCGATTACCCAAAGGTACATGCTAGGGTCTGAGGACAGTGGATGATGATTGAAGTGCACAACACCCAGCCATATCAGGTTCTCCTTACCACACCCTCTGCTGTAAAATATCAGGGAAAACTAATATGGATACATGTGAGCCGACGGTGATGGCTAGCACAAGGATAAAATGGGTGACTCTGGTTGGGCCATGGTCTGATTAACCTAATGGTTAACGGTTACAATTAACCTCAATGTGGACATTTCCCTGATTCCCCATTGGCAACTAATGCTGATAGCTCCTAGACTGTTGCTCGCGGAAGGTTTTAAAATGCATTGTTTACTCCATACATAAGGCCATGCTACTCATAGCTCTGTAATCTCATCTAACACTCCTGCAAAGCCCATTGCTTTTGCTAAAGTAGACAACACTAGAGCTTAAGAACTATAGAACTAGAGAACTCATTGTTCGATGTGAGCCAAACATCACAGTTTCCAAACTGAATGCAAAGCTTCCTTCATTACCAGCTGAATACACAGTGGATCATTGTTCATATAGACAAAAATGACTCAAGGAAACAGGAGTCTGAAACATTAAAAAAATACTCTTTAACAATCTCTTTAACACACTCAGGGAGCTAAACATGCAGTCATTTATCAGTGGTCCTCTGTCTGCAAGGAGTAGCAAAATGTTCTCAAGGCTACTCGGATTAAACAACTGTCTGGAGTGTCAAATTTCTGACAGAGAACCTCATTTTCTCCATTTGCAATGTATCCCACCCCATTGGTGTGGACACATCAGCACTAAAACCCAATGACTCTGTCATCACTCCAGAGCCACAACATCCTCCCCCCACTGAGAATGCCCTGATGGAGGCATAACATCCTACCCCATTGAGAAAACCCTGACAGAGCTGCACATTTGTATAAGAGCCAAGATGATGTTCAATCGGCCGAGTTTCTGGAGACACCAAAACTCCACAAACAATTCAAACCATCTCCACCACCTCCTCACCCCACCTGAATCTCCCACCAGTTATGGAGAAACTGAGATCCTAATACATGGCCATGGCTTATTAAGGTATCTCATTCCCACACCTTACTAAGTCATGGCCACAACTTAATTATCTCATTCCCATGCCTTACTAAGTCATGGCCCCACATTAGGATCTTGTTCCCACGTCTTACTAAGTCAGGGCCATGACTTAATTGTCTTGTTAGTGGTGTTTTTATGGCTGACCTTTTAATACAATGAAATTGTCTGACAGACAAGCCTTTATCTGAGCGTATTCACATGTGCACTGAATTTCTTTTCATCATTCCAGTTTGATGATCTTTCTTCAGTTTTCTTGAAATAACCATTGTTTTCATGCCTTTTGCAAGACATTTTACTCTCATAATTTCATGCTTTTCATGTTCAAAAAGAGGAATAATCCACATTATTTTGGAAGTATCCTTTAAATCACGATCACCTGGCAATATGAGAAATAAAACATACACTTTATTTGAAAAACTAAAAGCTAAATGCTCATTACACTGAAATCCTACGGATATATCACTTGTGTTATACTTTGGAACACGATGTATATCCACCAAAGACCCTGTGTTCTCTCCATTACCACATAAAGGTTAACATGTCCCAGTTTGGTGCTATTAATAATGAAATTCTAATCGACACAGTGAGTCATCTCAAATCGTCCACTTATAGTCTTGACACGTTACCATCCATCTTTTTAAAAAATGTGTATCAGGCCCCCGAGCAGTGCCACTGTCTAAGTGTCAGCCCTATTGTCAGGAGATCGCAAGTTCAATCCCTGGTGATGCTACAGCCATCTGTGCCCGGGAGTCCAAGAGAGCACAATTGGCCTTGCTCTCTGGGTGATTGGGATGCCCTGCAAAAACAGCTACTTTGAAGCCTCTCTTGAAAAAGAAAAAGCTAGAAGCAACTATATGAAGTAACTACAGACTCATTTTAAATCTTTCATTAATTTTTAAGTCTTTCATTGGAAAATCATTGAGAAGTAGTCTTCAAGCAACTTACTTGGTTTTCTTTTCCTAAATAGGTGTCTAGACAAATTTCAGTGAGAATTTTGACCTACTCATAGTACCTAGAGGTGGCCATTATTCTGAGAAAACTCAGCAAATTAGTTAACATGACATAAGATTAAATGAGAAGAAAAAGAGATAAAAAAAAACACACAGCGCAGAAGCATAAACAGACGCTGTGCTAAATGCAAATAACAAGTTCCAAAAAAAGTTGGTAGGGAAGAAACAAAGCTGGTAAAAAAGGCTGTATCAAACAATTACGGGAAAGCATTTCGCTTTCAAAACTACAGCAGTCGGTCTCCATTCAGAATTCAGAAGTTGTTGAAAGGAGAGGTGATGAAAAACAGTAGTGAACATGCCCCTGTCCCAACTTTTTTGGAATGTATTCTTGGCATTAAAATTAAAATAGGCATATATTTTTCAAATAACAATAACATTTCTCATTCTCAGCATTTGATATGTTGTCTTTGTAGGATTTTTCTTTAAAAATAAAGTTTACATTATTTGCATATCATTGCATCCTATTTTTATTTACATTCTGCACACAGAATGCGTTACAACTTTTTTGGAAATGGGGTTGTACATCAACTAGTCAAAACAAAGAAAAAGGTTTAAGGACTAATCCCTTTGCTTATACAGAAAAGTATTTATCAAAGACAAACTAAAGTTAGACCTATCGGCAGATCTCACTACTCATATCCCTCAGGCCTTTAAAAGAACCCTTTTACTAAGAAAACTCAGCCCTTATTAATGCTCACAGTTCCCACCAAACATAAATGCAGTACACTATAACACTGTCATGGTAATTTCTCCACCTCATACACTGCACAATCAGTAACATGCTGTACACTCAACTGTGTTTGACTACATTAAACGTCTGTCCATACTGTGTCTTAATCACTTATTTCCTCTCTCTTTCATTCTCTTTACATGTGGTCTCAGAGCAGATGGAAGAATGGCCTCCTACCTTTGCAGATTATGAGTTCAACTCATTGCTCAGGCTCTCTCCTTGCACCGCCAACAGTTAAGCGGTTTGTTGCGGTCTCATCTCTCGAAGTGTGTGTTGTAGTGTCTTATAACAAGCACTAGTTATGAGAAACAAACACTATATATATAAATATTAATTCATTCTTTTTGGAAAACGAAGATGCCACATCCTTTGGGCTATCGTGGCCACGTCCATCTGGCTTATTCACAACTAAATAGTCAGCCTTCGTGATGGTATGGGGCTGCACTAATGCACATGGCGTGGGTGAAGGCACCATTAATTCTGATCAATACATATACAGACATATGTACAGGTTTGGGGAAACATACGCTGCCTTCCAGACAAAGCATTTTCAGGTAAGGCATTGCTTACTTTCAGTAAGACAATACTAAATTACTTTCTGCATGTATTAGAACAGCATCACTCTATAGAAAGAGTCCAGGGCTTAAACTTTTCTGCCCACATTGCAGATCTGAGACCCATTTAAAACATTTGATTTTAAAACATTTTGATCAGGCAAAAATGGGAAAATATTTCACTTTCAAAGCTACAGCAACTGTTCTCCACAGTTCTCAAATGCTTACAGTTACAGTTACAGTGCTAAAAGAAGAGGTGATGCAAAACAGTGGTAAACATGCCCCTGGCCCAAATTTTTGAAACGTTGCTGGCATCAAATTCAAAATCTGCATGATAAAAAAATCACACACGCAGACACATTTTCTTAGCCACTTCTCCCTCAGGGTCACGGGGGGTGCCGGAGCCTATCCCAGCAGTCATCAGGCGGAAGGCAGGATACACCCTGGACAGATCGCGAGTCCATCGCAGGGCAGACAGACAGACATACACAATCACACACACACTCACACCTAGGGGCAATGTAGCATGTCCAATCAGCCTAACAGCATGTCTTTGGACTGTGGGAGGAAACCGGAGAACCCGGAGGAAACCCACGCAGACACGGGGAGAACATGCAAACTCCACACAGAGAGGACCCTGGTTGATTACTCAATATCAACATTTGAAATTTGAGATTGTAAGACAAAACCAGGTTAATAGGATAAAATGCTGAGTGTAGAATCTTCCACACTGCGAAATTCATCATTCCACCCACATTTATCAGTATGTTTTAAACTGATGTAAGACAGTGTCTCACAGGGAGAGTAAAGTCAGACACAGTTGATGATCTACATGGTTAGAGGAGCAGCGCAGCCAGGGTTACAGCACTGTGACTGTGACCACCGGGGGGGTGGTCTTTTAGAGAAAAACATACAGTTGGTCCAGCTCAGTATCACTCATCACACAATACACAATCAAGTCAAGTCAAGAGGATTTATTGTCATTCCATCTATGTACAAGTACACAGTGGAGTGAAATTGGGTTCCTCCAGGAACAACACGGTGCAACAAGGAACAAAAAGTACAAAGTGCGAACGTGCAGACATCACTTGCAAACAAAAAATTCAACTAGAAACAATAAATATGATAAATTAAACAGACATTAGACACAGTAAACAGGCAGGACAGTGCAGCACTGACACAGCTCTCATTCTGGACATGAGGTAGTGGATTAAAGTGCAGAGACATTAATTTGCTGTGGTCTGTGAGTCATGCAGTCAGATGACATACATAAACACAGCAGTTACTGAGGTAGAAAAAGCCTGAGTAAAACAGTGTAGCAGCAATGTTCCAGAAAGAGAACAACTCAAAAGAGTTGTGTGTGTGTGGAGTACGTTTATGAGAGGGGGGTGGGCGTTAGCTCACTCCTTGTAAGTTTAAAAACCTGATTGCTTGAGGAATAAAGCTGTTGCAGAGTCTGGCAGTGGTGGCACAGATGCTCCGGTACCATCTGCCAGACGGCAGCAGTGAAAAAAGTTTGTGTGAAGGATGGATGGGGTCGTCTACAATGATAGTGGCTTTCCCGATACGTGTTGTTTAGATGTCCATGATGGAGGGGAGAGAAACCCCGATGATCTTCTCAGCTGTTCTCACTATATGCTGTAAGGTCTTGCGGTCTGAGGCGGTGCAATTCCCAAACCAAGCGATGATGCAGCTGCTCAGGATGCTCTCCACAGTCCCTCTGTAGAACATAGTGAGGATGGGAGGGGGGAGATGAGCCTTCTTCAGTCTCCGCAGGAAGTAGAGGCATTGCTGGGCTCTCTTGGCTATGGAGTTGATGTTGAGGGACCAGGTGATGTTCTCTGTGATGTGGACACCAAGGAACTTGGTGCTCCTGACAATTTCCACAGCAGAGCCAGTGATGTTTAGTGGGGGGTGGTCACCTCGCACTCTTAGGAAGACAACAACCATCTCCTTAGTTTTGTCTACATTCACCTCCTCTCTGTATGCTGACTCGTCATTCTTGCTGATCAGACCCACCACAGTTGTGTCACCAGCAAACTTGATGGTGTGATTTGAGCTGTACTTTTCAGTACAGTCGTGAGTCAGTAGAGTGAACAGCAGTGGACTGAGCACACAGCCCTGAGGGGCACTTGGAGGAGGTGTGGTTTTCCTCACCATCGTGCCGTTCTGTGCCTCAAATCACACCTTTTATCAAGAAATAAAATAGCAGTTTAATCAAAGTAAAACTGTGTTCACACCAAAGAGAAGTGTATTTAAAGATCAAATACCACAATTTTTAAAAGATTTTAATCTGCTATTATGATTTTGGCTTTAACTTTTTTTCATTTTCTTGATGTTTTATACCTACAGAACACACAAACACAAGAGTTCATGCTGTTTTTGGAAGTCTGCATTTCAGCAGCAATGCTGTTACGTGTCACTGCCTGTGCAGGTGTTTTTGTTTTTGCCTCCCCTCTCCTCTGTTGCTTTTCTCCTGCCCTTTGGCTGTCTCTTTTCCTCATCGGTTGCTTGGCGTGTCAATCACCACCACTTCTTGGATGTCATCTGGCCAATCAGCTTGCAGAGTTGAGCCCAAGGAGGTGGAGCCAGAGAACTTGTAAAGAGGAGAATTACCACTATGCAATGTCTTCTGGTTTTCTTAAACGCTAGAGGGCGCTCCCGACTGAGTCCAAAAAGAATGGGTTGATATGGAGCATTTGAGCAAAATCATAGTTTATAATAAATGCTTAAACATTTTTAATGTAAAGGAATGCAGTCATTTCCTGAACGCGTACAAATACATCCTTCTACTTTCTAAACTTAAAGAAACTTAAAGAAACTTTAACCTTTCGTTTTTAGCCACTGAGTGCCATTTACTCCCATTCACTGAGGACTCACACGGGTGCCCTCTGCTGTTTAACAGTCCTGTTTTTGATATAACAGGGAATAGGGAGTGGCCAGGCTCCTCATAAATCAGCTCTGGCTTTAGTCCTGTTAGCCTTTGTTAGCTGTATTTCTCTTCCTGTGATTCTTTGTTGTTAGTCTACAACTGTTTGTCTGTGTATTGGCTTTAGACACCTTTAAACTGGTGCCTTTCTCCTAGGAGGAAAGGAAGATTAGACTTAGCGCGCACCTACATTTACATCAGTAGGTATTTTTATTGTCTATACACACTAGGTTAGATGCAGGTACCACTCCTTTTACGTGTTGCTAGCCAGAGGTGTAAAGTTCAGGTGCAGAAAGTAAAAATCTTTCCCAGGATTTTATTCCAACTGCCTGGACAGCTCAGCTGGAGGTTTGATCTAACTAGAGAAGCCAGGCCGCTGGAACAAAATCCTGGGAAGGATTTTTACTTTCTGGACCTGAACTTTACACCTCTGTTGCTAGCTTAACATAATGTGGCAGGTAGAGCTGTTTAGTTCTTAGCTTAGAATAGCTGATGCTGATTTCTTTTCTTTGGTACTGTCTGCAGTCCTCTCCTGGGTAGGCTGCCCAGTCAGCCAGTAGAACTTTAACAACTTCTCTATAGTAACATGTTGTCCATAGCTTCTTTGTGTGTTTGGTTTGTTGCTCTGTATAACAAAACTTTATCTTAAAACTTCATCTGCATTGTACTGATCTCTGTACCCTTTTATTGCACTCCTCCTTTTGTTACTGTCCCTCCTCCTAGACACAAATCTATAGTTGGGATGTAACAAACGCTTATACTGCATGGAAAAGCAACTGTTGAAAAATTCTGCAGCTGCTTCTATGAAAAGAAAAGAGAGAGTAAACATGACAGCATGAAGTTTGAATCTGAACAACACAGACAATTTATTACTTCAGGACTCATATCTACAGACTGTTTCATCATGTTTTTTGGAATAAGAGTTTGGTGTAGTATGTAAACATTATTGAAATTTTAAAAATATGGTCCATATATTCAAAGATTTGTCCAAAATGATTCTTTTATGAATTCTTTGTTTTTGTGATGTTATAAAAACCAACACATTTACATACATCCATCTATTTAACCTGTGACAGTTTAGCCATTCAAATGTACCTTATGAGCATTTGAGGTTGGGCTGTTTTTTTGAGTGAAAAGAGGTTGTTTACATTGATTGTTCTTAAAGGTACAGTAACTAAAACAACAAAAAACATCATGAAAAAATCAATTTGGGCGCAGAAATTAATATTTGGTCGAGAAACTAAAACACCACGTTTTGGGTGGAAGTAGGTTGTGTGAATGTGGACGTTTCATACGGATGTAGGATATAAGTTAAGTCATCAAACACAGATGAGACTAATTCTGTATGCTGAATCAGATTCCTTCACAATTACTCCTCAGATTTCCTCTCAGTGTTTTACTCTCAAACACATCAGATTCATTATTGACTTTAAATCACAAAGAAAGACCACAAAATGAGAATCTTAAACTGATGTATTTATTATTTCATACTGTCTGTACAGAGAGAAGATTAAAATGGTGTAAAAGGCTCTGAGCTCTGTCTCTAATATAAAAATGTAAAGTTGTGGTTAGAAAGTGATATAAATGCAGAAGTATTTAGATTAAATCAGTGTTAAGGATGAGCATCAGAATGAGTTCAATCTCAGCGGTGTGATTTAAAGGGAGAGGAGAGCAGTATTTCCATAAAGCAGCGAATGGTTCAGTGAAAGCCCTGCAGAGAGGCCAGTGTGGGTGTGGATTCATTCTTTCTTCAGATGGAAATCAGCAGAGTGTGTGTTGATTTATCAGTTTTAGTGAAGATTAATGCGCAACACACATCCTGTAGAGAAACACACACACACACACACACACACACACACACACACACACACACACACACACACACACACACACACACACAGAGCTTAACAACAATAGATGAGTTTAAAAAACAGAGCTTTGAATTTAACACATATAACTGTAGTCAATTTTAATGATTGTGTATGTGATGTATTTTAAAATGAATTATAAAGAGCTTCTTCAGCTCCAGTGCAGAACTTTGAGTAAAAGTCTTCAGTTTGATGGAATGTTTAGTCACGTGTGCTATTTCACTGCTTTATTGGTTCTGCCCCCAGCAGATGTGCATCATTACCAATAGCAACAACACACAAAAGCCAGTGCTCCACACATTTTCAGAAATGTAAAATTGTAGCACTATTTTAACAGGCCCTGCTTTATGGTATTACAGCAGACACCCTACGTCATCATGCACAGTAGTTTCCTGCTTCAGGTACCAGCAGTAATATGGAGGTGCACAACAGTCTGTATTAAGCACAGCCCCACACTCTCCTCCTCCTGACAGGCACGGTAAGACTGGATTTATTCAGGACTAGACTGTCCATTCACAGAACACAGCAGTGGATGGTGCCTGTTTTTTTAACCTGTGGTTTAGTTCATGCTAATAATCTCATTACTTCTTTTAGCTAAATTTGACACTAAATCCAATGAATTATCAATGAACGATTCCAATCAGACTTGTTACTTAGCTGACCACATACCAGGGATGATCTGTTTTTTTTCTCAGGTTTAATCAGTAATGTGGAGTTCCACACTGTTTAATCCACATCCTACACCTCTCCTCTTGTCTTAATTTAAGCTGGTTTATCCAAACTCTTGAATTATCTTGAAGTATCCAGTTTAAAAACTTCCCCCACACAAAGCTGCACCACTGGGAGAGTGGTATGTATGGAGACCTTATCTGAATGTGTGTAGTAACAAGTTGCTAAGCTATGATTGGTCAATCTGTGTTTAGGGCCTAGCTTTAATGAAGGGTGTGGGCGGGGCATCAACAATGAACTTGATGTGAGCAATAGTTAGACTATTTTATTTACACTGATTAGCGTTGACCAAACGTGCATTGCAGCTCCAGCCATACCAATCCATTCTGGAGTAGTCACTTTAGATTAGTGCCCTCTTACACATGTTATGGGGCTTTTAAATAACATACATTGATGCTTAGAAGTGATTTACTCATTGATGGGTTTGTTGATCTGTGGAAGAATATTTGTACTTTTTCTACCTGAGCACACGCTAAACTCACCCTAAATCTAGGTTGTAACCATGTTGATTTGTGATGTATTTGATCTGCTGTGTCTTTGTTAAAGAAGAATCACCTGTTAGCATCAGATAAATACACTCTTGTACAAAAAAATGGAGTGGAGTGCAGACGTACTGCTGTTACTGAGAACACCAGCCAACCTGCCGTGTTGTTTAATTGTTCATAATACATTTAGTACATTCTGCCACCCTTGCTTAAGTGCCACTATAGGCGACTGTCTCATTGACCTGTATGAATGCAACAGTGGGTGTTAATTATTTTCATAAATCGGACTCAGTGAGGCTGTTGGGACTCACATGATTCTCTCACTTTCAGTCACGGCTGTAGATGGATGATCTTCTGATGGAGTTGTTGGGTCTGTTGTCCATAAGCGTGTTGGAGTTTCTCTCACTGCAGAGATAAATAACAACCAAACACATGGACATGAATATCTGTTACCATCACTGTTCATTTTGACAAGAACAGTCATTATTAATAAATATTAATATACATGCTCACAGACATTACATAGAACTGGAGAAACAATTTACCTTTAACATGAAGTCTGACGTCTTTATGATCTCCCTGGACTGAACAGCTGTAGTCTCCCTGATCCTCTTCAGTCAGGTCTGATATGAGTAGAGAGAGGTTTCCTGAGTACTTATTGGTCAGTCGGACTTTGTCTCTGTGCTGTCCAGTCTGTGTAGAGTATATTTCTTCAATGTTATAAATTCCAGATTTTGCTGATCTAAACTTCCATTTAACAGTGTGTGGTTTGGTCTGTAGGTCAGTGCAGGAGCAGAGCAGGACTACAGATTCTCCTGAGAACCTCGTCACCTCC
The DNA here is from genome assembly GCF_015220715.1 of Pygocentrus nattereri. NCBI lineage: Eukaryota > Metazoa > Chordata > Actinopteri > Characiformes > Serrasalmidae > Pygocentrus > Pygocentrus nattereri. Next base: position 12,163,894 of record NC_051214.1, on the reverse strand, counting down.
TCGGTTTCTCCACTCTTCATCAGATCACAACCTGAAAAAATGAAACCTTTAAGAGTGATCAGCACTACTTGTAATATTTATTTCTACTGTTATACATTTTACTGTTACTGCTACAATCTAAAGTGTCCATGTGAAACCAGATCTGTGAATCTTCATATTAAGTCTTGTGTCATGCCTACTGCTGAGTACACTCCTTCTCTCTGTTCCTTGCAACCAGCAGATTCTGTAGTATCCATGGACTGTGAAGAGCACTACCACTCCCATGAGCCTCTGGGGGAACCTATGTCTCCACCCTCATCTCTGTCAGTCAATTGATTCTCTTTTCTATGGTCTTCTAATGTCTCACCTGTTTGTCATGACATGCAATCAGTCAGGTAGCATATAAGCCCAGGCTTTGGGTTCATCAGTAAAAACGATTATTTGAGCTAAAGCTATCAAGATGTGGCAGGAAGCGTGGGATAAGAAAATGATAGGGAGACATCTTTATAATATTTAAAAACAAGCAGTGCCAGAGTGACAACTGTAAACTGATGGAAAGAAGATACTGTAGTTGCTAGTCTACATATCAGACATTTTGGGTTAAATCATTTTTTATTTAGGATTTATTTAGGATTTAATGAAGCTCGTATCGATTTAATCTTCACTGTTACTTTCATTGGAAAGCAGACGTGTCCTTTTGTAAAGTGTCCTCATTCTCATTGCTTTCACTCACTCATCACATATGTTTACAAAACAGTTAACACAGCTCTTACAGAAAACATAGAATTTCACCAGATATCTGTAAAATTTCAATCAGAAAATACTCATATTTATAACTACCTTCTTTATAAACTACATTGGTGCATAGCTGTTGACTCAGCTATCAGCTGTCATTGGTTGCTGACCATAAGCATGGATAAGGCTGTAGACATATATTTATCTGCAAAAAGTAAAAGGTAAGACTGTCATTATTGTAAAACTGATTGGGACGCCTTCAGACAGTGGCTTCTATCAGATACTGTAACCATGTGTTTTCAAAACAATGCACTGTACACCCCCATTACGCAATCAGGGGAAAAAATATAAGTAGAAAGCAACAATGTCCGAAACTTGGAATGGAGGTTATTTGTCAATAGAGGCATGTGTTATTGGTAAGTCTATTATTGCTTAAACGTGATTTATACAATGGCAGTCTTACCTATTGAGATTTTATTTAAAAAATGGATTTCAAGTATAGTGGAAGCTACAGTGCATCAACTTATATTTGGGTGGGATCCAATTCATTTCAGAAATTTCTGTTCAGTATTGTATGTATACGAAGGCCTTTAGTTTGATTCCCTCTGACAGTCCCTCTACTGACACACTCAGACCTGTGGTTTGGTATCATTTGGCACAATGTTGCCTTCTTCTAGGAAAAGATATGAAATTTACACCCCCTCCCAAATTGTGATATTGTTTGCAGCACATTCCAAATCTCTATACAGTAAAGTATCATCGGATAGTGCAGCTCTAATAATGGTGAAGAGGTTGAAACTGACTACTGTAGTTTGTGGGTTTTTATTGTTGTTTATTAATTGAAGGAAAATTTGCTCTCCTGATTGTAAGTTGTTTTCTTTTGTAGACAGTTTATCTCCTCCCATTCAACTAATGTGTCTTTCTGCTTGGGCTACTTTTGAAGGCAGTGCAGTATTCAGCTGCCAAACAGAACAGTGGGTTTTTACATATATCTGTATTAAAGGAACAGTAACTAATGCAGACACTGACTGGAAAATAGTCATGAAAACATAAGCATAAACGTAGAAGACAACAGCCTAATTCTGCAATTTTTTCTGCTCAATGAAAATGCTCTTCTGTTGAACAAAGACCAAAAACCCACTGAAGTTCACTAAAAAATTACCGGGAAGGTCACCTCTAGCCATAAATCACCAGCTGACGGTGACCACTGCAACCACACTCACTAACACATAAACACATGCATATCACAATTAAACACATGCAACACACACACACACTTTTTAAATTAACAACAACTTTAACAACAGCAACAAATATGTATTTCTGATGAAGGGGGGGGGGGGGGGGGCTGCAGCTTTGCATATCACACCCCAGAGCTCTCTTTGAAATACCGAGCCCATAGCAGATGCCACAATATCAATTTGAATTAACACCAGCAGCGAATCTACAGCGTCTTCTTAGTTTTTATATGCAGTAGCGATGATGGTGAAATAGTGCAAAATCTGGAAAAACATGTTTACATCTTAAATTGTGTAGAAATGTGTGTGTGGGGGGACATATGTACTCAAACACAATAAAACTAGCATCATGCATTCAGCCAAGAGCAAACCAGTTTCTAGCTTCAGAGTTTTCTGCATGCTGTGTCTGTTTCACCACATCATGTAATTTTCCTCCTGGAGATTATATAGAAGCTCTTATGGTTGGAGTGATGTTTAATGAACAAGAACATAGTGTTACAGATACATCTGAGAACAAAGAGACACATGAACACTTGGAATGAGCAGTTCTTTCAAATGTTGCGTGAAGATTTCTCTAACAGTTTGAGCTCATGTGTTAAATATATCGTGAATGAGCTGCAAAACACAGCAGCCAACCAGAAAAGATGTCATGATCAGCACTACAGTAGTTATTCACCTTCACTGCTTTTTATTCACATTTGTTTGAGGTAATATGCTTTGCTAAAAATCAAAATGGCATCCAAACGTAAGATTTTAAATCATCACAGCTGCTAATTTAATGCCTCCTTCATGATTATGTCAGTATTCTTTGTAAGAGATGCATGTTTGACACAACTGACTTTCAATCATAATGAACTTTCACTGAGTATTTAAACTGTTTACCTTTAATAAACAGCCTGAAGAATCTGCTTTCCTTCTCAGTCTGACACCTGTAGTCTCCATCATCTTCTTCTCTCAGGTCAGATATGAGCAGAGAGAGATTAGCAGGAGAGTCGTCATTAAACTGCTGAAGTCTGTCTCTGTACTGATCAGCACTGAACACTTCAGTCCACTCTTTCCCTCTATAGACCTGCCAGGTGACTCTCTGAGGTTTGGTCTGTAGGTCAGTGCAGGAGCAGGGCAGCACTACTGAGCCGCCAGTGTGTCCTCTGACCACTATTTCCCCTGAGAGAGAGCAGCCTGCACACACACACACACACACACACACAAAGAACACCTCACATTTTATTATGAATTAGAGAAATCATCCAGAGCTCTGAATGAAGGTGTGAAATAACTGCTCTCACCTGCAGTGAAGTGAAACACAACAAGCAGAAGATACAAACACTCCATCACCACTGATTCTTCTACACACACTAATGTCCCTCAAAGAGAAACACACACTCTTTCCCACACTGCCTGTGTGTCTCTCTCTCATATTCTATTTGCTCCTCAGGAAACCACAACAACCACTACGTCATTTCTCCTTTTTCACAACCTCTCAGTGCCTCTACTGATCACTAACATGTTTCACTGTGATTATGCACTTTGTCTACTGCAAGTGACTAATAAACACACTTAAACAGAGATGAGTACAAAAATAGAGGACAATCCTTACTAATGTCTATAAATATTTAGAATAACAAATTACTAAATCAGATGAACAGAAACATTTATGTAGGCATTTTAGTCCTAGAGATTTTAGAAAAGCTCCTCAGGCAGAGGTTTTGTTACATGTTGCAGCTACATATGAGAATAAGGAGTACAAATCAACTTTAAAGTGAGCCATTCTATGTAATCCTGAGCCACTGAAGCAGGTGGTTGATCAGAGGTGGAAAAGGTTTGGTTACTCAAAACTTGCCTTAACAGGAAGCGGTCGATAACTTTTAAAAATAGAATGATCTAATGCTGCAAAACTAAAGCCAGAGAGCTTTAAATTCCAGGAAACGACCCTTCAATATTTGTTACATGACTTGTAGTAGCTTCATTAGATAAAAAGACAGAAACTGTAACATATGCATGACAGAAATTGTAATAAGATAAATACAGACATATATTTTGGCTAAAATATGGGCATCAAATATCTTTGTAACCCTCTTTTCTTCCTCTTTGCTTGTTTCACAAAGGCAGAAGTCTTTAAAGTAGTCACTATTACAGCAGCCAAATATTCAAGGCTGTGAGTTCCACAGTCCCCGAGTTTAACAATTCTCAAATCAACTCTTAAACGCAGCAGTCCCCTATTCAGTAGTCTTTGGTATCAACAGTACTTACCAGCAGTCCATAGTATCAATAGATCACTCGATCCTGCCACTGAAATCCACATACATAAGGATGCTGGAAAGTATGGCTGAATATGAGGCAGCCATGGGACCAACCCTTGTGAAGTGGTTTAGGGCAGCGCCTGCATCAGAAACTGCATAAAACTGTCTACTGGCCAGCAACAGGCAGAGGTTCAAAGCCTTTCGAATGTGGAGACTATTTGGGGGAATCGCTTTTCTTGGAAAAATAAGAATTTTTCCTTTTTTAATTTTCTTCATGACCATCACTATGACTTGTAGCTGGTAAGGGGGAATCAGAGGCCTGTTTACCAGTAGGTGAACTTTTGGTTTCTTAATGTACGTCTATAAATAGAGATGCTGCTTGCGTCTAAACTTGCAGTTCATGCAGTGTCTGTGCACCTTCATCAGTACCTACCCCTTGTTCATCTAGCTTAATAACAACAGCACTCTGTTCATCCTTTCTCAGGCTTGAACTCATAGACTGGAAGAACATTTACGTTAACATTTACATTTACAGCATTTAGCAGATGCTGTTATCCAGAGCGACTTATAAAAAGCACTTTGTTGTCTTCCTAGAGAAAGTATCTTTGCTAGTTACAAACAGGTTAGAGAGGTTAGAGAGAAAGCTGGACCTGAGCTCAGATGTTGCTAGAAGCAAAAACTCCATTTGATACCTAGAGAACAAGATGCAGAATTATACACAGCGCAGTGAAATGCGTTTTAGTAAAAGTGGACAGTAACGAAGTTCATTATTGTACTTTACTGAAGTATTTCTATTTTGGATTACTTATTACTTTCACTCCACTACATTTCAAAGTCTAATATCTCACTTTTTACTCCACTACATTATGTGAAATCTGCTGTTACTTTTGGTTAATGTGTGTATAAAAACGTAACGTCAAAACAAAAGAAGCGTGAAGCAAGAACACCAATCAGGACACAGTGCACTTTGTTTTGAGCTTGTTTTGACCTGTTGGACATACAAAGCTGTGCAGAAAGAGCTGAGGAGGAAGATCTGGGAGGGGAAAGCTAGCTATAGGAGGAAGATGGAGGAACAGCTAGAGCAGAATAATGTCAGCGGAGTCTGGAAAGGCCTTAAAGCAATCTCCGGCCACAAGAAGTCCGACTCTCAGGCGGTAGGGTTTTTCAACAGGTATGATCACTCACCTGCCCCTCCCACTACACAGACATCTCTGCTGAAACCCTCCAGTCTGGCACTTCCTGCATGCTGCTCTACCCCCTCTCTCACACCCACCCCCAGCCCAACGACTCTCAGCTCACACCCACCCCCCACGGGTTTACAAAAAGCAAAATGTACATCATTAAGCCAAAATTCTGAATAAGGAAGACTAACATGATGCTAATTATCATTTTATTTTTATTTTATTTAGAGCATGCAGGCACGACTACCTGCACCACTTCAAATAAACATTGACATCTGCTGTGGAGGAATTTTGGCCAACGATGTTTTGCGAAATCACTTTAATTCAGCCACACTGGAAGTCTTTCAAGCTTGGACAGCCCGATTGTGGTGGCACAGCATCTCTGTGGGGTTCATATCAGGAATTTGATTAGGCTACGCCACCATTCAGAGGCGGACCGGCTCTTGATCCTGTGCTTCAGATCATTTGATGACTGTAATTTGTTACCTGTTTTCTCAGGTCGCCTTTGTCTCATGTTAAATTTAGTTTGAAGATCTGAAACAAAAGTCTGACAATAGAAGTGGGGGCAAATACTTTTTCACAGCAGTGCGCAACAAGGCTGGGATTTTAAAAGTTGAATGTGTTGTGTTTTTTTTTTTTTTTTTGTAACAGCATTGGATGTTCTCTTTTTGGGATATTTGCATTTGTTGCTTTTAATCCCTTAAACTGTAAGGGTCTGTAAACGGCCCCACTTTCTTCAATGCATAACTTATAGATTAGTTGTGTTGTTGTTACTGCATAATGTATAGCATTTGCTGCATAAATCTTTAGTTTAACAACCCCATTATATGCATGAAGATTAAAGGGTTAAAAACACAGATTTCATTAGCAGAAATGGGTTAAATGGTTTGAAGAGAGGAGCTATTTACTTTTTGCCTGTTTGATGGACAGCGGGTCCAGCATGAGGCTCATCGCAGCACTGCTAATGAACTTGTCCAAACTTCAGTAACCAAACACTGTCCATCCTCCCCTTGTGAGTTCTGTATTAGATGCAGCTCATTGGCTTGCAGATAGAGTAGGAGTTGATATTTCATTTGCAGCGTAATGGGAGTTAACCGCATTATGGTATTAGGTGCAGCGCATGCTGCAGATATTGCCTTCTCTAATGTGGATAGATGAAAGCGCTCACAGATGATATTTCCCTGCTTTATGTGGGCTGAAATGAAATACTGAAGTCTGTGATTAATAAAATATTCCTTCACTTTCTCTCTCTGGCTGGATAATTAACATGTTGTGGAATGTTGGGTGATTAGATGAAGGCAGGCTCTGTGCTTTGGGCTAGGTGGCGGGTTCAGCTGTTGCCTTTTTTTGTTGCCCGTGGTGATTATTATTATTATCATTATTGCAGGCCACGCAGCCAAATGTATTGGAATAAAGATTTAACCCCTTAACAAGGCATGGGTAAAGTGTTTGTACGCACTTCTATAACCTAAGAAGAGGTCCATTAGTTTGCTTTGGATTCCCTGTAGTTACTGAATAATAAGCCCTTGTATAAAATAAACCGGGAGTTTTAAAGGGTTAGTAGTTTGGCTGCAGATCATATGTTTGTCCTTAGTTATTGCAGTTTTAGCCTGTGCAGTTTTTCTGTTTTAATTATGTGCAGTGGTGCTTGAAAGTTTGTGAACCCTTTAGAATTTTCTATATTTTTGCATAAATATAACCTAAAACAACATCAGGTTTTTACACAAATCCTAAAAGTAAAGAGAACCCAGTTAAAGAAATGACAAAAATATTGTACTTGGTCATTTGTTTACTGTGGAAATTTATTCAATATCACATATTTGTGAAAGAAAAGCATTGCTAATAGAATGGGGTGCTCTAGAGCGGGTGTACATGAGCCTAACGTCACCATGCCCAATGCCAGACCTCTGCTGGAGGGGTACAAAGGACCCCAACATTGAGCTGTGGAGCAGTGGATCTGCATTCTCAGCCTTTGGGATTTGCTAGAGTAATCCAGAACCAAGCGTCAATGTACCTGACCTCACTGATACTCTTGCGTCTAAATGCAGTCAAGTCCTCACAGCAGTTTTCCAACAATCTCTCTCTCTCTCTCTCTTTCTCTCTTTCTCTCTCTCTTTTTCTCTCTCTCTCTCTCTGTAGGTTTTTGTGGAGAGTCTGCTGTGTTCTGGTCGTGAGGAGAACGTGAAGTTGGCAGGTCAGCTGATGCAACGGAGCGCCGTGTCTCAGGACGTCCCGGTTAGTGCTGCGTTCAGGGGCAAAGCCACACCTCGTGTGGCGTACACCCGCAGTGTGGAACTGGTGCTGGCCTCCGCCCGTGAATACTTCAACTACTCAGCCACGCTTACAGACCCCTGCATCAACCTGGCACAGTATGCTTCTTGCTTGTTTAGTTGCACTCAAACTACTCGAGAGCTAATGGAGCTAACGAGTAATGGAAACACATGCACACCAGTTAACGTTGTACATATTGAATGGCTAAATCCTGCTCTGTTACGGCTCCATAGCAGAATCAGATTAGTAGGTAAAAGTTGCCCCTGTCCCAACTTCTTTGGAACATGTTGCAGGCATCAAATTCAAAATGAGTGAATGTTTGCAAAAAACAACATTAAATATCTTGTCTTTGTAGTGTATTCAATTGAATATAGATTGAAAAGGATATGCAAATCATTGTATTCTGTTTTTATTTATGTTTTACACAACGTTCCAACTTCATTGGAATTGGGGTTGTAATTATCTGTTAATATAAGCCTGTTTCACAATGCGCTGCGCTACAGTCCCCAGCATGCACTGCTACGTAATGTGCAGTCCGACTCTCCTACCCCAGTAACAACCTATAGGACAGCGGTTACACCTCAGTTCTGCACAATTCTACACAGTTCCACACCAGTGATATCATCAAAATGTATTTCAACTGCTGTTCAACCAATATTAACACCTAACGTTAGCTCAGCAGCTCAGATATGGAGCCCAATGGAGCACCTCAGGAAATTTTACATTTAGAATATTTCAAATGTGCATGTAATATTTTGAGGTCTTCTATGAGTGTCTGTCTTTTACTGTAATTTTTCTGCATATTTTGAATATGAAATTTTGTTGACATTTTTTAAAATGGGCCTTTTACTGTTTGAGTTTGACACCCCTGCTATAAATGGTGATTTTGTAAATATATAGCCTGTTACTATCATAATAAATGCATTAGGTTTAAATAGATCATAATATAATCCTTGTAAATATTTAAGGTCTGAATAGTCTTTTTACAGTGGGACCACAGTTAGAACTCATTCTGTAGAATGGTCCATATACGTCTATGCATCCCTACGTATATAAAATGCTATGAACATCTTAAAGTGCTTGTGGAAACTGACATCCAAATAATCTTACATGTCAAACCAAATCTCCTCCGACTTACTTTAAAAAACATTCTCCCGAGCGTTAGCTTCTATCTCAGTAACTACCACCATCATAAAGTGCTGAAATGTTATTACATCCTCAATTATGGAGACAGTCATGTTGAAGCCACTTTGGTTCATTATGATTTTATTTCCCCAAAGATTGCTCTGGTGTGTCATTACTCCTGGCAGATCTCAGCTCGGCTGTATAATGTTGTAGTCATGTTGAGATCTTCATTCGAAGTCGATGACCGTTCCATTTTTACGTGTGAATATTTCTTTGCTATCTCCGCTCACAAATTTTCCCTCCTGCAGCAGCCTTTACTGTCTGAGAGATGGCTGCTTACATCTGACCTAACAGCTTCTTCACTGTGGTTACGCTCTCTGCGATAATAATCCTCGGCTTGGTGTTTTTGTGTGAAATTATCTGAAGTGAAGTGATTTGAAGCTGTCAGGTTTGGGAGTTGGGATGTTCCTAGAATTAATCTCTCTCTCTCTCTCTCTCTCTCTCTCTCTCTCTCTCTCTGTCTCTCTCTCTCTCTCTCTCTCTCTCTCTCTCTCTCTGTCTCTCTCTCTCTCTCTCTCTCTCTCTCTCTCTCTCTCTCTCTCTCTCAGACCCCAGACGAAGGTCACAAAAGCCCTACATGACCAAGTGGACTCTCTGGAGAAACATCTGAGGTAATGGCCAATTAAGGCAAGGAGAGGGCACCTTGGAGGAGTGCTGATAAACAGAGAACGAGGGAGACTAAAGAGGACAGAGGGTTTCTGTGAGATCTTTAAATAATTAAAGATTCCTTCCCTCATCCGATCTGAGAGTATGGTATTGTAGCAGATCAAAACATAGATGAAATCATCAGAATCAGTTGTTTTACACATCATCCAGTTCTGGTCCTTTCTTAACTGTATTGCGCTCTCTTGCTCTCTGTTTACATTGGTGTGACCATAATTTAAATTATTTTTAATACTTGGTTGTAAATCGTTTGAGGTCAGTAACTGTCTGAAATATGGAACCCATAGACTTCACCAGATGCTGGGTTTCTTCTTTGGTGACGCTCTACCAGGCCTTTATGTCTGAGTGGATCACAATTAGATGATTGGCTTGGCCATTGCTAACCATTGCTCTTCTTTGCTTTAAAAAAAAAAGTCGTGTTGCATTCGTAGTATGCTTCAGGGCCCCATCCATCTGCACTGTGAAGCACCATCCAATGTTTTGAAGTTTTTGGCTGAATTTGAGCAGATAATAAAGCCTTATACACTTTAGAATTCAACCAGCTGCTTTTATCAAGTCACATAGTCATTAAATACAAGAGAACCACTTCCACTTATAAGCATACATGCCCACACGCTGACAATACCTCCACCATGCTTCACAGATGAGGTGGTATGCGTTGAATCATTCCATACTTTTCCCATTCTTTTCCATCATATTTCAGATTAAGGATGGCTTGCTTCACTGGCAGTGACAACTCTTTGAACTATATATTGAGAGCTAGATTCCAAGTGCAAATGTCATGCTTGAAATCAACTCAAGACCTTTTATCTGCTTACTTGTAAGTGAAATATTGAGAGCATTACACACATCTGGCCATGGAACAGCTGTGCAGCTCATTGTCTAGTGATTTTGGAGAGACAAAGTCTGCATCTTTCACCTTATTTGGATTAAATTCATTATTTAATTTCTGCTCTAGTATACTGTGGTAGACGGCTAATATTGTATTATTAATTGATGTGCAAATTTTTAGGAACTAAAGTTGTATATGAAAACAACCTGACATGGGCTTGTAATATCTGGAATGGTAGTTTTTCAACTGTAGTTATAATGGTTGTGTGACATAATTAAACTAGCAGCATGTAAAATGTAGTCATTGTGCGTATTAAAGAAAATTGAGTTGCACTTTACTTGAATTCTGCTACTTAGTATTGACATAAACATGCCATAAACATGTCATAGCAGATGTCATATGCTATCTTGATATTCACAAATTATATCACATATTTAGTAAGGTATATAGTAATATATTCTATATATAGAAATCTGAAAGTAGCAAATTCAAAACAGTGTAAACATTAAAAGATGGAAGAGCTTCTCTCTCTTTTTTTATTTATTTATTTTATTTATTTTTAATTTGTGGAGATCCAATACTTTATTGTTTGCTGTTGTTCTTGTTCTTTCCACTGTTGTTCTATCGTCCTCATCGTCCTCGTCGCTCTTCTCTTTCTCCTATTTAGACAGGACCTAAAAGCCGGCATTCTTTTTGCTGGGAAAGCTGGTGCTAAAACTCTTCCTCAGAATGAGTTTCTCCAGAAACTGCACCCTATCCTCTCCCGTCTCACACTCCTCCAGACCTTTACGTAGCTGTGACAACCTGTCTCTCCTCTGGATGCAGTCCATCAGGCCAGAAGATATCCTGGACTCTGTGCCTCTTGATGTATCGTCCTGCATCACAGAGGGAATGATGTCCAATCGGGGCAGCGTGGAGGGGGTTATCACATTACTTTGCGCTTCATCAGGAGGGCAGCGGGGAAAGAGGGAATTCTCCACCAGATTCTCCATTGTTCTTCCTGCATGTATGATCTGGTGAGAGTATCCATAGCCCAAAGAGCCGTAGGTGAACGCCAGCTCTGCATCCAGCTTGCAAACTTTCTGATGTCCGAGCCGCAAGTCAAACTTGTGGTTGACTGAAGATTTCTTAAGGATTTCCTGCAGCTTGATGCTGTCTCTCCCTATGATTCTAGGGGCAGCTGTGTCAGGATCAGAAATAACCAGCTCCACCACCACTAAGCTTGACTGCTTGACCCCAAAAACCTCCTCCTGTATCTGTAGGGAAAAGTGCTTCCATTCGTTGAAGCACATGGGGTCGTTGTAGGGCTGCTGCACAGAGTACTTTACCATTCCCTCAATAGTGACCCGCACAGTAGCCCAAGTGCCTTTCTTCACAGGGGCATTTTTACCGAAGGCGCTGCAGGTCTTGAGGTGTACAGTCAGGACCCCTGTCGGCGCCCCGAGTGCAATCAATTTGCGTGGAGGAGAAACTTGCTCATCCTCCTCTTTTTTGTCCTCAGCTTGAACTTGCTGACCTGAGAAATGGACTCTCACATGCTGCACCAAGGACTGAACAGAGGACAGCACACGCTGCAGCATCTGGCTTCCAAATGACCTCCGTGCTGCAGGCTCCACCTGTTCAGTGTCCACCTCGATGCACACTGCTCCCCCACCGTCATGGCCACTCCACGCCGTTTTCTCCTCGGCTGTCTGTGCACTCACTGATCCGTCCGTCTGGATCCGAGTCAGAGTCTCTGAAGCCTGTACTTGTGCTTCTGACTCAGCGAAAGCCTGAGGCTGTGGTCCGGCTTCCTGAGGGACAGCACCGCTCTCATTCCTCACGCGGTCCTCTGCAGTGGGATGTGTGCTGCGGTTAGATGGGGAGGAAGTGGATGGTTTAGGCTTCCATAGCTCCTGGACAGCACTTTCCTGCTGGATTCCATCAATAACGGACTCTTCAGAACTCCAGCGCTGAGCTTCCTTTTCAGGCCTGGATGACTTCTGTCTGTGAGGGGACAGCTTCTTCATCCGCTTGGCCCTACGCAGCTCTTTTCTCTCTATGTGCTTCCGTCTTGCCATTTCTTCCTCTACACTTACAGTGATGGCTACTTCCATGCTGTTCTGGTTGGTAACCTTTTCTTCCTTTCTCTGTTTTTCTTTCTGCATCAGCCTCTCCTTCATGGCCTGCAGCTCTCTCGTCAGATTCTTGTCTCTCTTTTCAATTGCCAGAGTCTTCTGTTCTTTTCTGGCTATCTTCTCTTTGATCTTCTTCAGCTTTTCTCCTCTTGCATGGAAGCTCGCGATCACCATCTCATTATGTTTCACCTTTTCTTCCAAACATCTGATGATGTTCTCTCGGTGAAACTGCTCCGTTCCCATCTCACTCTTACAGATTTCCTCCCGTTTCCTCTGCTTCTCTCCCTTTCTCTTTTCCTTTTTGGAGAGGGTGATTTTGGGGAAGCAGTTGCCTGAGGACCCGCAGGCTGTGGGGCTGGGTGGGGGACACAGCTCTGTCTCCTGCTCCATTCCCCGTGGATCTGCTGACTGTGTCGTCTTGCACGGCTTTTTGTTTGTCTTACTCTTTCTCAATTCCGCCTTCTCTTTATCCATTGTTGTGCTCTTTTGTTGCTCTCACCGATGAAACAGCTGCTGTCGCTACAATGACCAAAAACCGGCTGCTCACCGATATTTATAGACTTCTACCCGCCCCGGTATTTATACCCACCCCGGTATTTATACCCGCCCGTCGCTATGGAGACGAATCATTGTGACGTCATCGCGTTCTACAGTTTAAAGGACCACTGCAGTTGTGCGTCGTTCCATATTCCTCCTCACGCCCATATGAGCAACACCGTGCCAAGCCCCACCTCTCCATGGCCAGAACGAAGAGGGCCTCCGAGAAGTGGACTCGGAGAAATCGCCTCCGTCGCACCGCGTGCCAAACAACAACGATGCGTTTTGTCCTGTGTACATTCTCTCCCCAATACCACTGGATCCTCTGAACCACAAGATCGTAAAGAGCTATAATACTAATATATGTGATGATTGGTCCACGCAAAATACCCATTTTAAAACTACGACGCTGCCTTTTCCGCAGCTTCTTGTTTGAATATTCCCGTTCCACCTTAAATGGTGCAGCAGCTGTGAGTAGCTATCACGAACGTTAGCAAGCAAGACAAAATACTGACCTGTTAGTTCGATGAAACAGCAAAAATGAGTTAGTTATTCAGCTGTTAAGCGTTACTAGTGAAGCCTCCCCATATCGTGACTTTCTACCCTCCGTGAAGCTGAAGTCAGCTTTTTTTTCACCGGCTGCTTGTTCGTATTTCCCGCTCCACTTCAAATGGCGCGGCAGTTCAGAACGCGACTGCTGCACTTAAGGTGGAGCTGGAAAAGTCGGAACAAAAAGCTGGCCATGTCCTCAGAAAATGTTACCAGCATTAAAATAATGCGGATATTCTGAGAGCCGAAATGAGCGGATCGGGGGGCGATAACCTGCTTAAGGGGGCTGCCAGTCTAATGACGTGACTTCGGTGCAGCAGCTTTAGCTCACATGAAACAGTATTCATCCTTCAACTCTTCAGCGACCTCGTAATTCAGAGCACCCAGTTTTATCCGGGAGAAAAGGTTTCACAGGACAAAACGCATCGGGTTCTGAACATTGTTATTCAGCTCAGGGTGCGACAGAGGCGACCTTTCCAAAACGCTCCTCACTCCGGCCGCAAAGAACCGAAGCTCAGACCCGGAGCTCCCAACATGGGCCTAAGAGCGTGGCGCCAAATACAAAATACAAAATAAGGATTTTTTTACCCTTAATTTGTATAAGTTTTCTGTTTTAGGAAGAAATCAGAAAACATATTTAACACAAAGTTACACAAATGTCTCAACAACTAAATGAAATGTCAAAATGTCAGTGCGTCCAGGCTCTCTCGCTCTCTCTCCCTCTCTCTTGCTCTCTCTCTTTCTCTCGCTCTTTCTCTCACGCTCACCCTCGTTCTCTCTCGCTCTCTCTCTCTCTTTCTCTCACTGTCACCCTCGCTCTCTCTCTCGCTCTCTCTCTTTCTCTTTCTCTCACTGTCGCTCTCGCGCTCTCTTTCTCTGTGAGATGTAAACAGTGTGGAACTGCTCTCCTGACAGAAACACACTCTTTTGATTCGATTAAAATCCTGTCTGACGAAAAAAAAAACATGATGCAAGAGACTCTCTTTCCTTGCTTCTTTCACTATTTCTCTCTTATTCTTTCCTTCCCTTTCCTCCATTTTCTTTTATCCTTGTCGTTCTCTCCATGTTGTACTCTTTCTCCCTCTTCCCCTTTCTTTTTTGCTTCTTTCCCTCTCTCTCATTCTGTCCTACTCCACCTTTCTCTCATTTTCTCCTCCTTTTCTATTTCTCACTTTGCCTCTAACCTTTTTTTAATCTTAATCTCGCTATCTCTTTTCCTCATTCTTTACTCTCTCTCTTTTTCTCCCTTTAACTCTCTCTCCCTTTCCATCTTTTTCCTTTATCTCTTTCACACTCAAGTTCAAGTTTTGTCAACTTTATTGACAAGACAAATTTACATTTGTACTGTCAAAGCACAGCAAAATGATTTACATATCAAAAGTTAATTAATAAACAAACAAAATACAAACAATATTAATAACAAACAGACCATTATTAACATGATAATGCCACAATTAAGGAGAGAAAGTGTTAATTCTCAATAAAAAAAATAAAAATATATGTAATAATAAATAAAAACCTATTGAATGTGTAGTTTATAACAGGGAAGAGGAGAAAGGTATATAGTAATATATTCTATATATAGAAATCTGAAAGTAGCAAATTCAAAACAGTGTAAACATTAAAAGATGGAAGAGCTTCTCTCTCTTTTTTATTTATTTTATTTATTTTTAAATTGTGGAGATCCAATACTTTATTGTTTGCTGTTGTTCTTGTTCTTTCCTCTGTTGTTCTGTCGTCCTCATCGTCTTCGTCGCTCTTCTTTCTCCTATTTAGACAGGACATAAAAGCCCCCATTCTTTTTGCTGGGAAAGCTGGTTCTAAAACTCTTCCTCAGAATGAGTTTCTCCAGAAACTGCACCCTATCCTCTCCCGTCTCACACTCCTCCAGACCTTTACGTAGCTGTGACAACCTGTCTCTCCTCTGGATGCAGTCCATCAGGCCAGAAGATATCCTGGACTCTGTGCCTCTTGATGTATCGTCCTGCATCACAGAGGGAATGATGTCCAATCGGGGCAGCGTGGAGGGGGTTATCACATTACTTTGCGCTTCATCAGGAGGGCAGCGGGGAAAGAGGGAATTCTCCACCAGATTCTCCATTGTTCTTCCTGCATGTATGATCTGGTGAGAGTATCCATAGCCCAAAGAGCCGTAGGTGAACGCCAGCTCTGCATCCAGCTTGCAAACTTTCTGATTTCCGAGCCGCAAGTCAAACTTGTGGTTGACTGAAGATTTCTTAAGGATTTCCTGCAGCTTGATGCTGTCTCTCCCTATGATTCTAGGGGCAGCTGTGTCAGGATCAGAAATAACCAGCTCCACCACCACTAAGCTTGACTGCTTGACCCCAAAAACCTCCTCATGTATCTGTAGGGAAAAGTGCTTCCATTCGTTGAAGCACATGGGGTCGTTGTAGGGCTGCTGCACAGAGTACTTTACCATTCCCTCAATAGTGACCCGCACAGTAGCCCAAGTGCCTTTCTTCACAGGGGCATTTTTACCGAAGGCGCTGCAGGTCTTGAGGTGTACAGTCAGGACCCCTGTCGGCGCCCCGAGTGCAATCAATTTGCGTGGAGGAGAAACTTGCTCATCCTCCTCTTTTTTGTCCTCAGCTTGAACTTGCTGACCTGAGAAATGGACTCTCACATGCTGCACCAAGGACTGAACAGAGGACAGCACACGCTGCAGCATCTGGCTTCCAAATGACCTCCGTGCTGCAGGCTCCACCTGTTCAGTGTCCACCTCGATGCACACTGCTCCCCCACCGTCATGGCCACTCCACGCCGTTTTCTCCTCGGCTGTCTGTGCACTCACTGATCCGTCCGTCTGGATCCGAGTCAGAGTCTCTGAAGCCTGTACTTGTGCTTCTGACTCAGCGAAAGCCTGAGGCTGTGGTCCGGCTTCCTGAGGGACAGCACCGCTCTCATTCCTCACGCGGTCCTCTGCAGTGGGATGTGTGCTGCGGTTAGATGGGGAGGAAGTGGATGGTTTAGGCTTCCATAGCTCCTGGACAGCACTTTCCTGCTGGATTCCATCAATAACGGACTCTTCAGAACTCCAGCGCTGAGCTTCCTTTTCAGGCCTGGATGACTTCTGTCTGTGAGGGGACAGCTTCTTCATCCGCTTGGCCCTACGCAGCTCTTTTCTCTCTATGTGCTTCCGTCTTGCCATTTCTTCCTCTACACTTACAGTGATGGCTACTTCCATGCTGTTCTGGTTGGTAACCTTTTCTTCCTTTCTCTGTTTTTCTTTCTGCATCAGCCTCTCCTTCATGGCCTGCAGCTCTCTCATCAGATTCTTGTCTCTCTTTTCAATTGCCAGAGTCTTCTGCTCTTTTCTGGCTATCTTCTCTTTGATCTTCTTCAGCTTTTCTCCTCTTGCATGGAAGCTCGCGATCACCATCTCATTATGTTTCACCTTTTCTTCCAAACATCTGATGATGTTCTCTCGGTGAAACTGCTCCGTTCCCATCTCACTCTTACAGATTTCCTCCCGTTTCCTCTGCTTCTCTCCCTTTCTCTTTTCCTTTTTGGAGAGGGTGATTTTGGGGAAGCAGTTGCCTGAGGACCCGCAGGCTGTGGGGCTGGGTGGGGGACACAGCTCTGTCTCCTGCTCCATTCCCCGTGGATCTGCTGACTGTGTCGTCTTGCACGGCTTTTTGTTTGTCTTACTCTTTCTCAATTCCGCCTTCTCTTTATCCATTGTTGTGCTCTTTTGTTGCTCTCACCGATGAAACAGCTGCTGTCGCTACAATGACCAAAAACCGGCTGCTCACCGATATTTATAGACTTCTACCCGCCCCGGTATTTATACCCACCCCGGTATTTATACCCGCCCGTCGCTATGGAGACGAATCATTGTGACGTCATCGCGTTCTACAGTTTAAAGGACCACTGCAGTTGTGCGTCGTTCCATATTCCTCCTCACGCCCATATGAGCAACACCGTGCCAAGCCCCACCTCTCCATGGCCAGAACGAAGAGGGCCTCCGAGAAGTGGACTCGGAGAAATCGCCTCCGTCGCACCGCGTGCCAAACAACAACGATGCGTTTTGTCCTGTGTACATTCTCTCCCCAATACCACTGGATCCTCTGAACCACAAGATCGTAAAGAGCTATAATACTAATATATGTGATGATTGGTCCACGCAAAATACCCATTTTAAAACTACGACGCTGCCTTTTCCGCAGCTTCTTGTTTGAATATTCCCGTTCCACCTTAAATGGTGCAGCAGCTGTGAGTAGCTATCACGAACGTTAGCAAGCAAGACAAAATACTGACCTGTTAGTTCGATGAAACAGCAAAAATGAGTTAGTTATTCAGCTGTTAAGCGTTACTAGTGAAGCCTCCCCATATCGTGACTTTCTACCCTCCGTGAAGCTGAAGTCAGCTTTTTTTTCACCGGCTGCTTGTTCGTATTTCCCGCTCCACTTCAAATGGCGCGGCAGTTCAGAACGCGACTGCTGCACTTAAGGTGGAGCTGGAAAAGTCGGAACAAAAAGCTGGCCATGTCCTCAGAAAATGTTACCAGCATTAAAATAATGCGGATATTCTGAGAGCCGAAATGAGCGGATCGGGGGGCGATAACCTGCTTAAGGGGGCTGCCAGTCTAATGACGTGACTTCGGTGCAGCAGCTTTAGCTCACATGAAACAGTATTCATCCTTCAACTCTTCAGCGACCTCGTAATTCAGAGCACCCAGTTTTATCCGGGAGAAAAGGTTTCACAGGACAAAACGCATCGGGTTCTGAACATTGTTATTCAGCTCAGGGTGCGACAGAGGCGACCTTTCCAAAACGCTCCTCACTCCGGCCGCAAAGAACCGAAGCTCAGACCCGGAGCTCCCAACATGGGCCTAAGAGCGTGGCGCCAAATACAAAATACAAAATAAGGATTTTTTTACCCTTAATTTGTATAAGTTTTCTGTTTTAGGAAGAAATCAGAAAACATATTTAACACAAAGTTACACAAATGTCTCAACAACTAAATGAAATGTCAAAATGTCAGTGCGTCCAGGCTCTCTCGCTCTCTCTCCCTCTCTCTTGCTCTCTCTCTTTCTCTCGCTCTTTCTCTCACGCTCACCCTCGTTCTCTCTCGCTCTCTCTCTCTCTTTCTCTCACTGTCACCCTCGCTCTCTCTCTCGCTCTCTCTCTTTCTCTTTCTCTCACTGTCGCTCTCGCGCTCTCTTTCTCTGTGAGATGTAAACAGTGTGGAACTGCTCTCCTGACAGAAACACACTCTTTTGATTCGATTAAAATCCTGTCTGACGAAAAAAAAAACATGATGCAAGAGACTCTCTTTCCTTGCTTCTTTCACTATTTCTCTCTTATTCTTTCCTTCCCTTTCCTCCATTTTCTTTTATCCTTGTCGTTCTCTCCATGTTGTACTCTTTCTCCCTCTTCCCCTTTCTTTTTTGCTTCTTTCCCTCTCTCTCATTCTGTCCTACTCCACCTTTCTCTCATTTTCTCCTCCTTTTCTATTTCTCACTTTGCCTCTAACCTTTTTTTAATCTTAATCTCGCTATCTCTTTTCCTCATTCTTTACTCTCTCTCTTTTTCTCCCTTTAACTCTCTCTCCCTTTCCATCTTTTTCCTTTATCTCTTTCACACTCAAGTTCAAGTTTTGTCAACTTTATTGACAAGACAAATTTACATTTGTACTGTCAAAGCACAGCAAAATGATTTACATATCAAAAGTTAATTAATAAACAAACAAAATACAAACAATATTAATAACAAACAGACCATTATTAACATGATAATGCCACAATTAAGGAGAGAAAGTGTTAATTCTCAATAAAAAAAATAAAAATATATGTAATAATAAATAAAAACCTATTGAATGTGTAGTTTATAACAGGGAAGAGGAGAAAGGTATATAGTAATATATTCTATATATAGAAATCTGAAAGTAGCAAATTCAAAACAGTGTAAACATTAAAAGATGGAAGAGCTTCTCTCTCTTTTTTATTTATTTTATTTATTTTTAAATTGTGGAGATCCAATACTTTATTGTTTGCTGTTGTTCTTGTTCTTTCCTCTGTTGTTCTGTCGTCCTCATCGTCTTCGTCGCTCTTCTTTCTCCTATTTAGACAGGACATAAAAGCCCCCATTCTTTTTGCTGGGAAAGCTGGTTCTAAAACTCTTCCTCAGAATGAGTTTCTCCAGAAACTGCACCCTATCCTCTCCCGTCTCACACTCCTCCAGACCTTTACGTAGCTGTGACAACCTGTCTCTCCTCTGGATGCAGTCCATCAGGCCAGAAGATATCCTGGACTCTGTGCCTCTTGATGTATCGTCCTGCATCACAGAGGGAATGATGTCCAATCGGGGCAGCGTGGAGGGGGTTATCACATTACTTTGCGCTTCATCAGGAGGGCAGCGGGGAAAGAGGGAATTCTCCACCAGATTCTCCATTGTTCTTCCTGCATGTATGATCTGGTGAGAGTATCCATAGCCCAAAGAGCCGTAGGTGAACGCCAGCTCTGCATCCAGCTTGCAAACTTTCTGATTTCCGAGCCGCAAGTCAAACTTGTGGTTGACTGAAGATTTCTTAAGGATTTCCTGCAGCTTGATGCTGTCTCTCCCTATGATTCTAGGGGCAGCTGTGTCAGGATCAGAAATAACCAGCTCCACCACCACTAAGCTTGACTGCTTGACCCCAAAAACCTCCTCATGTATCTGTAGGGAAAAGTGCTTCCATTCGTTGAAGCACATGGGGTCGTTGTAGGGCTGCTGCACAGAGTACTTTACCATTCCCTCAATAGTGACCCGCACAGTAGCCCAAGTGCCTTTCTTCACAGGGGCATTTTTACCGAAGGCGCTGCAGGTCTTGAGGTGTACAGTCAGGACCCCTGTCGGCGCCCCGAGTGCAATCAATTTGCGTGGAGGAGAAACTTGCTCATCCTCCTCTTTTTTGTCCTCAGCTTGAACTTGCTGACCTGAGAAATGGACTCTCACATGCTGCACCAAGGACTGAACAGAGGACAGCACACGCTGCAGCATCTGGCTTCCAAATGACCTCCGTGCTGCAGGCTCCACCTGTTCAGTGTCCACCTCGATGCACACTGCTCCCCCACCGTCATGGCCACTCCACGCCGTTTTCTCCTCGGCTGTCTGTGCACTCACTGATCCGTCCGTCTGGATCCGAGTCAGAGTCTCTGAAGCCTGTACTTGTGCTTCTGACTCAGCGAAAGCCTGAGGCTGTGGTCCGGCTTCCTGAGGGACAGCACCGCTCTCATTCCTCACGCGGTCCTCTGCAGTGGGATGTGTGCTGCGGTTAGATGGGGAGGAAGTGGATGGTTTAGGCTTCCATAGCTCCTGGACAGCACTTTCCTGCTGGATTCCATCAATAACGGACTCTTCAGAACTCCAGCGCTGAGCTTCCTTTTCAGGCCTGGATGACTTCTGTCTGTGAGGGGACAGCTTCTTCATCCGCTTGGCCCTACGCAGCTCTTTTCTCTCTATGTGCTTCCGTCTTGCCATTTCTTCCTCTACACTTACAGTGATGGCTACTTCCATGCTGTTCTGGTTGGTAACCTTTTCTTCCTTTCTCTGTTTTTCTTTCTGCATCAGCCTCTCCTTCATGGCCTGCAGCTCTCTCGTCAGATTCTTGTCTCTCTTTTCAATTGCCAGAGTCTTCTGCTCTTTTCTGGCTATCTTCTCTTTGATCTTCTTCAGCTTTTCTCCTCTTGCATGGAAGCTCGCGATCACCATCTCATTATGTTTCACCTTTTCTTCCAAACATCTGATGATGTTCTCTCGGTGAAACTGCTCCGTTCCCATCTCACTCTTACAGATTTCCTCCCGTTTCCTCTGCTTCTCTCCCTTTCTCTTTTCCTTTTTGGAGAGGGTGATTTTAGGGAAGCAGTTGCCTGAGGACCCGCAGGCTGTGGGGCTGGGTGGGGGACACAGCTCTGTCTCCTGCTCCATTCCCCGTGGATCTGCTGACTGTGTCGTCTTGCACGGCTTTTTGTTTGTCTTACTCTTTCTCAATTCCGCCTTCTCTTTATCCATTGTTGTGCTCTTTTGTTGCTCTCACCGATGAAACAGCTGCTGTCGCTACAATGACCAAAAACCGGCTGCTCACCGATATTTATAGACTTCTACCCGCCCCGGTATTTATACCCACTCCGGTATTTATACCCGCCCGTCGCTATGGAGACGAATCATTGTGACGTCATCGCGTTCTACAGTTTAAAGGACCACTGCAGTTGTGCGTCGTTCCATATTCCTCCTCACGCCCATATGAGCAACACCGTGCCAAGCCCCACCTCTCCATGGCCAGAACGAAGAGGGCCTCCGAGAAGTGGACTCGGAGAAATCGCCTCCGTCGCACCGCGTGCCAAACAACAATGATGCGTTTTGTCCTGTGTACATTCTCTCCCCAATACCACTGGATCATCTGAACCACAAGATCGTAAAGAGCTATAATACTAATATATGTGATGATTGGTCCACGCAAAATACCCATTTTAAAACTACGACGCTGCCTTTTCCGCAGCTTCTTGTTTGAATATTCCCGTTCCACCTTAAATGGTGCAGCAGCTGTGAGTAGCTATCACGAACGTTAGCAAGCAAGACAAAATACTGACCTGTTAGTTCGATGAAACAGCAAAAATGAGTTAGTTATTCAGCTGTTAAGCGTTACTAGTGAAGCCTCCCCATATCGTGACTTTCTACCCTCCGTGAAGCTGAAGTCAGCTTTTTTTTCACCGGCTGCTTGTTCGTATTTCCCGCTCCACTTCAAATGGCGCGGCAGTTCAGAACGCGACTGCTGCACTTAAGGTGGAGCTGGAAAAGTCGGAACAAAAAGCTGGCCATGTCCTCAGAAAATGTTACCAGCATTAAAATAATGCGGATATTCTGAGAGCCGAAATGAGCGGATCGGGGGGCGATAACCTGCTTAAGGGGGCTGCCAGTCTAATGACGTGACTTCGGTGCAGCAGCTTTAGCTCACATGAAACAGTATTCATCCTTCAACTCTTCAGCGACCTCGTAATTCAGAGCACCCAGTTTTATCCGGGAGAAAAAGTTTCACAGGACAAAACGCATCGGGTTCTGAACATTGTTATTCAGCTCAGGGTGCGACAGAGGCGACCTTTCCAAAACGCTCCTCACTCCGGCCGCAAAGAACCGAAGCTCAGACCCGGAGCTCCCAACATGGGCCTAAGAGCGTGGCGCCAAATACAAAATACAAAATAAGGATTTTTTTTACCCTTAATTTGTATAAGTTTTCTGTTTTAGGAAGAAATCAGAAAACATATTTAACACAAAGTTACATAAATGTCTCAACAACTAAATGAAATGTCAAAATGTCAGTGCGTCCAGGCTCTCTCGCTCTCTCTCTCCCTCTCTCTCTCTTTCTCTCGCTCTTTCTCTCACGCTCACCCTCGTTCTCTCTCGCTCTCTCTCTCTCTTTCTCTCACTGTCACCCTCGCTCTCTCTCTCGCTCTCTCTCTTTCTCTTTCTCTCACTGTCGCTCTAGCGCTCTCTTTCTCTGTGAGATGTAAACAGTGTGGAACTGCTCTCCTGACAGAAACACACTCTTTTGATTCGATTAAAATCCTGTCTGACGAAAAAAAAAACATGATGCAAGAGACTCTCTTTCCTTGCTTCTTTCACTATTTCTCTCTTATTCTTTCCTTCCCTTTCCTCCATTTTCTTTTATCCTTGTAGTTCTCTCCCTGTTGTACTCTTTCTCCCTCTTCCCCTTTCTTTTTTGCTTCTTTCCCTCTCTCTCATTCTGTCCTACTCCACCTTTCTCTCATTTTCTCCTCCTTTTCTATTTCTCACTTTGCCTCTAACCTTTTTTTAATCTTAATCTCGCTATCTCTTTTCCTCATTCTTTACTCTCTCTCTTTTTCTCCCTTTAACTCTCTCTCCCTTTCCATCTTTTTCCTTTATCTCTTTCACACTCAAGTTCAAGTTTTGTCAACTTTATTGACAAGACAAATTTACATTTGTACTGTCAAAGCACAGCAAAATGATTTATATATCAAAAGTTAATTAAAAAACAAACAAAATACAAACAATATTAATAAAAAACAGACCATTATTAATATGATAATGCCACAATTAAGGAGGGAAAGTGTTAATTCTCAATAAATAAAATAAAAATATATGTAATAATAAATAAAAACCTATTGAATGTGTAGTTTATAACAGGGAAGAGGAGAAAGGTATATAGTAATATATTCTATATATAGAAATCTGAAAGTAGCAAATTCAAAACAGTGTAAACATTAAAAGATGGAAGAGCTTCTCTCTCTTTTTTTATTTATTTTATTTATTTTTAAATTGTGGAGATCCAATACTTTATTGTTTGCTGTTGTTCTTGTTCTTTCCACTGTTGTTCTGTCATCCTCATCGTCTTCGTCGCTCTTCTTTCTCCTATTTAGACAGGACCTAAAAGCCGCCATTCTTTTTGCTGGGAAAGCTGGTGCTAAAACTCTTCCTCAGAATGAGTTTCTCCAGAAACTGCACCCTATCCTCTCCCGTCTCACACTCCTCCAGACCTTTACGTAGCTGTGACAACCTGTCTCTCCTCTGGATGCAGTCCATCAGGCCAGCAGATATCCTGGACTCTGTGCCTCTTGATGTATCGTCCTGCATCACAGAGGGAATGATGTCCAATCGGGGCAGCGTGGAGGGGGTTATCACATTACTTTGCGCTTCATCAGGAGGGCAGCGGGGAAAGAGGGAATTCTCCACCAGATTCTCCATTGTTCTTCCTGCATGTATGATCTGGTGAGAGTATCCATAGCCCAAAGAGCCGTAGGTGAACGCCAGCTCTGCATCCAGCTTGCAAACTTTCTGATGTCCGAGCCGCAAGTCAAACTTGTGGTTGACTGAAGATTTCTTAAGGATTTCCTGCAGCTTGATGCTGTCTCTCCCTATGATTCTAGGGGCAGCTGTGTCAGGATCAGAAATAACCAGCTCCACCACCACTAAGCTTGACTGCTTGACCCCAAAAACCTCCTCCTGTATCTGTAGGGAAAAGTGCTTCCATTCGTTGAAGCACATGGGGTCGTTGTAGGGCTGCTGCACAGAGTACTTTACCATTCCCTCAATAGTGACCCGCACAGTAGCCCAAGTGCCTTTCTTCACAGGGGCATTTTTACCGAAGGCGCTGCAGGTCTTGAGGTGTACAGTCAGGACCCCTGTCGGCGCCCCGAGTGCAATCAATTTGCGTGGAGGAGAAACTTGCTCATCCTCCTCTTTTTTGTCCTCAGCTTGAACTTGCTGACCTGAGAAATGGACTCTCACATGCTGCACCAAGGACTGAACAGAGGACAGCACACGCTGCAGCATCTGGCTTCCAAATGACCTCCGTGCTGCAGGCTCCACCTGTTCAGTGTCCACCTCGATGCACACTGCTCCCCCACCGTCATGGCCACTCCACGCCGTTTTCTCCTCGGCTGTCTGTGCACTCACTGATCCGTCCGTCTGGATCCGAGTCAGAGTCTCTGAAGCCTGTACTTGTGCTTCTGACTCAGCGAAAGCCTGAGGCTGTGGTCCGGCTTCCTGAGGGACAGCACCGCTCTCATTCCTCACGCGGTCCTCTGCAGTGGGATGTGTGCTGCGGTTAGATGGGGAGGAAGTGGATGGTTTAGGCTTCCATAGCTCCTGGACAGCACTTTCCTGCTGGATTCCATCAATAACGGACTCTTCAGAACTCCAGCGCTGAGCTTCCTTTTCAGGCCTGGATGACTTCTGTCTGTGAGGGGACAGCTTCTTCATCCGCTTGGCCCTACGCAGCTCTTTTCTCTCTATGTGCTTCCGTCTTGCCATTTCTTCCTCTACACTTACAGTGATGGCTACTTCCATGCTGTTCTGGTTGGTAACCTTTTCTTCCTTTCTCTGTTTTTCTTTCTGCATCAGCCTCTCCTTCATGGCCTGCAGCTCTCTCGTCAGATTCTTGTCTCTCTTTTCAATTGCCAGAGTCTTCTGCTCTTTTCTGGCTATCTTCTCTTTGATCTTCTTCAGCTTTTCTCCTCTTGCATGGAAGCTCGCGATCACCATCTCATTATGTTTCACCTTTTCTTCCAAACATCTGATGATGTTCTCTCGGTGAAACTGCTCCGTTCCCATCTCACTCTTACAGATTTCCTCCCGTTTCCTCTGCTTCTCTCCCTTTCTCTTTTCCTTTTTGGAGAGGGTGATTTTGGGGAAGCAGTTGCCTGAGGACCCGCAGGCTGTGGGGCTGGGTGGGGGACACAGCTCTGTCTCCTGCTCCATTCCCCGTGGATCTGCTGACTGTGTCGTCTTGCACGGCTTTTTGTTTGTCTTACTCTTTCTCAATTCCGCCTTCTCTTTATCCATTGTTGTGCTCTTTTGTTGCTCTCACCGATGAAACAGCTGCTGTCGCTACAATGACCAAAAACCGGCTGCTCACCGATATTTATAGACTTCTACCCGCCCCGGTATTTATACCCACTCCGGTATTTATACCCGCCCGTCGCTATGGAGACGAATCATTGTGACGTCATCGCGTTCTACAGTTTAAAGGACCACTGCAGTTGTGCGTCGTTCCATATTCCTCCTCACGCCCATATGAGTGTGACCCGAGGGCTACCTGATTCCAAATTGTGACCCGAGGGCTACCTGATTCGATTATTATTCGGTAACCAACCCAAAGAATTACCTAAATAAGGCACGCAGAGACGTTAAGAGGCTGGTATATTAACAGGTTTATTAAGGATAGAAAATTTGACAGCTGCACACATCATAGCGATCAGACCCACTTCTAAAATCACATCACCCTAGCACAATCTGGGCCTCGATGGGTTATTAATTACTAATGGTAAAATAACCACGCATAAAAAAAAGGAAGGAACCACAATACCAGCCTAGGTTCAACCCCCCATACTAAATTACACACTGTGATTAAATAAAATCAGTAGACAATGAAAAGAGATTACATAAATATACTTCCAATCACCCACACTAATCAAATCAAAAATAAACCAAACGTGACACAGCAACCTTCAATATAGGTGGGACAGAAACCCGGCTTAAATGAGCTGAATATCCTCTACCTTTCAGCGTGCGCCTCCTAACCGTCCTTCCTAAATTAAAAAGGCACCAGATTAACCAGGGGTAAAATATATTAGGGGCTGCCCTGGGTCAAAAAGCCTCCCAATAATATACTAAAATATTCCTTTATTAACTATTTAAAAATGATGTAATGCAGAGGTATTAAAAAAGGGGAAGAAGAAAAAGCAGTGGCTATTGTTGCTGACCGTACAGACCGGTTAACTGTAGCAGGTGGAATGCACAGCGCAACTTCACTTTGTAGTACTTCAGATATCCCCAGGGGCTCACACAATATCTGTCACGCCACACTGCTGATTCAGAAAGCCCCCCACTCTCCCTTTAAAATAAATAAACAAACCATCATTAAGACACTAAACTGGGACCTCCTGTGGTTATTATTAATAAAAACCACCAATACCTGACAATACTACGACAGTAATACATATCGTAACTGCCAGCATTTACAAAGCATTTAAACAGCAACCGTACCTGTGTAAATGTGGGCTTCTCGCACACACACGGCGCCAGCAGGCTCAGTCACGTTCCTATGGTCTTCCCCAAAAGTTTAACATGCACATTAGCAACATACAGCTTCACGGATCTTCCCGACGCCGAGCTCAGCTTTGCCCCCACGAGATCAAACGATACTTCGTTCTCCCTGCGCGAGACTATATAGCGGGTGAAGCCGAGATCAATCAAAACACCAGTGTCAAAATAAAAGCCCCCTCTATGCTTCTACCCATCACATCCACCCCTACTTTGAAATGTCACCGTCCCGGTGACAAACAAACCACAAGGGTTACCATGGTCTAAAGAAACACTGGACTGTATTAAGACTGGGCTGAGCTGTAGCCCCTACCTCCTCATGCTGGAAGGTGACTGATCGTGGGAGGTTATACAAATTCGAATGCTGGCCGGCCGTTTTCCGGGCTGAACGTCGTACTGGCACTGATGCCACTGACGGGGATAACTCAGGCTCTGGTGGGACAAGGTTTCCTACTGGCTCTATGTTCAGGTCTAACTCTGGAACAGCCTCTTGCCTCACCATCCACTGGCCAAAAATTGGATCCTCTTCACTACTACTTTCTGTAGAATGCTCCTCCACTGATTCAACCCTACTCGAGTGTTCTCTCTGTGAAGCCACTGGGGATGTAACTTGTCCCGGGACCACTCGTAATTCAGACCGGTGCAGGTTTCTGGTAGGACCTAGACCGTCTACTTGCCTAATGGTGTAAACTCTGCCACCTCCATCCAGGCACTTCACCACTTCATACGGCGTACTATCCCAGATGTCTTGAATCTTATTCCGACCTTGAAGGTGATTCCTTCTATAGACTATAGTACCATAAGGAAGCACAGGGGCAATCCCCTTTAATGAGGTCGGTACTTGCCGCCTGGTGGCCGCTGTTAGTTGCCGCTGTGCACTTGCATAAGCAAACCGTAGGAACTCTTGCTGCTCTTGCACCCAATCTCCTACCATACCCTCCACAATTTCTTCTTCCGCAACGCCCAGCAGTGCGTCAATGGGTAGTTGAGGTTTCCTCCCAAACATCAATTCGTATGGGGTGTGGCCTGTTGACTGATGCACAGTGGTGTTATATGCAAACAATAACTGGGGTAACTGTTGTGGCCATCTTCGTTTTTTCTCCACGGGCAAGGTTCTCAGTAAATCATGCATAGTGCGGTTAAACCTTTCGCACTGCCCATTACCTTCAGGGTGGTATGGTGTTGTTCGACTTTTCTGTATCCCATACAATTTACATAATGCTTTTAGCATCTCACCTTCAAAGCACCGGCCTTGATCCGAGTGTATTCGTTGCGGCACCCCATACACATAAAACCACTTCTCGATCAGGGTACGTACCACAGTGTTGGCTTTTTGGTCAGAAGTAGGGAATGCCTGTGTGAATTTTGAAAAAACATCTGTCACCACCAGTACATTCTCTCGACCATCGCTGGCCTTCTCAAGCAAAGTGAAATCTATAGCAAGGATTTCCAGAGGTTTAGAGGCAGACAAATGCCCTGGAAAAGTTCGCACCTTTGGAAACTTAGCTTTAGCTACTACACAACGGGCACACTGCTGACACCACCGTTCGATGTCCTTCCCCATCTGGGGCCAATAGCACCTCTGCCGCACTAGGTATGCTGTTCGTTCACACCCCTGATGGCCATGGTCGTCATGAAGAGCAGTTAATACTTCGGCCTGTAATGTCTCTGGTAACAGCAACTGCAAAAACTCCTTGTACTCCCCTGGCCCATGAGTCAGGCGGTAGAGCACCCCACCTCTCTCTCTTATCCGTTTCCAGTGCTTGACCAGTCCCAGTACAGGTTTCTTTTCCATTGCTCGCTCTTCAGAAGAAGGGGGTCGGCCCCGCCCCCAATACACTAGAAAAGCTCCTATTGTTGGATCCGCTGATTGGAGGGCTACAAGATCTACTTTTCGACGTATAGGAAGGGCGTCTATAGTAGCCAAGGACCCAACACACGGAGGCCCACCAGACAAATTTGGACCAATGGGTGGAACAGAGAACCCAGGAGCAAGGTCTTCAATATAAGAAGGTGCAGGTAAGTCAGGTTGTCGGGACAAAGCATCAGCAGCTCTATTGGTGCTTCCAGGTCGATACTTAATGTCAAAATTAAAAAGAGCCAACTGTGAGGCCCAGCGCTGCTCAACTGCACCCAACTTGGCAGTCTGGAGATAGCTCAGAGGGTTATTATCGGTTAGCACTGTAAACTTGGCCCCCAATAAGTATTCTCTGAATTTCTCAGTAATGGCCCATTTCAACCCCAAAAGCTCCAATTTCATGGAACTGTAATTAGACATATTTCTCTCTGTAGGATGCAACCCCCTGCTTGCGTATGCTACTGGACGTGGTTTTCCTTCTTGTTCCTGTGACAACACAGCCCCCAGACCCGTATGACTTGCATCTACTTCCAAGATAAAAGGCTTGGCAAAATCTGCATATGCCAAAACAGGTGCAGTTACCAACTTGTCTTTGAGTAGGCGAAATGCCTCCTCACATTCGTCACTCCAATGCCCATCTAGTAGGCTCAGTCTGGGTCTCGACTTAGCTCCTTGAAGGGTGGCCACTAATTTATGAAGCGGCGCAGCATATCTAGCAAATTGAGGGACAAATCGCCGGTAGTAAGAAGCGAACCCAAGAAAAGATCGAAGTTCCTTCACCGTGGTTGGACGCTGCCATTCTGACACCGCGGTAATCTTATCAGGGTCAGTCGCTACCCCCGAGGCAGAGATCACATGTCCAAGGTAATGGACTTCATCCTGAAAGAAATGACATTTCTCAAGTTTTAGTTTCAAGTTGTGCTGTTGTAATCTTCCCAAAACCATCTCCAAACGCTGTAAGTGGGACTCAAAAGAGGAGGAAAAGACCACAATGTCATCCAGGTACAGTAACAAAGACTGAAAGCGTTCATCTCCAAAAATACGTTCCATGAGTCGCTGAAAGGTACTGGGCGCATTACAGAGGCCAAAAGGCATTCGATTGAACTCAAAAAGGCCGAAAGGAGTGCAGAATGCTGTTTTTGGCTTGTCCTTTTCTGCCATAAGGACTTGATTGTATCCACTAGTCAGATCCAAGGTCGAGAACAATCGAGCACCCGCCAAAGCATCCAAAGATTCCTCAATCCTTGGTAATGGGTAAGCATCCTTTCTAGTCTTTGTATTCAACTGCCTGTAGTCAACACATAACCGTAGAGTGCCATCCTTTTTCTGGACCACAACAATTGGAGAGGAATAGGGACTACAGCTCACCCGCACCACTTCCCTCTCTAAAAGCTCTTGAATATGTGCCTTAACTTGCTCATACTGGGAAGGTGGAAGCCTGCGATAACGTTGACGAACTGGTGTATCATCAATCAATGGAATTTCGTGTTGTACTAAGCTGGTACACCCTAGATCACCTTCAGTTTGGCTAAAGACCCCACTATACCGTTGGAGCAACTCTTTCCCTTTTTGCCCCTGAGCTAATGACAAGGTAGGCCAAGAAAGATTAGACAGATCTAGTGGCTGACCCTCAACCTGTAGTGCCTGTATAATGGCAACACTCCCCTGATCTTCAACCCTCTCCTCCAAAATCACCACCGGGTTTTTGGTTTGTAGCGCTACCAAAAATAGACTTCCCAACACAGTACGGGGTGGTAGCCACACATCTCTGGTCTCCACATTAACTACCGGCACCCAAGTCTGGCCTCTACTAAAAGAAAGATAGGCTCTAGAAAGTAAAATGCCAGGTGGTAGCTTACTGTTCCCAGGCTCCAGCAATACTGACTGTAGTGATGACCCCACATGCTGATTGCCAATAGCTTCCACCAATTGAACTGAGCCTGCTGGAATGCGGATGGCCATACGTCCTGCTACCTTCACTGGGCCCAGGCAACCACTCAAAGGCAGGCAATCTAACTGATGGCATTCTTTGAAAGCCTGCTTCCAAACATACCCCACCGACTGCAAAGGAGGGGCCTGAAAAAGAGTCGAACCATGTTGTTCAAACAATTCACGGTAACACTGGCCGATAACATTCATGCCCAATAATCCCGGGACCCTAGACTTTTGAATTTTACTATGGGGATCAACAGGATCTCTAATAACCAAAACACCCATTGCCGCCAAGGTCCTACCTAATACTTGCATATCCAACTCCAAGTAGCCAATATAGGGAACTTCCAAACCATTAGCTGCCCTAAGTTGAAGCCAGCGACATTGCTGTAAGGGTCTAAAAACAGACTGAAAATGTTGATTAAAAAATGTTTCAGTAACAGTAGTAACCATAGAGCCTGTATCTAGTAAGCAAGGAACAGAAACCCCTCCCATGCATACATCAATAACAGGACAAACTCCCATTAATCTAGATAATGGGCTAGAGGGCAAAGTGGAGCCTTCAATATGCCTAGCTGGCGGTTGGCCCTCCCCACCAGCCGGTATTAGTTTTCCTGCGGCTTGAACGGAATACCCGCGCTCCTCGATCCCCCACTATCTGGAAACCTACCCCCCCTAGATACTGGGTTAGATCCTCTACCTTCCCGACAAAACCTTGCAATATGGCCTGGTTGCTTACAACGAACACAAATAGGCCTACCAAAAGAATCATATGGATAAGATGGAGCAGTTTGACCCAAGGAAGCCCCCTGTGTAGAAGGTGACTTATTACCCAAAGACAAATGTGTCAACAACATATCCAGTTGAGCTTGCTGCTTTTTCAAACACTCCTTCAATTCAGCTAATTCATTACTAGGTTGAGCCGTTACTGCTTGGCTGGCAGCCCTATACTCACCTACTACCTCAAGTTGAGTATCACAGGAGTATGCGCGGGTCCTTGCCAATCCCCCATGCTCACCTTCTTCTACCCAACGAATAGCATCACTGCGTATAGTTAAAAAGGGAACATTAGGGTTAAGCCTCACTGTACGTTTTAACTCCCGCCGTAACATGCTATCCCGGACGTACTCAATGAATTGATCCCGTACCAAATGATCGCCATTTGCAATGGGCCTAGGGCTTTGGCGTTTAATAATCTCCATTAGGGATAAAAGAGAATGCGAATATTCTCGCAAAGACTCCCCTTCTAACTGTCGACGGTGGAAAAATTGCTTTTGTAATCCAATATAAGATTTAGAACAGCCATAAATATCAACCAGAATGGTGAGAATTTTCTCTGGATCATTTCTTTCACTCGCTGGGCGAAATTTAATCTCCGTTTTAGCTTCCCCATCTAAATGATCGTATATAAATAAGGCTTGCTCACGTGGCGACATGTGACGACCTTCCAAAGACCTGCGCACCTCCTCAACCCAATCTTCTACTGAGGGCATATCTGCAGATTTGCCAGAAAACCTAGGACATTTTCTCTCTCTTGGAATGTAGATATACCGCTCAAACCTATTTTGGCTAACCTCTGCTCGCATACTGGCTTGTGTCTCCTCCCCATTACTGGTGCTAGCACCCACATTAACACCTTCAGTAGCTTTCAATCTATCATTTTCAGCTTGCAACTGCTGCACACGTTCGTTCAAAGCCCTTAGTTGTTCTTCCATATCAGAATTAGGCAGAGACATGTCGCCCAAAAAAAAACACACCAAAAGGAGTCAATGTACTTAAGACAAAAGAAAGAAAAAAGAAAAAATGGTTTCCAGCGTCACGAGGAGCGGTCAGGTCTGCAGTCTTCCTTGATAGCGGCTTCCTTTCTGGCAGCTTCCCAGACGACCCGGTCCGTGGTCCCACTGGATCTGCTAACAAATAACCACTGCTTTTCTTCCACCCTTTTTGTTTTCTTCTCTGCCAAAAATCACCCTATATGCACCGCTACCCTATCAAATATTAAATATCCCCAAACAAATCGGTTAATATATGCTCGGAAAAGCTACACCAGCACTCTAATCCTGCCGACTACGCCAAATTGTGACCCGAGGGCTACCTGATTCCAAATTGTGACCCGAGGGCTACCTGATTCGATTATTATTCGGTAACCAACCCAAAGAATTACCTAAATAAGGCACGCAGAGACGTTAAGAGGCTGGTATATTAACAGGTTTATTAAGGATAGAAAATTTGACAGCTGCACACATCATAGCGATCAGACCCACTTCTAAAATCACATCACCCTAGCACAATCTGGGCCTCGATGGGTTATTAATTACTAATGGTAAAATAACCACGCATAAAAAAAAGGAAGGAACCACAATACCAGCCTAGGTTCAACCCCCCATACTAAATTACACACTGTGATTAAATAAAATCAGTAGACAATGAAAAGAGATTACATAAATATACTTCCAATCACCCACACTAATCAAATCAAAAATAAACCAAACGTGACACAGCAACCTTCAATATAGGTGGGACAGAAACCCGGCTTAAATGAGCTGAATATCCTCTACCTTTCAGCGTGCGCCTCCTAACCGTCCTTCCTAAATTAAAAAGGCACCAGATTAACCAGGGGTAAAATATATTAGGGGCTGCCCTGGGTCAAAAAGCCTCCCAATAATATACTAAAATATTCCTTTATTAACTATTTAAAAATGATGTAATGCAGAGGTATTAAAAAAGGGGAAGAAGAAAAAGCAGTGGCTATTGTTGCTGACCGTACAGACCGGTTAACTGTAGCAGGTGGAATGCACAGCGCAACTTCACTTTGTAGTACTTCAGATATCCCCAGGGGCTCACACAATATCTGTCACGCCACACTGCTGATTCAGAAAGCCCCCCACTCTCCCTTTAAAATAAATAAACAAACCATCATTAAGACACTAAACTGGGACCTCCTGTGGTTATTATTAATAAAAACCACCAATACCTGACAATACTACGACAGTAATACATATCGTAACTGCCAGCATTTACAAAGCATTTAAACAGCAACCGTACCTGTGTAAATGTGGGCTTCTCGCACACACACGGCGCCAGCAGGCTCAGTCACGTTCCTATGGTCTTCCCCAAAAGTTTAACATGCACATTAGCAACATACAGCTTCACGGATCTTCCCGACGCCGAGCTCAGCTTTGCCCCCACGAGATCAAACGATACTTTGTTCTCCCTGCGCGAGACTATATAGCGGGTGAAGCCGAGATCAATCAAAACACCAGTGTCAAAATAAAAGCCCCCTCTATGCTTCTACCCATCACATGAGCAACACCGTGCCAAGCCCCACCTCTCCATGGCCAGAACGAAGAGGGCCTCCGAGAAGTGGACTCGGAGAAATCGCCTCCGTCGCACCGCGTGCCAAACAACAATGATGCGTTTTGTCCTGTGTACATTCTCTCCCCAATACCACTGGATCATCTGAACCACAAGATCGTAAAGAGCTATAATACTAATATATGTGATGATTGGTCCACGCAAAATACCCATTTTAAAACTACGACGCTGCCTTTTCCGCAGCTTCTTGTTTGAATATTCCCGTTCCACCTTAAATGGTGCAGCAGCTGTGAGTAGCTATCACGAACGTTAGCAAGCAAGACAAAATACTGACCTGTTAGTTCGATGAAACAGCAAAAATGAGTTAGTTATTCAGCTGTTAAGCGTTACTAGTGAAGCCTCCCCATATCGTGACTTTCTACCCTCCGTGAAGCTGAAGTCAGCTTTTTTTTCACCAGCTGCTTGTTCGTATTTCCCGCTCCACTTCAAATGGCGCGGCAGTTCAGAACGCGACTGCTGCACTTAAGGTGGAGCTGGAAAAGTCGGAACAAAAAGCTGGCCATGTCCTCAGAAAATGTTACCAGCATTAAAATAATGCGGATATTCTGAGAGCCGAAATGAGCGGATCGGGGGGCGATAACCTGCTTAAGGGGGCTGCCAGTCTAATGACGTGACTTCGGTGCAGCAGCTTTAGCTCACATGAAACAGTATTCATCCTTCAACTCTTCAGCGACCTCGTAATTCAGAGCACCCAGTTTTATCCGGGAGAAAAGGTTTCACAGGACAAAACGCATCGGGTTCTGAACATTGTTATTCAGCTCAGGGTGCGACAGAGGCGACCTTTCCAAAACGCTCCTCACTCCGGCCGCAAAGAACCGAAGCTCAGACCCGGAGCTCCCAACATGGGCCTAAGAGCGTGGCGCCAAATACAAAATACAAAATAAGGATTTTTTTTACCCTTAATTTGTATAAGTTTTCTGTTTTAGGAAGAAATCAGAAAACATATTTAACACAAAGTTACATAAATGTCTCAACAACTAAATGAAATGTCAAAATGTCAGTGCGTCCAGGCTCTCTCGCTCTCTCTCTCCCTCTCTCTCTCTTTCTCTCGCTCTTTCTCTCACGCTCACCCTCGTTCTCTCTCGCTCTCTCTCTCTCTTTCTCTCACTGTCACCCTCGCTCTCTCTCTCGCTCTCTCTCTTTCTCTTTCTCTCACTGTCGCTCTCGCGCTCTCTTTCTCTGTGAGATGTAAACAGTGTGGAACTGCTCTCCTGACAGAAACACACTCTTTTGATTCGATTAAAATCCTGTCTGACGAAAAAAAAAAACATGATGCAAGAGACTCTCTTTCCTTGCTTCTTTCACTATTTCTCTCTTATTCTTTCCTTCCCTTTCCTCCATTTTCTTTTATCCTTGTCGTTCTCTCCCTGTTGTACTCTTTCTCCCTCTTCCCCTTTCTTTTTTGCTTCTTTCCCTCTCTCTCATTCTGTCCTACTCCACCTTTCTCTCATTTTCTCCTCCTTTTCTATTTCTCACTTTGCCTCTAACCTTTTTTTAATCTTAATCTCGCTATCTCTTTTCCTCATTCTTTACTCTCTCTCTTTTTCTCCCTTTAACTCTCTCTCCCTTTCCATCTTTTTCCTTTATCTCTTTCACACTCAAGTTCAAGTTTTGTCAACTTTATTGACAAGACAAATTTACATTTGTACTGTCAAAGCACAGCAAAATGATTTATATATCAAAAGTTAATTAAAAAACAAACAAAATACAAACAATATTAATAACAAACAGACCATTATTAATATGATAATGCCACAATTAAGGAGGGAAAGTGTTAATTCTCAATAAATAAAATAAAAATATATGTAATAATAAATAAAAACCTATTGAATGTGTAGTTTATAACAGGGAAGAGGAGAAAGGTATATAGTAATATATTCTATATATAGAAATCTGAAAGTAGCAAATTCAAAACAGTGTAAACATTAAAAGATGGAAGAGCTTCTCTCTCTTTTTTTATTTATTTTATTTATTTTTAAATTGTGGAGATCCAATACTTTATTGTTTGCTGTTGTTCTTGTTCTTTCCACTGTTGTTCTGTCATCCTCATCGTCTTCGTCGCTCTTCTTTCTCCTATTTAGACAGGACCTAAAAGCCGCCATTCTTTTTGCTGGGAAAGCTGGTGCTAAAACTCTTCCTCAGAATGAGTTTCTCCAGAAACTGCACCCTATCCTCTCCCGTCTCACACTCCTCCAGACCTTTACGTAGCTGTGACAACCTGTCTCTCCTCTGGATGCAGTCCATCAGGCCAGCAGATATCCTGGACTCTGTGCCTCTTGATGTATCGTCCTGCATCACAGAGGGAATGATGTCCAATCGGGGCAGCGTGGAGGGGGTTATCACATTACTTTGCGCTTCATCAGGAGGGCAGCGGGGAAAGAGGAAATTCTCCACCAGATTCTCCATTGTTCTTCCTGCATGTATGATCTGGTGAGAGTATCCATAGCCCAAAGAGCCGTAGGTGAACGCCAGCTCTGCATCCAGTTTGCAAACTTTCTGATGTCCGAGCCGCAAGTCAAACTTGTGGTTGACTGAAGATTTCTTAAGGATTTCCTGCAGCTTGATGCTGTCTCTCCCTATGATTCTAGGGGCAGCTGTGTCAGGATCAGAAATAACCAGCTCCACCACCACTAAGCTTGACTGCTTGACCCCAAAAACCTCCTCCTGTATCTGTAGGGAAAAGTGCTTCCATTCGTTGAAGCACATGGGGTCGTTGTAGGGCTGCTGCACAGAGTACTTTACCATTCCCTCAATAGTGACCCGCACAGTAGCCCAAGTGCCTTTCTTCACAGGGGCATTTTTACCGAAGGCGCTGCAGGTCTTGAGGTGTACAGTCAGGACCCCTGTCGGCGCCCCGAGTGCAATCAATTTGCGTGGAGGAGAAACTTGCTCATCCTCCTCTTTTTTGTCCTCAGCTTGAACTTGCTGACCTGAGAAATGGACTCTCACATGCTGCACCAAGGACTGAACAGAGGACAGCACACGCTGCAGCATCTGGCTTCCAAATGACCTCCGTGCTGCAGGCTCCACCTGTTCAGTGTCCACCTCGATGCACACTGCTCCCCCACCGTCATGGCCACTCCACGCCGTTTTCTCCTCGGCTGTCTGTGCACTCACTGATCCGTCCGTCTGGATCCGAGTCAGAGTCTCTGAAGCCTGTACTTGTGCTTCTGACTCAGCGAAAGCCTGAGGCTGTGGTCCGGCTTCCTGAGGGACAGCACCGCTCTCATTCCTCACGCGGTCCTCTGCAGTGGGATGTGTGCTGCGGTTAGATGGGGAGGAAGTGGATGGTTTAGGCTTCCATAGCTCCTGGACAGCACTTTCCTGCTGGATTCCATCAATAACGGACTCTTCAGAACTCCAGCGCTGAGCTTCCTTTTCAGGCCTGGATGACTTCTGTCTGTGAGGGGACAGCTTCTTCATCCGCTTGGCCCTACGCAGCTCTTTTCTCTCTATGTGCTTCCGTCTTGCCATTTCTTCCTCTACACTTACAGTGATGGCTACTTCCATGCTGTTCTGGTTGGTAACCTTTTCTTCCTTTCTCTGTTTTTCTTTCTGCATCAGCCTCTCCTTCATGGCCTGCAGCTCTCTCGTCAGATTCTTGTCTCTCTTTTCAATTGCCAGAGTCTTCTGCTCTTTTCTGGCTATCTTCTCTTTGATCTTCTTCAGCTTTTCTCCTCTTGCATGGAAGCTCGCGATCACCATCTCATTATGTTTCACCTTTTCTTCCAAACATCTGATGATGTTCTCTCGGTGAAACTGCTCCGTTCCCATCTCACTCTTACAGATTTCCTCCCGTTTCCTCTGCTTCTCTCCCTTTCTCTTTTCCTTTTTGGAGAGGGTGATTTTGGGGAAGCAGTTGCCTGAGGACCCGCAGGCTGTGGGGCTGGGTGGGGGACACAGCTCTGTCTCCTGCTCCATTCCCCGTGGATCTGCTGACTGTGTCGTCTTGCACGGCTTTTTGTTTGTCTTACTCTTTCTCAATTCCGCCTTCTCTTTATCCATTGTTGTGCTCTTTTGTTGCTCTCACCGATGAAACAGCTGCTGTCGCTACAATGACCAAAAACCGGCTGCTCACCGATATTTATAGACTTCTACCCGCCCCGGTATTTATACCCACTCCGGTATTTATACCCGCCCGTCGCTATGGAGACGAATCATTGTGACGTCATCGCGTTCTACAGTTTAAAGGACCACTGCAGTTGTGCGTCGTTCCATATTCCTCCTCACGCCCATATGAGCAACACCGTGCCAAGCCCCACCTCTCCATGGCCAGAACGAAGAGGGCCTCCGAGAAGTGGACTCGGAGAAATCGCCTCCGTCGCACCGCGTGCCAAACAACAATGATGCGTTTTGTCCTGTGTACATTCTCTCCCCAATACCACTGGATCCTCTGAACCACAAGATCGTAAAGAGCTATAATACTAATATATGTGATGATTGGTCCACGCAAAATACCCATTTTAAAACTACGACGCTGCCTTTTCCGCAGCTTCTTGTTTGAATATTCCCGTTCCACCTTAAATGGTGCAGCAGCTGTGAGTAGCTATCACGAACGTTAGCAAGCAAGACAAAATACTGACCTGTTAGTTCGATGAAACAGCAAAAATGAGTTAGTTATTCAGCTGTTAAGCGTTACTAGTGAAGCCTCCCCATATCGTGACTTTCTACCCTCCGTGAAGCTGAAGTCAGCTTTTTTTTCACCGGCTGCTTGTTCGTATTTCCCGCTCCACTTCAAATGGCGCGGCAGTTCAGAACGCGACTGCTGCACTTAAGGTGGAGCTGGAAAAGTCGGAACAAAAAGCTGGCCATGTCCTCAGAAAATGTTACCAGCATTAAAATAATGCGGATATTCTGAGAGCCGAAATGAGCGGATCGGGGGGCGATAACCTGCTTAAGGGGGCTGCCAGTCTAATGACGTGACTTCGGTGCAGCAGCTTTAGCTCACATGAAACAGTATTCATCCTTCAACTCTTCAGCGACCTCGTAATTCAGAGCACCCAGTTTTATCCGGGAGAAAAAGTTTCACAGGACAAAACGCATCGGGTTCTGAACATTGTTATTCAGCTCAGGGTGCGACAGAGGCGACCTTTCCAAAACGCTCCTCACTCCGGCCGCAAAGAACCGAAGCTCAGACCCGGAGCTCCCAACATGGGCCTAAGAGCGTGGCGCCAAATACAAAATACAAAATAAGGATTTTTTTTACCCTTAATTTGTATAAGTTTTCTGTTTTAGGAAGAAATCAGAAAACATATTTAACACAAAGTTACACAAATGTCTCAACAACTAAATGAAATGTCAAAATGTCAGTGCGTCCAGGCTCTCTCGCTCTCTCTCTCCCTCTCTCTCTCTTTCTCTCGCTCTTTCTCTCACGCTCACCCTCGTTCTCTCTCGCTCTCTCTCTCTCTTTCTCTCACTGTCACCCTCGCTCTCTCTCTCGCTCTCTCTCTTTCTCTTTCTCTCACTGTCGCTCTCTTTCTCTCTTTCTCTGTGAGATGTAAACAGTGTGGAACTGCTCTCCTGACAGAAACACACTCTTTTGATTCGATTAAAATCCTGTCTGACGAAAAAAAAAACATGATGCAAGAGACTCTCTTTCCTTGCTTCTTTCACTATTTCTCTCTTATTCTTTCCTTCCCTTTCCTCCATTTTCTTTTATCCTTGTAGTTCTCTCCCTTTTGTACTCTTTCTCCCTCTTCCCCTTTCTTTTTTGCTTCTTTCCCTCTCTCTCATTCTGTCCTACTCCACCTTTCTCTCATTTTCTCCTCCTTTTCTATTTCTCACTTTGCCTCTAACCTTTTTTTAATCTTAATCTCGCTATCTCTTTTCCTCATTCTTTACTCTCTCTCTTTTTCTCCCTTTAACTCTCTCTCCCTTTCCATCTTTTTCCTTTATCTCTTTCACACTCAAGTTCAAGTTCTGTCAACTTTATTGACAAGACAAATTTACATTTGTACTGTCAAAGCACAGCAAAATGATTTATATATCAAAAGTTAATTAAAAAACAAACAAAATACAAACAATATTAATAACAAACAGACCATTATTAATATGATAATGCCACAATTAAGGAGAGAAAGTGTTAATTCTCAATAAATAAAATAAAAATATATGTAATAATAAATAAAAACCTATTGAATGTGTAGTTTATAACAGGGAAGAGGAGAAAGGTATATAGTAATATATTCTATATATAGAAATCTGAAAGTAGCAAATTCAAAACAGTGTAAACATTAAAAGATGGAAGAGCTTCTCTCTCTTTTTTTATTTATTTTATTTATTTTTAAATTGTGGAGATCCAATACTTCATTGTTTGCTGTTGTTCTTGTTCTTTCCACTGTTGTTCTGTCATCCTCATCGTCTTCGTCGCTCTTCTTTCTCCTATTTAGACAGGACCTAAAAGCCGCCATTCTTTTTGCTGGGAAAGCTGGTGCTAAAACTCTTCCTCAGAATGAGTTTCTCCAGAAACTGCACCCTATCCTCTCCCGTCTCACACTCCTCCAGACCTTTACGTAGCTGTGACAACCTGTCTCTCCTCTGGATGCAGTCCATCAGGCCAGCAGATATCCTGGACTCTGTGCCTCTTGATGTATCGTCCTGCATCACAGAGGGAATGATGTCCAATCGGGGCAGCGTGGAGGGGGTTATCACATTACTTTGCGCTTCATCAGGAGGGCAGCGGGGAAAGAGGGAATTCTCCACCAGATTCTCTATTGTTCTTCCTGCATGTATGATCTGGTGAGAGTATCCATAGCCCAAAGAGCCGTAGGTGAACGCCAGCTCTGCATCCAGCTTGCAAACTTTCTGATGTCCGAGCCGCAAGTCAAACTTGTG